>NC_039514.1:1949491-2592291 GCF_003672135.1 Ooceraea biroi | reverse complement strand
TCGCCAACTTTCCGAAGGTCCCGAAACGCGGCCTGCTGTCCTTCGCTTGCGTCATTCACGCTGTTAATCATTGATAAATGCACGATCATCAGACGTTGATTCACAAAAATGCTGCATGATAAGAAAGGATGCTGCTGAATTCGATTTAAGAAATCGAATCGCTCTCACGTAACTCAACCAACTACCGTTACGACGATCAATTGGCTGCGACTATGCACTAGGACCACATTGTCAGTCAAATCGGTGAAACTTCGCAGCCGTGCAGCGAGTTGCATGCTGGAGCATGGTCGTTGATACGCTAAACAGGCTTTCCCTGTCGAGGAACTCGCGTTACCGTACCGCAGACCTCCGATCTGGAACTCTTTTCGTCTGACGCGCAGTCACATAAGAGAGCAGAACAGAGAGAGAGAGAGAGAGAGAGAGAGAGAGAGAGAGAGAGAGAGGGTGGAGAGAGAGGAAGGGGAAAGTTGACCCTCTCGAGAGTTGGCCGAGGTTAGTTATGGAGCCGACGGTCCCTGCGCGCGGTTACAAAAGTATTTGAATGGCTGTCGGCCCTTGTAAGCCGTCAAAAAGTCAAAGGGAAACCACTAAAATCAGTTAGGGATCTCAACTATGCGCGGGAGCGAGTGCGAGTGAGCGCGATGATGGTCCACGCGCGCGCGCGAGTAAGACAAGAACGGCTTCTCCGCGAGGAGAGAGAGATGCACTCGGTGCACGAGAAGCGGAAAAAGGATGAGGAGAGAGAAGAGGACACGAGCCCGTGTGGGAAGATGGGGAGTTTATGGAAATTTCTCTTCGGAGACCGTTATGCACGTCTCGCCTATTTCCGTGACCGAACGCTTATTGGTCACATTTTGTCCTTGAGACAATAGTCCCTCGTTCTTTACGGGCGCGCCGATATCTCAGTTAAAGAATTATAGCCGGGAAGTCGGCCTGGAACACTTTGGAACGTGGAGAACGTGGCGCGACACCGGTCTCTCGACGTACAAAGAACGGATTTATGGCGGAGCAAGCTGCGAGCGAAAAATCGTTTGTAAATACACGCTAATGCGCCAATTAATTCCCGTCCCGTGACGATAGAGGAGGAAGCTGATCAAATTTTCGTCGTTTGTATACTGACACAAAGGCGCAATGCACGCATGTACGTGCATGCGGGAGATTAAAACCTGACGCGTGGCCGAGTAACGCGCGCAACGACCGGTAACGTTTGAAAAGAGCCGCGAACGAGGGTGAGCGTGTTCGGCGTTTCGCCAAAAAAAAATGAATAAATAAAAAAGGATAAAAAATAGAGAAAAGAAAAAAATGGCCGAGTGCGCTCTCGCGCCTCGCGTTTGTTGCGTCAGCGACAAATCTCGGTCTGGGAACTCGCAAATTGCCAAACGCACCGGCATCAGAATTCACGTCGAGGACGATGACGACGACGACGACGACGACGACGACGACGACGACGACGACGACGAGCAATGTTAACACGTACGCGCGCAACGATGTGGCAACACGTACCGTCGGTTACACATCCGTACGCGGCTTCCAGCGTACACACACCGTACGTACCTACGAAGATGCGGATACATTTTTTACAAAACGTTTCTCATTCCGCGGCGCATTACCGGAGAAACGAGAAAGAGATGATGCGCGGAGGTAACTCGGACAAGGAGGGACATCGGGAGGACGAAGGATAGGAAAGGAGCAAGAGAGGAGAAAGAGGCGAGTCGAGGGGAACGGAAGAGGCCGAAGGGACAAGGGGTCGGGAGAAGGGAAGAAGGCACGGACCGAGGGACGAAGAACGGAGGGAGAGACGAGCCTGAACATTTCGTGAAACAAGGAAAAATGCGACTCCGCCGAGGCACGACCGCAGCATTTTTGTCTTTACAAAATTATGTATTCCGCGGGCCTCCGCCATATCTCTCAAAGCATAACAAGTTCCCTCTGTGTCTCCCGTTCCTCCTCCTCCTCCTCCTCCGCCTCCTTCTCCTCGTCCTTCTCCGTCATTCCGTCTCTTCCAGCGTCCTCTTCTTTCGCTCCGTTCTCCCCGGATCTGCAACCGGGACGCGTCTGTCCTTCTTCCATGCCGGGGCCATATATCCTGCTGCTCCGTAACGCGCTCTTCGTCTACCCCTCGCGTCTACCACCTCATATCCCCGTCCATCTCCGCTTCGTCCGCTTCGCGGCGAGGCAACATCCCACACCCACACACGCCGATCCACGTCTTTTCGCGGATCCATCCACGTCCGTCGTTTTCCTCCGTCCGGATGAGACTGCCAACTACCGAAATCGAATATCCGCGCGGCTCAGCCTGCATGAGGATAATCCCGCGGTAGCGGAATGCGAATAATGTCGCCCCGTTGATGCCCGATGCTCGTCTCTCCCTCGGCGTCGCGACGCCTCGTTCATCCTGTTCGGGATTAAATGATACCTTCATTACGAGACGGCCGCGGCGCGTTGCGAACAGAATCGCGAATAGCGCAGGAATTAAAGAGTATTAAAGAGCATCTGCTGCGATTTTATGCTGAACGAAAGCACGCTGACAGTTCCTGAAACCGCTTCAGAAATTGTGAAATGTAATATAGAGATCTTACCGGAGCTTCAGCAAAGACTCTCTTCGATCCGAGACGTTATCCCGCACGATCGCGCGCGCGGTAATCGATAACCGGCTGCAGAATGATCTCTCAGATCACCGAGCGGGTGATTGATCGACGTGCGACGTCTCGAGGGGCAGCGATCTTATCGGTTCCTTCACGCGATCGGGATCCGTCACCGTTGACAGCTACGTGAACTTTACGCGTGGAACAGCCGCTTCTTGACACGGATACCTTCTCCTCTTCCCGATTCCACCCCCTCATTCGTTTCCCTCTCGCCTCTCGCGCCGTTCTTTGTCTCAGATGTTGCGGGGACGATACGGCGGTGAAGGTGTAATGGATCGCCACACGACCAACCGCCCTAAAAACCCCGGCTGCCTCTCCCGGAACACCGGGGAAAGATCGGTGAGATTACATGGAAGCAGGGCATAATGTCCAAACAGTTGCTCGTCAACAACCGACTAACGGTCCACGACAACGTCTACCAGTGCTGATCGGGTATCCTGTCGAATTCCTCGGATGGGCGACCATCGAAGGTCGAAATCTCCACGGGCGCGTTGTGGACGCCCATGCAAATGGTCCTGGGAATCCGCTTCAACATTTCTTTAAATCTTTATCGTGTGTTTGAGACGCTCGTTCGATCACCGTCTTGATCGGCAGGAATATCGCGTGCTATTAAAATATTGCGGTATTAAAATATTGTTGCGTAGAAAAACGTAACGCGTTGCACACATAAATCGCTTCGTGTTATTATCAAGAGAAACCTAAAGAAACGAGTACGGGGTTGCTGCGAAAAATTTCTTAAATGGTTCCGCGAATTAAGCGGATCTCACGTCGACTCGACTTTGCGGATAGCGCGTCGAGATTAATCCACGGCCGCGGGGATAATACGAACGCAGGCGTTATAATCGAATCGAGCATCGGAACATCATACCCGGCGGGGAAATTTGTTACGGCGAGATTATTTTTGCGGCTCATCAATAAGAAAGTTTCGCCGGTGTCGTGAGAGACGCGATCCGTAATTCATCTATTTAAGGATGCGAGACTGCTCGCGCGCCGCCTCCGTGCAGTTTTAATGAATTCTTCAGTGCTCACCGGGAGAAAAAGAGCGATAGAGCGAGAAAGAGAGAGGACGAGAGCCGTTGAACCACGTTAAGCCGGCGATCCAAGATCGTTCGGGCGAGAACGACTTTATTGGACTTCCATTAAAACGAGAAGAGAGAAGCAGAGAGCGCAATGCGTATGCGCGTGTACACAGACGCGTATACGGCTGTCGTAAATCGATCGTTCCGCAAATTGCCTTGGCCTAACATCTGGCATCGCATTCGACTATCAGCCGGATCACATTCAGGCGGCGGTGAAGGACAGAGGAGCCGGGGAAAGATCAGAATTCGATAAAGCCAACTCGAACTCGTACACGGCGGTGTAAAGTGCTTTAGCGCGCGGGGTAAAAGTCGTGGTAAATTGCATCCGCAAGAGAAGGAAGATATCGGCGGTAAGTGACGGGAGAAAGACAGATTCAAGGAAGGATCGCGCGAGTTTTACAAACATCGCGATGGTAAACGGCTAATCGAATCGTCGTGGATCTCGCGATTAATCGATTCCGAGTTTCGCGAGCGTCTATCGCCCGCCGTCTATGGGCCATTTGTCATGGGGACAAACGCAGCCGTGCGTGCAAATCTCTTTCAGCGCGCGAATAGTTGCAGCCATGAAAGGGATTGCTGGCGCTGGCAATGAGAAAGGATATGGACCGTTTAAGAGCCGAACGAAATAGCCGAACAGTCTATTGTCCATGTTGCCCTTTACGTGGGTTATATTTTTGGAGTGATGAAGAATATGGCATCAGAATAAAACAATGGGCTCTTGTGTTTAATATTTTAATATTTATTATTAAATTACTGGAATATCATGGAGTATGGAATAATTTGATAATTAATAGAAGATACGCTGAAAAAGCGACGTTGACAAATGACGAAACCATAATGCTCATCGACTGTCCTCCAGGAAAAGTAATTATCTCGTTTAATCCTGCCTCGAAGATTCGATCATTAGGAACCATAGAGGCGTCATATATCGGACGAGGTGCGATCGAAGATTACCGGGAACACGATCATTACTTTGTGTGCTCGTCCATCGCGGTAAATTCCGCAGCCGTGTCCTAAAACTAATTAGGAACCAATCTTAAGTGGGTGGATGCGCGAAGCGCTAGCAGCAGAGGGGCAGTATCGAGGCATTCGCAACATCTTGCGAATGATTAATGTAAATTAATAACACCGACAAAAAATGTGAGATACATCGTGAGAGGTTGAGGATAAATAAACCTCGTAACATTTAGAAAATGACTCGTTAATTAACGACTCTCAGTTGCAACGCAAGCAGATGATACATTGTCGTCGAATCTCTTTTATTTGAATGAATGGGCGCATATATCTTGTCGTTAACTCCTTTCACATTTCTTTCCGCTGATTTCCCATCGAATTTCTTTTGTCTATACGACGTCCCTGACTTGTCCACGGGGCCGATGTTGCATACGGCAGAATCTCAGACGCCGTAGGTCCACCGCTTTTTGCAACCTCTTCTTACAGCCTCTCGAAGAAAAGACCTTCGTGGCTCTTTACGAGTTTCTTTAATAGCGATAAAGAGTCTTATCTGCGGATCCGTGGGTCGTTATGTTCGCTGAAGATGCGCCCAGGTCTGCACGCGTATAAGCGTACATACGAATCGCCTCCCCATGCGACACTTTTGGTCACGACGCTGTCATGGCCATGTCAAGTGTGCTTCTTCTTTTTTTTAGCATAGCATCATGTTCATACAATAAAGTACGCGTGTTGACGCGACGTGAGAATTATGATCGCGATTATCCTTCGTGCTTTGTTATACCCGGCAGTCGTGTTCAAGTGCCTTGCTCAAGCGGGATGAACGTTTCCATCGCAGAGGCTGTGTTTTTATTTTCTAGAAATAGCTGTGCAGTTCACGATTTGACTTTTCAATATGCTAAAAGTGCCATCTTTTTCATGAAATTCTCTCTGATGGCGTATATATCGTAAATGGCGTTTTCAAGCCGGCGCGGGCATTTGCAATGTCCGTACGCGCGGCAGATACGGGATATACAGTTTTCATAAGTCACAAATGGATCCGTACCGAGTCGCTTCCTCGTTACATTAATTAGTAACAGTCGAAACATTTTCCGTTCTAACGCTAATAACGCCGAGGCGGATACTTACTGAAAGGTGCACCATATACCGCGCGCGCCGTGCCCATTATTAATTTAGTTTTATCGAGCTAAGTACGCGGCTACCGCAGTGCTAATTGGAAGATTAGTTCGTACACATGTAAGTAGATCGGTGATTGCAATCGTTACAAATGAGAACTCGAACAACGTCGCCGAGGTCCTGCGTTTTCCTTCTCGCCCGCTTCTCTCTCGTCCTGTGAGAAAACGTTCAATTAGCCGCGGACGGAATCGACAGGACGTCTGTAACGACCGTCGTAAAGTCGCCGACGAATCACTGCGTTTCCAGGATCCAGTTAAGGCCGCTCATAAGGCTATCGATAGAGGCGAGATCGGTATCGGCCGGCAGATTTAAGGTCGCGGCATGCCCGGCATTCCTGATGATTCTATTTCGACCCTCCGTTCAACTCTGATTCCCGAGCCTGATGAGATGTGCTCCGGGCCTCATCTTTATATCATCGGATCGCCGATAAATTCAACGACCTTTCGTGTCTCGACCAACAAACTCTTTCCTTTTAGATCACGATTGTCGAGACAATCATCTGATGGAACGATTGGTGAGACACGACGACCGGATGATATCTCGTAATTTTTTAATCGAGTTTCGGAACTGTGTCGCTTCAACTTACGAAATCTATTGAAAAGAGCACGATAAATCGATGTCAGCTCAATGAAACATAAACTGACTAGAGAAGTATGTATCACGCGAATCAAGAATAAAATATCAGAACGCAGTTCATAGAAGAAAACGCTAAATGAAGCTTGGCGTACACACGAGTGCTCCATGGAGCGCGCACATCATCTCACAAAACTCGGCCGTGTGTCCGCTTCATCACGACGCACGCGTCCACAGACCTACACCTACACATACACACGCATACACACACGGCCAGTCGACCATTAACAATCGTAATAAAAGGCCCGTGTGCGCGATCGCGAGCGGCGACACGCGCGTGTCCCCTCTCGTCTCTCTCGGCCGCGGGGATAATTTTAATTTAAACAAATGGTCAGGGGGGCGGCATCTTTGTCCGCGTCTTGTATTATTTATACACGACTGCTCCGAGCGCACGTGCGCCGCTGTGTCATCGGCGGGACGGGTGCGTTGCCTCTTGTCGCGCGTCAATGTTTTCCAGAACCCGCCAGGTATACGTATACCTGGTCGGTACCCGAGTGCCCCCCGGCCGGCCTATGACCCTTCCTCGCACGCGGTCCCCTCCGTGGGAGAGACTCTCGTCTCCCGGCTCTCCGTTTTTGCGTTGATTTATGCGATCACGACTAGAGACGCCTTCTCATCATCGCACGCAAGTGGATTCGTAATCCTTTGTCCGGCCAGGCGGCCTGCGTTTACGCGCTCGCGCGCGGCTAATTGCGGGTCGGCTCGTTAGCCCGTTTTTCGCGAGAAATTATAGTTGTCTCGTTAGCGAGCGTTAGAGACATCCAGTCCCGCGGAATAAATCAATTTGTAAAAATTAACATACGCCGAGAGATACGCCGTCTTCGACTGGTAAGGTCAGCGCGGGGGCCGATCGTTACCACGCGTCTCGCGCGAAAGTGAATTCTCATTTAATTAGTCGTGAAATTATGTACATGGGAAGTAGTTGCTTTGATGTATATTCATTGATTCACGGTCGACATGAATATTTAGTTGCGATCTTGTTTTCCATCCCGCCTTACTCTGAGATAGAGACACTTTATATGTAATTAATACATTATAATTATACATATTACACTCTGCACAATAATTACGCAACAATCATATATAATTTTACTGAATAATTAATTTTATCATAATTTAATAAATTCTCTGAGCCGAGCGTGCTAGTCTGAGCACCGCACCGGCATAAACCGGGGGATTAACATTTTCGTCTATAGCACAGGAAATGGACTTTAAAATTCACTTCCAGCTGTAATCGTGCTCTTATTATAATAACTCCAGTGTATAAAGAATCATAAGGGGTGACATTTATTTTAGTTTACATAACCGAATCGGATTACAGAACCGAACATCACAGGTGCACTTAATGACGCCGGCGTAAATTTCACGCGAGAGCCCGACGCTCAGGCACGGCGTGTGCACTTTTCCTATATAAGATCGTAAAGCGAGGGGCCTGGCCCTTAATTTCTTATTCGCGTATTAACGGCCCCGAGGGACGACGACGACCGGCGCAAGCGGAAGCCGAGGGACGGCTGAGACGCGCGCGAATTCGTTCTGCCGGCGGAAGCCGGTCTGGCTGAATCCTCGCGTTTCGAAACTAATAACGGCCAATTGTCGGCGTATCGCGCACTTCGCCGTAATTGGAGGAATAAATTGAAAAATTAGCAGAACGCCGCTCAGTAGGCCTCTGAGTCATCAAGCGGGTCCCCCGAGCGGGCCCAGGCGCGATCCGTCGGGTCTGCCGATAATAATAACCGGCTGGAGAATGTCATACGGTCGCGTTCGCTCAGGGAGAACCGGACTGCGAGCGCAATTTATTGCGGGCCACGCCGGACATTACGTGGTCCGCAAAAATTAAGAAACCGCTTAAACGGTTTGAATCCGTTGTCTCAGAAATTCGGAGAGGCAAGACGTCCATGACGGAAATAATGAGACACGCGAATCGCATCATCGTTGGACGTTTTTTCGTAGGCGCGAAGTCGCATCTTGCTCTCGCTGTCAGGTACTCGTTCTCTTCGAAGTACATCGGTGTACGGTGCTCCCGCAATTGTTCCTCGTCTTACTTTCCGCTGGTGAACTTGAAGCCCAGTCGTACGTTGTGTTTTCTCACGACTTGCTTCACTCGCTTAATTGTGCAATGTTGACGGAATTGAGTTATAGTTCACATCAGCTTTCTGAAATTTTTGGGAACATTTAAAATGGTGACAGACACACAGCATCTGAAACACATTAATCTCTATCGCGTGTCCTACGAACAGCTAATAATAATTTATATACTATTTATAAATATTTATAATTCTTTGCGCAAAAATTTTAACATGTAATTTCGTTTGCATCACGTATACAAAAAGATACCTATGATCCTCAAAGCTGATATTAAGCCTCAGATTAATCGCGAGTGACGCGTCACTGACCGATAATACTGACCATCTTTTTGCGCGTCGCGCTCAAAGCTCGCCGTTTCCATCATCCTCTCGTACAGCGCGCGGCTTTCAATACTCTCAAGCGTGGGACTCAACGGCATTCAGAGGAAATACGATTCGCCGGTCTCGGGCGCCGAAGAAAATCACGGAATCGTCATGAAGCCAGCGCCAATCATGGAGACGGACGAGACGGAGGCAGGACGGGGAGATAGAGGAGCAAGAGCGAGAGACTGATGAGGAGGAGAAGGCTGGCGGGAGAGGCGGAGGAAGACGCGAGAGGGATCAAGAGCAAACGAAGAAGAAGAACTTGCTGCAAACGCAGAAACCATTCGCCCACGGTCGTGGGGAAGAGGCGAGTACTGGTCGAACGGTGCGAGATGGAGACAGAGCCGGCGAGGGAGAAGCTACAACGAAGAGCATGGTGGCGCGAAGGAGAAGAGGACGACGGAGGAGAAAGAGAAGTGAGGACGTGGTGAGGGACGAGGGCGCGTTGCGGAAGAGTTGAGGGGACAAGAGGGGGCCCTGTCCCGAGCTACCACGCGGTCTCTATGGGCCCTTTGATCTTCGCCGCTCTTCGCTTCTGCCTCGCTCTATCGACACTTCATACTTCTACGGCTGATCGCCGCCATAAAACATTATACCGAGACTCTGCGAGAAAGAGAGGAGGAAAGGCGAGGAGAGGAAGAGAGAAAGAGAGAGGGAGAGAGAGAAAGGGAGGGAGAGAATCGCGAGAGAATTGCCCGAACCCCATGGTTCGCGCACCATTGTGTCCGGTTTATGCGACGTTACGTGTGTGCATGCACGGCGGTTGCAAGCGCGATATGCGCAACGATCGTCGACTTGCCGGGTACTTTTTCGACGGTCTTGTGTCGGCGGAAGTGCGATAAGGCTTGGGAGCCGGGTCACGGGAATATCTGTCGGTAATCAAACCGCGCATGTTAATGTATCGAGATCCTTTATGGCGGAGTCGCGTTCGTGATAGCGACCGCGAACGCTCCGTGAATCGCGTGACCGTGATGGTTAGCGCGGTCGCGCGATGAGCTGAAGGCACGTCGTTACTGAAGGAGCGCCGATAAGCGCGAAGAACGATACATTTCATAATGAATTGTATTTTCATGCGTTCATACGCGTCACGTGCGTGTGTCATTTGCGGTAACGCAACGTAACGCTCGTTGCGTTGCGTCCGATTCGAAGACGCGCGAGGACGATTCTCGTTCCCGAAGAGCGTGTAGATACCAGGAAACCGGCAAATAATTTACGTCTCCGGCATAAAAAGATGATGTCTTCACTACTTGTAAAAACCAACGGTGTAACGCGATCCGAAGTGTCTCTGTAGCTAGGGGGTGGAAGGCAGGGAGGGATAATTACTAGCGCACAGGTCCCGAAAGACCGGTGTAACACGATCGGTCCGCTTCCCAGGAAAGAAGGATCCTTTGAGAGACGGTCGTTTGAATTCGGCTGGCCTTCCACCGCGCGCCGAAGGATACCATCTTCTTTAAACCACGAGAGCCTCTATAAAACAAGAGTCCTCGTGCCCTCTTAATAACCTGACCTAGCACGTTTCTGAAGGTCGCCGCGCACGAAAGCTCGCCGTCGTAAAACGTCTCCCGCATTAGCTGCACGTGTTGAATTCAAAGTTGAACTTCCCCGCCCGGGGACCACCGTAATGCGCTAATATATCTCGATTACCAATGATGCCGCGCGATTGGAGCGGCGACGAGGACCGACTGCCCAAGTAAGGCTGCGCAGTGTCGAAATCTACAAATAATGATGAGCTTATCGAAGTCATTTACGGTCGCGCCTATCGGTAACCGATATCCATCGGACGCGGGTGAGATCGCGGCGCGTGATGACGGGAGTGCTCGTTAAACTTTGTTAACACTGATTGCCAAGTGTGTGCTCGCCCTTCGTTTGATTAATCGATATTTCCCGGAATACCTGCGGGACCACGCTCATCCTTTCTCGTGCCGCTCCCGGGGGACTCGAGGCAGGCACGAGTCGCACTATTACGAATGCGATTCGTTAATGACCGAATTAATTTTTCCACGCCATTCGCCATACACGCTAAGCCTTGGCTCGGGAGTGGATGGGAGAGAGAGAGAGGGAGAGACAGGAGAGGTTCGCGCGATGACGGAGCGTAGACAGAGCGAGTGGCATAGAGGACAGCGCGCGTCGTGCGTTATTAATTAACCTGATAGGTCATAAATAAAACTCAGCTTGCCTCCTGCCCCGCGTCTCTCCAGAGACGAATATAAATAAATAAAAGTCGCCGCATGTGATGCGTTATGTTAATTGGGGCGTTGTCTCTCGGCATTCACACGCACCTATTCTCATTAGCCTTTTGCTATCGAACGACCCGTTACATTTATTTTATAGCCGCTGTTATTTACAGTCTCGCGACCATTCTCTCGTTCTCTCTCTCTCTCTTTCTCTCTTCCTCGCCTTTCCCAACCTGTGGTTCATTCATTCATCCACCTTACGCCAACCTAGCAGCGTGACGTGTACAAAGGTATCGTGTCGCACGTGATGAGGCGTTATTAGAGCATCCTACTCGTAAAATGTGTGTGTGTAAAAGCACGCTAAACATTTTGTTGGATTTTTCGAATATTTCCCCACGCAGATCTTTTCATTTTAAATGGAATAAATTATCACATTTTTTTTTAATACTACATACAAGAACTATCTATAATTGAAACTTTGTGTCAATACAGTTATCAGAAGTACTTTATTGAAAATTCTACGTATAATAAATAAGGCACAATTGTTAAATCCAGTACTATATCTAGTACTATTGCTAATTAAAGGTTCCATCCCATCTAATGAAATTAACAAGTAGTATCTAAAACGCGATTGTCATTATGTATATTTCAATCACTCGATTTATGGTCGCACGAAATTCAAACAACTGCATTTCTACTTGCCTCTATAAATTTGAACATGGTACATTCGCGTTTTGCCACTGTTAAAAGACCGATAACATGAGGTAAAGGCGGAACAACACCCTGATGGACGTCAGACTATTCGTAGAGCGTCAGGTGTCGTTCGTATTGTCGCAAAGCATTCCGCGATGCACGCGTGCACGCGTGTACTCGCGTCGTCGTCGCGTCGCGACTACGACAAATTTCGGACTCGCCGGTGTGGTGTCGCCTTTTTCTTCTGGGTGGGTGACGATCCATCCTGCACGCGGTATAATTAGACTGAGTTATCGGCGCTGGATTCGGGGACAATAGCTGTATAAATATCCACGGCGACGGGGGACGGTGCCCTGCATACGTGGGCAGACGCGTTCGCGAATACACAGGGTGGTCCTGACTAAATGCAACGTGTACGAGGACAAGACCGGATCGTAACGAGCTTGGTGAAGCGGCTGTTGCGAGCGCGCTTGATGCACAACAGTCTGTCGCATTTCTGACGGCAGTCGTTACTTGCCACTTTTGCAGACACCGCCGAATTCACGTGCTTCACTTACGAGCGGAACTCTCGCCATGGATGTTCGCGCGTCGGACATTCGTTGTCATTCGCATGCTAGAAGGGATTTATTAGAGGTGACAATCGACGGTGAACCTTTTGCGGCGAGAAGACAATTAGTTTTATTAAATCGTCTTTAGCAGCTTTTTAAATTTTTTTATTAAATGACTAACATGAAAGGAAACTTAGATTCTGTAACTTGTATGTAACGTGATTATATAACTTTTCTAGTTTTGAAAGAAATTTTTACGATGTTCATACTAGATTTGCACATAACTTCTTTTTACGAAGCCGAGATTTTCTTTTCACGTCGTACTTTAACTGCAATCAGAAGTTATTTATCATTGTCGTGAACTAATTGTAATGTGAGAGACGTTTACTCTGGATTTCCGTATTATTTTGCACTGGATATTACAAGGCCCCCTTGAGAAAAAGCACGAGAGCCATCGTTGGGTTACCGGACCCACCTTGAGCCCGACTTGGCGGTGTTATCGTTGAATGGTGATCGACCGTAACCACGGACTTATGATCCCCATGGTCATAAGAGAGCGACCGGTTCGGTCATGCCGGATTTAATGATCCCTAATACCCGGGTATTAAAATAAATTCATAGAATCAATCTATAACCTTTGTCTACACACTTTTAAATCCGGCGTTACAACCGACGGCATGCTCGAAAGCATTGGCGGTTCGCCGTCGACGGAAAAGGAGAGAAATCAAAACACAGAAACGGGAACGGTGCGCTCTCCGTACCGTGTAATCTATGATGACTGCCTCTAACCGCGAAAAGATTCATTAAGATCGGGTTTATATGCCGAACCGTCTCGCGATTTCAACCGCCGAAACGTCTGTCTCGCGTTATTACCCGTTTTTGTCGAGAAGCAAAATGTATTACAACGCTGCACATTGCACATGTTTTGTTCCACGCTTTTGATTAATAATGATAAGATTACATTTGGTTTTTAGTTATTGTCAAATAATGTCATGAATAATTTTATGAAATATTATTTTATTATAAACTCGTTAGGGAACAACGGATGAAGAATATTACTGTTAATCCCCGATGCTGCTTCGATCATTCGACTTTCCCTCATTGATCGACGATAAACGATTCTAATTTAATGCAGCTAGTGAGACAGAGGGCATAATGCGGTCGTTGACCCCGTGGACGATAACTCACGACCCACGGAACTCTCATCGTTATTCGATCTCGTGCGCGCGACAGTCGTCCAAATTTATATGATCTCCCTTTAATAAGAGATGTTTTCAAAGCGTGCCGTTTCTTTCCTCGATTTTCCGCGAATATAGAGAAAATATAGGAATTATTATTATGAAAATAGTGTGGTTTCTAATGCAGAGCGCGCATTCTCAATTCATCGCAGATCGTTCTCATTTCGCACATAAATCTATTTGCAGTATTCTTCTGGCACATTGAAATAATCACGTTGCTATCGATTCTTCTTTGAAATAGCCAGATTGCCCATTTTATTGCACAAACTGCTTTCAGGTACAACCTACGAAAATAAAACTATCTTTATATCAATTAGTTTTTACGCAAATATTTCGCACGTGAGACATGTGTCACATCTCTCTCTTTCTCTTCCACCGAATAATTTCAGATTCCACAAATAAGCATTTCTAGATATCTGAGAATACCTATGTACGTTTTATTTATACGACTTTTCGAGATCGATTAATGTCGGACATGAAGTCTGTGTAATTTCAATGAGATATCGTTTTGTAATCTTGCGAGATCGAGAGATGTTATCTAGAGATAAGATTAATTATGCTCCGATTTACGCCTAATTTATCGCGATCACAAGATTACGCGAGATTACTTCTCAAGTAATAAATTATTTCCCAGTGGCATAATTGCGCGGCGATAATACACTTTTGTCTATGGGCTGGAAGCCGGATCTTTCAGTACTCGTATACATGGCATATCTGCCATACGTGTGACGTAGATGCTCGCTGATCGCAGTTTATTACGAATCGGGCACGGTCCAGATACCCGGCCGATAGTCCCCACGTGTCTACTCGGCGATCGATATTATTACAGATTGCCCGAACAGCCTGTGAAATTCATGATGAGCCGTTTAACGGTCTTCGACAGGCCGCGAAAGCGATCCATTATCTTTGCCGATACAATGCACCGCGAGTTACCGATAACGGACGCCGCGAGCGGGAATAATCTCGGCACTCTTCCCGTTTCCAATCGCGCGCCGGTTCATTACGCATTTCGCGAAAGCTGAAAAACTGGTAATGCTAATTATTGTTGATTGTCGAGCGTGCAAAACGTAATGCATGCTTTACGACGCGCCTCGTCAGACGGGCGAACAGCAAGGGGTAAGAGAGAGGACGGGATCTACGGGGGATGATGCCTGTCGTGATATTAGTACATAACTTATATCACGATGCATCTCCAGTAATAATCTACAACCTTTCGCATCTCCAGATACCATACCCGGTTGCTCCCATTAATGATCCAGTAATTACAGATAGCCACGGGAATTTAATGAAGAATCCTTAATTGACTCTTAATTCTATGCCGGAGTATGCCCCGCGATAAATAATTCCGTGTGTTCACGGGCTTTGGATTTTCCGGTAAGGATGCAGAAAAAAGGAAGCCTTTTATGATCGTATGTAGGATAATGAGCGGTGCTTGCCGCTTTTATCGCTAATAATTCCTAATACTTTGTCCGATCTTATCTGCTTGCATGTTCGCGCGCGCAGGATTGTACCCGGGCAGCTGCGTATCGATATTCCGGCTTTAATGATTTGTTGCAGAGTCGAGGTCGCTCATTAAAGCGTCGATTAAATTATACATAGGCATATAAAACTTCACCAACTGCGACATCGATTTGTAATTCCGACATGGTGATGCTCGCCGCCCGATAAAAATAATTATTCTTCTTTACTTCCGATTTCTCGCGAAATTCTGCGTTAATAAATAAGTATTCTACGATTCATTGATGATGAGAGATAGAGCATATTTTATTTTACTATCATTATTCTATAGTAAATACAACATTTATTTATATATTTAATTCTGTATTGTAAACATAACGCGTACAACGTCCATTTGATTATTGAGATTCAATTATTTGTAATTGTAGCGATGCTGACTGAAAATAATTCCGGAAAGGAGGTATTTCAAAGAAATTAAGTGTTCCAAGAACCATCCCTTTTTATGAAAAAGTGCCTGTTCATTGCGAAGAGTCACTTAGACAGGGCACAAGTAGCTTAATTCCATCAAGCGTGCTTCTCTTCATGCGCCGGAAGCAGGTTTTATGGGAGCGTACATATTAACCGGGACGGATTAACATTAATTTCAATAGCACGCGTTCAGCGTAATGATAACAAACAATTAAGTCAAGTCAAGTCGGCCGGTCGGCGACATGAGATCATCGATGGTGTGAGGGTGTCGGAGTTAAATGACACGTAGATGGCGTGTGCTGCCATTACACTCGTTAACGCTTGCCCGCTAACATAACTAATAGATTATGAACTCTATGAATTAATATCATTGCCTGAAGAGATGGTTCTCATTGGTCTCGTGTGTTCCTCTTTTGAAAGTTGTTCTCCAAGTGTTCAATCAATCAATTTACGTACATTGTCACTGAAAGACCCTGCTTTGAATTAATGTTTCTACTTGAAATAAATTCATATGAAATAAAGAAAATACAAACAAAATTAAAAATTAATAAAATACACACACATGTACACACTAAGGAGGGATTTTTGAATAAGAATATATTATTTTTAGCAAACACATCGTTTATATATAAATATCTTCAATGTCTCAAATTCAAATAAAATAATCGTCTCGATTTCATCTTAAAACCGTGATGGAAAGTCAGCGAGACGCTTTAGATTGCAGATTGAGAACCGCGCGCGGTTAGTGTTAAATAAAACACCACGATGGATCAATTAGTGAATGAGCGCCGCGACAATATCCTGTCTGGAGCGTTGGCCAGTTCTGCTCGGTGCAGCGGCAGCAGATCTGTCAGCGGATGATGTCATCGTGACATCATAACGTCATTCCGATAAATTGTTGTTCGGATCTGCGAGCCGTAATAAATGAGATATTGAGAATTCTATCTCGGCTGTGTCATAAGTTCATGACAGCGACATGAAACATCGCGTGAATCATCAATTTCTATGTCGAACATTAAGTTCGATTATCGCACGCCAATCGGTCGAATCATCGACGAGTATTGGAACGCGATCGAAGTCGTCATGAATTCGGACGAACGTGAATCTTATAGAAAGAGCCAGAGACGCACTTGACACGCCGATCACGTAGAATGAGACACGCGTGCGTGCACGGTGTAATTACGATGACGCGTGGGCTCCAAGACGCCGCTGCATCAACGAGAGTGAGAGTGCTTCGTGCGTTCGTTAACTTCCCGCTGTTGGCACGCTGGCAGGGAAACTGACAGGAAAGGAAACCCCGATCGAGATATTTCCGTATTCTCCCGTTTCTCTGCCTGCTTAAAGTAGGACTTTAAAGATGACGAGCAGTTGCGCTTGGCTCGTCTAGAAGCTCCGGAAGTTCTCCGGCAGAGAAAACGGAAGCGACTGATCGGCCGATATCGCCTGTCGCGGCAATGTTGCTACAATGACCAAGAAGGCTTTTAATTGCGTGACGGCTTAATGACTGCTTCAGCGAAGAGAGTTTCTCTCGCCGTTCTGTCTCGACTTTCTATACCAAGCGCAATCAGTTGGGCTGGCAAATTATCGCATTTGAGAATTGATAGATTTTTAAATTGCCACACAGCCGTAATCGCGCGATTGTCTGACATCAGACTATCTTTAGATATAACTAGAAGTATTTTTTTGCATTATATGGATGCGAAATATGAATGTTTAACGTTTGGTGCTGGCATCTCCGGTGCCAAATCTCCGAAGACGAGCGCCTTCGAGGATGAAAACGTGGCGAAGCGGGTTGACGGCTCGAAGGCAACGTTGTATACACCGGGAATGCCTCCCGCTGACTGCAGAAATCACTGTCGGGAGTTAATAAGCGTAGAAAGAGCCGAAGAGATGGAGGATAGCTAGGCGGATGATGCGAAAACTTTGGTATATTAGCCGATTTGGCGATTTCGCGCCGCTTTCGCCGCCTTTGCCCGGGGAAACTTGCAATCCCGACGCGGTGCACCGGAATGTTTGTCGGGCGTGTCGAACGAACTTCCGCGACGTGCGTTCTCGTTGGAAACGAATTCCGCGAATGTTTCATCAAAAGCTTCCATCGAGATACGCACACGCCGAATCCTCGCGACCGAAACTTCAATCGAACGGACAGCCGCTTGGATTTTTCATAAACGATGCAAATAATAAAACAGCCACCGCATTCACGGCAGATATTCCGTTCCACCATGAGAGGAGAGATGTTCTCGCGACGCGCAGTGTGGAATCATCTCGTACACCCGTGACTGCGTATGCACGATACACGCGTGACGACCGCGAAGAGGATGATGAATCGTGATATTCCGCGCGCGAAACTTTAATAACGCGTACACGCGCATACAGGCATTATCCGCGGTGTACAAGCCGTATGAAAATATCCCGCGCAGCCAATTTACGAGCGCCTTATTCTCGGAGTCCGGCAAGCTCCCATAAGCCTCTGTACCGCGCCTGAATATATCGATAGATACGGTGACCCATTCCCCCCTCGCCTCCCCGTCTCCTTCGATGAGATCTCTTTGAATCACCGCGGCTACGCCGCGCAGTCTGATCTCCCAGCGGTTTTACGGGTTTATTAGAAGCAAATCAGGAGGATAGAGCCTCTAATCAAAGATACTGACGAGCGGGACTGTGTTGGTCTGGCATTATGGCATTATGCGCCATCCCCCTTCCGCGTCCCTTCCCGCCCCACTCCCGCTCCATCACCCTTGTCCTTATACCACACTCTCGTTAGAGACATTATATTACCTCCGCCGCGCCGCCAAATCAAATCCATGATTGTGAATACTGCGGCAGGGGTTCTCGAAGTGGTTCGCCTTATTCTTCATCGGAAACGTCGCAATTCGCGACATAATAAACAAATAAGGAAATAGTTCAAGGGCGCCACAGGGCTAATCTTCCCTAATCACCACGAAATATATTCCGGATCATTCCGCGATTCTTCTCCGCTATACTTGTACTGGCGGGAATGTAAATTTATCGCAACTATTGTCCGTGCGTGCAAATTGTGATAATTTGTCGTGATTTACATCGAACAGAAATTACGTTGACGATTTTATCGTATGTGTCGTGGCGGATAATAATTAGATTGTACAACTATATATATTTCCACAGGCGAATTATACGAGTTCTTTTTAATGATTAGCAATCTCTTCGGTAGATTGCGTATCCGCTTTTGTAATGGAATCTCTTTCGCTGAATTGTGCGGATTATACTGCAAGTGGAGGCAATTATCCCGCCGGGGCGAAGATGCAATTTCGATATTGAAGTCGCATATATACCGGTATATGCGAACCTCGCGCGATAATTTGGTCCATAGGGTACGCTGATTACAAATTCAACCTTCGATGTGCCGGTCTCGAGGGTTAATTACGCGCGGCACGTTAAATTGATATTTAACGATCCCCGATAACGATTGCATCAACAAGTAGCCATCGATTTGTCCGTCGAGCGTCTTGTTGAAAGGATGTAATTGCATCAATGCTCGAGAAGACATTCTTGCAGCTGCTCGAGGGTGTGTGCAGGTATATTTCTCAGATGAACTTACGGATGCATTTGGGTCGCATAAAAATAACAATCAACCACCTGCAAAAAAAAAGAAAAAATTATTATCAGGTATAAAATGAAAATTTGTGTTGCTGGTCGTAAAAGAGAGACAAGATTTGATAGCCCGAAAAGTGCGGAGCCGACACGGAGTCATATATCGACGATGTTGCGCCTTTATGCGCTCGCAAAATAAATTAAGACAAATCGAGATAAATCTATCGATCGATCCCCGGGAAACGCGCGATAGCGAGGTCCCGCTGTTTAACGGCGACCGCGTCTTAACACGTTCACCCGGCCATTTGGACTGTTCATTAAAGTATTTACTGCAATTATTACCTTCACTGTTTGATCGTTTACGATCAGCAATAATAAAATAATTATAACTCGACGTCGTAAAAACTTTACGGGGGGAGGGAGGGACGGCGGTTTGCGCTCCTACGAAGACCGGCCTAAAGTCATTCCCTCTCGCGTTCTAAACTTATGTGTGCACGCGCAAAGACACGATCCTCGCGATCGTGGTCATACGCCAGAATCGCCCCGGTCGTAAAGATAACGAAATGGCGCTCTATCTTAATGTCCACTTCGATTTTTCGTCGGCGCGATTATTCCCGGCGCGGCGCGGTACGCGAGATCGTGAAGATTTTTTCTCTTCTTCTTACTGCTCTTTCTCCTCCTCCTCCTCCTGCCGCTTTTATTTGCTGCACTGCGCGAGTGCTTTCAACTGACTTTCCGCGAATGATCTGAAAACAATTTCCGATAACTCTCTTCCTCTCATTCCCCCTCTCTCCGAGTTTGAATTTATGCGACCTGGATTTACGATCCGCGACTAATAAAATCACGATCGAAATAGGAAGGGGATGGGGAAAGCTGCTTATAAACGTTAAGAATTATGTTTCCTCGGGGCTAAATCGCAACATTTAATGTCTTAAATGCCGTGTGTGATTGGTAGTTTATAGCTCAGCCGTGAAAACACCTGAGCTCTTACCACTCGCGTTATCAGTTACGCGTTACATACGCTGCGCGTTTATCAATATTAGCCGGACGATTGACCGTACGGATCTTTTTACGGTTTCTTAAAATAATATCAGAATAACCAAGGACGTTGCGGATGTGCATGCTCACATTCTGCACATTGTATACGACCACTGGCTCCTCGGGTTTATTAGTAGCGCGCGTCAAAAGGTCCCGGCGAGATGGAGGGAGGCCCGCAGCGTCTAAAACGGTATCGAAAGATACGTATCTTCAGCAAGTAGCAAACAACGCGATCAACATTCCGAGCCGCGGCCGAGTAACAGCACAAACAAAGTTGCATTGCGTTTATTGGAAACATGCGCTCCCTTGCTCCCGCTCGGGATCGGCGCAACTATTTTGGCGCGACACTAAAACGTCTCGGCGAGTCGCGGTGCGCGCACTAAAGCCCCGGGCTGTTGTTTATCAGTCGAGCCCGGGACTTTAGATCATCATAATACGCGTGAATTATCGATCTTTAATGATGATTCCGGCACGGTGACCGCGCGACAGCCGCGACATTCCACGACGATAAATCTTACGGTCGTAAACGATTCGCGCGGACAAAGGGGCGACCCGACGTAGAGGCAGGGAGGAAGGAGAAAGAACGGGGAGCACAGACGGGACACGAACCTGGCAAAGAACGTAACGACAAAGGGGCTAAGTGGTAATTATTTATGCGTTATAGACGGGCATGGCTGTTGGTGTCGCGGCCGCTCGAATTAGACCGGCGTTAAATCAGTATAGACCAGGACATCCCGAGCTCTCTCTCGTTTGGCATCCGCCGTTTTGGTACCCGTTCTGGTCCCTTGGTCGCTCGAAGAGTCGCACTTTCGTGCATCCGGGACGCCTGATATTCACAAGCCACGCGTACACCTACATCTCTAGAGAGACCTGGCGCACCCTCTGCCCACCCGTGACCTAATTGTGACTTATGGCGACTCTAACAGAACCACCCGTCCGTACGTCTAAGAGAGAGAGACAGAGAGGCACCCCTAAAAGAACGGAGACAGTCACTGTCGTCTGATTGCTGGGTCCTAGACGCCTCCCCTTCTTATGTGTGCCTCGTGATTCATCATGCACTGCTTTCGTGGTGGCGATGATTTTTTGAGAGTTGTTACGAGGACGCGTGATGCGCGAGGAAACATGGGAATCTCTCTGGACCCGCGTTGGTCAATTCGGGTAATTTTTACGTTCGTACAGTACACAAGAGTTTTATGGTGTTTTCAGTTATATTTCTTCTTTATGATGCCAAAAGCCAACCGATTTGATTGTCCGCTCAATGTTCGTGTGCGCATCTCCAAAAATCTCCAAAGATCATTTTTTCCAATCTGAGCGTTCACATGGATTTTTTTCGTCGATAACAGATATATTTATGTAACCAATGCCGCGAGAAGGCGTGCGATCAGGTGCACATGCGTAAACAATGCGCACGTAACGCTGCTAATACGCATCGAAGGGTGGGCAACATATTGGGGTCGGTGAGAATGGAGAAAAGGAGGCAGAACGGTTATCTGTTACCTGTTGTTTCTGTTTGTACGGGTCGACAGGTGCGCCCTGCGCCACCCAGCTGCCGCCGGTCGTCCCAATATCATTTGTACCTGCGTTTCCGCCAAACGGAGCTCGATTATCTTCCCGGCGTATCTCGTTATTATTTCCACACGAAAAGCCAATCGTCCTATTCGTTCTGTGTTTCCGCTTCGGAGATGAAATCAACGCCGTGAAGGCTCGCACGGACCCTCGCGCGAGCGGAAAAAGACACGAACCGCGAGACCGGGCGTTATTCCACGTGACTGTTAATTTATGGAGGAGTGTGCGTATTCCTTCGCGATTTATCAGCCCGCTTTCTTTTCAACTGTGTTATCGCGCTGCATTAATGGGCCGCGAGTTTTCCCCGTGTGTCGGCTAGATAAGGTCCGTACACTGAAGACGAAGGATCATTTATGGTACATTAAAAGGACCCGTGATGCCGTGGGGCGGCGGGGGTGCACGTAGGAGAGGAACGGCGAGGAGAGACGGCGATGGGGAGGGCGGGAACGCTGGAGATTATGGAGAAACGTTCGGCCATTTAGCTACCCTCCTCACCTTTGGCCAGCTTCGTCTGGTTATTAATGAACTCGCTGATAGGAAGTGTCCGTCTCTCGGCGAAGAATCGCCTCCCAGAGCAAGGCTGTCACGTATTCGGCTTCTATTTCCCTTAGCTAACGCTCTCTATATGCAAATACGGCCGACCGGTCCCTCCGTGTCCTCTTTCGCGCGGCTCCTCTGCTTCTACGTGTGTTGTGTATGTGTGTATGTATGCTTGTGTACGTGTGTATGAAAATGCGTATTATCAGGGATACGTGTGGCGAGCGCGCGCGCGCACCCGCTCGCTCCCGCCAGCTCTTTATAAATAGCGACTTTGATATCCAGTCGCGCCTTCACGGGGGATGATCCCACCCCTTCGCGAGAGCTACGTAAGCGGGAGAGAAAACGCTGAGTCCGTTAAAAATTAAAGAGTTAGCGTTACACGTTCATGGCTCAACGTGATATCATGTTGACCAACGCCCTTTAGTCAGCCGTGCGGATCCATACGTGCGTGGAAACGTCCTGTAATATGCACAGTATCTGCACTTTGGGATTAATCTCGTCCCTCCATATTTTTCTCTCTCTCTCCGCGGGCAAAAAAGTAGGACGCCGCGAAACGAATCCGCGTCTCGACAAAAATATGAAGGGACCGTATGTAGAGGCGCACCGTTCCTTTGAAATCGTTGCGTTCCTTTTATCTCCACCTGAGGGCAATATTGAGGGGCAGTGCCGCTAGCTTTCTGTACCTTGCATTAATATACGGAACTACTGGCATCCCCGTAATTTTAATGAGATTTTAAAAAATTATCAGATTGACGGAAGACCGATTTGACAGATGTATCTAAGATCTTATTTTCGGAGATACTCACGCGTACACGTTCGTCGTAATGGCACGCCATATTTTGTCGTACCGCAGGGAGGCTAGCAACAATAAGACAAAAAACGGTCGAACCCCTCATTTGCGGCTTAGCATTAATCCTCGCCGCGAAACGAACGCTTTATCGGGCCGTGTACTTGGTTTGTTCTACGGATAAATATGGTCCCAAAGGCAAACGGGATAAATCTGAATAACACGTATCAAGCGACGCCTATGGCATCCCTTGATAAGGGTGCGAAGGGGTTGATGAATGATTAGTGATATTAATATCTAGCGCACGGTGGAAGGGTGCAAACTACCCAAGTCCCAAGTACGAAGGACGATCCGAGTGTCTGCACACAGATCGATATGCGTACGTGGTGGACGCCGCTGCGCGATCGTCGTACGTATTTATACGTCAAGATGTACGTGTACGCGTGCGTAGTTCTCGCGACACAGCTCTGCGAGCGGAAACGCGTTCCCGACGTAATTTACGGGCGCGGAAGAGACTACGTCGCGCGCGTAAAACGCTCGCACCTTGATGGAAAGTTTATTGTTCGAACGAACGCAATTATTAGCGAGGCGTCATACAATTAAACGTAATCTCGATCCAATAAAACCGCAACTGGTGGCCGTATCTCGGCTGTGAGTTATCGCGCCGGTTCGAGCCGGCGCGTTACGCTCGCGGCACTGGCTACCGCTCGCGGAAACACAGTTTTCCGCTTCCGCACGTCGCGCGGACGAGACCCTCGTAAGTGAAGTACTTCTAGCATCGTTCGTCCGCTTGGAATCTTTTATCGTTGTAAGCACGCGCGCGCGAACACGAATCCGTCCATCGCAACGTCACGTGCAACACGCTCGCAACAGCACTCCTGATTTATCTGGCCAAGTTACCGAGACACATCATCCCTCGCCGGTACCCTTTCCCTGTTTACAGTGCGCCCCCCCGCTGCTCCGGTGTCCTGCATCGACTTTGATAACTGTACGATAGTTGCTTTTCGCTCGAGGATGGGATGGGCAAGCGCGGCGGTTTATCTTCGATTACGGAGGAGCGTCTTGGCTGGTTTCTTGGTCTTGGATTTATGGCGAGCGATTTGTCGGTAGCGCGAGATTAGGATTAGTTTGCGGAGTCCCGTGGTCGCGTTTGTTTGCGATCCGACACACCCCGCGTGTCTCCTCATTGCAAAGATCGGAATCTTCGGCTTCGATACGTTCGCGAGTGATTTAAGAACCGGCAACGATAAACCAACAGAAAACCGACAAACGATGCAAAGATCAGTCGGAAATCAATCCGTGAATTTAATAATTAAAAAAAAACAATATTATGCCTTTTAGACATAAATACAATAGATTTATAGAAAATAACTTATACAGCGAGATGGATCGATCTCACGTAAGAGAAGTTCTCTTGAAAGTAAAGGGTAGAATTCTGCACTCACAGATCGCAGAAGATAAAAGATTACAAACATGATTGATAAAGCGCGCAACGTTTATTTGTCAAAATAACGCTCTAAATACCGCGGCTCTTCGAGCACTACAAAAATGTCAAGCCGTTTAATCTTACGTCGGAATGCGCTGTAACAAACGATTATCAGGGGGTCCTCAACGGGTCCGTCTCGGCTCGCGGAAGGATCCCTGATCCCAATGCTTGACTCGTTGACGAGATTGATCGTTCCTCAACGACAAACGTCACCGCGTGGAACAACGAAGACCCTTTTCCTACTGCGAACGCACCGGCAACGGTGCACCATACATCATCGGGATTGAAACATTTCCTTATTATTACCATCGCGGGCATAGATTAATTCCATGGTATTACAATCGTCCATGCTCCACTAACATCCGTTGGAGCGGCACCATGATGTCGGTTCGACCGGCTGTCACAGGGCGTTTATCGTCTTTGTTCGAATTAGGCGGCGTGCACTCTTTGTCTGCTCTGTGGCACGGAGCAAGCGCGTCCGTAACGATATTATTTATAACACATACACGTAACCTTGCGTGAAAATAATCAAGAAAGGCATCCCGATGAACAGAGACGCGTTTGTATTAAATAAATCAGAAAGAGTTAAAATGCTTAATCCATCACGCGAGCTGTTTTCTGTTGGAGTCAGATAGAGATTTAATATTTATACACAAAGATATCTTTAAAGACAAGCGAAATTTAGTGGCACTTTTATTAATGTCAAGTAGTAACGGCTGTAACATTTGTACAATTCGAATCACCATTCATAACGCGTGTATTGCACATTAAAGCTGAAAATAGAACGTGGAAAATGATCCGCGGCCGTAAGGTGCCGGGGATAGACGGTTTAATAGTGATTCCACACCGATGTTTTATGGTATATCACCTCGACTGATTTACACAGTTTTCAAAAAGACGCTATTACCGCTTGACGTTGAAAATTAATGTCGGGCAGCACTCGACAGTCGCGACGAACACTAGAAGTCTGTTCCGATGCAATCTCCAGATATATGTCTGATGTTAAGTTGCAGAATGCATTGATGTCATCCGCAAAAATAAATCCGAATCAGTCATCTGCTATTTCTAAATATCAAATGCACATGCTGAATTATTTATTTGTCCAACGCAGCAGGAGCATCACAAATTACACATTATAGATAATGCACAATGCGCTGAATATGAAAAACACCTGACAGCTCTCTCTCTCTCTCTCTCTCTCTCTCTCTCTCTCTCTCTCTGTCTCACTGTAGACTCTCTTGTTATGCGCAGCGCATAAAATATTTAAAAAGTACTGCATTACGTTTACATATGACGCGTGGTAATATCGGCGCGTATGGATAAAGCGCAATATCGCACGAATTGCTATCAGAGATTGAGGATCTCGGTCAACGTGCAAGTGTGAAACCGTGAACATCGCGGGAGCCAGGAATGTTGATCTACGAGTTTGTGTCGCACAGCACCTTTTCACTTTCGATGCATTATCTGCATACACTTCAATTGTGATAAAAAAAGTCGCTTATTTCCCCTTATTTTCGTACTTGGACAGTATAGTTGATGATCGTGCTCGATCTATGCTGCGGAGAGCGCTTTATTGTGCATTCGATCTTGTCTATGCGCGAGTAAGTAGACAAATTGGAAGGAGCGAACGGAAAAAGACAGATATATCGCGTCTGATGCATTTTACTTATGCAAAAGAATTTTTCCTTAAATGTCTCTGCAGACATCGCGCCTCTCCCTCTCGGGTTTCCTTCTCTCTCTTTGTACCCTGCTCTCTCGCACATTCTCTATCTTTCTCTTCTCTGCCATGCTTGCATGCTGCTCGGTTAATCTCACAAATTGCCGTCGTCCATGGTTGACGGGAATATTTACTGGAATCTAAGTTTATAATTACCGAGAAATCCGACGCCACGCGCGTATATATACGTATCGGACCAGCAGTCCTACCGATCTCGTTATAAACTAGGATCGCGTACTCGGGGTGCCTTCTTCCTCGTTTCTGACCTCTCTCGCCATGCCTCCCGCACCCTCTGCTCGATCCCCGCCCG
The DNA here is from genome assembly GCF_003672135.1 of Ooceraea biroi. Classification (NCBI taxonomy): domain Eukaryota; kingdom Metazoa; phylum Arthropoda; class Insecta; order Hymenoptera; family Formicidae; genus Ooceraea; species Ooceraea biroi. Next base: position 2,565,767 of record NC_039514.1, on the reverse strand, counting down.
GCCGGTTGACGTGTCCCACGACCCCCATCCCCCTTCGCTCCCGCTCGCGTATTACGAATCGCCTTCCACGTCAAGCACGGCGAATTAATGCGCGTAATATGTTGGCCGCGGGCACGTTTACGGGGTTTTACGTTCCTCCCGGTATAACTTAAAACCAGCTCTCTATCTCTCGGTGTGTGTCACGGGTGCAAGGATACACCGAGCGTTAAGAAATCGTCGCACCGATCTCTGCGCTTGCATCCTAACTGCCTCTCTTCTGTTCCATCTTCTCTTCTTTTCTTTCATCCTGCTTTGTTTTATAGCTGCGGCATATGATTATATGATTTCCATCTTAATTTTTTCTCTGATTAAGGATGTGTCATATTCCTTGTTGCTTATCATATGTCATAATCGAATACGATAAATACAAAAATTGTCTTTTTACGTTTGTAGTTATAATGCTACTTTGCAAATCCTAAACTTTGATAATGGGGAACAAATTTGGTAACAGATACTATCTCTTAAATTCTCTCTGTTGATTAGAATTAAAGTTCATCGACAGCATAAGTTTGTTGAGGCATGATTATCCTGTTCCGAATTATCCTTACGGTGGACTTTGCATTAAAACGGGCACGATACGTTCTAAAAACACGTATCGCGGCTATGCGAAGATACAACATCTAGAAATTATTATGTCGATTCCTTCGTGTCGTCTTTTTTCCCAACCTCTTGATCCTCTTCTCCTTTTTCTCCTGTTTACTGATCCTCCTCCTCCTCCTCACGATTTTTCTTCGCTTCCCGAGCGCAAAGCCGTTGGTTCCCTGCATTTCACGTTGACAACGTTGAATATAAAGCGGTGCTGCTTCTGGTAATCAGCTTTCGATTATTTATCGCTGTATTAATCCGGGAATAGGTACCGATCGGGCACCCAATTTGTAATCGTTAACCGAACTCGATCCTCCGGCTCTTTAGCCACCGCCACCGACCAGTAAGGTCGCTCGGTAAACATCTACGTAATGTAGAAGTTACTTTGCCCATGATCCGGATGAAACATCGGCTGTTGCCGCGGTGTTACAGATCGGTTCGGCCGCGGTAGCGACGTTATATATGCGGCGCGGCGCTTTACGGACCTTTCCTGGTAATGCTCGCAATAATTAAGGATAACAGACGATCCGCGGCAACGGAGTTTATTTCAATTCCAGCCGAATTGTCGACCGTACAAAAGCGAGCGAGCGCAGCTCGCGATTTGTTAATCGCGCTCGCGAACTATCTGCAGCATGTAAACGCGCGATTTCTTCGTTCATGTTTAAATTACCGTCTTGCGAGGTGGGAGCGGAATGCTCGCGTTTAGTAAGATCATAATTTCGTGGACTACGTTTCTACCTGCGCTGTCCCCCGTTAATTGCACGACGGAGTCTTGTTTTCTTTTGTCATCTATCGACTGCATTTACTTCTCCCTTTTCCTTTCAAGAAATTTACATTTTGGTAATCTGTTTTACATAATGTTTGTGATATCATTATACAATTGTGCAGTTAACACATCCGTTATTCTCTGTACATAAATCTTCCACCGATTTGTTCATCCAATTTGTTCATTCACGGCGACAGTTGAAGTCCATCAACCAGCTGGTCGCACTCGATCCAATCACAGTGCCTCTCACGCGGTCGATCTTCGAGATTTCTCGAAATGTGTTGCCTCCGCTGGCACATGTGCCCTTTCCTCTTCGGTATTATGCGAGTTCTCGTTTTGGTAGGGCCCGCCGACGATGATGTATCGGCTATTACCCGAGCGCAACACCTGTTAATGCGTTTCTCTCTTCAGGCCCCGACACCTGACTCTCCAGCGACCATACCATGGCATCCCATTCACCGATCTCCGGACGTTTCGCTCTGCAGCTACTATTCTCAATAAGAATATCGCAGTGGGAGCGGCCGCGGGATTAGCTCCGACTACACCCGCGTTTTACGGGCCACGTTTGCGCGCGAACTTTTTTACTCTGAACTTCTTCCAACTTCCTAAGCTACATCAATATCTTCGATGAAGCTAAGCTAAGGATGACGCTAAGGAAGTAAGGAAAAGTCGTGGATATCGGGCTGTATGTGTAATGTTCTGATTTTTTCATTTGAGAACTTTATAAAAATAATGCGATGGTGTTCCGTAAGAATTGAGCACGATACGGTGCAGTTCTGCTGGGTTTCAATGCTGTCGAGTATAATTCGAAGGGATGCCTGAAGCTATCAAACGACACAGCTGCGAATCGCTAATACCCGGGAATGGAATCGGGAGACAACAAAGTATTCCCCGTATTTGAAAACTCATCAGGTAGCCACGAATAAAGTACAACGTTAATACTTTTTCATCCATACGGCCGCGGCGCAGAGGTAGAAACGGAGAAGGGAACTTTAATACCTTCTTAAATATTCCTTCCATTCTCTCCCCGCGCCCACCCCCCTTCGTCCGTCGTGGTGTAGATCTCTGTCCATCTTTCTCCATCCCTCTCTTTCTCTCTGTCTGTTTTCTTCTCTCTCACCATTTTCCCCCCATGATCTTTCCTGCCTCGGCGTTTAGCTGTTTCGTCTCTCCTTCTCTCTCTCCGCTTCGAGTCGGGTATTAGAGGGAAGAACGAGAAGAACGAGAGGGTAGTATTCTTAAAGGTAGAAACAAATAATACGATTATACGTTCCGTTTCCGTTTATTAAAGAAACAAGATATCGCCGTGCTCGTTGTCTGCGCGGATGATTCCGAGCCTCGAAGCCGAGTCTTCCTACCGGTAAGAACATCGTTCTCCTCCTTTATCTCCGGCCTCTTCTGAGCGGCATTCGATACCGAAACTCGATATTAAAACTTGACGCGGGAATTATCCTCGCCCCGTGGGATCGTACTTACTTACTTGAACGTACGTTTGGTATCGTAAGCTCGTTTAGCCGAGTAATCAGGCTGAGTTTCAACGATTTCCTGTGTCGATCCCGGTGTCGAAGAGATTCATGGATATCGAGTTAATTACCAAAGAAAAAGGTAGAGCAAACAGAAGCAACCGCGGTGGAATTAAACCTGCGAGTGGATGCAGCGTACGCTATGCTTTTTATATGAGACTTCCGGAACTTATATCTCATGTAAATAAATTATTTTATTAATTAAATTAGATTATCTTCTTGGCATTGGATAATCCCCTTATTGCGAGCCGGATCAGTTTTCGAAATTGATACTTTTGATTGCGAAACGTTACAAACACGAAGCATTTTTCTTTTGCATTTTTCCTCCTTCATCGAAATTTGCAGGATTTTAATGGAATGCTGGTTGGAATACGCATCGCTCTCTCTGATGTTAAAGATAGATCACGTCTGGATCGCTCTGCAGAGATTGAAAATATTTAAAGGATTCGCGATAGCATGCAATTCCTATACGTCGCATCGCTACAAAGTTGCAATGTTAGCGATGTAAAGACACAACAGATTCCCCGACGTTCTTTGATCGTGCACTTCGTCGACGAAGCATCGTCGACTTCTTCGCACTTCTCGTCGCGCGATCCATCGTCATGCGAATCCTACAGCCAGCTTTCGCTTCTGATGCTGATGCCGGAGATGACTCGACTAATTTATTCGAAGCTGGGAAGAGACGCGCATTGGTAGAAGCGTGCGCGGAAAGAAGCCTTTCCGGGACGGTACAAGTGTAGCGACCAGTCCGTTGAAAGAGCAGCGCGACTGGTCCCGTGAAAGAGCGACCGGTAAACGACGAGGCTGGTATTCTAACTCGTAGCACGCGTACAGCACGCGCGGATATATAGAGACACGCGCCAACGCATTCTAATTATCATGTGCATAATGGTGGCTGCTCGCCAAGCCTCAGAAATACACCTCGGAGCCGCCAGGCTATAGATAGGTGTACTCATGTGGATCCGCGGGGACGCAAAGCGGCCCGGCCGGATCCATCCGCTTGCGTTTTCTCCGCTCGTTCATCGCGGAATGCGAGTGTTTCCGATTGCCATCCGATTTCCTGAAGAACTCGCAATCACGGTCGCGCGTACACGAAGAATGCGGACAAAACGTACATAAATCAGAAAAATAATTATATGCGAAAGTTTCTCTCGTTTGATATGTATGTCGATGCCCATTCCGACGGAAGTTATTCGTAATAATTGTCATCTCATCTCGTATATATGTCCATGCTTCGCACGGCGGAAATACTCGAATGTCACGAGACATACGCTCGAAGCGAAATCGTTAATGGCCCTCGAGCGTTCATCAATGGAGATCGGCAGTGAGCACAGAGGATCAGCCAGCGTCAAGCCGTCCAGACCAAATGACTGTTCATTCCTGCCGGTACAATGACATTTTTTCTCCTAACCCGAGGACAATCTCAGGTACGTCCATCCCGTTCCTCCTCCTCGGCCTCTTTATTTCTCGTCTTTCTACGAACCATACGTCATCGAAGCCTTTCGTGCGTCGCCGTCGTCGAACAAGAGGAAACCGACTGGCATTCAGTCCGACGACGGGGCACATATAGACGAGGGGTCCCTTCTTCTTCTTCTTTCCCCACCGGCAGTGCTATTGCTCGAAAGAGGCCCCGGTTTCGCGTCTCATTTTTTTCGAGCGAGCCGATCTTCAATCTTCGAGCCGCAGCCGCGCCGGCCATTGCCGGACCGGAGTGATAGATGTGGAAATAATTATAGGCGAACGCTCACGCGCTCTCGCGCAACAAGAGTAAAAACCATGTCAAATTTCGTTGCTCGGTAATGACTTTTGACCATGCAACAGAAAAAGGTCCCCGCTCGCGCACTGCTCTCCTCATGCCGACGATTCTTTCGACGTATAATGCTTGTGTCGTATATCGGACGAACGCTTCGGGATCAGCGCGAGGTCAAGCGCGAGCTTTCAGTTTCGTGCTTTAATCGATGTGCACTGATCACGTTCCGCTTAATGTCTCGCCTCTGTCTCTCTCTTCTCACAGTGTCATCGCCGTTACATCTGATCGCGCGTGCAATAAGTTACTCGCCGCCGCGGTTTTTGCCGCCGTTGAAACTTTTCGCGACTCGACGGCTCCACTCTCATTTGCTAGAAAATGGATTGACGAACGAAATCTCGCAAAAAATTGCGGACAGCGAAGCTCATTGAACGACGAAGACGAATAGCTTCCGAGAATTGAGAAGGTCGCTCGAGCGGGTCGATCTAAATCAAAGATCCCGCGAAAGATCCTCCGCAGCGATGCTCCCTGTCCTCCTCCCCCGTCCTCCTCTCATCGAAGGTCGCGGGGAGGCCTTCGCCGGTACCCTCGCAGGACGCCGTTCCCCGTTCCCGACTAATGCACCGGCGTGCCCCGGGGCACAGTAATGCCTAATTAATCCAATTAATCTGGAGCCCCGGCATAAATGACCTCCGTGAGGACCTCAAAGACGCGGCGACCGCCATCGCCCTGCGCGGCCGCCGTTGCCGCCGCCGCCGCTGCTGCGTGATGGACCGGGGCCGATCTAACATTCCGAGAAATTAACGATTACCGGTGATTTATACAAATTCATATTTTAAATTATTGGCCGTCATTAGCGTGCGTCGGGGTATTAGTTCTCGGTGACGTGTAAAAGGCTTCATCCCGCCCGCTCCGCCGCCCATCATCACCAGCCACGGACCTCCGCCATCCTCCTCCGCCTTATTTCGCCTCCTTCAGCCTCGATCATCCTTCCACCACGTGGGCCTCGAAACGGCATATATAGTATCCGCTCGATCCGTCCGGATCCCGTCTGTGCTCTCTCGCGCGCTCGAATATATTATCGTTTTGTTCCCGCGGGAGTGAGAGAGAATACGCGGGAAAGAGAGAGAGTCAGGGGGGAAGGGAAGGGCAGAGAGAATACGAAAGTGAGAGAAAGAGAAAGAGAGGGAGAAAGACAGAGAGAGAGAGAACGAAGCCAGGCCGGGCTGGTTGTCATTGGCTCATTTGTTAGACGCCATCCAAAGCATGCGGGGCCTTGATTTAGTGCCTCCACCTCAAACCGCGCGCATATATACCCCGAGAGATATCTACCGCGGCGCCCTTCATCGAAGAGACAAAGACACGAATTCAACCGCTCCAAGTGCGCAAGTTCATGACCCCCTTCGCCTTCCTCGCCGTCCTTCTCGCAGCTCTTCATAGTCGTCGTCGTCGTCGTCGTCGTCGTCATCGCTTACTCCCTTTTCTGCCTTTTGTCGATGGATTCCTTTCGGCGCGTGGCTTCGCCGCCACTTGCGCGGAAAGCGCCTCGCTGGATGCGTTTCGTCATCGTTAATCCGGAATCGTGACCGTGAAATGTCGGAAAGGTGCTTTCTAAAACAGTCTCAGTAGGATACTGAGATTCAATACGATTCAGTTTGTAATTTCGGGAATAACAAGAAAAGAAGAGATTTGCACGTATACGGCATAAATGATATTTCTTCGTGCAATAATACTCAACTACTGCCGGTCTCGCAATTTCTCGTTAAATCGTACGAAATTACGAAGAATCCGCGAGAATCCCGAGTCTCGCCGGCGGAACCGGCGGCGGCGGCGATCGCGCGGTAGATTTCGAGGAGCGACGCTTTTACAAAGATGACTTTACCTCGGGCCTCCATCAGGCACGTGATACCGGCAGGCACACGTAAACGCACATCGGACGTGGTACACACCGGGGGCCCTGGCCACCCCCTTCTATAAGCCGCGCGCACGTCGACTATAATTATCCCCAGGTAATCACGACCCACACCACCGTCTTCCAATGGGCGCTCACCGCAGTCCGGCCACTGTATTCCGCAAAATTAGTATTTCCATTCCCCGTGGAGAGGAGAGCCGAACGTAGGTCGCGCGAGGCGAAGGGAGGTAAAGGGAGACAGAAAAAAGGAGGAACTTCCGGCGACCAGTGGTCGGTCCTCGATCTCCCCTGCCTTCACCCCTTTTCTACCCGACCTAGCCGCCTTTCTTCCCCTCACGTCGTCCCTGTTCGCTCACCGCCATTCGTGCACGTGTTTATTTTTGCAATTTGCTCGAAGACCGACAATTAGATTTCCTGGGGTCGTTCGGCTACCGTATAAGTGTAAGGCTCCCGGGATCGGGGATTCGGGGAGGCCTCGCGATCTGGCGGCCCAAACGCTCCGCAAATACGTTCCTGGGGGAATGGCCGTCGGAGGACCACCTACACCTGCCTCGTGTAGTGTATAATCCCCCTTTCTCTTATCTCATTTCTTCCGCGGCGCCCGTGCGAGCTCTCGGCTAAATATGTATGGCGGCCGTGTCTACGATCGCACCGCGCGCGCGGAAGATGGAAACCGTGTCACCAGTAATTTTTTATAGCTTTACTTATGGCGAGCGTTCCCGAAGAAACGTCGATCCACGTTTTCGTTAGATAAAGAACTTAATGACAGCTCCCTTCGGAGACGTGTCGGCGGAGCCGAGTCTCGCTTTGAAGGAACGGGTGAGGTACAAGAGAGCGCTTTGATAATCAATAGGAAATGGAAGAAAGGAAACGATAAAAGAGGAAGAGAAAAGGAAGAAGATGCGATGTTCACGGAATCGTAAATAGTCTGATCCCCGGCAATAAGAATTTATTGCGGCTGCCTTTGATGAGTGGGCAGCAGTTTTCGGATTCGAGGAAGGGTCACTTTTGATATCACGAAACCACCACGTTAATTGTTGCGCTACGAAGATGGCCCGCGTTCGACCGAAGAAGCGGGGACGGGAGGGTGAAGTCAAAGGAGAGGACGAGCGGCCGCGGGAAGGAGGAGGCAATGCTGGCCACGGAGGTGGCGCGGAGTGAAGGTTGAAAAGAGGATGAAGTGGAGATATAATTGCTACATCCTCTTAGTCACGTGCCGCTCACGTGCTTCCCAACTGCGAGTGCGAACGGCCGACTGACTCCCCATAGCTTCGTGAAGCCGAGCGCTTAGATATGACGTTCGTACCGTGACGTCTCTTTCTGCCGCGTGTGATTGATCGTCCAGTGACGGGACGTGTGCGGGTTTGATCTTGAATTAATAGACAAACCGGGTCCACCGTGGCACAGTTTACATCTCATAGCCGCGCTCGCCGTAATTGAATCAGCACCCGTGAGAAATCGGGGAAAATCGTAGATTAATTCCTAATTGCAGCGGGATTACGCGTGATAAGGCGATAGGATGCGTAGGTATAATCGGCTGCACGGCCGAGTCGGTTCTATCGTTGGTAGGATTCGAGCAGAGATCGGCCATTAATTTCCTTTCGGGAGAAAAACCAAGTCGAGCTAATGGGAGCTACGGTCTAATGCCTCCCGCTGCGTCTCCCAGAGGCCTTTCTTTTGCCCCGCTCTTCTACTAATGGCCACTCTTTGATGACAAATATCGGCCGAAAGAAAATATATAAATTACTTCGAGGAAGCTGCTCCCTGTTGGCGACGCCCACCGGTACAGTCGCATATCAATAACGTCGCCGAATCCTCGAGATTACCAATCATCTTCAAAAACTTCTCATTGAGTGCCAATTTTTTCGGCACTTCCTACAAAATTGCCTTTAATGTTTTCTGCACGTGAATTTAAATTCGAACGCGCGCGCATTTTTTTCTTAAAGAAATTCAAACACTCGTTCCGAGCCGAGCAACACGAAGAAGCCGTATTATCGATTCGGCACGGTTAGTCGATTCGATTTCGAAGACTAGAGAAGGACCAGCTAGAGGACGCACCACGGACACGTCCGCGCAGACATAATAATGACATTGATGCGTGACAGGCAACGATGTATCAAATCTGCCATCCACCCCGCGACGCCCTTAGTGACAGTCGCGCCCGGATCGCCGTAATTCTTCGCAAGAACGAATTGCGCTCGGGAGCAGCCTCTTCCCTCGTCGCGGCTGCACTTCACCACGACGGCGGATTCGGTGTATAGCTGTACACCTACACACACGCAGGCGTACATATATATCTTACAATACGCCATACTTTGACAGATACAAAAACATCGGAGAGCCTTGATAAATTGCCCGCGAGAAAAAGCATCGGGCACTCGAGGCTCTCTTCGGTGGCGCGAGAAGGGCGCAAGGATAGAAATGAGGAGGAAGAGAAAGGACAGGGAGAGACGACGGGGGAGAGGGTAGCCGAGCAAGTACGGGCGCGACAGAGAGGGAGCGAGAGGCGTTAAGGACAGGATACATCCCAGACTGGTTCCGGTATTGTTCGCGCTAATAGCGCCAAGATACAACGGTACCCTTCTGGCCGGGGCCACCCCCAGCAGCCAGATACGTACGTTCGAATGAGCGACGGTCTGGGCGAGCTTCGATTATCTCGATCTGGAGAGCGTCAATGCGGCGGAAATGAGAAACAGGAAGGGCCTGGCGGCTGCTGAACGGAAGCGTCGACGCGGTCAAAGTGGCCGTCTAAGTGCTTGATGTATTTATATAGCTCGTGCCCTCCCCGACGAGTATCGGCAAAGTTTTCTCCGGCGCGGGCGTTCGTTAGGCTTCATGTCTGTAGAATCCGTTATCAACGAGAAATGACGTTATCTGCTTCGCCACATTGTCACGCGTTTGCGACAATGGATATTCTTTGTGCGATATCTCCGCAACACAACGTGGACAGCTGATCGCGCAAGATACAATGTTGTTCATTGTTCCTCTTATAATAGATAATTTTTTTTCATCGTCTATACATTTCTATCAAACGTCGCGACTTTTAAGCTTTCTGTTATGTTTGCTATCGTTACGTTAAAACAAGTTAACGTTAAATGTATTATATCACTTCGAAATTAATTTTCGGTATTTATCTCTCTTCCTCTCCGGAACATTCTGCACACTGTGCAGATTCGCTTACTCATACGTTTGCTCGTTCACTCGGCCAGTGCGACACCGTGTAAAATCGCGAGGCTACGATTCGCCTTTATCAACAAACCAGTTCGATCTGCTGACTTCGCGGAGCAGCGTGTGTCTACCCACCACAGATACAAGGATTTCTTCGTAGATTGGACCGCGACTACGGGGCTGCATGTAACCATGAGCTGGAGTAGCCGCCGCGGAATGGACGAGCATGGATATTAACGAGACGCTACTGCCTATTAATTCCCGCGGACTGTACTATTTGTATATCATCGGGCTTTACACACCGAGGCATGCCAATGATGCGGTACGCAACGTTACTGCCTTACATACTTTTGCGACGAACGGTGCGTAAATTGTCTCGGCCTCACCTCGCACCATTAATATCGCACCATTATTATTGCATAAGTGGCTCATGTGTGTGCGTATGTGCGTGTGTGTGCACACAACTGTTCCTGTACATATGCAACGCGCGCGCACTGAGACTTCACGAGCGGCCACGCGCGTTAATAACGATAGGATATGCGTAGAATACCGAATCAGGCACGCTCGAGCGCTATCGCCGATCGAGAAAACCATAATTCCTGCCCAATAGAGATGTTAACGTGCTCGGATGCTGATGTAGCGCTCGCGTGGACATAAAGAATAATTGCCGCGTGTGAATTGCGGGCGCAGGGGGAATATAGCGCGCGAACGCGATGTACGGAAAACGTTTTTTTCGCGTGCCCAGATATAATTTCAATAAATCAGGGATAAGTGGTGCAGCGGGGAGAAGGGCGAAAGGCCATGGATTCAGTGTTACTGAGGAACCGCGTTCGCCGATGTGTCGGATTAATATATCGCCCGCACGTTGCGTACGTGTGCGCCTATGTGTGTATATGTGTGTGTGTGTGCCCGGCGACATTTATTTTTACCGACTCTTGCGGCATGGCGCGGCGATTGGATGAGGCCTACGGGAATATTTCTTGATTTCGGGACGTAGTTTCGGTGTACGGTGTTTCCTCGCAATAATCGCGGTTTATGTCCCGGGCCAATTTTCACAGGTTGTCCGCCTTTATTCGTATTATTATCCCGAAAGTAATATTCCGAAAGACACATCGCTCCGCTAAGCGAATCTCTCTCTCTCCCTCCCCTTTTCCGAATCGGTTTTATTTTCATTTAAATTACGTTCATGAATAAATTTATCTACGTTAGGTTTATTGTCTCGGCTCTTCCGCAACTATTTCCCGTGAACCGATAATTTTATCTTCTTTTCCTTAATGTATGAATTTTTTTAATGACGCCCAGCAGGAAGTTTCTTGTAAAAACTTTAATTTAATAAGACAGAATCAACGCGGGAAATAGAACCATCTTATAAATGTCAACGTTTCGCTACAATCGCGCTCTGTCAGCGAATTTGTATAACAATATTTCTGCCATCGTTTTGCGTTTCATCGCGTTTCATCTAAACTACTTGATTATAATTATAATTTTCCACGTGTCCGATCCGCCAGGTGAGACTCCCAGCGTACGAATCGGCGAAGTCTCTGCCCGTTCTCGACGCGACACGCTGATAGGATGATGATCCGAGCGTATAAGCGGATATTTACGGTCGCTTCTCGCGAATGCGAAAACTTCGTTAAGTGCGGGATTGCCGACTATCGGCGTCACTCGCGCTTAATCGGCGCCGTAATGTACTTGCACGAGCCGGCTGTATTAGCGGAAGATACGACCGCACTCGCTATCAGGAATCTCTCGTCGGCTTTACGCGCTTGACACGCATGTAACATGCCGCGTTGTTAGCATTTCTGTTAGCGCTCCACGCGCGTGTTAGCACGTTACTGCTGCGCTTTGCGTACAAAAACGGCAATGTTCTCAACAATATAATATTCCAATAACATTTCAGCCCGCATAGTTCGGGCGCGCATCTGCTCGGTAGGTTCGGTAATGAACGCTAATAGCATCGTCAATCGCACTCTCTTTCGTGATATTTCCAGAAATACATAGAATATACAAAACTTGAAAGGAGACAGAAAAAATTATCTTTAAGGACTATAAAATTTTATAGATCTTCGAACAGCGAGCCTCTGATTCATGCAACGAGGACAAAGAGAGGAAAAATTACTGAAAAGGTCATCGAGCCGGGGAGAAACGCTATGTCATTTTTCTACCGCCGTTCGTTATTACCGTCATTAGTCGCGATGCATAAATTCGATCGTAATATCGGGCCATGTGAATTAACGTTTATTGATCGCGGCCACGGCGGGCATAACTTCTACCGTTTTATTACATATGGAAAAAGCCGGGAATATCTCGACGCGCAGCGTCGTAAGTCGAAGGAAAGACGGAGCGAAAGAGGAAATGAACTGCGGCACCGCGCACGATCGGCGAGGGGGAGGAGGAGGAGAAGACAAGGTGGACGAGGGGGGACGCGAATCGAGTAAAGAATGTTTACAACGTATCTCACAGCAATAATGTAGCGTACGGTATAAGCTCATACGAGATATTTAGTCGGATATCGTGGCGCCACGCCACCCAGGGGACCCCCTCATTATTTGCTGCCAGGATGAGCCTTTATTAGCAGTTATCCCGTTCGGTCTCGAATCTATACGTTCGCATATCCATAAATTCGCGTTTACGGTGACCGTATCTTATGCAAATGAGACGATTTAATCCGCCGGATATTTCAGGGCATTTTTAATAACCCTCCCCCCGCCCCTCCCGGCCGGTCTTTCCCTTTCTGGCATCCCCCGCCGTTTCTCTCTTTCTCACTTTCTCTCTCTGTCTCTCCCCTCGTTCCTCTCTCTCTCTCTCCCTCCCTCTCTCCGCGTTGCGCCTCCCATCACCCTACGGGGTCCGCGCCGATCGTTTCGTCGTACCTCGCGAGCGATCAATTAATGCCGATTCATCGTCTCCGGCCTCTCGATCGCGCCCGGATTCCTGCTCCTCTCGCTCTTTCGTCTGCCACGTCTCGAAATTTAAAAAGAGGCAAGACTATAAATGATGACTTTAATTAAGTTCCTGTTATTAATTTTCTCCGATACCTCGCCGTTATTCCTTATAATGTTGCGTGATTCATAATCACGTTTCATTCGTGTAAATAAAACGCTGGGTTACTTTTGATACCTAATCAACCGAGTAACCGAGTAAGTATCGTGCATCTGACAAAAATTACGTGGAGACCTACAAAGTAACATAATTGCCGAGCAGAGCGTTACATCGCGTAATATATGTACAGTGTGTGTTCGTACGTTTGCTGCTCGAGCACAGGAGGATTCGACTGTAGATCGTATCAGCCCGTTGTAAAGCCCGCTCCAGAATCGTCATGCGCGCGCGCTCGGCGGATCGGCCAGGGTGGAGAAGCAATTTCGCCCGATGTTTCAACCCGGTAAAGTGCGATAATAAGCCCGCGGGCAGTCGGTGAGAATCTGCAATTCGCCCCGCTCAAATTGAATACTCCGTAGGCGGAATCTGGACCTACCCTGCCGAGGGTTAAGCTAAGATCAGCGATCTGTGATAGCAGCTGCGTTTCGCAGCTATTTGCGCGCCGCGTATTTCTATTGTCATTACTTTTGCGACGTTGAACGCCGCGGATGTTGTTCTTCCCCGGCGGAAGCTACGTCGCAAGCTGCGTCTTCATCGTCGACGCGAGCTCGATGATCATTGATCGCGCGAACGCGAAGAGCGAGAGCAGGTTTTGCGGTCGCAGAAACGGACCCTTCCCGTCAACCTTTAGGGCGACAGCTTGAAAAAGGTCGCCCAGGCGGTGCGGCCGCGTGTGCCTTTGACCGAAAATAATAAGTAAGCTTTTGAGCTTTGACCGCGACGTGCCCCTGTCGAGAGACAAAAGGCAAAGTAATCGTAGCTTGAAATTATAATATAAACGGCGACCGTAGTCGTGGACGCCGCGCGTTCCGCTTCCCGCCTCCTCGAACCCCCGTCCACGTCATCGTCCCACATGATTCGTAGCATAATAAGTAAGTCGCCGCGAGGGTAATTTGCAGTGTTTAAGAGAGAGCTCATCCAATTATCCGGAACAGAGCTTGCCTTCGTCGTTGTCGCTGTTGACACGAATCACGGACTCTCAGCGTATGCAACGTCCAAAATATGTGTAAACACAATAGACTTTCATGTGTATGCAATTCAATAACTTATTGCTGATATAAGACGGTTAAATGTGCACGTCAACGATAATTGCCTTGATTGAAAAATATTAACTCGTAAAGAAAATCTTTTATTGACCTTCCTATTTAAATACAATTAAATTATAATAGTTAATAGGAAATTAATAGAAACAGAAATATTTGCGTTTCCAAGAGCTTTACAATTATTGTAGATAAATAAATATAAATATAACTAAAATAATTTATGACAATCTTTGATTCCTGCGACAAGTAAGCCTCTTACTAAGAACTTGTTTCTATGCTGTATGTTACCTTGTTCCACCGATAACATAATATATGGAAATATATTTATACGCGTGTAGATACTTTGTTCATGTCCGCGAGCGTGGAACATATTGCCGAGAGACTTTTTTGTAAAGTCGATCCGTCTCGATCAGCCGAGACACATTGAGAAAATGACGATAATACGACGGTTAGGTCGCATCTCACGGAGTCATCCGCGCGTACAGAACCATGTTTATCTTGTCGTCGTGCAGCGCGCCGCTGTAATCATCGCCGACGTGAGACGTCTTAACCAGACTCGGTGTCAAAGTAACATATGTAAAATACCTATTTCCACGTACGTGCGCATACGCATTTACGTGCAAAGGTGGAGGTATCACACGCTGCGCGAAAGCTCGTTTGCGTTAGCCCGTGGACAGAGACGAGACCGAGGGGGAGAGAGAGGGAAGGAGAGAACGAGTGAGAAAGAAAGTGAAGGATGCAGAGTGAGAAGGGAACGGTACTCTCAGGATATTACCTAAGACTGAAAAAATTCAGGACGAAAGCAGAGTGGACAGCCCGAGGGTGGAACAAAGAGTCCTCGCCGGCGCCTCGTTACGTTCTGCCTTAAACGATGAACCCGAAGGCGACGCTCGACTGCATGCAATTAACGGAGAACATCATCACGGGCAGAGATGGTCTCCCTTCGATCTCCCGACGCATTGTCGTGTCATATAGAATATAATTCGCATAAATATACGTATACATAGACGTAGTATGCAGATAAGATAATTTTCGTTTAAGAAAATTATTTTCTTAACGTTCTTAAATTAGATACGAATTTTAATTTTAATTTTAATCTCTGTAGAACCTTTCAAACTTTGCGTATATACGTACGATCGTTTCACTCGATATCAATTTGACCGAAATTAATATCAAACTATCGAGTATCAAATTTCGTCCCGGGGCAGAGGAGAGGTAATGAAAGATCCGTGCCGGGACCATCAAGTTTAAATCGCTCGCTGCATGATCGCCGAAGGGTGGTGTCGAAGGTGCGTGTGTATATCTCAAAATTAACTACCCTTCACCGCGATAGCGGTGTCCGTAAGATAACAGTCCTTTGAAGCTTTGACGCAGAAGGAGTGACCTCTATTTCCTCCACCGGAAAGGAACGGTCGGGGTCGGTAGCCGAAGCGGCAGCGTATTTAGCGCGTGTGGATTTACCTATGGTGTCCCGATGCCAGTGTTGCAAGGTGAAGCCAGACGAAGAGGGAGGAAGAGAGTGAGAAAGACGAGACGAGACGAGAGGAGATAGAGCGAAGAGTTAGAGAGGGCTGCTGAAGCCGGAGCACAAATCAATTAGTGGGGGGCCTCAGGCTCTTTGGGCTGTGGAACCTACCCTTCCGCCGGCAACCCCCGATGTTGCCCTTCCTCCCTCGCATCGCCGCGGAGTTTAGCCTCGGCTCTCTTTGTCCGCATCGCTTCTCGGCGTCTTCTACCCACCCCCGTCCACCTCAGTACGTCTCCCTCCTTGCCTCGTGGCCGAGGTAGCCGCACCGAATACAGATTGCGTTTCAATCTATACGCTAACGAGTGTTTAGTGTTTACCGAACCGCGAGCCGACCGCCTTTGCTTTGGCCACAATTTCCGCGTCCCTATGTACAATAAACGAGGAGACTGCGGCGCATCGCGGTCTCTCTCGCTGGTCTACGCTGGCATCGTGAGATCGTCTGACTCCCGTCGAAGGCCGAAAGCTAAAGCTTTTCAATGACAGCACATAATTTATTACACACGATTGGATCAAGCTACGTTTTAAGTTATTTTTGAGGAAACTGATATTTTTATATCAATTTGTTACATAACGTACATGTAACACGTGCACGGGGGTTTGTCCCCGCGAAAAAAATATACGCGACGAGCAGAGCGTATTTCGAAGAAGCTGGATAAAGCGATACTGGGGTAACGAATGGTTAATACCCCTCGACTCATGACACGCTATTCTCGATTTACCGGCCGTTCATTTTCCCATCCGAGAGCATCGCCCGCAACGTCCCATCGACCAGGTTTTATAAATTTCCGAAAGCCGTGATCGATAACGTACGTCGCAGGAACGCGCATAGGCAGTTAGATGAATGCGCGCTGCTCGCATTTAATTACAGGAGTATTTTATCGGTACAATGCCATTGGTCGTCCGTCCGTCTGTCCGTCCATCCGACCGTTCGCCGGTCGGTCGGTCGGTCCGGTATTTCGGACGCAACAACGCTCGTTCGAACCCCGATGGTTGGTACCGGAGACCCGTACCACATTCACCGGTCCCCGAATATTTATGGGGGCCAAAGTCAAATTAGTGGCGTACCGCGTGCACCTTTTGATTAAGTATCTGTTAACTAAAGGTAATACTTAATAAAGTAACGCTGATTTAGTGCGGGGTAGGGAAGCGCGGCATCGACCCATCGTTCGTTTTCCCATTCAAAATAAAAATGAGATATTTATGGGGCTCGCGGTGGGCCCCGAGTGAGCGAGCGAGCAGGCGAGCGAGTTCTCGGGTTGCGGCGATACGCAACCCGATGGGGTTCGAAGGGTTCGCCGTGCACGGGTGGAATGTGTGTATGTGTACCTGTCGCGCGCGAAGTCCGCGCCCGTACAGCGTGTGTGTCGCATCTGCTTCTTCGTTCCTTGGCTCTCCTCTTTTGGTCTTGCACGTTTCTGTCCGCTAACAACGCCACAATTATTATTACTCGCGGACGATACGCGCGGATAATATTCACGGATTCGCGGCAACATCATCAATATGCGTGGTTGCCGCTGTTCCCTCTACATTTCTATACTCCTAGATTTGCAGCGTATAAAATCTTGCCTCTATCCATATCGTTCCAGTTTATCTTATTTTTCTTAATTTACAGCAAAATTCGGAAGTAATAAAATCGTATTGGCATCTTCAGTAGAATCTTCAGTTTTCAATCCCTCGTTTCCGTGGCGAAGACTCAATCTGTCATCATCTCGTTGCTTAGAATATCATCATGTACGTATGACATCATTTTCGTTTCTTTCCTCTCACTTAATCAGTGCTTTTTCTTCTTCGAGTTTACGAGACGCACGAGCATTCTTGACAAATATGCCCACCGTGTCGGCATGAGGAACAAATGAATAGCACTGGGCGTCAGAATCAAGATTATGACAAGGCGGCGAGTATAAATTTGAAATTTAAGAAAAGTCCACCTTTTTAGCCGGCCGCGGTGACCGGCGTTCTTCCCGTCGAAACGCTGGTTCGATGTAAATCACTGTGATATGCGGGTTCGCCCAAAATTCCCAGCTAATCTCGAAATCAAACGACCAGGAAGGACATAAAAATGCTTTATCGCTGGTGCACCAAAATGCACCGAAACTCTCGCCCCGTCCTGGGCCACCCCTCTCACCTTTTGATCGTCCGCTTCGAGATGGTGTATCGTGGCTGCATCGCGCAGCATCGTGAATCTTCTTGTCGCGGAGGGTGCATGTTTGCAATTCTATTTTAAAAATTTAGGTCACTTGGGGTTTCCTAGGACACGCGATTTATGGCGGCGGAATATATAGCAGTAAAACAGATAATCGTCGACATCCGACACGTGCAACAATGCGTTTATATGTGAAATTTTACGGTGAACATTTTTATTTTATTTTCGAAAATTGTTTTCGCAGCCAGGAGTGAAATCTAAAAATGATATCGATGATGATATAATAATTTTTATAGTCATGATTATTACTCATAACTTAAGGAAAGAAGCTGATGACTCATCAACCATATCTTGAATCGCGCGAAAGAGCAAGGAGAACAGGCGTTACGCGATATAAGTTCGATACCGGGGATGGGATCGTATCGAGTGGATCCTCTCTGTCTTGATATAGACCACCATGGGTGTGCTGGGCCCAACCAGTAGACCTTAAATCGTCTTCGCACCGGGAGGGCGACTGGTACCCTCGGTACCACCTAAAATATCCTCGACCTAAGATATCCCGATCGAACGTGCACACCACACCAGTACTCCTTGCTCACGGAATCGATATCGCTCGTCCTTAAATCATTTGTGAGCGTTAAGGAGTGGTGTGATAGCTGCCAACTGGACTTCCGGGCAGCACAATTTTCTCACGAGAAGAGGCTACAAAGTAGAGGAACGATCGAATAATTCTGAGTAGGATTTTCGCTATCATTTAAATCTGAATACTCGAGCCATTGAAAACATTAACGATATATTATAATATCATGATCATTACTGTTCCCATCATAAAATATAAATCTATCTGTATTTATTTATATATAATGTGGGAAGTAACAATGAGATCTTTAAATTTCACGCGCGCCTAAAGGTGAGCGCACTTTATAAAAGGCTTCACAGTAAAAGTGATTGCACCTATATTTATCTACAGTCACGATTACGGTCGCTATATATTATAACCCCATCACGATTCTATCGTATTCCCCACAGAGCATCGGTGCCTGGGCACTTAAGACGTATCTGACATTTAATGCACCTGTTTGTTTCGCGTTCGATACTCGCGTGCGATTTTGCGCCGGACCAGGCCGGCGCGGCGGGAGTAATTTGATCGTCGTATAGATGCAGCCACACCGAGGACCGGGCGTCGAAAAAAATTATGACACTTTACGATCGGGCTCGATTTCTCGAAGTAGGAATCTTTGCGTTATCCCAGCGCACACGCGCGCGACCGAACTCGAATTCGACGGTGGACCAAGGCTGGCGGACTCCCCGAAAGGGGCCGAGGGACCACAGAAGGGATGCATGGATCAGGTGGCGTTCAGGAATGCGAAAGACTTTGACATGAAATATAAGGTAGTAGCGATCGGGACTCACTGACACCCCGGCAGAACAGGACCTAGGTCCTGACTCTTCCTCTGTTCCGAGAAGACATTCCGCCGATCGTTAGCGGATCTTTAACCGTTTCTATCAGTTTGGAGTATCCACGTTTGTGCGAACAAAACTTCACGAAAAGCGAAATTCATTATATTTGTAATAGCTCGTCGAATGATTCCACTGCGATGCGAATGTGATATCGATTGATCACGATACGCACGATATAACAAACAGACGTATAGCTTTGCTAAGAAAATATGAAATAAACAATTTATACGTTATCTTGTATAGTGTGGAATTTTATCTTCTATATATTAAAATTCTTTCGATATTTTTACGTCTTTTTTCATGAGAATACCAGATGCTGCAAATATCCAGTGATTCCGTACATTAATACTTTTACGATAATTTCCAAATGTTTGTCACACATACACACGCAGTGGTAAACTGTTGGGGAGCAATGCATTAAGTGCCAATGGTACAGAGGTAGAATATTTTTCTGGAGCACGGACGGGATCGCGCGCGTGGAGCTTTTCATTCGTGAAAAGTGGGAAATTGCAGGAACGATATCGAACGGGTCCATCGTGCCGTGAATTGACAAATTACTTTTCATTGCCGTGATGTAATCACGGATTCAGGTGTCGCCCTCATTACCGGCACGACCGGAGGGGTGTGAGTGGGCTCACGAGAGCGTAACTGGAAAGGGTAAACGGGGGCGCACAGTGGGTGCGAGGGAGAGTAAGCGGCAGCAACAAATTGAGGTTTTGAGGGAAAAAAGCGTTCGCCAGCGCCGCTGGTTCGCTAAAGGGAAACCCATTGATTTCCCTCATTCAGCGCGACGCGATAATTAAATGCATTTTATACAGTTCTTCGGCGTGGCCCGGGATAACGTCGAGTAATTAATAGACATTTAAACTTTTTAATAACGAACGCTTTTATACGTGCGGCACCCGGGCTTCCTCGTAATTATGGCCGGTGAATGGATCTGTTGCATTTGACTTTTAATGCCAGCGGATCAAGCGGCCGCGCGCGCAACACTTATCAACTCGCGCTAATGACGGGGCAAATTTTCGTAGCATGAGTCCTCGGCATGAGCACTTTCCTCTGTGTGTCGCGTGTGCGTGCATAAGCATCGAGGAAACGAGTCGGAAAAGCGGATGGTATACTTATGTAATGTTCGCTCTAATGACGTATTTCTGAATGACGGTACCAGACGGAAAGGCAGAAACAATTATCGTACGAGAAGTTCAAGTGTACGTATAATTTATTGGCGTATTTGATTACTTTCTGATGACGACGTAAGGCACTTCGCATTATTTATATTATTTAATACTGCTGCGTAAGGTAATCAAAGGTTTTCTTCGATATTTGTTTTCGATATTCATATAGACAGAAAAATCGGCTTGCTTTAATCCGCTCCGAATCACGCGGGTATGTAATGTTTATCCATAATTCAACTGTACCACTTATCAATGTTGTGCAATTGTGTGTAATTTTTAAGAAGGAATATTTCATGGAATGCTTAACATGTAACAAGAAGAAAGCAATTAAAGTTTCTCGAGGGTAGCGATATCTGTCTCCAGAGATAACTCTCAGCTTTGGTCGGCGAATCTACACGTCTTGACGTTTTAAGGCAGATCCTTGTGTCCACATACCAGTGCGTGTACACAGAATGCACCCACACGCGCGGCCAATAACATATATCTCAAGTGTGCACCGTCCAAGAAGCAGAAACTCCAGAAGTGTCACCGAGAGCGAACTTAGGTCGCTCGACCTGGGGGTTCGAGAACGATACCGCTTACACATTGTTGACCCGCGGCTGATATATCGCCTCCTCCACGAGGCAAGAGGTTCTCAGTCCCCCCTATCGAGCCATCGATGCCATACGTCTTGGTTTCATAGTCACGGGGCACAGG
The DNA here is from genome assembly GCF_003672135.1 of Ooceraea biroi. Classification (NCBI taxonomy): domain Eukaryota; kingdom Metazoa; phylum Arthropoda; class Insecta; order Hymenoptera; family Formicidae; genus Ooceraea; species Ooceraea biroi. The sequence goes on along the minus strand of NC_039514.1, from coordinate 2,544,885 downwards.
ATCTTGAAAGCCACGATACGGATATGCCGTGAAATCTCGCTGCGCTGCGGCTTAATCGCGGCATCGAATCGATCCTTCGGTGAGAATCGTGCTCGCGCTTATCTTCGAGGAAGTCTCTCTATCTGTACGTTCTTTTTAGATACCGGATAAAATGATCTATGGACTGATCGCAGTTATGAATACCTGCTGCTTATCACACACGCAGTATTTTATATCTGTGATATCAAAGATAATCACGTGATTTCTGTACTATTAATATTTCTTCGACGTAATTTAATATCATATCGTCGTGCATCTTAAAAGTGCTATATATCATTTTTTTCGCAGAATGTGAATTAGTATCATCGCGTCACTACATCTCAAGCACATTTCATACTTGCCATGCAACAAGTCAAAAGTGCACGAAGTTCGCGAACGTTCGGTGTTTATCGATCTATCTGATTAAATCGGAGAATTTCAAGTAACGATTTGGCAAATCTTCCAATCTGTGCGTCGGAAATGTTCCACTGCTGGCAAGTGTTGGAGCAGCTTGCGAGCTTACGAGCTTCCACGGCGGGAACGCGCCAGGGAAAGTTGCGCGCAATTGGCGGCTGATCATTAAATTGAGAACCAATATTGGCAAGGTTCTGCCGCGCAGCTGCCAGGAACATAAACATACGATACTCGTATACGCCGTCGGAGGACCCGCCGATGTGCCTGCCACATGCATATACGTATACCCCCCACACATGCACATACATACATATACATATACAGATACATATACGTCGGGCGTATACAGTGTAAGAGCGGGACGTGGCCGTGCGCGCGGTGCAAAGCACTAATTTGTAACCAAGTTGTCGCCCTGGTTTGACACTGCAGTAAATACGAGGGTGATAGCGTTGTATATCACTGGCCCACCACCACCGCCACCATCGCCACCACCTACCGTCGTAACACCGCGCCGAATACCGCATGGTCGTAAGATCATGGTGAATCGTGCGTCGGTGTGCGTTGTCCGATACCTTCGTTTGTCCGTATGTATTTCCTTTTTCGGCTCGTGTATACCGGGTGGCAACTGAGCCGTCACGTAGTTGAATTATCCTTTGTGCTAGAACGCAAAATTACAGTCGTGCAAATATTCATTTCGTCGCGATTAAATCAATGTCTGCAAGCGCACAGGGACAAATCGAAGCTATACAAAAATGTTTCTCTGCTCTTGATTATTATTCTTTCGTAATTGGTGAAATTGTAAAATTGTACTCTGAAACGCCAGAGAATTTGAACTGTTGTATAATTAATTTCACGATCGGCTTGTATCTTTGACTGCATCGATTAGCAATCGATGTTCGGGCAGTAAACGCATCGCATCTCTACAATGTATTCAAAAAAACGATATGGTAAAACAATTTTCAACAAAATACATGGATACATTTACATTTGTTACTTACAAAATACATTTGTCCCGAAAGTTTTATGTAACAAAATAAAAATCCGACTCCGAGAAGCTAGAGAAAATTTACCGCAGATCTTGTCGCAATGATTTAGAGATCAGTTGGCGAATAAGGTTGCTGGCGAAAGTAGACACCAAAAATCGATCGTCGTACACAGTCCCGATCGCTTAATAGCCGCGCGCGCGTCCATAATCTCGCGCTATAAAAGCAAGCTCCGATAATACAGCAGGACTAACTCTTGCTCATCCTTTAACTTTACTGCAACGTTCTCCACGATCGAAGGCTTTCGGAATGCCATAACTGACAAGGGAATCCCCCAACAATTAACTATCCGCTCGAGGCTCGTGTATCACTGCGGACATAACGGAGATAGCGAGTCTCTTCGAAAGTCAGCGATTTAACGCTCGCGATCGTTAATCGTGCGATGGAACGGCTGTGGAGGCGCGTCGATTGCCTCGTATAAATATATCCAATCGGTCATTCGATCTTTCATGCACGAGGTCATAACATCGAATCGATCGGTTTAATGCTCGTTAATTAATAATTTCGTTGTTTTTTTATTCGTGTAATCGTCTTTTCGCCTCGCATGAAACATCGACATATAATTTATCATATGGTGTTCAGCAGAAAGATTCTGTTCCTTACAGGACGAACCACTTGGATTTTTTTTAAGAGAAAAATGAAGAATTGGCTATTCATTTCCAGACAAGCAGTGATTCCCGAGTTATCGGTGTTACATTTGTATTATTCCCATTGGCAGAACGCCACACGATATTCCGCATCGCGAACAAATTAAATATCGTGCGCACAATATATTTACAATTAAATATAAATTCTCGAAAGGCGCACAATTACTCGCGATAAAGGAAATTTCTCAAAGAGCGTGTGCAGCGACGAGCGTCACGAGAGGCAGCGTTACGCATCGCGCGCCAAGGAACTCTCCTTGAAGAGTCGCGTAATTGATTTCCGGACTGAGTTGAAGACGGTCGGGGATCATGAGGGAGAGCGGGAGCGTATCAGAAAAGCTGCGGGCGGATCGTGAGCCGCGCTTGTTACCTCCCTTGCCGATTAAAAATGTATCCGACAATAGAGGCTTTACGTCAAACGTCCGAGGCAGGAGTTTTCCTCATCCGCTTCCTCGGTCACGAGGAATGAGCGCTGCGAGCGGTTAGTAACCGAGTTCGACGAGGGGCATGAGGGGTTCGCACGGCGGGTGCGAGGGGGTCGGTGAGCGGGTGGATAGAAATTCGTTATTAAAATTAATTATTCAGATCGGTAAAATGGCGATATAAGGCGCACCGACGGTGGCGGCCGTTTCGACGAAATGAATCGTAAATTGGACCTGGTGCAGATCCAACCCCCGCGCGCGCGTAAGCGCATCCCCCCGACCCCGCTACTAAACCACCATCACCGTGGAAGCCTGGCCCTAACCCTTTGCCTTTACTTATTAACCACCCTGATTTATACGCGATTGTGCGTGAGCGAACTTTTTTCATTTCGTCCTTCTCTTCCTGTTCTTCTCCACCCTCTAAGTACTCGGCGTCTTACCTGCAGCGTCTTATCTTCTCTCGCTGTTTATCTCACCGGCTCATTGACAGACTTGACTGGTAGCGATGAAAGAACGTGAGCTTCAGGGAAAATCTAATTAATTAATTGATTTATTTTGTGATTATCTAATCACACAAATACCGTATTTATGGTGAGCCGTATTGACATTTCGAATCCGCAGAAGTGACAAGAAGCAATCCGAAAGTCAGCCTTAAATCAGCTCGTTGAAAAACCCGAATTCTCGGATTCCTATAATATCCCTTCTCTTACCTTAGCTCGCAGCGGTTCTCATCCGCGGTGCTCTCGCGCAGCTTCCGCGTGAGCGGCTCCTGATTAACTCGTACAATCCCGCCTCTCTTCTCCGACTCCCGCGAATCTCTGATTTGCATGAGCAAGGAATTCCTTCGGTCTAAACCCCCGAAGCTCCCTCTGTCTGCCTCTATCCGTCTTCCTCCGTTTCGCATGACCGTACATTTTCGCATCCTCTGCGGATCCTCGCGGGGCCGCTCCTCACGATCCTCGCGCTGCCGGCTACGAGCTGCGGCAACGCTCGCTTCAGCCACCGGCGATTCGGACGAGCCCTATCGAGAGCGCATTTTAATGCGAGTCTAATTTTCGATTTAATTTCGGTAAAAATGATCCGGGTTCTCGGCCGATCTCACGGCGGGGGGAGACGGCGATGGTGGCGGCGGCGGCGGCGCCGGAGACTGATTCACCCCGCTTCAACCCCGCCGAGTATCCTCCGCTCTTCCTCTTTATTCTCCTTCACGGCCACGTTCTTCTCTTTCTCTCTCTTTTCCTCATCCTCCCTCTCCCCCGTCTCTTCGTTGCCGACGAAAGTTCTCCCCGCAAAAACCCATTTGCATAACGTTTCCGTCGCCTTGCCGGGATGAAAACGAGCGGACGCCCTGCGGCTGTGTGTGCGCATACATATATACATATTAGTGCCTTTAGGTGTACGCAGGTAGCTATGCCAAGATGTACAAGCATTCGTGATGTAATATCAGCCGCGACTGTTGCTTCGATATCATTAAACGTACAATCGATATATAAAGTATCATGAATGTCTTACAGACGCAATTCTTAAATTTTAATTGCGATTCTTCTGATATATCGCGTCATTATATATTAATTCTCAAGATGGATGCATCTCGCGCATACTAGCACAATCTCAATAACAGACAAGATGACGCGCGTACATCTCGCGTGTTAATGTTAACCCGCATTAAGCGTAATACGAGGATAATTATAAATTTTCTCGTTCGTTCTCGGGAGATAAATTAAAACAGCATTAACGCCGGCGCCAACTTCCACCAGTGAAAGTGTGTCTTAGTTAAGCCGGTTATTTCCAGATTAAGATTTGTTCCTAATGCAAATGAAGATATGGACGAGTAAATATCTCCTAAGTGAGAACCGCTGTCCGTGAAGCTGAAGGGAATGAAAGAATGGACTTGAAACACAGGGAGAAGGCGAATAAAATTTTATATCTTATATATAAAAGACGAAAGGGTTACGCCAGGCACGGCGCAATTTGTAGCCAATATCATTTTATCGCGGTACATTTTTTAATTACTTCGCGCTCCGACGTTCTCAACCCTTCCTCGCCCTCGGCACGCGGCAGTCCGGTGTCTTATTAAACAATGGCGGATGGCGTCCGAATACCCCGGAGAAACGTATTTTACAGTTTCCACACAGTCGTACCTTACTCTTCGCGCTTTACACGACAACTTCGTTTCATCGCGGATAAATCTTCATTTGCTCAATTAACTTTTATTTAGTTTACTACAGAACGGAGATGAGGATCTCTGCAATTTAGAGTACATTCATGTAAGTTTCGCGGGCTGGAAATGTGTGAATTCTTTGAAACGCGGTTAATTCCGAAATCAGAAATTGAAAATAGCTTAGTTGCGAGCATTGAAAGTTCCAGGAAGAACTAACAATTGAAACGAAAATTAAAACCATAATACTTACTATGCAAAGATATAAATATCAAATGAAAAAGAAAAAAATATTGAAAAAGTAACATATTTTGAGATCGCAGGGACTAATTTCAATTTTAATTCTAACTTAACTATCCGCCGTTATATTCTCCCGTAGTTAATTTTTTATTTCCTCGTCTCGATGTTTCATTCTTCCGCTTTATTAGCTCCTGTGCGAATTGCCGAAGAAATCATGAAAGAGCGAAATAACGGCGTAACTCGGCGCCGGGGCGAGCGCGTCGAAGCGAACCGATGAAATTCAGACGAGGGATAATTTTTTAACGTTATTACCCGTCGGGTACCCTGCGAATCGGTTCGCCGACGCCTTCGCTCCGCAGCGGCACCCCTCACCTCTTCGCTGATTGGCAATTTCGCGTCTTGAATTTTTATCCGGCTCAACGGCGCGAAGGGGGTGGAGGAGAGGCAGCAACCCCTTCGTTTTTAAATTATCCGCGAGATTAATCAAGGCGTCATTTTTCACGTCCAATTTGCAATAGAAGAGGTGGCGCGGCGACGAGGGACGGCACGAGAGAACGACCACGCAGAGAAAAGCAAACCTTATTCTTAATTGATATATTCTGAATTAATTAATCCTTCCGTTGGGACGGTCCAGCGGCGGCCAGCGAGTGCAACTGGGGATAAAAGGGGGATGACTGGTCGGATCCCCCTTACTTAATTAGTGCCAGTCGTAAATTTCTTTCATTGGACATTTTTTTCTTCGATTATTAGCGCATACATCTTCCAGCAACCCCTTATTGGCTCGGCAACCCTTTCCGTTGCGGATGGCCGACATCTGCCGACCGACGTTAAGGATATCGAAGACAGTCGGGAGGCCGTACCTCAAGAAAGAACATTTATATCCGCTGCTCCTCTTTTATTCATTGCACGAATTTTTATGATAAATCAAAAATTACAAATATTTTAGATAAAATAGAAGAACGACTTTTACTTTAAGTAACAAAAATCGAGTGATCATTAAACGTGCGAAACATTTGCCCTAATTTTCATGAAGACCCAATCGCACAATCAGCACACGATAAAAGAACATCTCCTGCCCATAAACGTATCGCCGTGATCTTAACGCGATTACGACGCGTACGCGATAAAAAGTGTGACTCCCGAGCGGTCTCCCGTGGGAAACCGCGCGTTTCACGGTGTCAGGGACAAAAGGGAACAAATGGACGTGAAAAAGGAAGGCAGTCTCGCGGCCTGGCGTGAGGACAGAAGCGAGAGGACGGGATCGAATAGTTAGAGGGAGAGAGACGCGGCGATCGGCCGATGAGGAGGGCACGGGAAGCATCGGCAGGAAGCCGACGTAAAAAGCTCGGCGACGAACGCGCTCGGCGTAGCTGTGCCGAAGGGAGATCGTCTCTTTGTCGGCGAGCTTGCTAATTAGTTTACTAACTTATTGATCCTCTTCTCCGTGTCTATACGCGCATCCACTACCACGAGATCGCGCGCGGTCCAGGGGAACCAAGGGGTTAACATTGACGGGCCCTGTCACCATGTGGTTGAGACGTCGCTCAGCACAGACACGAATCAACTCTGGAAATCGTCCGATTCCTCCGCGAGGAGAAAAAGAAAGGCGACGAGCGCGCTGGGAAACCGGAGGAGAGAGAATGATCGGAACGTGAAATACAGGCCGCACGAAGCGGACGGCCTCGCACGGAGCCCGTTTGCCTTAATCGATAGTCGTAATTTTCGGAAGACGAATTCCCTCCAGTTTCTGTTGCTTTCGCGAAATGCATCATATCAATATGAAGGCGAGAAATTTCCAGTCCGCGGTAGAATTTAATTTACAATTATTTGTTTTAAACATAGAAATCATTACACAGATTGGTATTTCTACAACGATGCTACTTGCATAGGCAATTATAGGCAAATCTTTTGGGAGTGTTTGTAGAAGAAAACATTTAACATTTCTGGTGGGAAGAGAGGCGCTACTTGACAAAGGCACCCTGTATTGTCGCATGTGTTCTGTCCAAATATGTTCCGTTAGCTCTAGTAGCATGTTACTTTCCAAATAACGACGGAATCCAGAAGATGGCAAGTGCCACGTCACAGAGGCCGTGTTAATTGTCCTTATTGCCTCTGTCTGCCTTTGACATATTAGTGCATAGGCGGGGGCGTCGACGATACTGAACGTCGACACGGTGGATAAACCGGAAACGGCAAACGCGCGCGACTCATGCTGACAATATACCGGAAATGGTGATGCGGCACTGTTCTCGCTCTGAACACCTACCTATTTCACGATGTTTCCAAGCCTTTAGGCAAAGTTTCGCCCTCTGACAGTCGAAGCCCCATCCGCGGTCCTCAATATTCGATATTCAGTTTATCGATTTATATATTGCAGATCAGACTATGAACAATAAAAAGTTCTTTACCTCGCTAATTTGTCAGGATATAAATGGATAAGTAATAAATTAAATACTTGGAAATAAGCATCAACATGTCAATTTATTTTCAACTAGTTTACAACTATATCAATATAAAATCGAACACATGAAACGAAGTTTCACAAATTCGCGATGCTCAGTCGTATACATTAAATCCTGCATCCGAGGACATTTAAGTCGGACCAAATCAATGCGGCACCATCGAAAGACAAAGGAAACGTGATAATCAAGCTTCAGCATCGAGCATTTGAGGCGGACCGATGAGAACCACTCTGGGATCCGGGTAACGAACGAGAAGTAGCGTCGGTGCGTTGACAATGGTAATTATTGTTGATGCTGAAATTTCAATTTTGCAATTGATGCAACGTCTGGAAAGCATCGGTGCGCCTGTGTGTGCAAGGACGCGGACCTGGCATAAAGCACATGTATACGTACACATACGTTGACCGCAGAGAGGCGAGCGGCAGACTGCGGAGACGCGAACCAGCCAGAAACCATCATAAAGGTTCGGTTCTCTCTTTGATACGCGTACGGTAACGTATTTAGTTAGACATATCATTCGGTCTCCATCTATTGTACTCCCGGGGAGCAAACTTCCTATTTGTTTGAACGTTGAAGCCCACCGCCCGCTCGCCCACCCGCCCTCGATTCACCACCCCCGCGTGTCCGCTCTACGTGACCGAGGTACGAGGCGTGCGTGCCTCCTATCAAGAAGTAAGCTCGCCGCTATTGTAATTACCTGCAAATGGCGTTTCGCCTCGCGGTATAAGGCCGTGGACGGAAAATTGGTCCTTTTGTTCAGACTCGGTCAAAAGTAATGATCAAGCCTGTCGTTGTCGCGTTATTGTTATCGTTTTATCTGCAATCATTTAGGGAGTGCAGTCTTCTATGTACTTTTCACGAAATAAATGTGCAGCCTCAACTAATACTATTTATACTACATTGAAATCTTGATAAAACGGTTTTTAAGAGAAGTGATTTCGTATAATTAGCATAATTCATTTATGTCGCAAAAATGAGCTATTGCGGTATCTGTATAAAATCTATCAAAATACTCGCTATTACCGGCGTCCAACTTTCTACACAGCCAGACTTGACGACTGAACATTGCTTTAAGCTTCAAGAATCGGCCGAACTTCTTGCTTACCTTTACTCGATCTGCGGAGCCGGGCACTTAAGTTTACTTAATTATTGCGTAAACAATTAAGAAGGGGACGCGTCCGTGCCGCTGGACGTCTAAGTGATGGTTCGTCCGGGGGATTCCCGAGCGGTTTTACCCGCGGGTTCTTAATAGCAAAGGCGACCCGCCTAACGACCGGCAGCGGCATACCGAGTCCTTTGGACCCGCGGACGACGTGCCTCGATAGATTCATCGAATACTATCGAAGGAATTTCGCAAACAATCCGGACCAATCGACACACGATCTTGGGAACCGCTCGGCGGACCACCTCTCAAAAGGCACACGATATCGCTTGGATTGCGCTTGGTGTCGTCAGTTCACCGATACACGCAGGAAACCGACGTCAACTATCTGGCAGTCAAAATGATATCTGAAATCGATGTCATCGTCCAGATATCATTCTTCTATTAACAATAAAATAAAATCTTAATTAGCTTAATTTCAATGCGCGTAAATTTTGAGATATGGGAAAGGATTCTAACATAAACATTCGTATTATACTAAAATAATTTACCAAAAAAGATATTTAGCGTACTTGAAAAAGCTGCTTTGCTTTACATTTAATATAGCAAAAAGACGACTTTATGGTCACTGAAAATAGCATTAATTTATCATGAATCTTATTTAATAAATTCGAGTCTCTCTTGTCCACGTCGACCTTGCACATCTTTCCGAGCCGTTTTGTTCGGTGTCTATCGACTCGCTACGTGAATGCAATCTTCGGGCGGGTTGGTCGAATCGAAGGATCGAATTCGCATTGCCCTTGCGTATAGTGACCGGTGTGAGAAACGCGCCGGTCGGTCTTAAATCAAGGAGGCCCTAATTCCAGCAAGAAATCGTCGCGGGGCGTTGTTCCCAGGATCAGCTGGCCGGCTGACGGCATTTCTCGGACATACCCGTCGTACCCCATCGACCGGTTTTAACCGGTAACAAGATACGCTTCCCCTGGTGTCCCTTGGAACCTTAATACATACTTACGACGTTTGCGATCTCGTGGATTGTCGTGATTAACATTCAGTTAGACAGAGAAATAGAAAGTGAGAAAGAGAGATGCAATTTCCTGTAAATCAATATATTAATATATTAATTGATTATTTTATGCGATACTTGTCACCGTAATTGATTCTATATTTGCTCAATGAAATATCCATCGCATGCAATTACGAATGACAATCTCGAAGTCGATATCATATGCCAATTAACGAGTACCATACGAAACGAGGCAGGTACCGGATGATTCGAAAGAATCTACCAGGGATTCCGCATCAAACGTGGTATGCGTCCCGCTGTGGAAATGTTTAACCACTTAGGCGGGATTTAATGGCATTAAAGAAAAGTCGAGATTCAAGGACACAGATGCGGCTCAATCAATGCCGCATATCCGAGGCCACACGCTCGACCTAGCCAAGGACGGCCAACAGTCGCCTGCATTCTACGTGTTCTTGTCTTATCCGCTGGTGTAATGCAGGTAATCCCCTCTGCTCAGGTGAGCACGGCTCGGGGAGGGTGACACCGAACCGACGACATTTTCTGGATGCATACGGTGACACTCTCGGCTGTCAAGCTCGACTGGGACTCGGGATCCGCGAATCGCGGAAAGCCTCGTCATACACCCTGCGGCGGCAAAGAAGAATGCAAAATCGCGCGGTACCAAAACTTCCGCGACTTTCTTTTCTATCGTCGCTTTGCGATCTTCTTTGACACACTTATAGCTCTTATACGTCTGTGGGAAACGAATCTCTCGCAACGTTCGACGAAACGATGCTTCGCCGCGCGCGGAATTACATCGGATCTGCACGCGAGAATCGCGAGAGGCAGGGAAGACTAAAGCTTTCCGCAGGAACGTTTCTGGTCTCTCGTCTCTCCGGAGACTCGATTCTCTCGAGTTTTCCTCCGCTATGAGCCGCGAGTGAGGTCTACATTGCCGATCCCTCGTGCAGATATCGCCGCCCATCACCTAGGTACGAGTGCGGGAATCAAACCCGACTGCATACTATCCGCCGCGCGCCGAATCGCTCGCGGAATCCGTTTCCTCCCGGCGCGCGGATTAATCCGCTCTTCGGGCGCGCGATCCATTTGAGAGTATCCTCGCGGCGTAAGTAGGACGCGGCTTAAACCCTTCTTTCCGTTTCCTCCATCCGGCCCATTGTCGCGGAGCTAAGCACAGATTTATTATCACGTTGAGATCCACCCTCCCTGCTCTCCCTCACCGCCCCCATCGTCGTCAGCCACCCTTCGCCGTCCCCGTCTCTTCCACCTTCAGCCTCGGGCCCTCCGTACTAACCGGTCTTAGTCTCGTAAGAGAAATACATTCATTGAGTATTCTATTAAGAATCTGCACTCCCGCGGATGAACGAGCGAAATAAGGTTCCTCCACCTCCCGTCGTTTCATCCATCTCTCTCCCTTTCTCTGCCCTCCTTCCTCCTTCATTCGCTCGTCTACTGTCGCCCAGCTTCTCTCTCTCGCTCTTCTTCCATTAGTCGAACAGTTTCAATCCCTTGGTTCCTACGACGTCTTACCTCGTTTGGATCACCTGGTCGAAAAAGCCAGATTACCTCCCTTCGCGAAAGAAAATTCCGCCGTCACGTGACGGCGAGATTTATCGGGATCGCTGCACTCGCCATCCGCGCGCAATTTACTTTGGCCGTACACGTGTACGTACACGTGTGTACATTCTCTACATCGCGATAGCGTTCGATGCTGAAAACGATACGAATGATCGCCCGATGAGATTGCGGGAATTTATAAACAAACAGGAGAAGATTATATTGTAAGATTATTAGCCATGTTCCTGCACACATCCCTCATTCGCGATATTATCAGGTATCAGATCGCCATAAATCAATGATATCATCGGCGACATGCGATCAAGCGGCGAGCGTCGCGAATCACTTCCGTCTCGATCGTTATGAGGAGGACTACGCAGCAAAAAATTAATTACTCCTGGCTTTTACCGATCACGTAGTCGCGACGAAAGCCGAACACTTGCGCTCGTCATTAATCTCAGAAAATCCCGAATTCAGCCGCGTCAGCATGTCGAACTCACGTCGGACACCCGGTGCACGCTACTGGATAATGACACGGGACGTGTAGCACGCGCTGCACATCTAGAGAGAGAGAAAGAGAGAGTCTTATTCAAGAGTTAAGTAAGAGTAACCTCGCATCTCTCTTTCTTTTTCACTCTCTCCCGGCCTCAAAGGTGTATATACAAGACGCAGCTGTTGGCCGCGACTCGACCGGGACCAGCCGAGAAAACGATAATTAGCTCATTTTAATAATTGACAGGCTGCTCGCGCTAGTCATAACGCATCTGGCATCGGGAGGAGCGAGTACTCTCTCTCCTATGAGTGCGCGAGTTCGTCCGTTTGCATCGATGACCAGCGTGTTACACGGGCTGCATTACGTCGACGGCTGGCGGGTCTTTACGTGGCAATAAAACGCTCGTGCACGCTTATTTTACCGTTCCGAAGCATCGTCGCCGTGGACGGTGCGCGAACAGCCTGTGTACCTCTCCCCGGTCTCTCTCACCTCGCGGTGCACCTATGGTGCACCATGATCCTCCGCGTGGCGAGGCGCAACCGAGGATGCAGCATCTTGTCTAATGCCGTTTTCGCGCGTAACGACCGTGAGCGCGAGCTCGCGCGCGCTATCGTCCGCAATTATTGCAGTTTACGCGGGCACGAAAGGCGCGCCAGTAAAATTCCCTTCGAATTGGCGAGCGAGATACGAGCACGGGGAAAGAGAGAAAGAGAGGTGGCAGAGAGGTCGGGAGGAAAGTGATGGAAACGGTGGAGGAGAGTTGCCGGAGGCGAAGACGACGACGCGGAGGAAAGAAATCGCGTACGATGCTCTCGAGAACGGCTCGGCTCGCCTCCTGCCTCTCGCCTAGCGCCTTCTTCTTGCTCGTGTTTTTCCCTCTTCCGCGGCCGGCCAGGCAAATTGCACGAGGCCGCGTAGAGAGACGCCTGAAATTGAATATTACCCGCGCCGAACGACTACGCGCACTGAAGAGGTACGATAGTGACAACGGAGAGCAGTCGAAAGCTCCTTTATGCGCATCTGATGACTATGGTGGATGATAGCCGCCTCTAGACGCGCGACGCGTAATTGGTTGACAATTCTAATCTATTCTTCGCTGAAATATCTCGAGGAAAAATGTGCTGGCGAAACGGGAATACGGGAATACTGCTCCATTTGTGTTTTAATGTATAATAATTAGATATCTCTCGAGTAATACTTCAATTGCGAAATGAAAACCACTTGGGGAAAATTGTCTCGCATTGTTACGATTATGTACGTCTTTATTATTATATTTTTAAGCGATGCTTATTTATGATCGCTTCGTCTGATTGTGTAAATCCAACGTTGCAACTGGAATTATTAAACCGGTCTAGATATTTATTCGATAAATAAAGTTCCGGAATGGGCCTTGCAAGTTGCTCTGTAGTTGCAGTGCTAACTAACGGAGGTTTCTTCTTCTAATGGCTGCGATATATTACGAAAGTTTCGTTGGCTACAGTTTGGTGTCTTTATAAGAGCCAAACTGTTTCGACCCCCTCGAGCCCTCGCTATCATTGCTACCACTCACGCGCCATACTTAATAACAATGTTGCTCGACGTAATGCACTATCGCTTTCGGTATCTAATCGTGTGTTACGTGCGCCAGGTACATCCGGAAGTGCGATGTGCGATGAAGCAATTGTCTCTGTTGTATTCAGAACCGTGACTGTGAGAACGAAAATTAAGACTTCTGACTGGCAGACAATAAAAATTGTTCACAATCGCGCTGCGAATGTTCTAATCTTAACTTTCACTTTAATGCGAACATTCAAATTCTTGTAATTATTATTCCAGCACAAACGTACAAATTAAACAATTTTATTCAACAGCATTTCTATATTATATTTATAATATAGAATTTATATACACGAAATATAAAATCTATAGTTGGAAATCTTTTACAGAAACTGAGCAGCGCAAAATATTTTTTTGCAACACAATCCGTATTCTGTCGGTGTGTCGCTGATGTTTTGCCGACTTGAACCTTATATCGTTCATTCGTTACCTCGCAATTACCTTCGTTCTTGTCGATACCATCTCCGATATTAGAAACCGTTCTAATTGTCTCGTTGGCTTCGCGACTTCGTGCAACGACGATCGCAATTGTCAAAACGATCGTTCTTCCGTCGTCTCACGCGAAGTCTTCGATCCACGGCATCCATAACTCCCTTCGCCATGCCGTCCTCCCCCGCGGATCGGTCCGTCGCGCGGGGTTGCGGGTGGCCAGCACGAAACGGCCCTATGGAAGCCTCTTAATCGCACCCCCGTCCGAGTTTCAAAGTTTACGGGTTAAAGACCGGCTGGGTTATTAATGCACGGATTCCGTGATAACGGCGTCCGGTCAATATATCTCGCGTTTCCGAGCGATTCTTCCGAGCAGTGCAACTATACCTGTCCCCCGCTTCGTGCCTTCCGATCGATCAGTCTGTACACGTCTTTTTGGACTCGGTTCCGCTTCACAACCGAGTGAAAATGTGTTGAAAACAAATACATGATTCTAATTTCCGTGTTTATCGTACATAATACCGTAATGAATTATTTAAAGATACGAATTACTTATTGATATAAAATTTCACGTCTAGAAATCAAATTGATATAAAGCTGAGATACTTTAATAATTCAATTATTGAATTATTGAATCTCATTATTAGCTACTGCACTCAACTTTAGATAGAAAGTATGTCGCCGGAAAATCGATACGAATAATACTGATATGTTCGATACTAATGCGTTCTTCATTGCTTGCATCCTTCTTTGAATCAGGACGCAAGACGCGTGGCGTAGTTAGATAGCGAGCGCGCGCTTTCGCTTATCTCGGTTATTTTATAGAATTATTCTCGCAATTTATATTCGCGCGCATTGAAATTAGTCTGTCGGACGGGCCGATCTCGAGAGCATTCTGGCGGGCTGCCGCTTCGCATTATATTCTTTGCATAATAATTATGACGATAATGAGGGTTTACGATAGAAGCGCGGCTACCGGCATGTTCCATACGCTCTCTCGCCAGTACTTTCCGCACTCCAATTTGGGATTGGCGAATGTGTTGCCTTGTCGAGTTTCGCGGGAATTTCCCACGTCTCTAACTTTTTCTCCCGGTACATCAATTCCGCAAAAACCGACGGTATTGTTACCTTATTACATTTGAGAACTTCTGCCGCGGGTAGAGAGCGGCCAGCCCTTCGCTACTAAAAATGATTCCCATCGCGTTTACACATTTTTGTAACAACAATGAGCGGGCGTGTTCTTACATTACGCTCTCTCTCTCGTTAATAAAGTTATTAATGCACTGCGCAATAGTATCACTTTGTGCAAAATGCGCTTGGTTTGAGATGGCGGAATGGCTTTAGATGCCCATCCTCGCGTTTTAATGCAGGAATACACGTACACGCGTACACAGACTCGAATGAATCCTCACGTATTTCTCATTTTTACAGTACGGTCGTGCACATTTTATAGCCGCGTTATTTCTACACCGAATTTAAAGAGAGAGAAAAGCAGATACGGATTTACATTAATATTGAAATATTGGTTTATTATACATCCTTACGAAACATTAACGTTATTGTTTTTATATTTTATAATATTATTCCCGCGAAAATCGCGCAAACTTCCACTCAGAGTTATAATGAGAGCTTCGCCAATACGAATGAAAACTTTATCTCAGCTATTTCTGTCGCGCACGAGACATCTGCATATCCTTTACTCGTCAATTTTAATAAATCTAAAACGGCCGCACCCCCGTCGTTTCAAATTACGGCGTCCTGATCGTCCTCGAATGCTCCGTGGAAACGGAAAAGGAGGGCCTGACGCACGAATCTTCGGTACCAAGTTCAGCCGAGAGTGGGACCGCACGCTTCGGAGGACGTCGTTAAACTTCTTGAAATTGGAATGCAAACAAACCCATTATCGTAAAGTCAAAGGGGAAGACAGCCGTTTATTTAAAAGCTACGGCGCATGCATAGCGTCACCCCCTGGCCCCGCGACGCGTTCCACGTGCCACCATGAGCGAGCGAGCAGACCGTCAATGCCTCGACCGCCGCACGAAAAGTATGAAAAGTAATTAAATCCACGTCCTGTCTGCGGTCGGCTGCGAATATCGCACTTGTCTTGAGGAGAATTCAAGTATTGCGATACGAAGAAACACGAGTACTTCGATCCTTCCGAGTCCTTCGTCTTCTTGGGGAGAATCACACTGTGATATCGCACAAGTACTGATATCACTAATAATAATTATTGTAAAATTTACGCGATGTGTGCGTGTGTGCATTATGTTTATATTAATATTTATATATTATATAAATATTAATTAGTTATTCTAATTAACGTTTCTCGCTGCTTAGAATATGTTTAATTTGACTTTTAACGCGTGAAGCAAGGGATAAGCACACAATTTTCGTCGCGATGAATGGCAACGTTAGCTCACTGACGTACTGTTATCAACACTTTGTTGTCGCGTGGCTATTCGTGACGGAAAGCCGGTATCGTGCACCATGCTACCCAGCGCAAATAATTTCAAGACTTCATCCTGGTTCATTTAATAAAGGAGCTATGCTCACGACCTCAGTCACGTGGAAATGAATTTCCACGCAGACGAAGATACGCGAGATCGTACACGGCATGCAATTCTAATTGCAGGTGCACTTAGGCAATTGTGAAAAACAACGTAAGTGACCAATTGCTCGCCGATTAAGAACTCTATCGGACACTAAACCGTGAAATTCCGCTTCGCGGATGGAACAGCAAGGTGGAACAGCGTAGCGAGCGTCTCCGTTCTCCTCCCTACCTGTGGGAAAACGATTCGTTGCATATTCTATTATCCTTAATAGCGATGTTCCCGATCTACGCCCATTGTGAATTCTACCTGGCCGCATGTGCCTGCGTCAGAATTACGGGCTTCTCGGTGTAATTCCGTAGAAATACGCGCATCGATCCATGAGGAGGAGCGCGTGATTTATGTTGCGAGACTGGCGTACGAGTCTCATGCCGCTCGCAAATATTACAATAATGGCGCATTAATGCGTATCGCACGATAAACGTCTCGAAAAGCTGCGGAAACGAGTATCAACATATATATATATACGCGCACGAGAAATCACGCATCAAGCCGCGTGATCGCCCGATGAGCAGCGCGTCAGCCGGATCAATTTATCAAAATGCGAGCAAACGTAACGCAATCAATTTATTTCTCATCACACCTGGCGCACGATATCTCCCTCGGAGAATTAGTCGATCCGATCTCGGTGCTCTCTCCGGTATCGCTCGCCTGATACGGGTGCGCATCAAGCGAGCGGACGAACAAGCAATCTTCCGCCCCACGCGATCCGTTAACGAAGCACAGGAGTGGCAATGGCGCGAGAGAATATCTCCATCTGCGTTTCGATTCGGCCGACAATCGGGCATCTAAGTAGGTTAATAAACGGGCCTCGTCGATGCTGCCGGATTCCCATAGAACCAATCGGCCGTGCATCACGCAACGCCTAACGCGCCACGCAACTCGCAATATCGCACGCATCTCCAAATCTTCCCAAGACTCGACTGTCTGGCAGATTGAGTCGAAAACATAAGATGCTGCTCGATTTCCAGGAATTCAGGATTTCGCATACGCTTCGTTAATCAAACTAACAAATAAGTGAAATATTTATACAAAAATGATAATAATGACAATAAGACCGCTTTGATGTGTGCGTTATAATACATTTAACATGAAGAATAACAGTGTTTTGTGAATAAAGATTTTAACGTAGACGATAATTATATAGAAAATTGAGAAATCTAAAGCATCCCCCTTGATGGGAACGCACGGAGGAAAATAAAGACCCCTCACACAGCCAGGGGGGACTAACCGGACTCTCTAAATCCGGAACAATGAGCGCGCTGCTCGATTCCCACGAAATAATAGAAAATAAATATCTGTCCGATGATTACTCTTCGTGCTAGTTGCGGACGTCTTCGTGACACCCCTCCTCGTTACTTCGCGGTTCGATGCACCTGGAAAGGAAAACCACGCACGTGTAAGCGAGACGGATGAACTCGAGGAATAATACATCAAAATGTTCCACATGCGCGATCCGATCTGCAACGGTTTCCACGCTGATGGAGTGCTGGAAATACCCCATCGACACTTTTGGTCTGCGCGTAATAAAGCGCTTTGTGCAGATCGACGCATACTTTGCTCGTAATTACAGGAAACGGTCTTCTATGATGGAATTTTTTTACGTCGCTGGCCAATGATATCAAATGCAACCATAAACCTTTCGGCGGTATGAAGAGAAAGCTGATCATTAACTCCAATCGTTAACTGTAAATTACAACTCAGAAAATCCAGTTTTATTCGCATTTCTTGTAATTCATCTAAAAAATTTGTCGAAAAATAATCGACAATTTGCGGCTAACTGAGCCAATTCGAAAACAACAGTTGATTCTTTCTCCGTTTCTCGTAATATCATTATACACTTGCATCATTCGGCTTTTTTTATTACGTCGTCGATTTTATACGCGCGTATTGTCTTGACACGAGGCGACACATTGAAATATTGGAACCGCAACAGACCGCTGAGGGTATCTGGCCGAGTCATCGCTCATCGGCGAAGTTTCGGCGGATAGGCGCGGATGACGCGGTCGAAAAGGGAGAATCGACCAGCTGTAGAAGAAAAATTATCACCTACAGGTTTTCGCAGAGGGGCAGGTGCGGCAATTAAAAGGCTCGCCGCCGTCATTTGTTTCCGCGGTGATCTCGACGGCGTATCTTGCGAGCGCTGCTTTTATAGTCATAGTTTCCTGAGCAGGGGTGAGCACAGCTCCTCACACCGCCTGCTCAAAGAAAGTGCTGCCTAACCGAAGACGATGCGGAGGACGAGTAGTGGTTATTGTTCATGCTCGAACGCGCTCGTTATATGTATAATGTATAATTCAGATAACTTAGAGAAAGAAAAAATAATACAAGAGAGAAAGAGAGCCCAAGGGAGAAAAGGGAAAGAAGAGGCGCCTTGCGTTTCAACATTTCGTTGAATAACGATCTGATAGCATTCATGATATCGATAATATCGTTTCTTATAAATCCCGTGGGAGTTATGTATTTTCGTCCCTGCTAACTTGCGCGCTTTGCTGAAAGAATGGATTATTAAGATAGTTATCAAGGAAATTCCCTGACACGGTCCATTATTCTTATCTGGACGTAATGGTGGGAAATGATATTGTAAGTATATTCGGTCGCGGCGCAAAGGGCAAGGCGCGAATCGGCTGATGTGCGATTAAACACGTTTGGAATTGTAATTGGTAATTGAGTTTTGTCAAGACACAAATGTGTCTTAAATGCATCGGGCATCTAGAATCAACACAAAATCAATTAAAAGCAAGTCTTTATCATTAAATTTTACAATTCTACAAGTGTTACTTGTCGGCTGTACCAAAACGATCGTTTACGTAAAACAGGATTTTCAGTCAACTATCGTTCGCTGAATTTCAGCAAATATGCAAACCTGCATGTTCATTTCTGGTATGCTACTGTCTTCAGGATTGAACACGATCCATCAAAAGTATAAAGCGGAAATGGAAAAACGGCATGAAAAACAGTTGCGTCAGGAATTGTTACGTATGTGCCAAACCAGGATAAACGAGCTGAATGTTACGAAGGCAGGGTCGAGGTTCGAGAGGGTAACAGGTGGTCGAGCAGGAAACATAGGCTATATAAGAGCAGATACTGCCAAGCGGTTAGCATAACAATTGCACCAGCTACTGTGTTATACGCGAACTCGAATGATTTATGTACGGACATGCGTTTCGCGTTCACACGCATCTCGAACGCTACACTGTGCGAAATTCCCGAAGATATTCAGCTTTTTCAGCGTCGATTATCCCGAGATATCGAAAAGAATGTAATAGTACGTGTGTGAGTCACAGTCTTTGAACCATCCAACGATAGGAAAATTTATTCTGCAATAGGAGTACACCTGTAAATTTGTGAAAATGCACCGTGCTTAACTGTTTTTAATGAACAATGGTAAAAAAAACAATGCTGAGAAGAAGTGACATCACTTGTCCCCTTTAAAAAGCAACTAAATATCATGCAACAACGTTTCAAATTAGATTATTTATTATTTTAATTTTATATGATACAGTTTTTATTGTTGAAAATAATTGCAGCGAAATTACATTTTAAAAAATAATTGTAATTATAGCATAATTATATAATAAGATAATTTTTACGTATTATTATCGAAACAAGGGAAGAATTTAATGAGTATACCACGAACAGTCTACAGTTTGCGGTTCAGTTCCCCGCGGCGGTCTCCTTAGGCATTGAAACGCGTCCAACTCGAGTCGGTGCGAGTCAGTCGACGGTTACAGATCATTATCGATACGCAATAAAGATGAAGTCCGTACCCTCGTGAACGGTTCCTTATAACGCCCTTGATGTCATCGCGATTGTGACAAAAATGACGCGTATCCGCCGGAAGTGCTTCCTTCCCTCTCTCGTTGGTTCTCTAACTCCTCTATGCAGTCCCCAGTCCCCGCCATTATTTTGTAGTTAGCTTTTTTCCTCTTGGTCGGCTCGGTACTGCTCTCTCGCTCAGCTCTTTACCAGGATGATTTGCTATTTCGTCCCGAACAATTCGCCGGCCGCGAATTTGCCGGCGCGATCATTTATACGCTCATCCAGCCTGCACACATGCATCTACAGGGTGTACCAGAACGCTAGCATGCTTTCTACGTAAATTCATTGACGTTAAAATTCAAGCTGATAATCTGAATTTTAATTTAATTAATATTAGATCGATGTTACTACCGCATTTATTGAAAAATTTCAATAATGGAGAATATTTCCTCAGATCGCCTTCTACCGTGTCTGGTTCGAAAACAGTGTGCAATTTCTGAAGCGACCTATAAGTGTATTGACAAACGGTTGCATCTGCCAGCGGCGTATCGAATTGAGTGTCCAATTAATTGATCGTGATCTCTGACGAACGCCTCGACAAGCGGCTCGTGCAATTGTGAGTCGCCTTCGGCAGGTAGCCGTCTACCCATTTGAGGCATAATTTAATATTTTGATCGTATCTGCTCTCACACACACATACTCTGAGTGGACATTCGTAAACGCCTGATTGGGACAAATTATATTTTGGAATATTGTTTGAGGCATTCTTTATTAAAGAAAAGAGAAAGTGCATTTCGAAGGTATACTACATATACTCTTCACTTCAACGCGTAGATTTATTGTACTTTCGATCTCAGATAAGGCAAAATAAATAACGTGTATTATATTAATAAAAGCCGATGCACGATTAGGAAAGAATATCTTTAATTGCTGATCGCTGACTGCATAATTTAACGATCGCTACAAATCATTTTATCAATCTCACGAGGGATTCGTAGAATCGAGTGCGAATGCTACGTCAGAAGCGCGCGAGTAAACTTATTAGCGAAACAGTTTCGCTGATATGCTTGCTTTCTAAATAATTCTACGCGATTGCGTGGTTCGTACCGGCCGCGCACAATACTATCAGAAGATCGCGGAAACATCCGCGCGCGCGGAGAAACGTTCACGCGCGCGCATACGAATTAGAACTTTAATGAAGACACCAATCGTCGTCAAAACCACATTCTTCCTCCGCTTCTCTTAGGAAAGCGTGATGATAACCCGACCCCGAACCGACACGCTATTTGCATTCAATATTCCCACAAAATGAGAGTCGTCGCTTCCACTACCATCGTCACTATCACCAATTACCAGGATTATTAACGGTGATACGCGCGTATCCAACGATTCCGCTAAATCGCTCGAAAAGAAAGAGGAAGACGTTTTCCTCTTCGAGGCGACGAGGAGTTCGCGTTTCGCTCGATTCACGCGGATCTGTGAAGCATCCCTTCTCTGTCTACGCGAACAAGAGACGATCTCAAACTCTCGAGAACGATTTTCGCGGGGCACGCGGTTTAAACGGAAAAGAGAGTTCGGGGGAAGAAAGACAGATGGACGGCGAGACGGAGAACGAAGAAGTCGCGGTGTCTGGTAGGCGTGCGTTCACGCCTACTAATTACGATTCTAGACGTTGTTATGCCTCTTTCCCTGACCCCCCTTTCCCGCTTGTCTCGTCTTGGTGTCGTCTCGAAGGGCACCGGTTATGGCATAACGGAGAAAAACCCACAGCGTATAGCCAATCGAAGTGTTAGCGTGCAACGGAGGGTGGTAAGGACTCTGCGCGGCGGAAAGGGTGAAGACGAGCCCTCAAGGTGAATCCGCATTGCTCGCTCGCGCGAAGAAACGATGGTCCTCCGACTCGCGCCTCACCTTCATCCGGTCCCCGCCGTCGCCGGTCCGCCAGCGGATACTGACCGTCTGCCGCCGCGAGGTAATTACGAACACCGGGGCCCCAAGGGCCGGACCCTCGGGAGGTGAGTGACAAAAAGCCGCGTCTTAATGCAAACGCGCGCGGCGGCCGGGGCCGTAACTCGTTAATTATAGGCCGCCTCTGATTGATCCGCGACCACTTCGCCTCGGTATCCGCGCGGAGGATAGCGAGGCTGAGGGGCCCCGGGTATATACCAACACCCTGTCGATACCCAGCGCGGCACGCGCGGCCAAAGGGCCCGGGCGCGGGGAAAAAAAATTAATTGAAAAATACCGGGCCGCGCGAGAGGAAGAGAGAAGAAGAGAGAGGACCGGGTGCGAGGGCGCCTCACGTGACCAGGGAAAGAAGCGAAATGGGCACCGACGCGAGCACCGGTGACGCCTTTGGGGCCCCAAAGCTGTATTTAGAGCGTTGGCCCCCTTTTTCGCGCTGCGTTTTGCGTGCGGTAACGACGAATGCAATCGCACGGAGCGTGCGTTTCGAATGCAACCGGACGGTGTGCGATTTTGTCGACCTGGACGAAGGGTTGAGGACGGGTTGAGATGAAAGTGTTTGGTAGAATTTTGAGAATTGGCGAATTTAATTATTATATTGTATAATACATTGCATTAATTCAAGTAACATATCGAGCTCTCCTTTCTGTCGCATCTCTTTCGTAAGGGTTCGAAAATCCTCTCTAGCGCCGCAACGCGAACGGAAACCCCCGCATTACGCAGTGCGCGGGACGCGGTGACATCGTAATCGAATTGATCCCGGAATCGAGAGAATCGAATTCGGGCCAGGTTTCACAAGGACGTAACTTGATCCCTCGGCAATTTGTGCCGACGCACATCGCGCGAATTCGATTCCGGCGCGACCTCGTTCAGGCAGCGGAAATACGCGCGCCATCTTCGTGGGGCCGTGCGTTTGCCTTTTTGCATCGTCGATGTAATTGAATTTGCGCCGCGGTAAGAGCCGAAAGAGCCCGCGCGCTATCGACACGTCAAACGTAAACACATGCAGATTAGATATTTTCCTACGATATGACGCCGGGACGCAAAGGATTCACCATCACGCGCCAAGTCGAACCGTGGCGCGGAGCGATGGCGGTACACGCAGCGTGCAACCAGCGAGGAGCAGCCAGGAGGTCTATCAACCAGCAACCTACCTCGAAACCCGTAGTCCGCATGCTTCACCTATCTGCATGACGATATCGCCGAGTGCTATGGCCGAATGTAAGCGGATATTGGCTATACATATTTATAGGAGCACTGCGCTACCACCGGCTCTTGTGCAACCGCTCGTTCGTTCGTCCGTCCGTTCAGTTCGTTCGTTTCCAGCACCGCCCTTTGCCATCAGCATTTTGTTCCACTTCCATTCTCTCATGCACACACACACACACACTCCTCCCTCTCTCTCTCTCTCTTGGCCGTCGTTTTCTCGTGTCTCTTTTCGTTTCTGCGTCTCCGTTTCGTCCCCCTTTTTCCGCTATACGTCCTTTTGCCGCTGCACGTCCGACTCGCGCGTTCTCCCGTCTTCGTCGCACTCGTCGATGTCGTCGCCAAAGCGCGCCGGTGCACCGGTGAAAGGGCAAAAGAGAGGCGGTAGTATAGAATCCTTTGTCCGGCGGAGAAGCTCCGTCACACGGAGAAAAATATTTGCGTTATTATCTATTACCTCGAGCGGAAAATTGAAATTTTCCGTCACAGTAGGACAGCGCCCCGGGGGCACCCTAATGACAACAGTCCCCGTCCCGATGAACTATACGTTTAATTTTTATTAAATGTAGCGCGCGCGCGATTGAATTACAGTGTCGGCTGATACCGTGTGATGTCGCGATACGCGACGGTAGCTACGTACGTTAATATTACAGTGAATCATCTCGTGCCACGATCGCGTTTTGCTTTAGTCCGCGCTTTTTTATTTAATGTCTCATTCCATTCGCATATTGTTTTTTTTTCAGCTTGTCCGTTTACGCGATTTTACGTCGTTCGCGACTTTGACGATCGATTTAAATTCCTTAATCGGCCGGCGCAATTTTCATCGAATGCCGAGATACTTTATCGAGATACTCCGGCGGCGCGGAGGAAGGAACAGGTGTGGCCGAATCGCCGTCATATCGCGATCCTCGCTCGCTGCACGGTGCAAGGTGGACAATCGTAAAAGCAAAAGCGCGTCTCTAAATCGCGCCCGACGGCACGGAGGGTTTTTCTTGTGCGCAGAGGGCCGGGGAGCAGGAGCATGCTTCCCCGCCAATTTGCAAGGTGCAACTCGCCGCGGTCGCATTAGTCAAGGTGCCCTATCGCCTCGCAACCATCGCGTAACGGTATGCGCCAGCAGGCGATTGCGATTCGCCCGCGTTCTCCTTCGGCCTGATCGCGATGACGTTAATGATCTGCTTAATTACGGCGTGACGCGGCGAAAGGAACATAGACGACCCGGACAATCGTGTGATCTCTCCCCAATAATGTGCGGATCGCCGAAGGGCCGCGCCGAGACCGCACTCGATAACGATGAAATGGATCGATAATGCCTGAGAGAGACAAATCGCTCCGATCCTCGTAACTTTCACTCGAGCGAAATTCAATTCAGAAGTGGAAAGTATTTCAAAACTGAAATCGCTTTGAAAAGTGTCACATGTCAAATGAAAATTCGGAATTAATATACTAGTGTGTTAGCGGCGTGTAGAAAGTAGATCGAGTATTGTATGACGCAAGATAAAATGATGGAATTATAGTTCCCGGGCTGATCGATGCAAGCGTCTATTAAAAACAAATCCCTCTCTTGGTCGTCTCCAGCGTGTCTAGCGTGTGCCGAGAGGAGTCTCCTCGCTTTTAAACAAATTGTATTATTATACATATATTAAGTTATATATATTAATAAATATAATATAAATCAAATTTACACCATGGTGCCTTTAAGAATTCGTAAGTAGAATTATAAAAGAAAGTGCAGGAGAAAAACTAATCAAAAATTAATCTATAGCTAATAGATAATTATTTTATTTTCTTGGATTTTTTACAGATTGGATTGGATTGGATTGAGCATTAATGTAACACGGTTCATGCGCAAGAATATTATATATATTTTTTTAAATTATAATTATACATATATATAATTATATATATTTATAGAATATTATAACGCAATGTTTACTGAGGCGACACGTAAATTGCGACAGAGCAAAATGGATACGCAGAAGCGATCACACGATCGACACGATCTCTGATTTTAGAATTTGGCACGGCGCTTTTACATGTGAGCATCCGCAAAAGCGTCGCGCGCACGCTCTTGTCTCGTCTCGTCTCGTCTCGTCCGATGCTCCGTCTCTCCGTCTTTTCTCGTTCGTTTGACTTCGGATGCAAATTCTTAGCTGGCAGGCGTGACCGATGTGCAACGCGCAATGTTCTGACGAGGTCCCGATGCACACATTTTCGCTACATGTCCCACGGTGTCGTCGCGGCGTTACGGGAAATCTGTTTCCTTCTTGCAGTGTCTTGCATGCGTGTCTTCACGCACGCAGTCAGTCACTTTCGGCGAAAATGTCAGACAGCTCCCTTCATCCAGAAACACGCCGGATGTCGAAGGAAATCTCACAATTTTTTAATCACTATCGGTCGCAATGATCGACAGTTGTACAGTCGACTTTTCCAACAATAATCTTTAGAAGCATTCCTGATGCGATTTCCGCACGACGACGGCTGCAACAGGCGCGACCTGAGAACACGTCGCGTCGCCACATCGCGGGGAATTCGATGACCGGCCAGGAATCCGCGGCTTCGCAAAATTACATCCTGCTCCTGGAAAACGATAGGCATCATAATGACGCTGTCTTGCGCCGTTACAATTAGCCGCAACGAGTTCGACGAGGAGCCAGCCGGGCGTTCTCTCGCGCGCGAGAGCTCGTTACGCGTCTCACGCGTGTCCTCGCCGCTCGTCGGATCTGCCTCGCGAATCAGTCTCACCCGTGTGCCTCCGCTAATGCCTAACCGTGGCCGACGTTCCTTCGACGTGTGTGTATGCGTATATACGTACACGTATGCGTTCGTATGTTTGCAGTGACCGCGCGACGTGCGTGTGAATAGCGCCCGCGCGCTCGCGCTCCGCTCCCCGCGCCGTAATTAATGCGATAATTATTAGCACGAAAAGATCGTATCTGCCGGTCGGTCGGTCTTTTCTTCGGTGGTTTTTCTGCCGGTGCTGGATTTTCCTGTCCCCGCGCGCTTCGACGGGGCCACCGAACTCCGCGACTCGTGCAACGACGACGTTCCCGATGTTGCTCGCTTCTTACGGGCAGAAGTTAACGCTCGAGCGCGGGCGAGCGCGCGAGAGATCGCTGTAGGGACGGAAGCGAAAAGGGACACGTACACACGTACGTACGTACCGTTCGCTCCGCGAAGCGATGAAATCAATTCTAACGTAGCCGCTTTCTCCGTGGCGCACGATCGCTCGGAAGTGCGCTCCACGCGGTCGTGGACATCGAAATTGGACTCGACTCGTTGTTTGCCTTCTGCCATCGTTTGTGCAAGAAGCAGCGGATCGGAGCGCATTGAAAACCGACCGAAGCGCATATTTCACGGTTTCCCCACTGTGAACCTTCTTATAAAGCTTACTGAAAAATAAAAAATAATTATATTTTGCGACTAAACGCATGTCAACGTATATCAGCATGTTTTACAGAATTTGCTCTAAAAATATTTAATTTCTATGAACATTAATTTTGGTAATTAATTAAATGATATATACCATTCCTTCTCGCATAGTCATCAATTTCTCTACGATTTCTATCAAATATCGCAACTAAAGAACTAGCTTTCGTCCAGTTGTTTAATCTTTGTTGCATCACCTATGTAACGTAATTTAATTTACGTTACGTAAGGGAACACAAAAAGAAACAATCCTATCGATAGAAAATCGAGCAATCCAATATCAGATTAGTCGAACGATTACTGTTACGTACCAAGTTAATTGAAAGTAACGTAGCGTTACTACTGAAGCTAAATTACAATGGATGGTACGCAGGCGGAGCGCTCCCCGGGTTGCATTCTTAATGCCGTTGATTTTTCTCCTGCGCTAATTGCATGGTGAGATAGTCGATTATATTTCTCCACAATAAAATCGTATTCGTTCGCGCGCGGTTTTACATGCGCGGGAGAGCTCGCCACGCGATGGAATCAACTATTATCCAAACTGATATAGCACTTCGGCTCGCATCGCAGAAATAAAAAGACCAATTAATCATGAGCGGCATCAAGAGCGAAAAAAAGAGCAGATCCAGATGCGCGGCCGTTATTATTCAAACGCACTTCGTTGTTTCCCTGGTTTCAGTTAATTACGCTACGCACGTGGTAAACGCGATTCAATCGTGATTGTTCTCTAAAATAATTGAAACGCGTCGAGTGGAGCACGCTTCATGCGTTTATAATGCGCTAATAACTGTCGGTGGGGAACAACAGGAGAAACTACGTATACTCCGAGCATTTTTAACGAATGTCAATGAGCCAATTACGCTAATTACACTGCATCGATAAGCTCATGTTTGCGAAAAGCGGGAATCATGATCCATTGATGTTTCCAGACGCTGAAATTCCTGATTTATCAGTCTTACAAAATGCAGGTCGTTTGTATTTCAAGATATATTTTCGAGTTTCTAATATCGTGTATCAAATTAATATCTCGCTCATGTATGTCGCGATTTATATCAATAACTTTACCACATGCGCAAATCCTACATTCGCCATAGACGTAATTTCGCTTGAATAATATTACACACAGCGTCGTCGGAAAAATATATCATTTCCTTGCACACCTGGACGCAGTACTTAGCAGAGTTATTAATGGATTGTTAAATGTTATTGACTGCACTCTCTCTCTATCTCTTCCTCCGTCTTTCAGCGACGATCCTACTGCGAAAAAACAAAAGTCAAAGACCCGAGTGGCCCAAGTCATTTTCGCCCTACGGGTAATCACATGGAGATCGCACTTGCATCCAGTTAATCACGCGGTTCAGTAGCAAGTTCGCGTTGCCAAGATTCCTTGTCGCGAAGAGAGCAGCCGAATTATTTCCCAATAAAATCAGATCGCCCCGCCCCGCTGTGGTTATTTCGAACGGGCTGCATTAATTTTATCTACAATGTTTCTCCTCTCTCACTGACCGTTGGCATTGCTCCACCGTGACGTGAATAAATGTCGCCACGACTCGCGCCGCAACTCAAAGCCGCGGTAACAATAACAAAAAGGAGAGAACGAGAAGGAGAAAGGTGCACACGCGCAGGCCTCCTCGTCGAATCGCGATTCGAAGAAAATTTCACCGAGGCTTTAATTGCTGCCATCTTTCACCAGCAAGAGCAACAATGTTGGATCCCCGTCTGTAAAAAGACCAACGTATCCGGCTCCATTCTTCGCGAGCGCAAAGGCCGATACTGAGGCTGTAAACGTAACGCGCGCTGCACGCGCGCGCGCGTCTCGGGAGTATCAAAAGGGGACTTATTATTGATGGCGTATTGAAACGGTATGAGCACGGTGATAAAACGCGATGGGCCCACGGCGCCGTGGAGGTCCCCACTTAACGTCCGAGATTATATACGAGCGAGAAAGGGGTCGCCGGGGGGAGTGCGGGCACGCGGTCGCGCGGGAGTCGGAATCGACGGATCGTTTTCTTTCTCTCTTCGCGCTGTCCGGCTCACATTGTGTGTCCGGGGAGGGCCACGCGAGAGGGAGAGCTCTATAAAAATTATTAGCAACGTTTTAATGAGAAATTACGAGGGAACGACTCGTTGTCGTTCTTTATTTTTAACGGTACGGCCGTATTTCGCGGAGTGCCAGCCCCTTATGAAGCGTCAAGGGCGCAAAGGGTATTTTATTGGCCGAGTTTCATTTTTGTATCGCGATTTACAGAGCGATCGAGATTTCCCTCTCAACATTCATTGTCGCAACTGAAGATATTCTGTATTTCCCGAATGTATTTTGCAGAATGCAAAAGTCGTTTTGTTCCTCGTGTTGCAGGATTGTCTGCAAAACTCAAGTATCACGTACGCTTATAATGGTGACACAGTCTGTTGAACACGTATGAAGATCTAGACTTTTCCAGCGTTAATACCTTATATGCGTTACGTGGCGGGAACAGCCAGCGCGCCTCGGCCCTTTGATCGTATCTGCATAACGCGAATGGCTAATCAAGTAAGATTTATAAATGCATCTATTCTATATTCGCTCATTATTTAATGCAGATAAATAGGTACCCTGGCCGGGCAGGCTTTCACTTATTAATATTAATTACAACATATAATCAAGGATAATGGTTTCATTAATATTAATCGGTACCGTAACATGGTACCATAATACGCTTATCTTTATTGATACCAACACGTCGACGTACGTTATTCGCGATGCGTGCGTTGCATACGTACTGCGTGTGCGTTTCTTAATAACAACAAGAAATCAGGATCGTTATTGCTCTTCGACATATCGATGGTACCATAATTTATTCTTCTATCACGACAGCTGAGGCGATTCTCCACGGTTGCTCGTGACGATCGCGATTGCGAAATGACACGTCCTGCAAGTTTGGAAATCGCGAGCCGAAGGCAGGAAGGGACGATAATTACAAAGTTATGACCGCAGAGACAAACGCATCCGCATGCACGCAGAACACCATACGCGGTCCGTAAATTAAGCAATTTGCTAATGATATTCTCACGTGGCTCGTATTTCAGTCTGCCATCTCGGCCGGCTTTTAATGTCGGTGCTACGTCAGACGATCCTCCGCCCTCGGCGGGTACAGACGCCTTTAAAAGGACACAGAGACCCCTTTGTAGCTCGGCGTTTTTAATGGTCACGATGTACCGCGATCAGCCATGCGTCAGCGATAGCTGGAAACGATCACCAAAAAGCTAAATCGCATTGACTTCCGCTTCATATTGGACTGCAATCGACACATGGCGCCGGACAGTTAAAGTCGATAGTCTGAAGAATTCTTAAATTTTTCGCAATTTTATCCAACACATTGTCCTCGTATACACACAATAATCAGTTCGCTACTTTATACGGTGCAGCGATAAGGAAGTTTAAACACGAATTTATGAAGACTCGCGTAAACAAACGTACGCGTCTTTATTCCTCATAGGGCCCCACGCAATCCCGACACCGGGCCTTTATCCCTCTTATCCTCAGTCCACGAATTACATCCGACACCAAGCCGATTTCGCGCACAGGTGTGGTCCGTATCGCGGGCTACCTCCTCGGCTAATTACTTTGCTTACTTTATCCAAGGTATATAATTTTTTGCTTTTTTCCAGGACCGGACGGGAGATTCCCGCCTTTCTGCTGGTGTTTCTACCCCTCGGCGGAACTACGTTAAAACGAACGAGTACATCCGACCAACGAGTACACGCGCGCGCACGCTCGGCGAGCTTAACTTTAACGCGGTCCGCGGGTCCTCGTTTTATTTCAACCGGATTATTTCCGTCGTATTTCAGATTGGGATTTGGGTACCATCGCCCCTTTGTATTAATAACGATCCCCGCCCTCCCTCCTGCTGTTGCTACCTCGCTGCCTCACGTTTCTCCCGCACTAACGTAACCTATTCCCTCCCCGAGAGACGACCCCTTGTTTTTGTTTATGGCTATTCTGTAGGACGAGGGTACGTCTAAATCTTAGGATTACGAACGGGTGTCAGGCGATCACCCTTCGCTTCCGCCCCGCTTTACGATTGCGCCGTCGTCGTCGGGGCGAAGGAAAGAAGATAATTTTTCTGAAGCAATCTCCTTCTCGCGAGGCGGCACATTGCCAGCATGGACCGCGTAGGTCGCCGCTGATTTACGGATTTCTACGCCCGCGCGACGAATCCGCGCCGCGCGAATCTCGCAATTGCCTCGCGATACCGTGCGAGCGCGAATGCACGCGCGCGCGTCGCGCGTTCGCGACGAGAAATTTATTGCTGACTCAGCGACAAACGTCGCCGAGTCGTCGTGATGTATTGCTGGCCGCAGTGATGCCGGTAATAAGTGATGATAAATTGTATCGCACTACCGATTTGACGGACGTCCCGGTTATTCTTAGACGGCGCGCGATCCATTGGCGTTCTTGCCGCAATATCTACTCGCCGATTTTTTTGTCCTCGCGCTGAACAATTTTTCGACAGGGCAAGAAACTCTCTGACGGGACAGATATTACGTGCAAATTGAACACGCGAGGGTCTGTGCGCGAGGGAGAGGGAGGGACGGAGAGGATCGAGCGCGCTCGCGAGCCAAGCGAGCGAGGCCAAGACAACGGGAACGCATTAGGGGTATTTCTCGTTCGGTTATTGTTCGAGGTATGATTGGAGCCTCCGCGGCTCCGAGACTCCGAGGTCGAAGGTGAGGGTTAATGAATGAATCGCCGGATATTCACGGTGCAGCCACAAAGGAGCCAAGTCGAGCCACCACGAAGGCAAGACCTTGCCTTAATTAATATAGATTACTTCTAATTGTATATTTATCTATTAATTTATATTAACCTAGGCACATACGGGAGGTTGGGAGGGGGGAGGGGGAAGAGGAAGAGGCGCTGAGAATCAAATGTCTTCGACCGTCCCGTTGATTCGGTTTAATCGGCCGAAGGGTTGCACAAATTGATTGATGCCTCATTCTCTGCCTCGCTCGCTTTATCCTCGGACTTTCTTTCTTCAGGAGAGATTTTGCATCGCCGACCACTTTCCTCGCAAATTATAGATCTTTCTCATCAATCTTAACTCAGCCAAATACCCAGACAAACTTCCTAGGGATTATTTGTGCGCGCATTTTTCACTGCCTGCAGGTGAGATTTTATTACAGGTTGTATCTAAGAAATTACGAGAATATTATTCCACATTGCGTATGCAATTAGTGGATAATTATATTACAAGGTATTGCTGAATTTTAATTAAAAACAATTACCGAAGATTCGCAAAGGAAGATTTTTCCAAAGGTTTTATCAAACGCAGAAGGGCGTTCGAGGAAGGCTGGAATAATGGAAGTGGTCGCGTATATTGATATCAACCACTCCACTTCCCACGGCAGAGGAGATTTCAAAACGAAAGCCGCAAGACTTATCTTCGGCTCGTGATTGAATGGCTTCGCCGGAGGCGCACGGCGAGGTGGTCCAACAGAAGAGGAACGGTGAGAACACACGTCCCTCTCCTCTCCCCGGTTGATTCAAGGGCGCAACGTGCGGTGCACGCGGCATTTGATATCTGAAATCCCCAATATTTTTAAAAGCACGGGGATTTGCTCCATCCCTCGTTTCTGCTTCTTTCTCTGGACGGCGCGGGCGGCGAGAGCAGCGCGGCCGAGGGTAAGTCGGGAGAGAACGGGCTCTCGAGAGGAGCCGTCTCGTCCGTCGGCTTCAAAGGCGTCGCAGTCTTTCGACGGCCATTAAAATACGAATAATAATTATAAGTGCGACGGCGGAGTGATCAGTCCGCTCGCGCACGAAGCGATCGTCCGTATCAGTCATCGCGGCATCCCCTCAACGACCCGACCTCTCTTTCCTCACCTTTATGCCTCTCTCATTCACTCTCGTTCTCGTCCTCCGTCTCCTCCCTCTTTATTTTCCTTTCTCTCCGCTCTTTTGCCGGCCATTAATCCCTTTTCTTCTGCCGGCTGCAACGACACTGCCATCAGCGAAACGTTATCCCGCCGCGGTCCCCGTCCTCGTGAATTTATGGATGAATACCGAGGCAAAGTCATATCGTTATCTACCTCTCGCGGTCTTCACGAATGGCCGGCGATACGCGAGTTCTGCGGTTCCGCACTCGCGTGTGCGTGCGTGCGTGAGTGCGTGCGGGAACGCGCGTGGCATTTTCGGAGCGGACCCGCAAATGCATACGTGCGCTCCTTTGAAACGCGTGGACGCGCGCGCGCGCGCTCTCTCGCGTTCTCCACTTTGCGCACGTGTGCTGGGAAGTCGAGCGTATTAAAGAGGTGAAACATACGCGCGACTGTCATCGCCGATAGGTTTAAGTGTATAAGATTTTAATTTGTACGGTTATGCGCGCTGCTCGCTGATTACTGCCCGCTCGGAATGAGTACTTATTCGTCGAAAGTCGTAAAGCGGTCGTTCGCGGACGAAGTTTCTTCATGATTACGGGTAATATGGGATATGTATGGATATTCCGAGGAGCCGCGATGCGACTTTTTAAAGGTGCCTTCCTTTATGGCGTGCGTTAATAAAACGTCCGACGATCGGAACGCCGGTTAATATACCGCGCTTCACAATCACGAAGATTCACCAAAAAGACGCTCGTTTATCGGGATTAATCTCCGTGGAACGACGAGTGTTTCTCTCTCTCTCTCTCTCTCTGCCTCTTTTTCTCTCATGACATCAAGAAATGGCAAACATCCCTTCGAAAAACAGTCTCATCGGACAATGCATGTGGAAAACGTCACCATCATGGGAATGCGAGCGCGTGCGTTCTTATGTGCCCTGCGATTTAACGAAAGTCCTGATCTCTCGGAAATAGAAAACGCATCGTCCCTCTTAACTGATTACACGTACTATAATTTAGAGCGACACTTAGCGACGTGCGCGCGATGTAATTTCTGCGGGACGCACACGGCCGGTTGTGCGACGAGACCAAAGTAATTCCGACCGACCGGGGTACGGTACGGAGCAGGGGGACGAGGGGGGTGGATAGGTGGAAGTCCTTAAAGGCATATCCACACGCCTAAAAGTGTCGCCCGAGCGAGCGTCGGCCTGCGATTGCTCGTTAGCGTGGCCACGGCCCCGTGTCTGTCACGAAATCGCTGATTATCATCGTTCAAGGAAACCGCCGACACTACCCGCTACATCGCCCCCTTAATTCTCATATAGCAGCCATCGCGGCCATTACTTACTTATTCCACGGCCTGCTAGTCTTAGAAAAAGCATTGGCGCAGCTAGCGATAGTTGCCCTCCGCATGATTGTTGCGCAATTCATAAGGAGCTGCTCGACGCTGAAATGCGTTATTAATAAAACCTGGAAGGAGCCTAGATCCACGAATGATTGTCGCTCAATTAATTCGTATCGTTTCCGGCGACTCTTAGCAATTAGAATGCGGCGAACCGCGTTATCTAGCACGCGGATATTAATCACAGGAATTTCGAAATGCAGCAAACATGGATGTGGATAACAAACAAAAAAAAGTAAGATGAAATATAGAAAATGTACGTATGCTAATTGCACAAATATAAATACCAGGATAGACCAGCGCACCAAAATTCTGCGTGTAATATTATATATATTTCAAATAATAATAATAGGAAGAATGTTAATTTACGACGCTGACGCTGCTGATTGCTTAAAATTAACATTGAAAATTTATTCCTAACCGGTTGGCTCACGTCACATCCTGTTTCTGGATTTATGATTAATCACGAAAATTGCTGGCAGTTGTTAAGTCGAATGTGAATAGAGGATTGTTACGCTGTTGGCCACGTTCGGCGAGCGTAATGCGTTCACACATCGGTTGTCGCTTGTGCACGTGTGAACACGGCGACACAACCCGGAATCAGGAAAGACGCTTATTATTTCAAGGTTCGGTTCGCCTGCGCATCGAATAATCAGACGCGATGCGCTACACGAGATAAGTTTGTGAAAAAGGCAGGCGATTAGAGACGCCTGGACGAAGAGGAGGGGCAAAAGGAAGCGACTAGGATTAATCTCGCTAAGTAACGCACTGTCGCATCACTCTTTGTTCATATCCCCCGTAACAAGAGATCTACCGAAAGAGATATGGAATGAGAAAAATTGAAAATTTACGGCGCCGCCAAAGTTGCTTCTTAATATTGCTCCGGTTTTTTCGAGTTACAATGGAATCCCTAGTCATCCGATGATCAATAACGAAGTGTGTGGGTGTAGTAGCATTTTTGTAATTTAAGAATTAATGAAAGAAGAATTACTATTCACGTTACGGTAATACTTCTGAGAGCAGCCTAATTTTATCACGTGCCACATAGATAGATCTAAAAAGAAAGCAATGCAATCCGCGGGAACTACTGAAACTTTAATAGCTTTCGCGGCTTCGGCTCGGTCTCTCGGCAGCGGTTCGATGTTAATTCGGCCGAAAGTTCAGACGAACAAATTGGCGAGATCAGCCAGCAGAAGAAGCCGCGGCAAGAAGTTAATCCTCGCAGGAGCCAGACGAGGTTTAAGTCCGCAGGCAGGGCCGAAGGATTTTCGTTGATCGATCGCGGGATCGGGTCTCATCGACCTTTCATCCTGTCGGGCACTTGCAGCCGCTTCTTACGGTAATGCGTGGTCGGATCAGCAACCGAACGACGAATCTCGCTCGATTTGTCCACAATGACGCTCGACCGTCGCAGTTTTGCGACGACACGGTGAATGATAATGGACTTAACTGTACGTGTGTGTGTACGTGTGTGCATGTGTGTGTATTTCACCTCCTTTCCACCGTAAAGACAGAAAATCTCTCTCAGCAGGAACGCGTTCCTCGTCAATACGCTTGTGGAGCGCATTTCCCCAAAGCGTTCCGCAACTGGACCGGACACGTGATCGTCATAGACCGGCTCTTTCACCAGGCATTTTCCAGCCTCATAAAGGACCCTCCTCTTCCTCCCTGCCCCCGATAAATACCTCGCGGGGGTACCGGCGTAACAAAGCAAGATCCGCGAGTTAATACCCCGTAATATCAGAAGAGTTTCTCGTCATCGTTTCCTACTATTACTCCAGTTCTCCATATCAACGACCGCGGTAATTGTGACGCACCTATTCCCTATCTCAAGCCTCCGTTCCTCTCTCCGTACCTCGACTAGGCCCCGTCGGATTAAAGCGTGTAATTTAGGCAGCGACATTCGCGGGATTGTCTATCAAGAGCCAGAGGCGGCGTGATCGCGGCGCGCTTTCTCACCGCCGCCGGAAGTGCGTGCATCCGCGCGCGCAGGGGGCACCGTTAAAATGTAGAAAACGCGAGTGGGAGATACATCTCTCCCGCTGCTTTAATTCCATAAATAAAGGCCGGGCGGGCAGCGGCCGCGCGCCCGCTGTAATGGGCGCATCGGGGGCGACTCTAATGCATAGGATTATCGAGTCTTCCCATGCCCCACATCGGTCATTACGGAATAACAGTAATTATTAATATACGCGAGCTCTTTCTCTCCCTTTCTCTTCACCTTCTCTCTCCCTCCCTCCCTCTAGTCATCTTCCGCGCCGAGTATTGTCAGACGACGCCGACGATTCCTCCCGCGGTCCTCCTCGCTTCCTCTTCCTCCCGCGCTTTTCTAAAGATTCCGCCACCGTATTTGTCCCCCCCCCCCGTCCCCACCGTCGCCCCCGTACTCTCCGTCATATCCGCGCTCCTTATGTCAACTATGCACGTACGATCCCCGCGGGGAAAGAAAGAGACATTCGATGAGAGCGGATGCGGAGGGACAGTTGCGTGCGGCGTGGCTCGCATTGTTGGCTTCACTTCGTCCTCGGGAGCGAAGATAAGTGCCGGCTGAGCACCAGGTAGTACACTGTACGCCGTTGTCTCGCCTTCTCTCTCTCTCTCTCTCTTTCTCTCTCTTTTTCCGTCGTTCTCCTCTGCTCCGTCATGCTCTCGCAGAAAGAAGCGTACTGCGATGCGTAAGGACTTCGGGGTTAGGCCAGGTCGGGTTACCCAACTGCACAGAAATGTCAAGAGAAACCATAACGTTATAATTTATCGCCATGGCACACCATTGTGGCCTTCTTTCACGGGGGCGGTGTGACGGATCGTCGGCGGAGCAGCAGAGAACCCGTTCCGTATCGTTCGAACGGACCGGATGCAAGGACGGGATTCGTTTCGATTCGATTCGGCTTGGTCGGTCGTCGCGTCTCTCGATGCTCGCGAGAGTCTCGTGAGAGTTCACGGTGGATGGTGGCAAACAAACGGCACCCCGTAAAACGGGAACAAAGAAAGTGATGGAATAAAAAACATTGTCTGTGATCGAAGATACTTATTATCCGACACTTATCTGAATCTTTCCTCCGTGAAATAAAAAATAATCGCACGTGTGTTTGACAGTTTAGGCACCCCGTCGGCGGTGGCGGGGCAAAATTTCCCTTCATTAACATTGACGTTTCCCTTCATTAACATTGACCAATGATCACAGGGCGGCGATGGCGCGCGAATTCCTCTGCGCATACCGCGTGCACGTACTCGTCAGAAACGTACGCGTTATTGGAGAACGCTTGAACCGTAACGGCCATAGAGCCGAACCGCATGCAGTTATGGGGACGAAAGAACGACGCGCGCGTACCGCATGCCGACGTACCATCGCACCGAGGGCCGCACGGTAGTGTAAACGGGTCTACGTCGAGAGTACCGGGCTCCACGGTTGCACGCGGACGCACGGTTGACGCTTCCGTGCACGCGCAGGTGTATATGTGTGTGTGTATGTGTGTGTATGTATGACACGCACATGGCCGAGCGTTTCGTTTCCCACCATTAATTTATGTGCGCGTACACCTCATTGTACATTGCGCGACTGTATTTGTATCGCGGGCCAGGCTATGATCCGCGACCACAGATCGTGACTTCTGTGGGAAACTCGAAGGAAAGTAATAACTGACAAGCCGCGCCGCACGTCACGGCCGTACATCCGCGATATTCACGTTGTCATACGCTGGATCGATGTATGCGTGTGTATCTGTCTGTGTCTGTCTTCGAATTGAAGTGGAGGGAGACTCAACCGGATGATGCACGCAGCCTTGGTCGCGAATTCAACGCGCTATTCCGCTGAGAAATACATCGACAATAAGCGGAATACTTTTCCGATGTTACTCCGCATCGTTGCGCGTTACTCGACTCTCTTTCGACTTCTAGATGATAAATGGGGAATCGCGTCCCCGCTGCTCAAACCACTTCGATTTGTGAGGCGGCACGGATATCGCTATCAGTTACGACGACGCGAGCGAAGGGCTCGTAGGGTGTATTCTTTACAGGTTGCGGCTCACCCCTGTCGCGCGGCTGAATTCGCGTACCCGCCGCGTTTATGTCCGCTTTGCCCCAAACACGCCATAAAATCGACCCCTCCGCAGCCGTCGACGGTTTCCTATGCGAATGTGGGACGAAAACCATATTCTCCCTGCGACGCGCGTAGAACGAACGAGAGAGAACGGGAGCGAAAAAGAAAAGAGAAAAAGGAAAACGACAAGAAGAGGGAAAAAAAAGGCGCGTTAGGTCCCGGCGGGCGTGCAAAATCCACCCGCGCTGTCCCCCAAACCCCCGACGCGCGTTCGGCGTTCAACAAGTGTATCGGCGTAAAAAAAGAAAAAGACGCGCCCTGGCCATTATCGGCGAAATTGGGAATCAATAGCCCATGAAGGGATGGGGCGACACGGAACGAGGAACGCTCTCCGTTACCGAACGATCTTCCGGCTTCACCACGCACGCACACGTAGACGCGTGTAGGTCATTTTTATTGTACCCTCCCTTTTTACCCGGCTGCACAGGATAATTCGATTGTCGCCAACCGTGTTTAAAAAAAAAAAAAAAAACGGAAAAAGCGAGCGAAAGGGCGCGCGGAATAAAACCTCGGCGGCGATTCGGTGAAGCGCACGTGCGCCGACGTGTTACATTGTATTAATTGATTGTACCGAAAGAACGCGCGGGACGTGTCCCTTTGTATCAGCAATTCGCTTTTACACTGCGCAAACAATCCCTTCTCTCTCTTTCACAATTTCTTACTCAAATCTCAAATTAAATAAATGCAAATAATGCTATCAAAAATATCTCGCTCGAAATTTATAGGAAACAGAAGAGTCTGTACAAATCAGTCTGTACAAAGGCAGTGCCTTGCCGAGTGACTTTATAATGATTCGATCAAACAAACCGCAGAGATGCACACAGTGCGCTGTTTCCGGGCCGGAAACCGTTCCACGGAAAATAATCAAACCGTCTGAACCCGATTCAGGGGGATACCGGGGTACCCGCCGCCACGTTCTTATCGCCTCTCCCGATGGGTGTATGGAGCCTTGGTGCAACAATGTGCGCCTAAATAAATGCCGATTTACGGGCTCGTGCAGTGACACGGGGCGTATCGTAAAATTCTGTTTGCCTCTCCGGAGAAAGAGAGAGCTAGAGGAAGAAAGAGTGCGAGCAAGAGGACGAGAGAGAGAGAACGAGATGAGGAGAAAGGAGGGAGTCGCCCCGCGCGTACAATGCGCACCAGGCTCGTAAAACTTGCGCCTTCTTTCGACGATTCTCACCCCGCTCCCTGTTATTTTCTGACTTTATTGCGGCACTGGCCGCGCTCTGGCTGGCTGCACCGTTTACAGAGTTTCGTTCGCACCGTCGAAGGATAAGACGGCCGCATAAGAATCGGTCGACTGCTGGTGCTGGCGCACCAGGTGGAGACAATGTTTCTATTGTGGCCACCTGTAATCAGCAGTCTACGCGGACGTCGGGCCGTCCCGCCAGGTGCCTTTCCCGAAACTGATAAGTCTGTCTTAATTTCTTTATGGCTTTGTGCTTGCGCAAGGTCCTACGCAAACAACGGCCCACTCGACGCACAATGCACGTTGTTCTGCTTAAATCTGGTCGCGTCAATAGTCAAACGGTGCACGCCTGCTGCGCTCACATGTCGTAATTCGTTCCCCGGTTCTGTGGTGTAACATTGTTACATGATCGATTTTTTTCAAGAGCATGTGATAGCGTTTTATTTCGAAGAATATATATTTTGTCAATGCGCAAGTATTAAAACAAAAAAACATAAAAATTTGTATTGTGTTTAAGAAAATAAACTCTTTGATTCTTTATTTCTGCCTCTTCCTGTCAGATAATTTTCTGTCTAATAATTTTGTCAATCTCTCTCTCTTGATACATAGTTTATTTTCTTTTTCTAGAAATACTACTCTTCGGATAAACGATCAATAAGTTTCGCTGTTGTCCCACTCCGGAAACGGATAAAAGTATTCATTGAGTTTTCCATATACGTTTTATCGTCACGGGAAATGGAACATTTCTCGTTCTCGCGCGATCTCCCGCACTCTTCCTTTTCGGAGACGTCCAAGCACAGG
Source organism: Ooceraea biroi (assembly GCF_003672135.1). NCBI lineage: Eukaryota > Metazoa > Arthropoda > Insecta > Hymenoptera > Formicidae > Ooceraea > Ooceraea biroi. Next base: position 2,504,960 of record NC_039514.1, on the reverse strand, counting down.
AAATGCGCGGTCGATTGACGCGCCTTTATGGGCGCAGCGATATATATTCGAATATGCCCGAAGAATTACCATATTGAGAGGACGCCCTCATCACACCGGGGAATCCAATTCTTGACTTTCTCATCAAATAGCCGAAAGTCGATATCTGTATTCGTGATGTTGCTCAAACCCGCAAACTACATTGCGGCGACCCTCGTACGTTTCCGAAGAGTTAAGAGACATTCGATGCTGCTAACGCTTTTCAAGACCGCATAATGGATTTCAAAAATTCCAAAGTTCTTTAAGGAAAAGAATATTCTTTCTGGTTACTGAGAGACAGTAGTGTCTCGAGCGGTATACCAAGCAGGACGGGAATAATTACACGAAATTTTTAAGCGCCATCAAAGTTCGCTCTTCAACATCAAAGCCATCGGCATCTTCGAATCTCCGCCTCTTCATCATCGAGGGGGTCCGCGGCCAACGGGCGAGTGAGCAATGAACACCACTCTCCGCCACTCTTCCAGTACTCGGTAATTTCGAGTACGCAGGGCTTGTATTTAAAACATCCTCCCCGCGGAATACCGATACAGGTGAATCCTCGTCGTAAGAGAGGCAGGGGGACGACTCAAGGAACGGGAGGATAGAGCCTTCTGGTTTCGCAGGCGGTGGATGCTTGGGGATGGTTGCCGAGCGTACGCGAGAATTTGCTGCCCCTCCAACCCTTGCTGGCAGCGAGGTATGCCTTTGGCCTTTGTCATTTAATATCGGTGCCGGTATGCAAGGACTCACGGTAAGGAAGCCTCGGGTGATCGCTTTGATGGCTGGGCGGTCCATTCGCGAATTTATGGCAAGTTAATTCCCCTCTCTCTTCCCCTACCTTTCCCCGACCCTTTTGACCTCTTCTAGCGAACTAGTCAAGTCACCACAAGTCGGAGAAACCCCCGATTTCGATCGAAGATGCTCCGATTGCAGGCATATGGTTTCACTGAAATTGCGCGAGATGCGCGTCGCTTTGATTCCCTCAAATTTTGGACAACATTAGCTTGTTGAAACTAAACTAATAAGAGCTAACATGAGCTGATCTAGCCCGAGTGTACCGAGCTTGTAAGCTTCTTGGATGTCGGAATCATTTGTCAAATGACTGAGTAACGTAATAAGATGAACCAATTGACTCTTTGACATCACCGTTATAATATAAAATCACTGTTATAATATAATAAAATGTGTAACGCAAAAAATATGCTCAAAAAGTTGCTCTAAAGTTATTACACGCGTAAATGATGCTAGTTGCTATTAAGAATTACTTGTTTGGAAGAATCGAGCGCACACAGAACAGCACAATCGTTCGGCTTTTTAAAACCAGGCTAATAAGAAGGGTTGGCGATGCCCTAAGCCCTTTTCGTACATTGTGGCGAAAGAAGAAGAAGAGAAAACGAAACCAGCGGAGGGTACTTGACTAGAAAGGGTCTTCGATATAAAAGGGTTGCCGCGGAATTAAAGGCATGTCGGCGATTATAGTTAGCAAAGGGATCACACGATCAGTTGGGACAGTTAGCGGCCACTTGGACAAAACCACGCGAGCAACCTTTTAGAACACACAATATACCAAGTAAATAAATGTAGACTAGATCGATAAGTCAAGCATATTTCGCAAAAGAAAAATGATAAAAGATTTATATGATTTTCTCTCAAATTAGAAAGTTGCTGCACAAATTGTCTCGCGCTTAGCGTGATGCAGTGCGGATTTAACAACTCGACCCTTTCGTCGACTGATCATCAGAATTTATCGAAGCGTAAAAGACAAAAAATCGAGCAGAGGCAAGAGCGAGAGTGAAATGAGCGCGACGGGAAAAGTCAAGGCGAGGAGGAATGGTTGGCGGCGAGGCGGACAGAAGAAAAATAAAGGGAAAAAAGTCGTGCGCAAGGGCCGCAAAGAGGCGCCCTACCATCTCCGAATCTCGCGAGCAGATATCCGCCGTAATTACTAATAAGTTTTCGACACGAAATGAGGTGAGGAAAAGGGAGCGGGTTAATCCGAAAGTACGACCGAAAGGGGTTCGAAGTTACTTCTGATACCTAGCAGACGGAAAACCCGGTGGGGCCAATAAGGATCAACGAAGAAAGAGAGAGAGAGAGAGAGAATAAGAGAGGAACGGATGTTACAAAGATCGAACGAAGAGCGAGTTGACGAGGGGGGCAGAGGGAAATCGCCCCTTTTCCCGTCGTGAAGTCGGCTGGCTGAAAGCAGTTAAAGATTCGCGATGTCTTTTCGATTCCGCGCCGAGATATTCGTAATTACTGTTTGTGTTTCTCTCCGTCGACGGGCGTATTTATCCCCTTGAAGCCCAGACCCTCCGTCGGCGGTGCCGATGTCGTATCTTTCGAACTCTTCCAGTCGACCCCAGCCGGCGTCGTTTCTCTCTCGTCCTTAAATCCTGCCGAGTATACCCCGATTCACGATCTCTCCCTTGCGCTCTCTCGGAGCCTCGCTCGCGAAGGAAGTGGCCCGCTTCTTCCGATTCCTCCCGTTATCATCGATCCTTATCACGGGCTGAGTGCGCGAATAAAGAAGGGACGGAATGATGGCTCTCCGGAAGGGTGATGGCTAGCCTGGGGATGAAGCGAGAAAACGCTTTTAATTCGGTGCATCTGATTTATCGGTGACGGCGCGGCATGCTTTCAACGAAAATTTCCAATTGGATCGCTCGGGGACGTTGAAAAGGTCTCCGCGTAATTTTAGCACGATTGTGGCAACAAGAACACTTATCCTAATCTCATTTTGCTTAAAAATGTTTTTATTATGTAGTGTATATTACAAATTTCACAATTTTTATAAAATACTTGGACTGGTATAAAATCAATTGATCAATTAATGCGTTTACACGTAGACGTACACGTGAGAGGGACAGGATGTCTTTATTGCGGCTACCAAGTGAAAAAGTTAAAGTTATGAAGCAAAAATGCCAAAGGTATCATCAAGGCTATGGCTTCCGGCGTGACGGCTAGCGTCTGATGGCGGATATAATTGATGGTAGCCGTTAAATTAGGCGGCGGAATCAATCAATATTTTACGATCGCTAATAATCGCCTGACCGCTTGCTCTGTGACACGTTAACTGCTGCACCGTGTTATATAGTGCTGTACAGGATCGTTCATCATCGGAACTGCTACAGAGTAGTCATTGAATCTGCGCGAGAGGTAACGGATATGGGATACATGCAAAATGTCTTAATCCTCGCACTCGTCCCGGTGCTCGAATACTCTGAATTCCGAGATACTTAAGTCTTTAAAATAAAATCTGTCTTCCTTATGGTATTCGTCATATTCAGTCATAACGTTTTAACATATATTTTTAATTATGCCGAAATTTGTCAAATCAGAACGATCAAAAATTTCGTGATATATCAGAAAGAGATATCTTACAAGTTCTTCATTCTCCGTCTGCTTTTACTGACGAATGCATAGAGTGACATTTAATGAAGAAATTATACGCTATATCCGATGGAAAGTGAGACGCACAGATAGGATTCCATCTGCCAGGTGCTAAGTAGGAGCCCAAAATTTAAAGAAATGTGACATGTTGTACGTGTCAGATACATAGCACGATATGATATAGCGGCGATTTGAAATAGCTATCGGGAGCTAACTAAATTTCAGCATTAAAGTAATAGTAAGTTCATCGCGGCGCTCTTTCGTATAGCAGCAACAGCAGGTTGATATTATTCCTTCAGCTCTATTCTGGCCGCAAGATAAACGTGGCCGTACGTGGACAACGTTGGGGACAGTAAAACGCGGTGTGGCCTCGAAAGGCCTTTAGATAGCCGAAAGAGACCCCTCGTTTGCTACTACGACACTTCGAGCGGTAATGTTTTCCTTGCAGAGCGGGCTGCTTGATTTATTTTATTGCTTTTGGCCTAACGTTCGGCGTTTATTTCGTCGAATTACAAGAAAAGGGTTGCTCGCGCCAGTCGCTAAAAGGCCCCGCTCCTTGCCCCGCCGCGTCCCCGAGTCCACGGCCTTATGCTATTTCCAGTTATAATTTATCGGAGACGCTCAGGGGAGATGCCGAACGACATAGACGAAGAGCTAAGCAGCGAACTACAAAAATGAGAACACGGACCAAACCAAAGTGATTATTAAGATCATTATACAGAATTCGTTAGCGATAATCATCGAGAATTTTTCGCCGACAATCCCACATCGGAACATCGAACATTTCTTTATCTCCCAATGAGACGATCGCGATTTAAGCGACAGATTTAAAGGCGTGAGACGGGAGTTCGCGTGGTGGAATTAGTTCGGATATCCGTAGGAGGCAGGAAATCGATGTTTGTACGTCGCTCGTCCCCTTACCGTAGGTAGGAAAGAGCCGACATCCGCGGGCGTCGTTCACCATCTTAATGTTTGCGATGGTGTTACGGTTGTGGGGTTGCTATGATAATTGTAATGAACGCCTCGAGATTCCGCGAGCCCATCTGCGCCCACGCGTTTCGGCTCCCGTTCCCCCGTCGCGGCGCCCCTCGCGTTGACTTCGAGAGAGGCGGCGCGGTGCTCCGGAACGAGCAACGTTCTCTCTGTACAAACTCATTGGAAGGGGAAAGGGGGCAGGAGAGGGGAAGAGGAGGGCTTTTAAGTACCGAACTTGTTCGAATTGATTTAAGTGCTGAATGCTAAATCAACCGAAGGACCCACCCTACCGGCCGGCGAGAAAGAGCGAAGGTGGTAAAGGGAGAGGGGACGCGGGGCGGAAAATTTACGAGTCGCGCGCGCGAAGCCGCGCGCGCGTTACGTGCAGCGTCCTCGCTCTCGCCGCACGGCGGATCGACCCGGTGGTGTCGACCCCTCGGTGTAATCAGTATTTCGCCGTGGATCAGATGCAGTCTAATGTAAAGGTAGGCGTTGTAACTAGCCTTTGTTCTCGTGGAGGCTTCCGGAGGACAGATAATCGGAGATGTATAGTCTCGCCGAGGTAATTAGTTAAGCGTGTAAAACAGCGCCCGGTGAGGATGCACGAGCGCGATTATTTATATCGCAGCGTGCAAATAATGCCGGTAATAAAAGCGCGACCGGCGGGGAAGGGGAAAGGGATACGAGCCATTTGCATCTTGGGTCAAGCATATTTCTTGAAAAATGCGCGCGACCGCGCGCTGAAGTCTCATCTGCGCGAGATTCCACGAGAAGGTGTAATATTATCGATCTATTTATTGCGTGTTACATACCAATAATAATATACTACATGCATGATGTACGGTGAAATTTTGAAAAAAAATTCGCGTCATATCCGCACGCCGTTAATCGTGGATAACTGAAAAGTACCATAATAGCATAATAAATTGTACATCTCGTGATTACATGAAATTTATTTAAGTTAACGGACTTGTTTAAGATCACGGCGTTCCGCGATCCGTAATTTATAACCGAAGTTCATATTGTGCCTGTGAATGCAATTATCTCGTGATAATTACTTAATTTTCCGCAGTCTCCCGGCCTGTGGCATGCTTTTATGATACGATGAACTCGGATGAGAGGGTGAAACCAATCTTGAAGTTAACATGCTTCAGACTTTGCAACGAGTTTTGCGATAAATTTGACAGAAACTTTACAGCGAGTTCGAATATGCCGGTGCCCCGGCGCCGATGCTACGCGGATATAACGTCCTGTAAATTATGCCTTGCTTATCGTTGTGCCAAGAGTTTTTCTCCCTTCAATCTCTCCGAGTACTTTCATATTTATCCGTCATATCGTGTATTCTTACCGCCGGGTTTGCGAGATATTTCGAGCAGGCTAATGGACCACGAATAATGACGAAAGAAACCGATTGTTTGAAAGTATATTATTCGAATATTGACGATCCCGGAACATATGCATATATGTATGCGTAATCTTCTTAACGATCTCGCCGGTCTAATCCGGAAATGCGTCTTCGTATTCCGCCACCTTCCACGACGGCGAGAGGGAGACTATCGTATTCTCGATCGCCGTCTTCTTATATGCCATTTACTGGGCCCGATAATTCACTGACGTCACCGGCGCAGGCCAATTAACATCGCGACTGTATAAAACAGCCAGATCCCGGGATCGACTTTCGGAAACGACGTCGGCCGCGTCGTCTGGGGTCAAGTAGGAACGGCTTCCAGGAGCTCCCGACAATCCCCTGCTTCTTCTCTCTTCCTCTCTTTCTTCCCCACGTCTCTCATCTCTGTCCGCGCGCCCTGGATACCGGCGGACGCCGCGCGGACGTATATCCGCGATGACGCACACGCGTCCGTCGCGTTTTATTACACGTGTTCCGACTCCGAGAGCGACTTGCAGAAGCGGGTAATATTCATAAATCAGGAATATCGTTGAAAGAGAGAGCGAGAGAGAGGGAAAGAGAGAGAAAGAATGAGGCACCACGATGGAGAGAAAGAAGAGAGAAGCAAAGTCCTGAAAGCGTATGTTCTGGTGAACGCTGCTCGCTTATGTCCGTCTCGCATGTACGTATCTTGCGCGCGTTAACTCGTTGAGCAACGATGCCGGGATTTCTTTTCTTTTTCCTTTTGTGTAGATCTTATCCGCGGATCCATACGATATCCCGGCGGGGACTGTGAGAACGTCCGCAACGGACAGGTAATGGCCGTGACGGCGTTCGCCGGTGACAACCGTTCGTCAACGACGCGCGTTTACGCGATACGAGCAGCGGTCTGCGGGATTTCTCGCCGAGAAGATAGAAGAGGAGGGGGATCGGAGTAGCCCGCTTCCGATAAAGGGCGACGAACGAAGAGAGAATTTGCCGAAACGAAGGGTACGGCGATTTCTGTGTGTCTCATGAAGCCCCCCCTCAGTCTTCTTTCCAAATACGCTCGCAACTCCGCTCTACGCGGAGAAAGTATACGGCGATCCACTCCGACTTGTTATCGCGATAATTATCGCGGCACGTATTTTCGGAGTCGCTCATTTTCGCCGCGTGCTCATCAGCGTAATTTCTTTCGGGAAACATCGTAATTTTATAATATTTTGGCAACGAATCGAGAAAGAAGTTCTATTCGGATGGAGCAGCAACGAAGTGAACATAAATACTTAATCCTGTCGTCTGTCTGCCAAAACGTTCCCAGAACATCGAAAGGTCGAAGAGGTAACGTTTGTTTAAACATTTAATTACACAAGATTAAATAACACGACTAAAATCGTCATCATTCAATGATTCCTTATCACCGCATCGATGACATCGTCGTTTCCCCGGCAAGTGGAAAAGAAAGACCCTCTCAAGTGGCTGCAGCCACGTCGTTTCCAAAGGCCAGCCGACAAAATGATTGAAATACGTTCACGGCACGGGCGAGGCGAGGGCACGGGCTCGCGATATTGCCCTTATACGGTAACAGCGGTAAATCCGCGCGGCGCGGAGAAGAAACTGCCCCGGCGACGTTAATTTGTGAACGATTACGGGCACCTGGTGCGTGCACCGGCTATGTATGCCTACTGGCTGCCAACTGGGGCCCCCGGGAGACAAAGACGCGCGAAAGGGTCCCGAGGATGTGCAACGTGTGGCGGCCATCGTGCATTCTTTCCTCAGGCGCGGATCTAACTGTGGCAGCACGTTGTTTTCCTCCACGTCTCTTTGCGAGCCCGAAGGCCGACGACGTGCTGAAGCGCGCTCGGGGAAAGCCTCTACTCTGGAACGTTTCACGCAGGTGATCTCGCGGGAATGATCTTGCGGAAGAGATCTTGCCAATTCGAGCGTTTCAAAATACAGCTTCAACGTGCAACTTAATTTTCAACGATATTTTCATGATTCAAATGATGAGGTGTGATAGGTATACGTTCGGAGAAGCGAGAGAGAAATGTATTCGATCGAAGTCTTGTAGCGCTTTGATGTTTAGCGCGGGATTGGTCCCGCAACGATTTGATGATTCAGGAGGTAAATTGTAGATATCTTTCATTATATAATATTTGCATTGGCAAAAACCTGTTTTCTGTGACCGCAACTTCGCATCTACATGGTATCACCTCGCTAATAATTAGCTTAGACGTATCTATGTCAGAAAAATCCGCGAGCGGTTGTGAACAGAATTCCTTTCAACATCGGACATGGAATACTTTGCATACTGAATGATTTTCTTGGCAAATCGATGTTTTATTAGGTAATAAAAGTTTTTTTTAAATAAAATATAAATGAAAGATATTAGTCAGAGACGTAAATCTCTCTTTCTGAAATTGAAATTCGCGAAAGCTTGATAGGGCGAGAATCCAGGTTTCGTTATTGACTGATGAATTCTGCGAGCTCTGTGCGATGATGGAATGACTGTTTATGGGAAGATGAAGATGAACTGTCGCGTCGAACACGGGAAAACAAAGAATTTAGGCGAGACGCCGGCGAGTGCGATCGTCATAGCACTTTGGATGATTGCGATTAATTAATTTTACTCCGAGCCGAGACACTTAGTTTCCGTTCGTTTAAGCTCGTTAATACGCTATTCTCTCTCTCTCTCTCTCTCTCTCTCTCTTTCTCGTTCTGGCCATCCCTCTATGTCTCTGTCTCTTTCTCTGTTGCCGCATTTATCTCCTTCCTTACTTCCTTGAACGTACTGTAGAAACAGCTCACTCAGTTTATGTCGTACATGTAAATTCATCTGCGCCAGTTGGCCTGTCACGAAGAACGACCTCCGCTCGTGACCGATCTACTCGCCGATGCGCTCTCCGACCGTAAAGAGCTTCTGAAATTTGAAATTGTCGCCGTAAAAATAATATTACTCAAGGCCCGTGCATCACGTATCACTTATATTTATTGGCAGGTACGTAGGAAATGTAGGACAACTTACTCTATCAACCTATCAGGTAGAATACCTTCGCGCTTTCTAATTGTGAGTAACGAAAATTGACTCGTTAATGAACGATTAATCTGCTGGTTGACCAAAAGTCTTACTGAAAGGTTTACGGTACGAATCAAAAGATCCCGCGTTCATTAAGCCGAAAGCGAATGCTCGGTGAATTTCGGCCGTTCATACCTGCCGCTACCAGCGCAGGTCGCTTAATGAAATTAATGGCAAGAGACTGGTCCTCTTCTCGCGGCGACGCGGAGCCGTGGGAAGTCGTTCGCGGGTCATCGCCGGTAACACGTTGACGACGACGTTTGTCGACATGCATTTACCTGAACGGCTTCTTCTTCTCGCCTCGGAACCGCTCGTAAAAGTTCGCCGGCACGGTGTACCTACGCGATGATAATTGTCGAGATTAGGACGACGAGAAGCCCAATGTTCCCTCTTCCTTTCTCTCTCTCTCTCTCTCTCTTTCTTTCTCTCCCTGTTTCTCTCTGTCGAGCTAGTTAAAAGTAACGGCGCTTATTCAGCGGATCCGTACTGGCGATTCAAAATCGCGGCAGAATTCAGAACCGGTGTGGCAGGTGTGATGCTTTTGGCCTCGTAATTACGTTTAATTTTTAACGAGGTTTATGGAACGACCCGACAACACTCGGAATGAATGCTTAATGGAGAGATATTATCAATGAAAAGTTCCTCTCATATATTTTTGCTGTGTATTAACTTGATATCAGCATGTATCGAGCTGCAGCACAAAGAAATTTCGCTTCGAGAGTGTCCGAACCAACTTTCTTCCTCCCACCTTGAAGATCGTTCACGAGAATTGCATTCGTGTCATGCGACGTCAAGTTGTCGCGTTCAAACGTACGGACAATTCCGATGACGGAGATCGATGAAAGAAACGCAGGAATCTATGACGGAATCCCCGACAACTCGCAGGAGCGCGCACAGCCGCTGTACAATTTCTTCGCACAAGGAAGTTATGCGCTCGCGGCTTATGAGAATTGCGATACGTAAATGACGGCCGGGGCATTACATAAAATGGAAGTTTAATTGAAGCCAAACAATAATGCGATGTGCGCGGAACCATGCGGGTCAGGAATGGCATTCGTTATGTGTCTCTGCAGTTCTCTCGCTCCCTCGTTCATTCCCCCGCGTTTCCCTCCGTCTGTGCACGCCCGCCTCTCTTCTGCAATATCCTCCCTCCCTATCTCATCTACCCCCGTCCTCCGCCGCCCCCGTATTCCCTCATTCTCGTCTACTCGCGCGCGTCTCCATGTCGAACGTATTAAATTTCATATATCGCCTCTCCCTGCTCGTGCAGGGCCCACACTCCCACGATTCGCAATTGCTCGCATTCCCCGCAATCTAGAAATCTAGATCACTATTAATTTTATATCCTTCTCCTCTTGTGATCCTCCTGCTCCCGCTCCGGTCGCCCGCACCATCACTCGCTCGCGGCGGCGAGCAGCCGGCGCACTCTTGCACAATTGTGCATTAGCGGGAGACGCCACCTCTCCCTCCTCCGCGGAATAATCGTTACTAAAATCGTCGAAGGTTTATCTGATTTTCTTGAAACTCTCGCGGAGAAATTGCGGCCTCTCTACGAGCGCGGCGACGGCGCTTTCGTTATTATTACTTCGTTACGTAACCGTCCCGCGTGAATCCCGAAAGCAGCGAGACCGAATGTAAAATCTGCGACAGTTTCGAACGCGAATGTGGCCGCGTAAAACACGTCCGCAAACGAGTTCTCCGAAGTATTTTTGGACGTGAGACGATGATCAACGATGATCTCGTTGTCGATGTCTTGAACGTGTCGCAAACGCCCCGTGATATTTCCAAGAGCACAAAGCGTCGAGCTTTAGATAGATCTCTAATAACATCACAGCGACAAAAGTAACGAAATAACGGTCGCATTACGCCGTCTTCGCAGCAGATACTGGAACGGAGCTAGACGATTCTCCGGTGCATCTTTACGTTCTGGTGAATATAAGCTGCTTCGACGACGACGCCGCAAATCGAAGGGGATGTTCAGCGCGAAGCGAAGCGAAGCCGGAGACGAAGTAATTTCAACCATCTGGAGAGTCTTAATTAATGGGATATCTTACTGTTTCACTTCTTTCCGCTCGCGCGCGTGAGCGCACGCTGGTGTACCAGCCGATTAAGCAAATATGTATCTTTCTCCCGGTTGCATGGCCGACGGAGTAATTACAATCGGTATTCGTTATCGCGCCACGCCCGAGTAGATCCCGCAGCTCCGCACATAATTATTAAGTTTTCCACGGGGGTAATAAATACACTGAAATTTATATCCGCGAGTGCGCGCGAGAAACGCTGTGGCATGTCTACGTGATCTCGCTGAAACGCCGCGTATGAAAACGAAATGAAATCAATGTATCGAGTTACTTAATTAGTCGCGGTTAATTGGATAACTGGTTTTAAATATCATGCCATTTAACAACGGAGCAAGGGTAGTCCAGGAGGAAACAGTTTTTATTGATAATCGCTCCAATAAATTATTTCGTACTAGAAGGCTCATCGGTTGCGCTCATCCAAATACTACGCGCTCCGCTTTGCAAATGATGCCGATACGGTTATTCCAATTTTGTTTCTTTAATAAGACATTCACGCATTAATTGTGCTCGTTTCCTTCTGCAAATTTACGAAGCACATTTCTGAACATTCAGCTATTTGCGAGTAAAAAAAAGCTTTCTACTTTGTACAGAATATTAATCTCTTATCTCGCAATGTGTTTGCGCGCGAAAAGAAAAATAATAGAATTGTGAATGTTGTTAAAAATGAGAAGGAGAAAGAAAGAGATTCAGATTAATTTATATAAATGTTCAACAATTTAATCTGGACATCTACAATGTACAACTTCTCCCAACGTTTTCTCTTAATTCTGCTTACTTTTGTCTCGTGTATAAAAAATCTGTAAATAAACTCGACCATGTCACTACCTGTTTTAATTCAGAAAATGACTTTTCAAAAGGTGCTCTCTCTCTCTTTCTCTTTCTCTTTATAAATTGATATTTCATTCAATCATTACTGTATTCTCTAATTCTATTTTTTCAATGCATAAATTAAACAATTAACCAAGTCGATATAAAAGACATATACTATAGCACACGTCTGCTATAGCACATGTATATATAGCACACGTATTTGCATCACGATTATTTTAATTTCATCGAGCAACTTCACACAGTCGAATATCAGACGCGTAAAATTGGCGAGGTGAGTCGTACCGATGGCAAAATCATATCTTTGTCTCTACGAGAACCGCGCATGAGAGCAGTAGACAATCAAACAGAAAGAAAAGATGGATAACACGCGACGGGACGAAGGAGAGACGAAAAAGGGTGATGAGGAGAAAGCGGGAGAAGGAGGAAAAGAGAGAGATAGAGACAGAGAGAGGGTCTGAGAGGGACGCACATGTATGCATACAATGGTGCAGAAACGACCGTCCAGCCAAGGATGCATTTTATAGGTCCGATGTCTTTTATAGTCCACGGGACTGCTGGCGGCTGTAAAGAGACTGCTGCGCGATGAGGAATCCCGTGCAATTAAACGCTTATTGCTTGCATATCTTCGAATCGATCCACCACTAAAGTGAGTATTGGCGCTGGTAGTAAAAGCTCCTAGATAACCGAGGATGGCGCGGTCCGCCGACCGTGTCCCGATCTTTGGATTTCGAGCAACCAGCGACGGAGAATGCAGTCGGGGAAATGTATTCTCTTCTTCCTTTGAAGGTGTGGCGGCGACGGCGGCTGGCAAGCAAACTTGAATGGATAAAATACCGGGTGACCGAGACTGCCAGTTTCCAGCCTCCAGATGGAAAGAATCGTGGAAGCCGATGAGACGGATGAAAGATCTTGTTTCGCGTGAACAGCCGAGCATTATCGATTGCGAACAAAGTTATGATTACGCCGTTTTAAGCGATAGCGTCCGATGGATCGGTGTTTGTACTAACATGTTGTACTGAACTTTTTGTATTAGTTTAAAAATGTATTACTTTTTATTCTCAGTAAAATGGATTGTAATATTAAACTATTGATTCTGAGGAAATTGTTGCGCCTAAATGTCTAGTACGAGGTATGATTAATTCTACAATTGCATTTTTCCAATTTATGTTTTTAAATGACCCACAGATTTTATCTATTATCTATTTAATATCTTTGTTTATGAACCAAGAGTCACTTCTGCATCGGAGAGAAAAAAATTCTGCTGTTGCTCAAACCCATTACTACTTGGCGGAGAATTGCAGGAATGAGAGCGGCCAAAAAGGACTGTAAATATTTTCCTGGCGGGCTGTTCCCGACGAAGTGGTTGATTTTATGATTTTATGGGTTCAATTTTATGAAGCTGTCGATTAGATTCGCGGTACCGCTTTTTACGCTCGTTTTGCTTTTTATATTGGAAAGGAAGAAAAAGAGCTCTCGCAGACGCGCGCGCATATCTGTGGTCCGTTGATTTTACGACGGTTTCATCGCGTGAGCCGATTTTCGTGAAGCCGATCAATGCCGCGCAGCTGTTGCGGAATCAACAATGCATATATTATATAGTTTATACCTCGACTATATCGAACTGCACCTGTTTCCTTTGCAAGAGGCAGAGAACGCGACATTCAAGACCATCTCTAAGATGCGACAGCACTTGTACACTTAAAACCCTACCAGTAAAATATTCCGTAAAGGCGGTATGTACTCCACAGCGCTCCTCCGTAACACGAGTACGAGAGCCCGCACTGATCTCGAGCCAGTTTTACAAATTAAATTAATCCAACGATATCATACAAGCGACGCGGCGCGATGCGACCGACAGAAAAAGGAGTCGGGAAGCAATTAAAACAATACCGCGCTGACAATTCACGTACCGGCAAGCTCCTTAATTTCCGCCGTTCTCTTTAGTGGCTCGCTCGTCTCGCAAACGACACGGTCATGGTGCGAGGCTCACGGGGACGAGGGAGAAGGGTGTTTATCCCCTTTCGTCCCAGACGCAGCGCCACTTCCATCTCCCGTCCCACCGTTGCCATCGTCGAAGCTACGACTCGTCAAGCTTTAGTCAGCACGGTGCTCATTGCTACATTACTAATTTCCGCCCTCGGCCTCGGCCCGCTCGTATTGCCCGTGATACACGTACACGTACGGATGCGATGCCATGAGCGCGATCAAGCGACTCGCTCGCTCACTCGGTCCGTCCGCGTGCGAGAGATAATGCGTCCACCTACAAACCAATCTATTAGGCGCCATCTCTCTGACTGCTCACTTACATCGGTCTGTCCGGCCCCGCCGTTTCTCCCCTCGCCACCGAGGCCCTCGCTCGACAACCGGAAGCGGACCGATGCCCGACACCCACGCGCGCTCGAGCGCGCGCGATCGCGTATATCCGACGCGTATCAGCGAGCGAGGAGCGCCGCTGTGGACCGAGAGATTCTGCAATTCTCAGGATCTCCGAGTGATCCTGCTTCAAGGATGACCTGAAACTCTTATGAAAAAAAATCTAGAGCTCGGTAGTTCCCATCAATTCATGATTATTCGCGAGGCATGAGAGATATTGAAAAAGAATCGCGAATGTCGGAGGAAACAGCTTCATTTTTCATATTGAACAATTTACATTGAAGGTTCTTCGGAGTTTTTTTTCTTCCATCAAGGATGGAGCACGATATAAAAGACCAATGGTAGCTGCTAATGCCTGCGAGTCGCACGAGATACGCAGCGTTCTCCAGCGCGAACAAAGGAGGTTTGAACATGCCTCGTTCGAGATCTCGGGGAATCGCACGGCTTTCCGCGAAGACGCGTGCTCGTAATATCTATCGTTCCCATAAATTTCCGTCGAATCGACGGCGCACAGTAGGCATTTTGTCCTCGGCACTCACGGCTCGATGAGAACCGCGCGTTTCGCGCCATTACATGCTGCTCGTTGGCGAACGCATTCGAAAAAGGATGTTATTCGCGCGACGAATAACGCGCGTCATCATCGCGTCATCGTATCATCTAATAACGAACATCCGAGCCGACCCGTTGACCGAATGTAGCCCGTCAATGATGCGTCGGAGTGCGAGCCGTTGAAATTCATTATTCTCAATTCTCGTAAACAGGCAGTTATAAATTATTCAGGCCGAATGCCCCGCCACGTTGGGATGACCTAAGCGGTCGGATAGCCGCTAACTGCCGGTAAATTAGCCAATTGAGGACTTCGAGTATCCGCGGATATCTTATTACACACTTGGCGGCTACAGCGATGGCGCCCGTGTGCTTATATATCTCCATCCATATGATGTACATAATCTGCCGCCTCATCCGCACGTCAGCGAGATCGCCTCGTACGCTGAAAGTCTCCGATTAATGCGCAAATCAGGGCCATGAATAGAAATTATTACGTACGAGTAAAAGCAGACGTAATTAAATTAATATCGTGGAAAGTACGACTGCGTTATGTCACGCAATATCTGGATTTAATCAAATTTATAAATGCCAAGTCAAAATGTAGTATATCACGCGAGAAAGATCCGGAAAGGTAAAAATCGAGGATTGACAAATTCCTTCCTAAGATCCCTCACCCCTGCTGCCGTGCGTCGTCTTGGACTCAGCGCGATATTACTGCCACGAGCAAGTGGACTCGTAAATCGTGATATATTAAGCAAGACGAGACACGCGAGAACGAGCGCCGCGACCGAGCTCGCACACACAGGTGAACACGAAAATAATTAACTGCCGGATCCGGCGGTCTAGAAGCGAGGTTCTTCGTGAGAACCTCTCGGTCGGAGGATACTTTCGAAAAAGGCACCGATTTCGTCCGGATCGGACGGAGCGATGGTGGAAGGCGGGGGCGGCGGTTCGTGAAACCAGTAAGCAAATTTATTCTCCCATAGAAGCGCCTGCCGACCGCGTCCGGCCGTGTCATTACTCCCTTTCACGATTCTCGTTAGCAAGGACTCGTGGCCCGCACGTGTAAAGCACGGATCCTGTAATAAGACGGACACGTAGCCAACCGAGGAAGCCGCCGAGGCGGCTGAGAACGACGACGGCGATGATGACGACGAGACGGAGACATCGGAATAGAAACGCTGAGCATGACTGCGAGTGTACGCGCACTTTTTGTGCACCGATTCTTACCGTTACATGTCCGTGTAATCCTCACCGAACGCGTCATTGTCCTCTTCCTCACGTGGCAGTCCTCTTGTTCAACGCCGAGGAGGGGAACGGAGGCTGTCGTTACCGCTAATATCGCGTTTCTAACGCTCGGCAACCGTTTATCGAGAAGGAGGACACTCGTCGTTCCTATTCCGCTATCTGATTATTTTTTACGGCAATTGAAGAGATAGGGATAATCCGACAAGATAGCAAAACAAGAATAATACTGTGAGCTGGAGTTTTATTGATAATAAATACGTCCATCATTACAGATCAGTTGCACGTACGTCAATTCGAACGGACGAATCAGTTTCGACACAAGAGAAAAGGAACGTTCAGGTTTAATGGACACGCATCCTTTTTAATTACGAGGAGCTTCGCGCGAGATACGCTCTTCGCTGTCCGTAATCCTCTCGAGCTGGAAAAGTTTTCCTCCGTCTTCTCTCATTCCGCGGCAATTTTACCGCGCGCATAGACTTAAATTGAAGCAGTTGCTCTCCGTAAGTGAGTGACTAAGGAAGAGAAAGGACTCCTCCTGCCTTGTACGCGCTCGGCCAGGAATCGCGCCGCGAAATGAACTCGGGCATAACACATCCTTGTGCATTGTCGGACGGATGTTCGCCGCTTAACGCGAAGAGACGACGAGGACGACGACGACGACGACGACGACGATGGACCACGGTGTGCAAAGCCGGGGAGACGCCGTTACCGTAGTTCAAAACCGCGAACGCGGCACGACAAATCAAATCTCCGCGCTAAGCGACTGAAAACAGAACGAATAGACGAAAACAGGCGGGGAAAAACGGGAGATGAGGGACAGGGGGAACGCGGAAATCCAGGAGATGCACATTCTCGCGGGAGATCATGATGCAGAATGCCACTGGAATTTCACCGGATGTGCGGCACTTCTCCACGAGCCATTGAACAGCCATCGCTGCGTCGCGATGTTCAATGAGCGGACGGCCGAGTGCGAGGACTTCCGTTTTAATACACGCTCGATGTGGAATGGCAGGCCTGCGTGCACGCGTGTGCGCGCGCGTGATGCTTTAAACGCGATTTTCGACAGACACACCTTTTCCGTTTTCGATTTTCGTAGCTGTTTCGTAGCGACTTAATAATTAATTAGTGATAAAATTTTTATTCTCATGAGTTTTAACATGTTTTCGGAGAAATCTCGTATCATTTCGCGTTCTTACGCTTGTAATTCTTCTAAAACGTTACATATACGTTGGCTATTTTTATCCTGCAAGATATGGACGTAATAAAGAATTTTCGTTGTAATTTCAGGAAGATTCCCGTTCGGTTTTAACTTTAGCAAGCCAGGCTTCTCCCACAAAATTGTCGCGGCCGCGTTTAAAATATTAGCGCGATCCCACGAGGTCGCATTCCTCATCTTACCATCTAGACACGTGAACTTCTTGTTCTCGGTCGCTGCCCCTGGCCTAGACGCACGACACGGCGACGCGAATATTATTATTAATGTGCGCATGAGAGCAGGACGACCAGGAATGTGAGTTAAAAGGTATACCGTGCCGTGTGACAGATAAGCAGAAGCCGAACTCACAAAAGCCGCCGAAGCCCAGAAGCCGTGCCGGGGGCTCTCATCATCCGCCCCCTACATCTCTGCGCGACCCTCCCGCCGCACCCCGTCCCGGTCATATTATGTTTCCGTAATATGTTGTAACGGCGTTTCGCGCGGCCGACACGAGCCTGGGCTTAGACGCGCGATCTACGAGCGACTTTTCTCGACGAAAAGCCGGCTAACGACTTCCAAGACAGTCTCATGACCGCCGTAGCGACACCCGACGCTTTTAACCTGCCGGAATAATAATAACCGAGCGGTAATCGCGCTTAATGCTCGTCGAGGGCCCACGGGATAAAAGGAAGAAGACGCGGCTCTCCGCGCGTCTCGACTTCTCGCCGAGCTGGAGAAGCATCTTGATTGGACGTTTTTCATGATCGCGACTGATATTTGAGGAAACGTGTACGCCGTTTCTGATAAAATCAAATCTAAACTCGAGCGAAGTAAGAATAGGCAAGGCAGAATATGACAGAATATTGTGTTTCTTTTTTAGATTTGTCTTCGATGCAGCAACGTTCCTCAAATACACATCGATTAAATTTGCACAGCTGGCAATTTCTTTTAAGCGTCAATTTTTAGCGTTACCGTAGTATATATAGACTGCACACGCGTATACATAATTAAAAAGGAAGGCCTTTACGTATAGTTAAATGACCTCGATTAAACGTAAATTAATTTAAAATATTGATAACATCCACCACGTTTCATGCGGTCATGAACTAATTACAAACTCGATAGAAACCTATTCTCTCTGATGTTTGCAACTCCATTATTGCAACATTACACACAATCACGTAAAATTACAATGTAATTTAGAATAATGATT
The DNA here is from genome assembly GCF_003672135.1 of Ooceraea biroi. NCBI lineage: Eukaryota > Metazoa > Arthropoda > Insecta > Hymenoptera > Formicidae > Ooceraea > Ooceraea biroi. Next base: position 2,486,642 of record NC_039514.1, on the reverse strand, counting down.
AGATCGCTATACCTGTGCAGTGACTCTAATACGTGAACAAAACAAAAGATGACAAATAAACTAAAATGGTCCACATTAACAAAATGATTTCTATGACTGTTTACGTAACAAATAACAATTCCCGGAAATTTTGATTCAAAAAAGGAAGCAGATTCCTTCGAAATGATTCCTTCACAAATTTCTCTCATCGTGAGCTTCCTCGCGGCCACCGACCGTCTCGATACCCATCAGCGATTGTCCGGCCGGTGACTATCGGTCGACAGAACCCGGACACGCTGTTTACATAGCGCGTCGTGAGTTTCCGGTGAAATCATCGCGCGGCCGTCTCGGCGCGGCGCGAACAATCGCGCGACCATAGTTAATACGGTCGAACGAAGTTTCATGGCGGTGAGCGGCTAATGTCCCGGCCGAGCACTGTCGCCTCGATTAAGGAGCGAGCGACGAGGACACGCGAACGACGAAGAGGCCGACCAAGTGGAAGCCGAGGGGAGAGGAACCAGGAGAAGAAGCGGGAGGAAACCTTGCGCGACGTTGAACCTTCGGAGGCAGACGGATAAAAAGCTGCGCTTCGAAAAAAAAGGAACGCGCTGAAGAACGCGCGCGTGAGGTGAGGTGAAAGAGCGTGGAATTACGGAGAAAGATATTTTCCGTAGATTACGCGTCGCAGTACAATCGCTGCGTTTGATGTAAGCCGGAGCAGTCGCGCCGGAGCAACGGCGGAGGCTAATGAAAAATTCAAATCTCGGGGTCACGGCTGTCGAAAGGTGTACCCTTGCAAGTGGAGATATCAGAAACATCTGTCAGTCCTCGATAATTATATACGTGTAATACGGGAGGAACTGAGGTACCGGAAGATTACCTCGGAGCTCCAAGCGCTGGGAAGTCAGCGTTCACCTCTGCGAAGATTAGCGTAATTTATGAGGGGGCGGGAAAAAGAAGCGGTTGTTTACGAAAAACAGTTATAAAAATCAGTAATCCGCCATGCGTGCCGAGAGTGACGCACACGCGCGTCTGTTTAGTTCTCTCGTCATGATCGTCGTTGTTGTGTCCGTCGTCATCGTCGTCGTCGTCGTCGTCAGCGGCGGCGGCGTCGGGACGTGACGGTTCGCATAATCGTGACGGACGTGATAATCGCCGAGACGCGTCGTCGTCACACTTCGTGCGTCGCTCGAGCTGAGCGTTCACTTACAATTATCAGTTGGACGACGCCTGTGCTGCGCGCGCGCGCGCTTCCCCGACGCCGACGGCCAGGCATCGTCGGAGCGGACAGTGGTCCGGGATGCGTGCGATCGCATCCCCTGCCGTCGGAAATTGGAGCTTCGATTTAATAGGACGTGATAATGGCCGGCTGCGAGATGTATAAATAATCGAGAGAAAATGAAGAAAACGGTGTAAGCGCTGCGAATCTCTCAGCGCTCTCTAATCATCCGATTTCGAGGTGTACTTTCGACATGCTCAGGCGTAAAACGGACATTCGCATACTCAAAACTCGGATTGAAGAGCGCCGCTCATGCTGTGGACATTAATAATTCACGCTAAACTCGTTAATTGTAACGCCGCGAGTGTTCGCTGTATTGTTTGAACAGTAACGGTGTGGAATCAGCTCGAGAGCGTTTTCCGGCAGAACTATAGTTATAATACATCCCGCTTTTGTTACATGTATGACTTTTGCTCCGTGGCATCTCTCGGCGCTCCGATTATTATCGAATTAACGGGACCGTCGCGTGCCGACATCGCCGTGGCCGCTCCAACGCGCGCTATTAATAACGAAAGGTTGGTTTGTAAGAGAATCGGGGCACAATTTGAGGGGGAAAAGCCAGTGCCGAGCCCACGAAAGCACGATGACGAGGGTGCATCGCGTCGCGTTCGAGCATTCGCATTGGGAGCTCGCTCGTCGCGGCCTCGCATACCGTATCTAATAGTGAAATAACTGAAATAATTCAAAAGGAGTTATGCGAATGCCTTATCGTCCTGACGCTTTGTCAGATGCCCAACCCCCGCCGGCACGGCCGGGGGGAGCGGACGCTGGAGACGAAGACTGGGCGACGGTGGTGCGGGAGGCCCTGCGGTGGTGGGCGCGTATTTTTAGAATGATCTATGCCTTCGTTTGATTCCGAAGATTGCGCTGCTCTCCCGGTCTGTGCTCGACGACAAACCGAAACTGCGTCTTAACGGGATCTGGTTACGGGCCTGACGGCGCTTCTCGTCCTGGGACAAACGTGCTATCGGTACCACAAATCTACCTTCTCACCTCCCTCTTTCTCTCTCTCTCTCTCTTCCTCCTCCTTTAGGTTCAACATGTTGACAGAATGGCCCGTTAGATTCATGCCGATCTAGATTACCGGGAGTCATCCTCCTCCTTCTCGTCTCCTAACTTCTGTGTTAAATAATCCGCTGAACACACACGCTTCTTGTTGTTACATCCGCTGTACCGGTATTCTCACTTGTAAGACGAAAATGTTTGTAACGTGAAACCAGTGGCGTGATTCTGTAATTATGTCATTTTCCAAAATTGGGAGGTGACCACTTCAATAAATATTTATTTCGTTCGCGTGAACGTACAAGGGATTTGAGAATGTCGTTGAATATCACCGAGTGCGATCAGAGCATTGACTTGAAATGTAATTACGGCAGCCGTTATTATATTTTCCAATTGCGGCAGGGCCACAAGCGAATCTCAGGATTGATTACGCTCCGGAAGCATAAAGATTCTCGTCTGATACGTCTGTCACTGATATTCACGTCACTTTTAATCGAATCTTTGAGACGAGCTTGAATGTGGAATCGGATGATTAATGAGAATTAACGTGACAGACCGAATTAAATTAGGAACATTGATTAAAAGGTGCCAGCGAATCCGAAATTATTCCGGGAAGAGGTACGAAAAGATCGTCGTGTATTGCCGCGCAAAATAAGTACTATCGGAGATAGACTGAAAATATTTGATGAGCGTAATTTTCGCGTTTTAACGTCGGCAATCTAACGTTGAGATTGTGACATTAATTATAAACGGATTTTTAAATAAAAATATAAAACGAATTATTCTAAACTCAGCGCATTATTTTAAGCTACATTTACTGATTAATCGAAAATTATTTGCAAATTTTATTATCAATTTTTATCTCAACGTTACTTGCATTGCAAAAGATATCCAGTGTGTTGCAGTATTCATCACCGTATCATATTTTATAAATTTGTTTCCGAAATAAAAATATAAGGCCGTTTGTTTTATTGTATTCCTCGATGCTTTTTCGAGCATCGTAAAAATTAGTAGTCAGAACGTATCGTCGGGGGAACTAGCGTTGGCATCAAAAAGGACGTTCATGCTCCTCGCCGAACGCCAAACCGCTCGCAAGACCGCGCCTAGGCGAATCATCGCCCGAGATTTCAAGTAGATCCTCAGTAGATTGGACTTCGAGTCGACTCGCACGCGAAGCATCATCCCTCGCAAATTATCCCGCGAGAGTTCCACTCGGTGGGCATACATACGCACACTAGCGTCCACCCACCCACCCGTACACACGCATATATACACGCACACATATATACATACACACACGCAGTCACGGGCGCATCACGGCGACCAAGTGGAAGGAAAAAGGAAGAGGTCCGCGCACGAACGCGAGGAAAAAGGCAGCCGGAGGAAAATAAGAGAACGAAGCAGAGCCCGCCGCGCGTCTTGCACGACGTGCCACGATCAAGATCGCAAGATCTAACCGGCGGGTACGGCGCTCATTCGACGTGCTATATTTATCGGTGATCTTACGGAGTTTTCCGACCCCTACTGGCCGACGCCGCGGAGATATCCGCGCGGAACACACCGCCTCGATATTGCGATCCTCCCCACACAGGCGCGCACACGTAGACACGCTTATATTTATATAATGCGGGGGAGACAGAGGAAGAAGAGCAGGAGGAGATGGAGGAGGCAAGGGGGATAAAGAGCTCACACGCGCGCGAGAACAATGGCGCACATGAGTGCCTCCTCGCCGTCGCCGTCGTGCGTGAGCAAGCGCGGGTGCATGATTCTGAAGGATGAGCAGCCTACGTGCACGGGAACGCTCATTAACGCTTATCAATAATTACGTTTCTATATTTATCACGTAATAAGCGAGCCTATCTCGCCATTAAGTGGCGTTCCCCGGCGGCTGCGAGGCATACGAGCCGCATAGGGACATGGTCTACTTAGCTCGGCCATGCTATGGAACACCGCGACTGTTCGAGAACGATCTTTCCAAACTGCAAAAATTCTTTTTCCGATGTTACAGAATTGTCTCTCTTCCCTGTCGCAAAGAGACTGAAGTGGCGAGATACATGGTCCCCTATACTCTTGTCGCGGTAACGCGCAACGACTCCAAGTGGCGAAAAATATTTGAGATCATCAATAGTTCGGGAGATAAGATACCTAACACTTGTCACGCTTGATTAAATAACTTTTGCTTAAAAAACGCGTGAACACTGAGAAATATTGAAATAAGAGATAAACGTACATTTCAAGCGAGATGTAAGAGATATAAAAGATTGAAAAAGAAATGGAATACGTCTTATTTAATTAGCAATGATTTGAAATGCGTGGAAAACACGCGCGCCTTGAATATTCCAGAATCGTGTGTTAACGATAATCGTGGAAAACTTGCTCGATCGCGCCACTGCCATTTACGGTCAACGACGCGTACCATGCTGGCGCGAGACTCGGATCCGCGTGGAAGCACGCGAGCTTTTTCGAACAATAATTATGGCGAATCAACCGAGCGTACTGTAAAATATAGTGCCGGTGATGAGGCAACGCTGTAAGATTGTAGCGAGCAGCAGTAATAACTAGCACTAACGAAACTCTTGCTCTTGCCAAGGGAGATTGTAATCGTATACGTGTGCTATTTTAATCGGGATACGAGTACCAATGATTTACGCTGTTGTCTACCCGTCATTTCCCTCCTTAAGCATCGCGAATTTATCGGCGAGCTCATCGCCATGGGAATACTTTGGCATTAATTACGCTCGCTGATGTGAATTCTATGTGTTCGCGCGATAGACCACTTTGTGCGTGCAATCTCCTTATAAATGACGCTGCCGCCACGGCAAACAATCTAAAACAATATAATGTAAAACTGCACGTTTAATGCGCACGAAGCATGCTTTCCTGTATTTCATTATTTTTCGCGCCTCTGTGGAGTCATTCGCTATCAATCCGTGACAATCACGGATTGTATCGTGTCGAAAGCAAACATGTACTTCTCGCGAAAGTCTTGAACGAGTGAAGGAGGAGAGTCTTGGTGAAATCTCTTGGCTCGATCGATCGGACTGTGATTTTCCTAGCTAATTATCCCGTTTTCGACGCGAAAACGACGTTAATGGCCGTCGGGACAAGCTTTTCTAAGGGGATGCGATCCACCACCGCTCGCGCCTTGGTTAGTTCCTCCGTACGAGCCGGTACGACGTAGAGGAGACGATAGGAGGAGGGCGGTAGGGCGCAGAGGGTGAACGGGGCGGCGAGGGCTGTTTCGCCTGGTATATTAATTTAATTCTTTGGATACCCGATAGATGATGGGAGGAGGACGGGTGTCGAGAGGGTAAGTGGGAGGACGGAGTGGGCCTCGCCCAGTTTGAATATTCATAGGAAAGAGGGAATAGAGATCGGGTGTAATAGAATTTAAATTAAGGAAGGGAGGTCGGCTGAAACTGTATGGAGAGTTCCATAATATGATAATGCGCGTTCTATCGATATATTCCTACGGCCGGCCGCCCGTCGGGAGCTCGAAAATGGCTCGAGAAATTGTCGTTCCGTTGATTGACCCCCGGCACCGAACGTTCGCACCCCTCGCGATCGACCGACCCTCCCCCATTTGTCGCACCATCGACTTTTACGGTTTTGCGCACACGAGGCTTGCAAACCCGCTCGCCGTACGCGCTCGCTGGGGAAAAGTTTTGCGAGATCGCCGCTCGCGAGATCTACATCTCGATGAAACCGCTCGAAAGCCTCGTAAAGTCATTAAGGGCTCGTTTAAGTACCAAAATAGTATACGGCGCTCATGCGAGCGTATTTTGCCTCGTCATCGTGCAGTTCCGTCCTGCAACTATCGTGTCATTCTTATCTCGCACAGTTGTACTTTTCATTTTGAATTCAGCCAGCTGTAGAATATTATATACATTATACATTACGCGTATTACTTTCGCGGAGCCGATGGTGTTTCGACAACAACAACGGCGCGCAGGAGGGTTACTTCATAAGCGCGAGACCGAAGCGTCTACCGTAAGGATCCGTTGGCACGAGGAACTTTTAATACGGCTTCCAAGTTAAAGTCCACCTTTACCACCTTGAATCTCCCACTCTTTCGGCCTTTTCCGCCGACAAGAATCTCCCTGAGACTCTCCGCCGTCCCCGTCGGCGCTCCTGACGCCGCTTCACCCCCGCCGGCGTCCCTGCGGCGTCAAAGTCCTCCGTACCTCGTTCATTCGCTCGAAACGTCTCTAATCGTAATCGTCGTGGAGTGTTAATGTTCCCGTTAACTCGGCTGAGGTGTTTAACCTTGTTAACTCGCGCTCGTGCACGGCGAACACGCATCTCCACTTCTTGGATACGAGGCTACGTGACGGGTAGGGTAATCGGTATGCCCGCGTCGTTCCAGAACCCGTCCTCCCATCCTCACTCTCACCTTCGCAGAAAAAAAAGTTGTAATTGCCGACTGCAAGTTGCGATCTATTAACATGCTGAGACAATGTTCTCCGCAACCCGGCTGGATTGTTCATGGCCAGGTCGCGCGGCCGCTCGATATAAATAAAATCATCAAGCTGAAACTTGACAAAATACGAAATGTCGAGAGATAAAACGTTCCGCGAAGCTGTACGATAACGGCACGGCTCGTAATTTAAAAATCTCTCCAATTAGCATGTGCGATCACATGTATGATACATATATGTGTATGTAAGTGTGCATTTGAGTACAGGTCTCAAAGTCATGTATATGCATTATCGCGTATCGCGAGTACACGTGCATACAGGAGCCCATAACAGCTTTCGCGGCCGATGTCGTCTCCGTCCGTGACACAGGTAAGTAACTCAAGCGGCAAGTGCAGCTATAGCGTGCGGAAAAGTGACTGCAAAGTTTACCTCGGAGCGACAATCAGTTAAACAGTTTCCTGCGTACCGCGGTCGCCGTCGTCGCCGCTCGGGCTGCTCGCTCGCCCCTGAACCCCGGTACCGCCGGGAGCGTACGCGGGGTTTGGATCCAGAAAACGCATGGGGACGAGGTGGGGTAGATCGGCGTGGCGGATAAGCGAAATAAAAGTTATACTCCTCATTGTTCGCGGCGGCTTCTAATTACGCGCATGGGCCGTATACGCGCGCCGCGCGAGCGACCGAGTGTTGGTGCGCGTATTCCTCCTCGCGCGGTATCTCTTGAGGGTGAGGGCGAGAGAGAGAGAGAAAGAAAGAGGGAGCATGCCGCTCTTTTAGATCCGCGCGCGTTACGTTTCCTCGTGTGCACGCGCGTACGTACTCCACGTTGCGTATCGCGATGCGACGCAACGTCGGCAATTTACGCACGCGGTGCTGTCGAGGCCGACTTTTGACGTCGGCGCACATAAAGCACGAGATTTCGATTGCACGCTCCGAAAGAAATTGCCACAATCACGGGAATGCTACTTTCCTGGCGTGTCAGTTCCGGAAATTGCTTGCTTCATTCGCAAATGATGGGTGAGCCACACCTTTCGACGCTTCGATAATGCGCAAAATGATCGACAATCGATATAAATAAATGTGTCGACCAGTAAAACAAATATTTCGGGCACTCCTCTTGCGAGTCTCCGCGGTCCCACGACGGTAAAGGTCTCTCGCTTCCAATAAAGACGCTACCGAGAACGGCGTATCCGTCGTCGTGTGTAAATCTGCTCCGCGGCGGAGATAAAAACGGCACGGTGATGCATCTCCGCGCGGCCGGTCATATACTCCGCGCCGAGTTGAGCTCGTTATCGGATGCAGATCGGTGGGGAAGGAAGCGCGCGGAGCGACGCGGAGGAAGAGGAATTCTCGGCCGCTGAAACGGGCGTACCGAATCCTATGACGTCCCCGAGACATTTCCACGAGGGCCCGAGATGATTTACCGGGCCTCGTCATAAAACGGTACCGCCGCGCTCCACGCACGGGAGACACAAGAGGACTCTGATTATCGCTGGAGATTGTTCGCACAAAGAGGGACCTCTCTTCGCGGCGGAAGGGCCACGAGATTTAGATATTTACGCAAGGAGCTGGGGGCAGCACGCGGACTGCAGCCGCTCGTGTCGCGACTCCGCGATCAGGCTCATTGTTGAAGGATCAAGACGCGCGGGATGGGACCTTAAATCAACCGGAACGAAGTTCCCGGCGATCTCGTCGACCCTGTCGCATTCTGCGGCGATGAAATAAAGGCGCGCCAGCGGGACGTGCCTTGATCAAATTTCAAGAATTTTTGCACTGCAGCTCACGCTACGTTCTGCCTGCAGCAATAAATAACGAGTATTTTATTGAATAATATTCAGACTAATATGCTTTGATAGTTTATATGACATCAGCAAATCGTTTTTAAATTTGCACTTGAGTTGCTCTAATCGTTGATTTGTCCTGTTGTTCTAATACCTGATTTCTTTTTCGTATCGCAAGACTGTGAAATATCAGGAACGCCCTCCTTCCGCCAAGTACGAGCAACATGAAAAATCAATTTTGAACGGTTGCCTCCGGTCGGAGACGTCCTTGGTGGACCGATTTAACGCGGAGACGATAATTCGTGCGGATTATTTGTTCCTGTCGCGGAGTCAATCACGCCTGAATTCAAACGTCTGACTTACGAGGTTCTTACGAGCGACCGTAAGTCAAGACGCAGGCACCTAGCCAAGAATCGCACAGCTCGCAGCATCGCCGGGCAAATACCGAGTGAACACGCGGGGGGAGGAATCGGCATGAGGGCGGTGAGGCGGTGGAGCATGGGTGAGCGAGGGACGACGCGTAGGACCGACCGAGGGGGTGAAGAAAGGGGACGCCGGCGGTTGCTGGGTCTCGAATCGGGCAAAACCCGGGAGCATTAGTGTTATTTTAATCAGGAAATATAATGATCGTCACAGAGTCGTCTCGCACGGGGGTGGCGGCGACGGCGAGAAGAGGGAGGCAAGGACGAGGCGGTAAACGGTCGTCGGTGGAAGGAAGGAAGGAAGGGTGGTTCTCCGATGGCGTAGCTTGCGAACGCAGGTTGCCGCGCATTTGTTACGGGCCGATAGCAATTGTTTCCCCTATCTACGAGTTCCACTGCGACACTGCAGCCCACTCCGTTTGGTTGGCTGCGCTGCCTGGTCGGGTTGCAGTGTATACGTGAATGCGTATACAACGTGTACCTGCTTACAGTGCACTCCTCCCCCGCCGTGGCGCGCGCGGGAAAGAGAGGGAGGGAGGAAGAGTGGTCTTATGTAAGCAGCGCCCCGACGCTGGGGGGGTATAGATTGTATTCTATCGGTACATACGGTAATGCTGCCCCGGCATTGGTACAGGCTGACTCCAAAGCTGTGATTACTTTGGAAGGGACACGGCGCTGACCCAATTCTATTGAAACGATTCCGCGTTCTCCATATCTCAGTTATTTGATTCCATTTGTACCCTTCTGATATCGCGTACTGCGACGCGTTCCTTGACAGTTGAGTCGAGCATAAAAATGATTTTTTTGTTTGAAATAATGGGAACGAATTTACGTGAGGCGAGTTTACGTCGTTAATAATCTCCGAATTTAAAAGACAGTTAAAAAGACAGATAATCGCGAAGATCGCGTGCAGCAGAACGCGCGACTCACGTCTCCAGACCTTGGCGCGAATTCTATATTTGAAAAATGATCCCAATCATCGTATCCACGAGGTTTCGATATGCAGACGTGGATCGTACTTGTCAAAAAGGAAAAGAGGCATCTCGCCTATCACGCGATTGTGTCAGCGTCATCCCGTTTATGTGGCGTTTCGAAAAATTGCATCGGTACCGTATCAGGTTTTCACCCTCGTTTGATCGGCGGTTCTAATCGGCTTGGCGAATATCTTCCCCGCATCTAATCCGAATAACTCGAGGTCGATCCCGAGTCCGTCGCTCCCAAGCTCGCGTCGTCTGTCTCTCGCACATCTCTCTCCCGGCGCGCTACCGTTAATTACAGAAACTCGCGTATCCATATTCACGTGATTACCGGAAGACGGCGGATTCGTTCTGGATAAGACTCCGGCGGCGTGTGTCTGCCGCGAGATTGAGTTCGACTCATCTCGAAATGCTTGTAGCGACTATCCTATTCGTACATAGTTGAGTGGCGCGGCAGCGGGTACATAGAATCGGGGGAGACGGGCGGCGGCAGGAGGGGAGGAGGGGGAGGGAGACAGAAGAGAGAAGTGAAGAGAAAAGGGAGGAAGGCGGGGAGGGCGGGCGGGAATGGGTGGATGGGCGAGGGGGTGGACCCATGTACGCCGTGTATCTATTTGCAGACACAGATAAACACGGATAGAACCAACACCCCGATACACCCCGGGACAGAGCGAGAGTGTTCTTATAGTGGAACTTATTGATCCAACAAAACTCATTTCAAGATACAGTGCGAAGTCTCCAAGATACTGCTCTCCTACTTCTCTCTCTCTCTCTCTTTCTCTCTCTCTCTCTCTTTCTCTCTCTCCCTCTCTGTCTCTCTCACCCCCGAGCCCCCGCCGCTCCCCGCGCCTTACGCCACTCCGCCCGATTTCCCACCCGCCCCGCGACCCACCCCCCCTCGTCCACGACCCTCTCACCGTTCGACGCCCCATCCGCACGACGGCTCTGCTCCGACTCCCCCGTATCGTACATCCAAGACGTTCCCTATACGCGTAAGTATACGGTATACGTACGCGGGGCGATTAATGCGCCTGGCGCAAAGACAGATACAGCATCTCGTGGAACGAAACGGAACACTCTTTTGAAGCGTCTCGGTTCGACCGGCGTAAATTCGATGCATGGGAATGAATCTTAGGAGAGAATGCAGACCTTGCAAACAGAGAAAAAAGTTTAAAAAAAGGGAAAGGAACAGAAATTTGACGAGACGTCGATATATGTAACGTAGTCAGTGTAATCAGATTCATGATTATTTTGGCAACGATGATTAAGTATCATGATTCTTAAATTTTTCATTGGTCATCTGTTCCGAGAACACGCGGAGTAGTTCGGTTGGTTCGTCTTTGCGAGATGCATAGATTCATTTAGTATCTTCCTAGGGGGAAAAGTTAATAATCTGACTCAACGCGTGACCTTGTACTCCGGACGCCTTCTCTCGGCTTTCACCTTTCCTCTCATCCACCTCCCGCCCAAAATCCAAAGTTTCCTCGAGCAACTCGACACTGGAAGCAATTTTGGCGTCGACTAACCCCCTCCACGTCGCACGCTCATTCACCTAGCCCTCCGCCGAGTAGTAAAGGAAAGTGCATAAAGTTGTAGAGTGTCGCTGCTCGCCTGCATTGCTCGTTTCTCGCTTGCATCAAGAGAAAACAATTCCGGCTTTCGCCCGCCGTCTACCAGCTCGATATTTCTGACACAATTTTTTATGTCTCTTAATACGGAAGATCCGCCTCTCCAGTATCGGTGTCTTCTTTCGCTTGCTCGAGACCTGAAAACGTGGACGAGAATAAGGCGAAGGATCGTGCAGCACGGTTTCCTTCGTGTTGTTTATAATACTTAATATTCCCATGTCTCCCGTCTCATGTCGCGAATTTTCTTTTTCATTTTTATTGTCTATTATTTATCATGCGAGCGAGCGAGATGTCGCTCACCTCGATACGTCATTGTCGCCATGCGCGCAACGTTATTCGAATCAACGCGGAACGAGCAAACAAATGAAGAAACTTACGATTGCGTAAAACTGTAAAGTGTCTGCGGTTTGTTTGTCGGCGGGAGCGTTTCGTGGCAAAGGCCTAGAGAAAGAGGGAGCGAGAGTGAGACGGAGCGAGGCAGTGGCGGTGAGAAAGAGGGCGGAAGGGTGTCGGGGTTGAGAAAAGGACGGGGGTGAGAGAGGGAGGTTGAGGAAAGGGGGGCTTAGGTAGGTGAGTCGCGAAGGATGGGCGAGAGGCTGCGCGGGGGAATGAAAGAGACGGGGGAGGGATAGGGGGCAAAGCTGTAGGAGGAGGTGTAGGAGGAGAAGGTGGAAGAGGCAGAGAAGGTTGGAAAGGGGCGGAAGGGGCGGAAGGCCACGAATGTCGGAGGGAAAAGAGGGAAAGAGGATGGAGCGGGCGGGTGAGAGAGGAACGTCGGGAGAGGGAAGGAGGAGAGCGAGTCGGAGGAGATAGATGTATGTAGGAGGGCCGCTCGATACAGCCCCAGCAACCCCCTCCTCCACCTCCTCCTGAAGCCAAGCATCGCATCGCGAGGTTAAAGTGAGAAAAGTCAACTCCAGTCACTCGGCGAGTCCTTTCGCGCTGGAACATCGGGAGTTCAAGTGACCAAGTAGCATCGGCAAACGACTTCATCGAGGATCGTCAGATCCGAGAGAAACGGCGCTTGCTCGTCCGTTGTCCGAAGACATCTTCGCCCTTGCGTCGATTTCGCACGCCTCTCATTATCAGCGCCTTCGTGGCCGTTATCGGGGCGGACGATAGCCGACGCGCGGCGACGCAAAGGAGAGCGAGAGCCGTTACGTCTCAGGGCTGCGTCTCGCAGCATCACCGTGGCGGAAAATCAGCACGTCGCGAATTGAGAGAAGCACAGCGCGTGCTAATAGTCGTCGTCGCCCCCGCATTCAACGGGAATACGAACAAGCAGCTAGCAACTACCGCGCGCAACCTTCCACGTCGGCGTAGCCCGCCGCCACTTATCGAGAGACTTTTAAACCCACTTTCCCGAGTTGGCTGGCTTTCAAAATTCGAGTCGAGAGGCATGCTCGCGCGCTGGCAGGGGCCTGCCAGCCGGAGACCTGCCGGCTTGTCACTTGGCTGGTTATCCAGGCACTTCCATGCCCGGCCACGCGGATACGAGTGCATAAACATACGAGCGAGCGCCATCCTAGCTAAAGAGTACCTTTATCTCTAGCGAGCCGCTTCCGCCCACCGTCTCCCTCCACCCCTGCTGTCCCCCTCAGGCTGTACCTTTCACCCGGTCGTTCTCTTTCTCTCTGTCCTCCTATTTTTCTCTTTCTCTGCCCTCCCTTACGCCACACTTCCTCTCTCTTTCTCACCCTGCCTTCTCCTCTCCTCTTTTCTCTCCTTCTCTCTCCCTACATGGAACCACCATTCTCTTCGTGTGACGCTGCTGGCGTTCATGAGAGGAGGAGGAGGAGGAGGAGGAGGAGGTGAAAGAGGAGGAAGCTCACGTAGGTTACTCCTTTCTGCCGGCAGAGGATATTGTGATTTTAGCGTCTGTGTAATTATGGAAATTAGCGACATGGAAAGCCTAGGATAAAAGGGTTGATTATAATCCGGGCGCGGGAGTGAGGACCGACCCGAGCGTCTCGCTCCTCCGCGTGACCGTAGATTAAAACGCTCCTTCTACACTCGCGCCTTTACTTCCACCAACTACCCCTATCCTCCGCCCCGTATCCAGCACATCACCTCGCACCCCTCGCGGCGCTGTGTCCTCCGTAACCCCTATGGACTCTGAGAACCGTCCGTCCATCCGTACGTCCGTTTGTCCCTCACTCCCCCTGTACGCGCGCTCGTCGCGCTGAATTCTGCGCTATCATCCACCCCGTATCCAGAATCACTGGCGATATTAGGATTGAGTTTCCTACGCTTTTGTATACACACTTGCCAGCCAGGGATGTTTAGAATTTCGTCTGCTGGGATGAATTATAAATGACATCTCTCTTTACCGAGGCGCGCAAAATACACGCTCGCCGAAGTCGCGCGCGCGTTACATCGGCGAGGCGCGCTCCGTCGAATTGTCGATGTAGTTTCTTGACGCGCCCAACGCCCCGCGTTATTAACGAACTCGAGTCCTGTCAAAGGAATTTCGATACGTCTTCCGAGGCACGTGTAGCCGCTCCCCGTCGGGGAGATTAATCTCCGGCCTCGCGAAACAATAAGTCAGAGCAGGCCCCCGTCTGCGCCACGTAAAACCCCCTCGCATTTTCGGGGGTTGCGCGCGAGGGAGGGAAAAAATAGCAAGGAAGGAAGAAAAAATGGCGAACCCAACGAATTGCCTGCCACGAGGTTGGCTGGTCCGGGTGCAATCGCAACCCAACCCTACGGTAGCACCGGGCCGCATTTCACCCTCCGCCCGCGCGCATCGCCGCGACATTGGCGTAGATGCGCGCACCCTCTTCCTCTCGCATTTCTCTCGTTTCCTCTCTCTTTCTCTCTCTTCCTCTCTATCCCTCACTCGTGTTCCCGTTCGCTCTCCCACTTTGATCCTCTCAGCGTCACTCCCTACCTCCTACTCCTCCTCGTTCGTTCTCTCTTTCTCTCTCTCTCTTGTTTCCTCTCTGCCTCTCTCTCGCTCTCTCCTCGACGCTTTTTCCCATCTGGCTATTGGACTACCGCGGCGTTTCAAGCGGCGGGCACGAACCTATGATGTGATCGGGTATCGAATATCGGCTGGCTCTCCCATTGGTCGTTCACCGCGCACGGTCGCGGCACCGGCGCGGCAGTTACGACTGATTTGTTACGTAAAAACGTCGATAGCGTCTATACCCTCTCTTGTCCCACCCTCCGGTGCGCGCCCTCTCGCACAGCCGCCCTCCACCCCGCCGCGCTCTGCTCGCTCGCCACCCACCTCGCCTGGCCACCCCTTCGACGGTCCTCGACATACCGCCACCGCCCCCAACGGATTCCGCTTGTGATAGAGGAAGGAACGGAACGGCGAGGACGAGACAGAGAGGGAGGACTCTCTTCTTTTTTATCGGCGCCGTGCGTCGGTGTCTGCTCGTTCGGCTGGGTGCGAACGCATTGTCGAAGAAATGGCCGGTAGACGCGGCGACGTTTCTCTTCATTCTGGATGAAGATTCCGCTCTCGAGTTTTTCTTGAATCTTTGCCATCTTTGCCATAAGCTGAAACAAACTGACGATAAATCGGAAACGATAAACTCAGATTTGACAAATGGCGTAACGCGTATGTACGTTCACCGCACGATCCTGGAATGTGTAGGTTTTTTCTGAATTTTGTAATTGTGTTACTCACAAATGGAAAATAAAATAAAATTTAATCGTTGACGTGAAATTTATTTTGTCATCAATATACATGCATAACCGTCAGTTACTTTAAAACCGTGACATTTTCCAGTTACTGCGCTGACATATAAATTATACGCGACTGGAAAAAAGAGAGGAAGAGAGAGAGAGAGAGAGAGAGAGAGAGAAAACGTTTTGCAGTGTTGAAGAACACGTTACAACTGTAAAATAATACGAGCCGTCTACTTAGTGACTATATCCACTCAAGGCCGTGCAACATTATCTTTGCAATTTGCCCGCTTTTCAACCTCAATTCTACTCTCCTTGTCTTGCACGCTTCTAGACTACTTTCTCTTATAATTCCTTGGTAAAACTTCTCGACAGAATCTCGTAGAAAAAAAAGAATACAGAGTAAATTATACTTAAGTACTCTTTCTAATGGAGAATAAACCGAAGTATTTGTGTGTATCTACGTTTGTAGTTTTGTACTAACGATATAAAGTAAAATCCACTTGTCGACTTTGTAATTTAATAATCGCGAGAGAACGGTGGTGGGGGATGGAATCTGAGATTCAAGCCACTAAGCAGGGCAGTACGAAGTTATTTATCCTCGTATGTTATACCGCGCAATAATAATTAACAATCTCGGTACCCGTGTTATCAACCTCGTCTCCTCACGTATCGCGTATCTACACCGCGCGTTGATCGCCCGAAACATTATTTATCAAGATAAACCATGAAAATTCTCGGCGTTCGCCCACTGTACTCCTCTCTCTCCTTCCCTCTCCCCTCTCTCCCTCTCTGATGTATAATCGTAAATCTTAAACCTGCAAGACCCAAGTTTCGAAACGCAAGCACACGGAGGGCGAGGACAGGGTTTCCTCGCCCAATGTCCGGTGAATTTTAGTGCGGCACCGAGATCGAGAATATCGCGTGTACACCTTTCTATCGCGAGCGCCAGCCGAAGGTAGAGGCGTTACGATACTGCGTATAGTGACCGTATTGTGGAAGCGTATTCAATGGCGCTCCGCCATTTAACACCCCAGCAAGCCGCGAAGTTTCCTGCAATGAAAGCACCGGCGCGGAACCTATTGTGAAAATATCTGACCACTGTCCGGTGCAATGAGGTATGGCCGGTCCCGGGAGTGTTGGCCTCGTCGAATATGGCGCACGGTTTGGTGTACATGCACGACTGACCGGCTGCGTGTGCACGTGCAACGACACCGACCGAAAATATTTCATGCGAGCGCCACTAAAGAGACATAAACGCACTTAACGACAGGTCCACGTCGTGATATACAAACCCGCGTTACAGTCCATTTTAACGGCGCGAGATATTAATCGGCGAACGCGACACCCGGAATTATATATTCGCCCTCCCGGAGTGCGCGCGTGAAAATAATTCTGTCTCCTATACACGCCCGGAAATTATCCGCAGCAATAATGAGCCGTCGCGCGGTTTAAAGAAGCGTCGCGGAGGTAAATGATCGGGTGCGATTATCGCATGATGTTCGCGCGACCGTAGCGGCGAGACGATATCGCTGTCATGTAGACCGAGAGCAATGATCGCTGATAAAGGGTTTACATTATTGATTGACGCTTCCATGGGCATCGAATTAAAAAAATCGGTTCAATGAGAAAAAGTTAATCGGTGCCTGCACTTCTATACTTTCTACATTAGAAACTGCAAAGGTCTTTTATAATTATTTGCCTCCCTAAGCGATCTCTATTAGTCTCTATAAGCGACAGATTATATTATATAAATTTTTATGACTATGCAGTATTATACTGTAACAGTATATTTTTTGGAAAATTAATTTGAACAGAAAATTCATTTCGAATAATTTTATTTTTATTAACAATTTTTCATAATTTTTTTGCAGGAATAATCACGAAGAAGCTGTGAAAGACTTCATTACAGCACATTGCGTCACTTTCATGACAGAACCCAAAGTGTTCTGGTCCACGGAAAGAGCGGGCGCAGGTACGCAGAAGTGGGAAAACGAATGATCGGGCCCAGGGAACGGCAATAAAGCAGAAAGAGAGAGTAACGAGCGAGCGAGAGAACGTAATGCGGCGTGAGGGTAACCACCGGGCGAACAAAGTACGACGGTGAGAGGAGAGAGCGCAGACTCAATATCTCCGAACCGAACCCTCCGATAGGTCGAGGTTCGACTTCGAGGGTGGGAATAGATTTCCAATCGCGCGGGGGGTGGTCCTACAACGGCACGGATACTCGCTCACCACGCAGCACCCCCCGGTACAACTCCTGCCCGCCTGCCCGCGTCGACAGGAGGGGCCCACCCTTTCCTGTATCGATGGACCAACGCACCTACACGCAACCACCCTTCCTCCCTCCCTCCCTCCCCCGCACACGGCGCAGCGGTGCTACACACCCCTTTTCGGATTCCACGTCGTCGGGGTAGACTGTCCGCGGCGAGACGCAGAGAGAACGCCAGAGAGGAGTGGCGGACCACTACGAAGAGGAGACACAACTCTATTGACCAGGGTTCGATGCGCGCATCTGGGCGTAACCCATTCGTTCGTTCCGTCGGACCAGAGAGAGTGAGGAAGCTGGAGATAGATAGAGGAAGAAAGAGAGAGAGGGATAAAGAGAGAACTAGCGAAATAGAGAAGGAGTAGAGAAGCATCGGTAGAAGAGGGAAAGAGAGTGAGAGGGGAGAAAGAATGTGGGAGGTAGGACAGCAGGAGGGTGTGAGAGAGAGAGAGAAAGAAAGATAGAGGAGGTCTGTGCCGCGCCTGCGAATTGTCGTCAGGGCGACGGCGACACTGGAAAAATCGAACTGAAATAAACCGAAGCGTTTTCTTCGCAGAGCTCGAGCACGGGCTTTCCCTCTCGCTTGTTCTTCTACAATTTTCTCGACTCCTCGTCCTTCGTCCTCTCGTTCCGCCGACCGACTCGCCTCGCCCGCTTCCGTCACCCACCCCTCGATCTTCCTGTCTCTTTCCTTCTCAGTCTCTCTTCCCGTTCTCTCTCTCTCGTTTTCCCGGCACAGCTCTTTTCTTCCGTCTCTGCCTCTCCTACCTAAGCTGGCTCCGTTCCTCTCCCAGGCCCCTGGAGTTTACTCTGTTATTGCCAGACCGTCCAGGACGACTGCGTTGGACTTTCGACGTCGATCGCTAGACTTCTACCTTATTCCGCCCTTTCCGCGGTCAATATCCTTTCGCACTACATCTTTATTGCGTCTGCCACTCCGTTCTGCGGTACGCCCAGGTGCCATGTTCGCGTAATTTTTCAAATCAGACATGTAATTTTATTATCAATACTTTGCATCGTGATTTTCTTCTTGCTCATGGACATTAAATTAGACTTTAATTTTTGTATATCACATATTGTTTTCAATCATTTTTTCTCATTAGAAGAGCTGTTCTTATACTTACCAATTTGACCGTTCCTTACTGACATCGATGACAATTTGAAATTTATCAGAGTAAATTGACGCAATTTTCACATCCAAGAAATTGACGAGATTGGGGTGCAAGAGCGTCCACAATGGCCGATGCTATCCCGCGGATAGAGAAGTGGAAAATCGTTTCTGTAGAAAAAGACGCGCGAGAAGGGAGGTGAAGCCCTCACCTCTCTCGTCGTAGATCTTCAAAGCTCGTCGCAACTTTCAGCGGATGAGTTGTTGGAGCGATTTAGGCGTTACTGCGGGAATGGTCTTTTCGCTTCTCTTCGCGCCACGCTCCTTCCACTTCCTCTCTCTCTCTCTCGCGTCTTTTTGGTTTCTCTCTCTGTTTCTCACACTTGCTCTCTTTCTCTCTCTCTCTCTCTCTCTCTCTCCCTCTCTTCCGCAGCTCTGGTAGACTCTCTACAAGCCGAAGAGAGCCACGCCGGTATTTACACGTCTCCGTGGCGCGCGAAACAAAGAATTATTATTTGTATGCCCTCGTGGGTGGTGAAGGATTTTGCAGTTCACAAACTAAGTTAGCAGCTACAACTCCGTGGCTTGGTTTGGAGGTACCGCTGGTGGATGGGAGTCGTGACTGAAGAGAGGGGTAGGTGCCTCCGGTGTCCGGAGGTGTCGGAGGTGAAGGAGGACGAGGAGAGTGGTGGGTGCTTGCCCACCCGGTTGCCTGCCTCTCTACGGTTTCTGAGATTATGTGTTGCGGATATACGGGAGTTACACCCTCCGTCCTGATGTCGGAGAAGGTCTACGTACGTATGTGCGCGCGAGAGCACTCTCCTCTTCGTGCGCGTTCTCTCTCTCTCTTCTCTCTTTTTCTCTCTCACCACCGCTCTATATTTTTCTCCCTCGTCCTTCCTTTCGGGCAGCGCCGTAGCACCCATTGTATTTTCGCACGAGTGTACACTTTTATAAATCGTCTGACGTACCGTACCACACACCACCATCACATAGCCACGCGAGCCGGCACCGGATTAGATTAGCAGTGAGTTATAACGCCTCGGAGGAGCGAGCGAGAGGGAGAAAACGCCGAGACGAGACGCGCGGGGAGGAATCTTTCTTTCGGAGTTCTAATACGCAAATCTGGAGGACATTTGATCCATTTTGGGGTAGACGTTCCGCGACGGAAATAGATCCAACTGTTTTGCACGCGGAAACTTTGTGTAAATTTCTCCAGATTTGAAAATACCGGGCGCATTTATCGTGTCGAGTGGTAAACTTAGCCGAATGTTCGTTCAGATTAAGACACCTTTCGGACGTACATATTCGGAGAGAAACTTGCAAAACGAAACGCTTTTACGCTTTCGTTGGTAACGCGACACGAAACGTATAATAAAAGAAAACGCCGAAAGTTCGACAAGACGTTACATTCAAGTAGATCAGTAAAGTTTAACAAGCCGCAATAACGAACGACGTATGAAATCCGCCGGATAGGAAATTAGTATTCCGAGTCATTACCGTCGAGTGCACGATTTTATTAACTCAAACTCATAGCGTCACTTCTCGAAGCACGCCGGTCCACTTGGTTGCGCCCGCGCAACTAATAAGCTTTCATAACGGACAATCTTGTAACCAAAGTATTTCCGAGCACGAGGCAAAATCGTCCTCCCTCCCCTCGAGCACAAGCGGGTCGTACAGCCGCAAAATAACTTTGTCCCACGCTCGCCCGCGCGGAGAACTTCGAAAAACTTGGCGCTCTCCGCAGATTGGGAATAAGAATGCTGGGGGTTTCGCGCACGAGTTTCCCCGGTTCGGTACCTGGCGAAAGGAAACGTAAACTGAGAGAAATTCAACGTGCTCCAAGTCCCCGAGAGGTCCTTGTCCGGGGACTACCCACCTACCTACCTACCTACCTACCTACCTACCTTCTCCTCTACGGCGTGCACGGGCGGTCTCGCGCGCGCGATGGGAAGGTCGGTCGGTGGTATTGATCTGAACTCTTGCTTTTCTCAACTTTTTATCCGGCACAGCCACCCGACCGCCACGTCGGGAGAACGACGACGACGCCGGCGACGCGGGCTCTAGAGCCGGCGAAACCGCAACTTACTTCAATTCCTCATTCCCGTGCGAATTCTTGGCTTGAACTTATGGCCAACTCCTGACACCCCGCGCGGCTGCTTCTGTACCAGCTCTGCCCGAGAGTCTCACGGATTCTTACGGAGTCTTGCCAAGTCTTAGTCTTGCTTGGCCTTGCCTTGACTTCTGTCAATACCTGCAGTATTTGTGTGCCGGATCAGCGTAGCTGTTTTATCTCCGTAAAACATCTCCAGACTGTAATTCACTTTTTTGTTGCATTACAAATGTTCATTTCTGTTTCTCATTTCAGATCAGAGATAATTCATATTTACGGAGTTTTGGGAATATTGGAAAGCATTTTTTTTCTCTTAGTCCACAATTTTTCTCAGCTGAGAAAAACGGTGTGCGAGCTTAATTTTACGGATACACCTTGCCTACAGTTATATATCGCGGTGTCTACCTCCGTGCATAACTTGTATTTTAGAAAAGCGTTCTTGTTGTTCATCGACATGCGCGCAGGCAAAAAAGCACAGCAACGAGTTAAAAACGCGTATACGATGGTAGCGGGAAAAGCAGAACAGGTAATCGTGCCCGCAGGGTGTATACTCTTTAAACTTAAAATTCAGTTTTCGTAACGTAATCTGTAATCAAGCATCCATGCAATCTCTCGCATTTTTCCTTCATGCCATAAGATAGAATCCGTCCATTTATTTACCAAGTAATCTATCCGATATATCTCGATTTCCAGCCGCGATCGTTTCTTATCTTTATTTCTCTCTTCGAGACACAAGACACCTTTCTTAATTCCGTTTTCCGCGCGCGGAGAAAAAACGACAAAAGCCAATTACCTCGAGAGACCGATGCATCGACGAGAGAGAATCGCTGGGTGAAATGCGGGAAACGTGTCACGCGAATGTAACGAAACGCGGTGAATAATCGCGCCCCGGGACCGGCTGCTCCTTCAGAATTAAAATTCAGTTTCGCGGTCTAGCTTGTAAGCAAGGTACGAAGCAAACTTTCATTTCCCATCCGGTGAAATATCGTGTATTTATTTGTCTGTGAAATCCCCGGTTCCTCGTCTCGCCCACCGCCTACCCTCCGACACCCCCAGGCTCCGACGGTGTAGCGCCTCTTTTGGGCACGAGAGCCCGCAGAAGCCGCGCCGCTGCGCCGAGGCGGCAGCCATCTACGTTTCTACCGTTTTCACGAAATTAATATATCCCTCATATACTTTGCATATTATTGCAATATTCCGTAGCTATTACTCGTCCGCCTTTTCCTACCTCCGACCGAGCCCCACCACGTCCCGTCCCGTCCCGTGGCGTGCCCGCGGAATACGCGCGGAACGAAAGATGTACTGATTCTGCATCCCGAACCAAAAGTAGATCTCGCTCTCCGTTTCTAATTCTCCTGCCGTCTCGTATCGTCTACCTCCATTTAAAATGTCGTCGCGTCCGTGTTCCACGATCGCGCTGATTACTTAACATCAAGAGTTGGAATGAGATATCACAGTCGAGCGACCGCCACTACTACCGACAAATTATTCTACGCTATATATCATTACTTAAATATTATAGAATTTTAAAAAAACTTCGTAATTGCCCAAAGAAAATTTTTGCTTGTCTCTTTAAAGTCATATGTTTAAAGCAAATGTAACTTCACGTCTTTGCTGTAAAAAAGTAATGTTATAAAAATATAGAAAACTTTTAAAAATATTTAAACTTGCCTATCAATCCCTACCTTATTGATCTCTATTCAATAATCACAGTTCATGATGCACATTTATGATTTATTATTGATTGAGCTAAATAAAGCTACTATAAGAATAGTTTTCAGTCAGTCAATCTTTTACACAAGCGCACGATCCATTTCCAATTACGAAGCGTGTTAGTTTTCTATTAAAATAGACAAACGTCGAGTAACCAATCACAAGTGTATAGTTTCGATTCAAATATAACGTCGTTTTATCAAAATCTCTGTCAGTAGAAGAAGATTAAGTCTCAGCCGGTTCAGTGACATCCGTAGTTAGTCTAGAAGTAGCTACGTCTGACCTCCTTCTATTTAAAGTACTACTGCCTAAAGAAAGATTTTCGATCTAATTAAAAATCACGAGATTCAATCGACATCGAGACGTTGTCTCGAATTTAAGATCAGATTGACGACACTGTGTTTTGCGAATAATTCGACAGCGGTTGGCCCGCGAATCTGTTTCAAGCAGCGAGTTGCTGTGACGAAAAATAGTCGTTAGCAACAAGTCTACGAACAATAATGCGGCGCGTGCGATTTATCATGCTGTATCTTGAGCACGGCGACGTGTCATAAATGCGAAACGTTTTTCTTTGTGTCACGGCGAGCACCGCCAAGTTTACATCGTCACCCTGTTAGACGAAATAATATAAAGTAAACCAGTGGCGATCAGCTGCTCCGCGAATTAGTAGAAAACACATAGCGCAACCTAAAATAGTTTCTCTTCTTCTACGGTTAATTTAATCTAGACACAAAGTTAGCTCGTGCGCGTTAACCTCGTTGCTGCCAAAATAGCAACTAGTTCCTAAGCTAATATGTAACTGTCTTGCATTGGGATAATTAATGTTTACATTCACATACGCATATATCGGATCCTAAATCTTGCCGGCGCGAACACGCCGGGCGTTCATGCGTGCGACATGCACCTTCTTTCGATGAATCTGCCAGGGACCAGTTCGGGGTTCTAACGCGGAAATTTTCGTACGGATATAATTATCATTCCAGCGTAACGGCGCGTACTACTTTCCCGGAATCCAAATAACCGGCCGAGACAAATGCGATCGCGAGGAAGCGCGGAAATTTACATTGAAATCGTTTCTGGATGCACCGGTTCGGCGGCACGGCCACGAAAAGCATGCAGGCGTTCGTGCAAATATATTCGTATTAAATTTATATCATAATCGGAAGCGTGTACGAATCATGTAAATCCAGCAAAATCCGCACGCGCGAGTTTCGCGACCGCTCGCAATCATAATTGCAGATCGATATATGCATTGCTCGACAAGTGGGCTTCTGCTTAATTTAAACTCGAATCGCACCCCCGTCTTTCCTTCCTCGTTCGCCACACATCTCTCTTTCTCTCTCTCTCTCTCTCTCTGTCTCACATTTGCATCTGCTAAGTGATAAGTAAACTCCCGCAGACATATCCGGACAGACGATAAGCGGGAAATAAATCGCGAAACTTTAAGTAGTTATAAATCTATACTTACACCACTGACATCGCCCGCGCGCGCAGGCGAGAGCGATAGAGAAAGATTATTCGCCGAGAGGAGGGAGAAGAGAGAGACGGTTTCGGGCTCGAAGGAATGAAGATCAAGGGCGGGAGGTGGAGGCGAGGAGGAAAATGAGAGGGAAGCAAACAGCTAGCAGCAGGCATAAAATATAATTGCATCGGATGGCGTCATCGTCTTGGACGCCCCCGCGCGCCAATAGAACGCCTCCGCTGCCTGCTCGCGTCTCGCATCTTAATGCCTAAATTATGTTCGGCATCGGAGATAGACGGGCTGCCTTCAAGAAAGCCCTATCGATTCCGATTGTCTTAATGCCGTTGAATACGTCTTTGTTCCGGCAAGTTCGTTATTTGCGAGCGGGATACACGAGATACGACACCTTGCCGAACGTTTTTTCACAGCAGCTAATGCGCAAAAGTAATAGACGCGGATGACACCTCCTTTCTATCCTTTTCACCTAGATGGTAGAATCGAAATATCGACTTAATGAACGCTTTCTCACACGATAATCGCATATAAGTCACCGTACGCCAACGAGACGTACGTCATCACGCGCGATTATACTCGCGACGAAGAATCTTGCGAAACATCTTATCTTTTCGCGGCGTCCACGTTGCTGGAGGATGCTCTTTCCGGGCAGGGTTCCTCTCGAGTTCGAGAGAGACCCTCAGCTCGCGCGATCTGCCTCCGATCTGTCGGAATATTCGTTTAATTAGCATCGTGCTGACCAGCACGAGGACGTTCGCGGCCGGCACGTCTGTCCGTGGTGCGGTAATAGGCTCGTGCCTCGAAATGGATTTGGAGATTTATGGTAACGCGTTTGTTCGGCTCTCGCGGGGCCGCGACTCCACTATACGCAGACGCTGCGTGGCCTACGTTACCTGACACGCGCACACGAAGCGATCATTAATAGGATACTTGCACAAATCTGCATAGGGAGAGAGGAGAACGCCCAGCACGCCCAGCAAGGTATCCCGCGACGCACCATACGCGTGTAACGCAATGTAACGCGGAAGCTGGAGACTGGAGCGTACTCTCGCAAACGCGAGAGGACGCTCTTGGGAGAACGAACGGTTTACTCTTGCCGACGTAATCGTCGAGAATAAATAACGGTGTCTGATTTTTTATGTCGAAAGATCGAAATTGGACACGTGATGCTCCATGGAGCGTACATGGGAGGAAGCACCGGGTACATTTTACTCGAACGCGCAAAATGCGCCTTAACGGAGTATCGACGCGGGAAACCGAGCCGGGGCAGGGAAATGTTTTAGGAATATTAGTAAGCAGAACGGCGGAGGGAAAGTGGCGGCGCGGGTCGAGTGCTCGTCTCTCCCGGAGGGTGGAACACGGCGGAGATTAATTTACGGTGAAAGATAAGGAAGAACAGCGTAGAACCTCCTCTCATCCGACAGGATTCGATTGTGTCTCTCTCGCGCGGGGCAATAAATGTATTTCAAGCCGCTCGTGCCGACCACCCCGTCCGCAGTAAAATATATCCATTGTTGTTGTTGCAATTAGTCATGCGGCGACGACCGCGCGCCCCGTAAAGAACCGAATAATATATGCTCCCGATATAAGCGGAGGACGTTTATTTTCAGTCATCTCCAGCGAGTGAGAAGATGGCACGAGGGAACAGCAGCGCGACAAAGACAAACGTGCGACAAAGAATTTCATTCAACTTCTGCGGTAGATCGCGGATGCCGTACAGATCGAATGACGCAAAAACTGAATCGCCAACTCGGAGTTTTCCGTTCAAAGCGAAATATCCACACGATATCCAGAAATAACAAGTGCGATCGTGTTCGCTAGTGATCCGACGTATCTTTTACTCCAAGTCCTCCAGAGAGAAACAGCCTTCAAGAAGATCGGAATAAAACGATAGACTAAAAATCAGCACGCGGCCCTCTGATCCGATCTGGTTATCTTTGGATCGGGGACAATCTTCGAAAGAGGCGAGGAATCGGTTACACCAGTTGGCGGACGATACCCGGAAGATACGCTATGCGAGGATAGGAGCGCGATCTGCTCCAATTTATCACTAATGCACTGTAACGCCCACCGCGCTCGCGCTGGTAGGGGTAGCACCGGTGTATCTCTTGCGGTTCGCGCGACAGAGCCGCGCTTCGCTCCCGCGTCCCAAAAATCAAAAATAGCGTCCGTGCGGAGGCTGTGCTGCGCTGAGCTGACCGACACACAGTTCTTAACTTGTCAATCGTTTAATTAAGAGCCCGATGACGCGCGATCGCGCCGCTACCTGCCGCCTCGCGGTGTACATCTCGCGCGGATATGCAAATACCTAGCGATGGCTGCGAACGTCTATCGACTCGAGGAAATTGAACACGGGACACTTTCATCCGTGTCATACTCTCTCATGAGAATTGAATGACACATTCTTTCGCAGAAACCGAAAATACGACGCGTCTCAGATCTGCGTGAGAACTTTACATTTCCATCCTTTATTATGTAGATGTAATATTTAAAATTTAAGAAAATTAATTAGCGCCGCTTTGCAGTCACAACAATGGTGCAGTTTTACTATTTGTTTGTTATATTCATAATGCATTTGCGTCGCGAGGACAGTGAAAGTACGTGAATCGCGCTCGCGACTGGTTCGTAGCTTTCGCTTTCAATAGAGCCTGAGGACTCCAGGAATAGGCGGTCACAAACAGTGCCAATGCAGCTAGCAACCTATAACTTATTTCACGTATCGTTTGACGTGATGCATTCGATCCAATAATATCTAGCAACATCGTCGCCGGCACGACTGCGCGCCTATTGCCGGCGACGGAATTCATAACGCCGCATCGTGCATCAGCCGACACCGTTCGCCACCGTTTGCGATTTTCCTCGAAGCGGCAATGCCGTTAAGATTAATCGATCTTTCGGATCCTGCTCCCTCGAGTCAGCGCGTGGCCTCCTCCAGCCGCTAAATGTGCAGCCAAATTTATGGCGAGTTCATTGCGCTTAACCAGGGCGGTGCCTGGAGTTCGCGATGCCAATGACGAAGAGGAAACGACACTACGCTGCGGCTGGCAGTTGTGAATTGTATCTGGGATTTTACGCGTTCGCTAAAACGCCGTGAATTATGCCGCTCCAAGTGAGGCAGCTAAATCCCAAATCTGCAATATAGATAGACTTTTTCTATTGATACGCCAGTATTTTATTGCGATTGTTCTCTGCAATACAGAGACAGACTTTTTCATCGATACGCCAATATTTCGTTAAGATTTTTCCATCAGAGAGAAGAACCGTTGCTTTGCGTGTAACGCGCGTACGATATACTTTTATACACACGCACCGTCAATAAACTTTACGGAAGAAGCGTGCGACGCTCGATGGAGGCTCGGGAAATTTTTCCTCACGCTTGTCGTGCCCGGAAAAGTTAGTACTCCGCGCGAATATCGTTTACTACCGGTGGCTGCTGCCACGGCCCCGTGTTTATACAGTTCTCCTGCGACAATGTGAATGTAACTGGGCTACTTCCATCTTCTGTCGGATATGTTTGCCACGTTCCCTGAAGCTGACTGCTGAAACAACAAACCGAAGAACATAGTGGCCACTACGTTGCAGCCTCAATTTCTGTCACTGCCTTGCGCTACGCGTACGCGCTACGTACGCTTTACGCGTCTATTTAAAAGATAATAAATGCCGTATTACATATATAAACACGAAAATGTTTAATACGTCTGATACACTACATCTGTCTTCCTGTCTACAGTCCTATTGTTTTTCCTAGCTCGCCGATATAGGGCTAATGTTATTGTACCCCTCGACAATATACACTGCATTAATTTGGTCCCGAAATACCTCTCGTTATCGATTATTAAAACATTAACATTACACCCTACACCCGCATTTGAAATTCGCTCGAATTCAATAGACTTTTCTTAATTAAAATTAATTCAAGTTTGCTTTTGAGCTTTATATTGCTCCCCCACCTTCTCGTCAACATGGTGAAACTCGATTGTCGAGTTCTGGCACAACGAAGTCTGGTCGATATTTCGATTTGGATCCAACATGCGAGAAGACTGAAGCGACTGAGGCTTTAAATGCTTGCACGAGCGTTGGTTCGCGTATCGGTTGCGCGTTTTGAGGTGCGTTTTGTTCGTGCAGAACCTCCCCCGAAGTTGTTGTTGCCAGTCATATTATGTCTACGGCGGAATACGGTCGCCGTGTGCCACTAGACGGGGACGATCCCAAGATAAAGAAAGCTGCTTGAAACAAGGGAGGTCGACGGTGGAGGAGGAGGCGGAGGACCCTCTACACGGCGTTCGCCAAGTTGTCGAGCCGCACCACCGTCGCTCGGAACGGTCTTAATGTCATGTCTTTCGTAACGACACGTTCGTCATCCGGCGAACATTGCCACCCAGAAGGTGGTGGAACCATGAGCGAGGGTGATCTTTTGATTCCGCCTGCAAGTTGTTGAAATACATCACCAGCTGCGCGCCTGGCATGTACATTTTTCTGCCGGTGCATTGCCAGGAGGGCGGGACGGACTCTGCACGGACTTTAGCTTCGGCGTGAGTTTTAAGGAATCTTTTATTTATTGATTTTTTCAAATAAAATAGTGTGACAGCTGCTGCCTACTAACACTTATGTCTCAGAACGATATATCCCCTTTGTCACTGTCTTCGTCATAACTGGATTTCTTATATTATTATTTAATCGAAAATTACAATTAATATTTTATCGATTACTGGTACGTTTAGCTTCTTGGCACGTTATGCGACGTGTTCTCTAAGACAGTCGTCGGTAGTTGCTACGAAAAGACATTCCGAATCACTTTAAAGCACTTTGCCGCGCCTGTAGTATTCGAGAGACATAAAGCGTTGGGATTATAGCCAAGGCAATCGGTAATTTATTTTTCGGTCGATTTACCAGCTTACGTATAATGGTCGCCGTGCAGTTAAGTGTATACTAATTCTGAACGACAATAACGTCATGATGCTGAGTTTTAGTCTCAGAAGTGAAATACACTTTGCGAATTATATTTGCCACTGCTTTAAAAACGATATTAAAAATGACAGAATTGTCACTTAATAAAATATTTTTGTCGCTTGCAGCAATAAATATATTTGTATAATGAGCATCAGAGAAACATGCAATCCATCATGACATTCAAGAATTTTTCGAAAAAAAAACAAATACCTAATTCATGAATCAAGTTCATTTGACTGTTAACAAATTTATTATTAAAAATAATAAAAACTTAAAAAAAATAAAAATATTGTAAGTATAACAAATTTTTACATTGAATACACGTCAGCGATGAAACAAGCAAGTCGCGAGATCAGTTCACCGTCATCAATGAAATATCCATCGCATCTGCATTGCGCTGATCAGACGAACGCGGGCGTCGCGGCTTCGTCGCGGCGCAAGTGCTTCGGAAGGTCGATCGATATCCAATCGGAGGGTGGAGGCGGACACCCCGACCGCCGATCAGGTATTCGTGGGTGGTAGAAAAGGGCGGCAGAGCCGCCCCTGATAGTCGCGAATCGACAGCGCCGATACGGGAGAGCTTGCAGCGCAGCGAGACGTCGCGACGCGTGCGACGGCTTGCTTTATTCGCGGTACTAAGTGCGTCGTCGTAACTGTCCTTTACCCTCCGTGGGACCATCCCGTTTATGCGAGTGCTCTTATTTATTGCCGAAGACGAGCGCAGCTCAGTTACGGCTGAGACGGCGACGACGCCGTCGACTTCCAACGAATACGACGACCCCGACGACGGACATCGAGGATCACGCAAGTTGATATTCTTAGACAGTTCAGAGCAATCTCTCGGGATCTATAGAAAGAGAGAGAGAGAGAGAGAGAGAGAGAGACAGGGAGGGAGGGAGGGAAAGAGGCAACACGCGATCAATATAACTATCGCAATGTCCGACTGATGACCGTGAAAGTAACGATACACAATTCTCAAGAATTATTTAAAGATGTAAGGAATTATATATAAGTGTACTATAATATATCTGATATTTCTGATAAAATAAGCGGTGTCAAGTCTATTTAAATCAATGACAACAGGGCTTCGGAATTACACTGTGCTGTAACCATCCAATTCTCCTCCATCAGCATTTATATGATGAGATAAAGATACCTTTTGCTCAGAGACGCGCTCAGGGTCTTAGGACGCTTTCCGGCCGTCTAATTGAACGCGTGCGACAGTTATATTTCATCGCGTTTAATTCCATTGGCATTCTTTTAAGCTCGGCCTGTTACGTCTATCATGGTCGTTGCGTTAACAGTTCACTTCCTACGGGAGTTTCGCGAGTAACGCTCGCTCGAGAAAACCAGTTAACGCGCGCGTGCACACGCATACACACACACACACACACACACACACACGCATGCATGCATACATGTACACGCACACCAGAAACCTAGAAAGGTCTGATCTATTCGGACGTTTACGACCACTGTGAAACCCACTGGGCAATTACTCCGCAGATTCTCCGGTGGCAATCCCGTATAGTGGCAAATTCGAAAGTGACGATTTCTATCTGGTAGAAACGACAATGCTCCGTGGTCTCGTTTCGCCTTTAACGACTACCTGCTAACGCGATCGCCGCGTAAAACGCATCGAATGTCACTTAGCGAGCGCACCGATCAAACCGAATCGAAATTAGCGCACTTTCGCGCGTACATTTAATAATTTATCTAAACGCCGTAAATCTCCCGTGTTCATACATTTGTCAACTGATAACTTACTCGTAATCGATATCGCGTGCAATAATCGAACGTACGGCATTCGTCGATTCTTATTTCTCATCATCTCTGTTTCACGTTTTCGGCAATAATCGCAATTAGATAAATAAGCAGGAGCCGATAGATCTCACGGTTGTGCACGGAGATAGCACGGAATTTTGAGCCACGCTGGCGGCGCGGCGGCGCTTCGACATCTCGTAAACACCGCAGATTCCAGCATCCACAGGCGTGACGGAATGAGCAATGATCGCGCGCCGAAATGCGCAAAAAGAAAATAGACCGCACGTCCGAGTTTCCGGCGACCAATTAACCGGAGCGCCCGCTTACCAACCCTCTGCCCTCTCATGCCCTGTGCCGACCGAAATGTTCACAAAGAGATTCACGCGGCCGCCGATGCCGAAAAGAAAAGTGGTGCCGACCTTGACGCGTACAAATGCGCCGATGAATAACCGAGTCATTTTATTTAGAGAACCAATTCGTCTTTCCGCGGTGCAGAAAGTAAGGGTGAGTCGCGACCGAGCATGAGGGAGAAAGAAAGTGAGAGAGGAGGGAAAAGAGAGAGCGAGACAGTCGCGGAGAAGCGGATCGAGAGACAGGAGAGAGAAGAAAAGAAACGAAGAGCTGCGCCGCGAGCTGCATCGTTCCTCCAGGAATAGCCGTGTAGTCATCGCCTGGCGTTTTTCGCTTCTTCAGGATCTCTGCCGAGACGGCGGTAATCTCGCAACGGTGTCTCGCTCGGTCGATGCTGGGATATGCGACCAATTAATGCCTACCTCCCTTTGATTCTCCGCGCGAGGACTGATGCAGTCGTCAGCCAGTCAGTCGGGCCGGACGGATTTTACGGTGTGATTTTTCGATTTTCCGATTCTCAAGTCATTCGAGAACAGTCGTTCTCAGATCTACGCCGGAAACCTCGCATCTGTTTGGACTTGCTTCTCCAGTCTCGCAGAGGGAGGGTTCCTGGAATTGCATCCCTCGCGTTACGTCGCTGTCACGAGAGTGATCTCCAATCTTCTTCAAGTTCCTTCTGATGAGCTGTCCTCTTTTCTATTTGCTGCTTACAGGATGATGCCAGGCCGATTATCGCGCGTCCTCGTTCGCGTTCGGTCGGCGGGATTCACAACGGCTGATCCCCCGCATCACGGTCTTCAGAGACGTAGGTGACGGCACGTCCGCGTTTCCGGGAGTTACGGACATGAGCGGCGTGATTTAAGGCGTATTTAAGAGAGGAGTAATGCACCGCGCGTGGGCGGAAATTCGTATTTATTGTTTCGATGAAGTAACCCTGCACTCTCTTGTAAGACGCGCCGTCTTTTTGTTTCCCCTGCAGTTGGCGAGGCTCTGGCCTCGTTGCCGCCGCCGTCGCTTTATTCCCAGTATTTATTCGCCACGGGTGATGAGCTAACGCGAAACGAGGTGAACAGGCTCATTCGCGGAGAGATAAGAGACAATGATCTCCCCATCAAAGTGATTTGTTAACGATTCCAGTCGGCAATTAAATCTTTTTCTACGCTTTTCCACGTAGCGAGCAATGTACGATGTAGGTACGTATCTCGGGTACCGTTTCAGCTCCTCCACGCGTAATCTCGCGATACTTAAATTATACCTCGCCGGGGCTATCTTCACTCACTATCTCGTTGGTATCTGCGCATATTATTTACCCAAACTCCTTCTGTCGTAAAGCGTAAATACTCGCGCGAATCTTTACTGGCGAATAAAATAATCATTTGATTTTAAATCGAGGGGCGTAATGTACGATACGCGCAATCTACCTCGATTAATCGTATCGTGCGCAAAGAGAGAGAGAGATTTTACGTGATTCGCGTTCAGATAATTATTCCTTACGACACGGGCAGACTCGATAGCGGCACTTTGTACGTCTTTCAGCGTGTCGGCGACCAGCGGCGACCAGCAAAGCGTTCATAGGGCGGCAGCTGGCTGCGCGTTTCTGGGGTGCAATTTTCGGCGACGCCCGTCACTCACGTTATGATCGGTTCATCAGTCGGGCGGGCCACCTGTCCGGCGAAAGATGCGGTGTTAACAGTTAACGGCGGCCGTAATTGCTCGGGTGGATCCCGCGGTTGCAAATAAACAAGCTTAATTGACTCGGAAATAAACCGCTCCGTCGCGGCGGGCTCCGGCTCGGTCGCCTGTCGCGCGTTCAACGCCGAGCCCAAGCCGCGGCAGCGCGGGGGATGAACGGGGGGGATGAAACGGGGCAGTTATGGAACACGGAGTGCCGCGCGAGTTCTGTTCGTGCCATATGCACGCATACCAAAGGTTTTGACTTATGCCAAAACGAACTGTCTTTGTGTCTGCGACCCGTGGCGCGTCCACCCTTCTCCCTGCCTCTCTGTCTCCCTCGCACGCTCGCCTCCACCCGCTCCCTGCGCTTGTCGAGTCGCGGCACTAACCAGGATTATTTTCACGGCATACCACCGTCTTAATATAGACTTGCGAATGGTATCGAGTTCGGTCTGTGAACGTCCACCCGTCCCATCCTTCTCTCTCTCTTTCTCTCGCTCTCTCGCTCCTGCTTCGCTTCTCTTTCTCTTTCTCGTTCTCGACATGTTACTGGTACCCCGTTTTCGCGTTCGACTGATTTTCTGGCATCGCGAGTTCGATGATACCGACTTGCGGAGGTAAACGGCCCGTAAAAACAGTTTTGGCGGTCGTTGATACCTCCTCGCTAAAGGCAAACGCTTTTTTCGGGCGGATTTACGGCTCCCGGCTGTTACTCGCAGTCATCTCGATTGAGAGGAAACAATTATTACTCAGTTGTCTCGACATTAGAATGTAATCACTTCTTAACTATCTTGGCGTAGAAATTACTTTTCAATCTGCGTATGATGTTTTCTTGTTTTTAAAATCCAACTAGTAACATTGTAATTAATAAATTGGTGATATCTAAACTAAAATCAGTGATATATCTTTTATAAGCTGACAAAAATACACGTTTTCGTTTTCGTTTTTTTATCGTTTTACAATCTACGATGTTACAATAATAATTCTTCTATGATTTTCCTAGTGTTTGCACCAAATTACGATCATTTAAATCGCGGCATTGTCCTCATCGAAGCATTTTTTGATTGTGTGTAAAAGTAAACGGTGATGGCCGTGGAAACAGCGGGCGTACACTCCAGATCGACACGATGATTCACGACGCCGTTAATCTATTTCCACGTACCGCAGCGCCGATGCCGATTTCCACGAAGTGCCTTTTGATCTGCTAAGATGAATCGGCAGCGTGCTGTCGGTTGTGCGCGGCCACGAGTCTGTGCAACGAGCGGAAAAATTTCCCGAAGTGTGGTCGACGTCGTTTATATCGCAATCGTAAACGTCACTTCGATCCCTCGTCCCTCATTTACAATGGCGAGTCAAAGATAGCCTATCGATCACCGTGAGCGAATAAAATTTATGCCTCGACAACGTGGTGTTGAAAAAATTTATGATTTCGCATGACTCGTTACGTTCTCGCATATTGTTCTCGCGTGCCGTTATGATAAATCCGACATATAATGATGAAGAAAATAATAATAATGATATCTATAGATAAGAGAGAGACAGAATATTCATTAATAGTGTGCATGTAAGAAGCTACGATCTTTAATGAAAATTTACGAGCGCGTAATGCGAACTTCTATCTCCATCGAAGAGATCTGAAAAAAGAACGCTTCCGAGCGCGTGTACGAAGCAGTGTCTGCACGGTTATTGCACGGTATACGCAACGGTTTGCGGCTCGTTACGGAAAATTCTCTCCGGCGATTCGAATACTAAATAGATTGCCACGATAGATAAATAGATTCACCGACGGTTCGTTACATTGTTTCGCCGCTCTAGTAAGCTACACGCTTCTTTTGCCACGCGCAGTTACGTGGCAGTAGCTATTGCGCGCGGTTTTTCAGCCGCATGAAAAAGCCCATAATTATATGAAAGATCTATAATTAAGTAAATTGTCGGGGGTTAGCGCTGAAACGGAGTCGTTTATGGGAAGAGTCTGGCGATGATCGCGTGACTGCGCAGCGCGAATACAGGAATTTATGTGTTACCTTATGATCGATCCAGCTAGTAACGAACGCGCTCTTGGAAAATCACCCTGCACCGCTAGCTCATCTCACACTGCGAAATATCCACCATTCCGCGCGAGCGTTACTCCGCGTTTTTAGGAAATGATAAAATATATATTGCAGTCTAGAGTTATATTGTAAATGTAACTTCTCTCTCCATCGCGATACGTTACTGGTATTTACGACAAAAAGTAGTCGTGTGTGAGCGCGAGCGTAATGGGAATTAAATTAATTAGAGGAACGTACTTTGGACAAAGTCCACTGGGTAATTAGAGACCGCCGGACTAATTCGGTCGCGTACTGAATTTAAAGACAAATCCGTCACTCGAACCCTCCAGTTGGCATCAATAATTCAGTTTCAATGTGAAAGGAAGAAAGCGTCTTAATATACTGTGTCAGCGTACAAAGACGCGCGTGCTTTACGCGCGGGCATTGCTGTAAATTGGCATAAGAGCCTAACCGTGCAAACAACGCGCAAATCCTTCGTGAAATATGGGAGTGATTAGCGACGTCCATCGTCGACCGTACATCCTTGGGATTTTTTTCTTTTCTCTCTCTCCTCTTTTCTTTCTCTCTCTCTCTCTCTCTCTCTCTTTCTCTCTCTCTATCCCTCCGTCTTCGTTCAGGGTTCATCCTCAAAATTAGAGCTCGCAGTCGGTGCACGTACGCGCTGCACAGACAAGCGGGATTTACGCGCGTTTACATACGACCGGCCAATGC
Source organism: Ooceraea biroi (assembly GCF_003672135.1). Taxonomy (NCBI): domain Eukaryota; kingdom Metazoa; phylum Arthropoda; class Insecta; order Hymenoptera; family Formicidae; genus Ooceraea; species Ooceraea biroi. Next base: position 2,451,342 of record NC_039514.1, on the reverse strand, counting down.
AACGTCGTCGTTTCAAGCGTGCCGATAACTTCTTGGTGCAGACCAATGGAACAGGCCAGATTTCGCAACGCTGAAAATAAGTGGATCCGCCACCGCGAATTCGCCAGCGCACCAAGCGAGACACGATCGAGGGTTTGTCGCGTACATACACCACCGATGCAAGATCAGAAGTCGTCGCCGAGGAAAACGGGACTCGCGCACAACAACAGATTTACACGACTCGCCGATGAAACGCGTTAACCGCGGCCGATGAAATTACGGCCGAGAGCGTTCCCATTTTCACGATTATTCTCGAGAGTGCAGAGGAGCAGAGGGGGATCTTGCGCTTCCGAATATAACGCGAATGCTAAAAATGTCCCGCATCAAAATGTAATTTCATCTCTGGACCATTAGACGCTCAAGTCTCAAGTCTCAAGTCGGGTCTCGTGGAGCAAAGTCTCGGAGTACGTCGAGACGCGCGACTTCGCCAGTGTGGACTCACGTCCCCTTGAAGCTGAAGATCGACGCGTTACACTCGACGCGCTGCGAAAAAGCGCGGTGTGATATGGTTGGGATCCGCTCTGTCGCCCATGCGACCATCGGCCCCCCATGCGCCGAAAATAAACGTTCTCTATACGCTCGCTCGCATACACGCGTGTACAATTGAAAATTCGCTGTTTGTCGCCGGCCGGCGTTGCATTAATCCGGGAAGAGGCCAGCCGTCGCAACGATTTCGGTGAGAAAGGTTGAGAGCGAATGAGACGGAGAGAACGAGAGGAAAAGAAAGAGCAAGAGAGAGAGAGAGAGAAAGAGAGAATGCGTGTATGTGAGCGAAATGGAGGAAGGGAGAGGAACGGTTCGCCACGCTACCAGCGCCACTAAATTAGCTTAATGCGATGCATTTGATTAGATCGCTAGTGAGGTTGCAGTACGCGGTGGTGGCGGGGGTGGTGCGCGGGACGGGGACGGAAAGAGCTTTGCTCTTTCGAGCTGCGCGGGGTGGCCAGGCTCGTTTCATGGAATTGATTAGATTCAGTTATTAATATTCCTCTATCCCTCACTTCATTTCCGGCCCCGATTAACTCGGCGCTAACAGCGTGACGACGAGCAGAGACCACGGCGTGCAGAACGCTACCTCTCGCCTCTCCCCTTACCGTCCCCTTGCTCTCCCACGCCACACCATCGTCTTGAGTTCATCGTCTCTCGCTCGCGCGACCAGCCTCGAATTGTAACAGCCGCCGAATGTAATGTGGAAAATTTTGGCCGACTTTCAGTCGGTTCTCCTTCTACCGTATCGATTACACGAAGAGATCTTGTCAGATTGCTAACGATCGTTTACGTTTGTGTCATAAAGATTTCTCTCACACCGACGTGTAGAAAAATTAATTAATGTTTGCCTTAAAAATATGCCTGAAAGAAAACGGCTTTTACATGTAAAGAATATTATATATTATATAATATAAATAATATTACGTGTAAGTATGCAAGTGTGTTACTTTTCAGGAATATTAATATATTTCTGACACGCATCCGGTTGTCCTCTGGAGCGGATCGATGATGTTGCTCCGCTGTCAGAATAATTCATCGCGCACGAGGAGCCTGCATCGCGTCGAGGGCGCACACGCGCGTGCACGCGCCGCAGCGACGCGCGGAAGCCCGTTCGCGCGCTCACCGGACCAAGAAGCAATCCTGCCGAGATCGGCCTGGTCGGCCAAGGAAAACATTGGGAAACCAATGGTCATCCACGAGATCTGGAAATCGCGTAACGATAAGATCATCGTTTCGGACTTCTCCATTTCAGCGTAATAGTCAATAAACATCGGGGGAGCCTCTCTGCGCGTGCAGCGCGCCGTGATGTGCCAAAAGCCGAGATACGATACGCGTCGTGCACGAGCAATTTTCCGCCATTACACTTGTACCATTCACGCTGTTCGCGCGTTATATAGAACCGAACGCTTGTGGAAATTACGTTTCTTGATGGCGCGTGCGCCGCGCAATCAATTAAACCGGAAAGACGCAGCGGGAGAGTCTCCATTTCGGATACTAATTAAATCTCTTCCTTTTTTACTCCGAACCACGATTCTAATTAAAATTAATATGTATATATATGTATATATATATATACATATTAATTAATATATATATATATATGTTTGTTTTTCTTCAAGAAGAGAGAATTTTCCAAATTAGAAATTTTTTTCAAAAAATGTAGAGTAACAGTAGGGAAACTAAGAAAAGAGAGAGAAAACCTAAATTTAAATACAAAAAAGAATCGCATTTCTTTTTTGTATTTAAATTTAGGTTTTCTCTCTCTTTCCTTAGTTTCCCTACTGTTGCTCTACATTTTTTGAAAAAACATTTCTCACGACGTATAGTTAGGATTTCGCATAGTGTTCGCGCAAAATTTATCGCGAATCGCGGAGGAGTCCGCTCAATTTATTTGCGATCGCGGCTCGCTTAAGCACGGTCAAAGCAATCGTGCGTTTACGCGCGTGTGCGCGCAGAGTAAACGGCGCCTATTCCACGCGTGTGTTACGCCGCGGAATATGAGAAGCCGCCGGCAGATCGTCGAGATGTAGCCAAAGCAAACAGAACGCCGACTAGACGGTGCGACCCTACAGACGAGGCCCGACACTTAACGATGTATTACAGTAATCGTTTCATTACCGGGGTACACGCCAAATGCGCTGATGGGAGCACGTTATATTGCCGTCACCATTATCACAGAATACATCTAAATCTCCGATTCACCTCGCGTGATCTCCATATTTTACTAATTTCTCCACACAATAAAAAAGAATAGAATATCTTCTTTTTTTTTCAACGCGTGGTTCAACGTTACTTTGGTCAAACGGCACTCTTTAATGATGACGATGCGTGCATTGTTAGTCGACGCTTACTCTCCGTTGTGCTCTTCAACCTTCATATATGCGATTTCCGATTTTCGTAATTTAATTTTTTCCGTCTTTGCAGTCCTCTCGCACAGGCGTTTTTATCAGTGCTGGCTCTCTTGATCGATCATTGTTACTCTCATCACTTGGAACACTTTGCTACTTCGCCAAAAGATTCAATTTCCGTTTGCCACTTGTCCCCTCCGCGATTTCGCCATGAACCCTTAAGGATGCCGCCAAAGCGATGCATACTTGTGCGCATCCTTAGTCTCAGATACGGATGCTGCGGCGTATTTGTGCGCGTGGTAAACGAGCGAGAGGATACGCTCGCTCGCTTGCTCGTTCTCGGAGATCCGCGCGGGTAAGTAGCCAAAGCAAACGTACGCACGGGCCTGGCCGGTCGCAGTTCGCCGGCAAAGGCCGCAGAAAGAGATCTCACAGACTGACAAAAAAGCTCTCGTATAACCGGCGAAAGAGCGGCCGCGTCATGTAATAGTAAAACGCGTGTATCGCACATGCCGTCGCGCTCGTTTCTTCCTCTCGCTCTCGCTCTCCGCCTGGTCCTCTTTCTCCTTTCTTCCTCGTGATCTTTTCCCCCGCATCGCTCCCCGTTCGTACATGTTTATTCGCCTGCTTCTCTCTTTAGGGAGCTCTCCTCCGGGCTCTCCTCCGGCCTCTTTCCTCATTTCCTTCCTCCCCCGCGACCTCCCTCCTCACCGCCACCGAATCTCCCGAACGATTCAATTCGTCGCTGATTGTAAAAATAAACGGATCTCGCGCTTCTTTCTTCATGCCATGTCTCCTCCGTCTTCGATCTCAGAAGAGGGCCGAGTCAATGCGCCGTTGCAACTGGGCTCCCCTTCTATTTCCGTACCCATGAAAACCGAGTTGTGTTTTTGGCCGACTCGCCGGTTGATGATGCTAGTCGATACGCGTATTTATCTGTTTGTCGCCGCACAATTTCAGTGGTATATCCGATCTCCGAGATATCTAATTTCAAAGATCGCAAACAGTATTCTTGCACCTGTAGACTATGCATTAGAAATTAAGATTGCGAATCAGGGATTGAGATTCGGCCAATCGAAACATTGTCTGCTACATTTTGATTGATCGCAATCACAATAATCAATGCACAGTCTCAAACGGGCTTTAGAAATTCTTTGCGGATAATTTTATCCTTAGATATCGCACTTATCTGAAAATTTATTTCTGTTTTAATTGTTTTATTTCTATTTTCGTACTTACTTTGACAGGAATACATAATAATCGATCTTCGATCGCGTCGATATACGAGACCGACGTCACGTATAGAATCGCGAGTTCCTAGAGTTGGTTTGTTCGGTTCGTGTGCAGTGTATTTATAGCTTAATTTGTGGCTTAGGGCCTCGTTAAGGGTCGCGGGTATATTTATTTGGTCGCGACGGGCTCCAGAACTCTCGAAATCCATTCGCTGCCAGTCTTCGACATGGTGGCCGAACGGAAAGAATTTTTATGAGGACGTTAAACGAGCGGCGAATGTATCTCTAGAGCTACGCCGCCCAGGCACGATCGGTTTATCGTTCGACGAACGATCGAGAAGCCCGTCTCCGTTCGTTTGCCTCCTCTTCGTTTCTTTTCGAGAAATACACAAAGTCGTTGAACCATCCGTTGCACGCATAGGGCCGGACCAGTTTCCTTGAATATACAAGGCACTTAACGCGCTCCCGCTTCAGTTGAAGTATTCGTTTAATTACTTAAGGATAATGTCGCGTGTGTAAAACGAGCGCATCGACTTTTTAAATCTTTCTCCTCCTCCCTTTTCTCTCTCTCTCTCTTGCTTCTGGTTACCAAAAACATGTTTATCGCCCTGCGGCAAATATTTTTACGCCTTTATATCTCAAAAGTATTACCTGTATTAAATGTAATATGAATAGTGTACACAATAGACAAATAAAAATCTTAAATCAATTAAAAATGATGTTATTTGTTGCTCCTATTAATGTTCCTATTATTGTCGAGATAACAGAATTTTACTCTGAGAGAAATACGAATGCTCCAGAAGTGTAAAGGTAAGTATAAATTAAAAAGTGTAAATTGCTGCGTTACTTTGTATGTATGAGGAATATAAAAAGGTGATTGGAATATCGTGGTGGCTGACGTAATTTATTGGTAATTGAAGCCGCGCCGGTCGCGTCGCATATTACGCAGCCAATTGACGAATAAAGGTGCGGCCGATAATTGCCTTCGTTTGCCGTGAAATCGGGAGTTTAATTGATTAGCGCGCGATAATTGCCCACTGGGGAAAAATAAGACGACTCATCGATAGCGCAGAAATAAATAACGTCGCGAGCACACGTACGGCGATACCCGTCGTGGGAGACGGTGCATTAACGTTATTGAAATTATCGCTCTTTCGTGAGCAGGCATTTGCATGTAACAACCGTAAACGCCGTGTCGTTTGTTAACGGTGAGTTACAACGAGTGGCTCCCTGGTAAATCGAATTATCTTTACGCCTACTTCCGTTCCACACTTTCCCGGTAAACACGGCCGGTGCTAAAAATAACGTTTATCGTGAAGTCTAAATCTGATAAAAACTATTGGAATATGATTTTGATTAAATTTCTTGAAATTATTAAATTGACATAAATATCTAGCTGTTCGTCGTTTCCTGCGAATCGAATCTTAGCACATGATATTAAAAGTAAGTATAGAACTGGTATTGATTACGTTAGGCGAGATTAGGTGATTGCATTTGTTCGTTGCACTTGGCAAATATTATTACCGGAACTGCATGCGACCGAGTTCATGCTGGACGAAACGTTAATAGTAGTAATGCGCAACTCATACCGCGGGAAGAATGACAAAAGAGTTAGTCATTAGGTTAATTACTCTTAATTAATCAATTTTTAATTTGAGTGGATTATGAAGCTTTATCTAACGAGAAAGCGTCCGATTATAATAACTCGGCAAAGGCCGCGTTAGGATTATGCAAACCCTTCCCATTTTGCTTGTTTGTCATCTAGAAAACGGTAATACAATTCATTATTACCACAATATTAGAAGGAAGACAATATATTACTACTATAATATTTATAATATATTTTTATCAATATTCCATTATTCCATTATATTATCCGACAAATGAAATTAATAAAATAACACAAAGGATCTGAGTAATTCAAACAGACATCCGCTGAACAAAGTAGATGAACAAGTAGGAACAAGAGCCCGTGAAATATTATCACATATTTTCTTATAATAATATTTTGTTGCAATACTTTTCTTATTAAAATAATGACCAATGAAGGATCTTCAGAGTGGAGCAACGCCCCGATTTGACTATAAAGACGAGCAAAGTGCAAGAAGTTTCTCGATGGTTCTCTAGCCTCGGTGAGTTCGCCTATTTGCATCGACGGGGTATCGCGCGAGGTAAAAAGTAGCGTCTCGGACGCACATGACGGCGGCCGCTAATCCGATTTTCGCGACAGGTCGATCTCACGCATGGCTTGGTAGCGAACGGTAGCGCGCCGGCTGCGCCGCGTACTCGACTCGAAGCGGCATAAATCAGGAGTTTATGGTCACGAGAGAGAAGTCAAAGGAGGCTTTGGCCGTCGCTTTGGCCGTCGCTTCGACCGTCACACATTTTACCGAAATCGTCGTGGCGCACGGTACTGGACGATATATAACGAGCCGGCACCGTCCGTGGGATTCGTTTGCGTGTACGCGCGCAGGAAATACACTCTGTTAGTGAATCATTGAGCGTGTATATATATATATATATATATATATATATATATATATATACATAACGTGCGTGCATGTACGTACACATACGCAAGCGTAGGGCGCGATATGCAACGCGCTTGTACCGGTCGAAAATTTGGTCGGACGTTCTATCGTTAAGCAGCCAGCTGGCATACTTAATCTCGGTGCCTCTTGGCGACGCGCGAGATTGTTTCTTCCTCTTACGTTGCGACAACGTGTAATAAGAGTACAATAAAATAGCGACGGACACCTTCGCCGACGTTGCGGGAGCTCGCGGTGCCGGCTGCCTTCTTCATGCAATAAAATCGAAATACCCGAGAATAATTAAAGTACAAGAATGGGCGAATCGAAGAATTAAACTGTTCTTCTGCGCATAATTTTCTCGCGAGAATACGCACGTGAGATCGAGCGGAATAAGATATAATGGTAACCGTGAAACGCGCGTTAAACGCTACACTCTGTACGTCGCCGGTACATGACAGGCCCGTAGAGTCAGAAATCGTGAAAGAGAGAGAGAGAGTCGATGGGCTCTCTATGCGCGCCAGCACCTTCCTCGCCTCGGTCTCGCGTACGAAATGCCAGTTAATATAGCCAGATTGTCGACGAATAAAGCGCAGTGGACCTGGTAGAATTTCGAATTCGCGGCCGCAATACGATCAATCTCCGGCTGCTCGTTACCCGTCGAGTTCTCCACGCCACTCGAGTTACTCGACTTTAAGTGTCGCGCTTACTCGCGATTCGCGGCCGTTACGAATGCCAAAAACATTCCCCTGCGCAACGTGACTGTTATTGACAGAACAGAAGATGCAGTAAAAAGCGACGCTACGTTACGTGTATTATAAAAATGTCAAATGTCAAATATACTGTGTGTGGTGTGACATAATAGGATGCGATATTTACACACAAAATACCGTTGTATTTATTTTTAAACTATTTAAATCTCTTCTTGGGACATCCAAAGTTCAGAGATCAAATGGTTCTAAAATGTATGCGATTATAAAAGAATTTTCAGCAAAGTCTTTATATTCATTGGTCCATATTCTCAGCTCACTTTTATGATAAATGCATGCATTTAGTATATAGTTCACGTTACATATATTATAGAATATCAGAAATAAATACGCGCATTTATTGATAAAAGTGAGCTGAGAATATGGACCAATGTCTTTTCTGAAGTATTGTTTTATAGAACAATTAATGTTAAAATAAATGTTTGCTGTGAACATATCATTTTGTTTATTACATTTCATTCTGGATGCGCTATTTTAAGAAGATTTCAACGTAAAGTGAGAGCTTTAGTGACGCATTTTTCCAGGAGAATCACATCGAATGAACTCGCTCACAAACTGCAGCGATCGTCGCGATTCAGCCACGTCGCAGAATTTAGAATCCGTGACCGCCGATTAATCTCCGAGCGGTCGTTATCCGTCAGGTTCTCCACGCTGGTCGCGCTCAGAGTTTAAGTGCTCAGCTTGGTGGATGGTCAGTGATGGTTTCCGGAAGTGTTTTCCGTGCTATTACGACGCGCGATATGAATCGATCGGATACAGTGGGAACGAACTTTGCACGCACGCCAATTCGCGCGGACAATGAGAGCAGAGATATTATGATTATGAAACCGAGTAAAATTAGAGCGCACCGATGTAACGCAGAACGAAATTCGATATTACGTTTCTGCGCTTTGCATCTATCTCACGAAGGCGACGCTAATCCAGACAATAAAGTTACGTGCGAAAATAAAGTGTCTCCGTTTAATACATTGCCATTACTCACATCTATCCATGTTGAATAATGAGCAATATCTGTTTCAATTTAGCTATTCTGATTTCTTAGATAACATAATCTGAATGTCGTGAGTTTTTTATCTCGACATGCAACATCCTCTATCTATCTGCAAAATATAGTAAAAAATCCTTCTCTCAAGATTTTATATTTTTATATTTTTAACGTTGCAACGCAAGTTAATGCAACGACCCGCGGAGTTTACCGATGAGTTTCGCAGCAACTCGCATAGTTCGTTTCTTCGACGTCGCGACAATGGGTTGGGCAAGGGTGAAGTCGGAGGACTAAACTACTTACCAAGTTCTCGAGGTTCTCCCGCGAACGGAACGGCGCGGGAGAAAGGGTTACGATCTCGTTGATTGCTGTAGTTCGACTATGGCTATCATATCGAGGATTGTAATCGCCCGTGGGGGACAATAACTAGAGGGTAAAAAAATCTGTCTGTAATCAACTGTAAACGAACAGCTTGCGAGCAATATTGCTTCGTCTCTTCCTGCAGCAACACTGCTGAAATTAAATTATAAATATGTTTAATGTAATACCATTTTTTGTCGCCAGTTGATTTAAAATTTATGATTGCGCAGTCCTTTTTTATAAAGAATTTCTGATCGGACGATCTAAAATTGATTAAAATGTATTAATATTGATACAACCTGCTCTTTTAAAGGGAATTCATATGTATCTGTCACTCTCTTACCCTTCCCTTCTTTCTGCAGTTTGAAATTAATGCACCCCGTAACAGTTGATATATCTACTCCAGTATAGTTTTCGACGCATTTATTTCCATTTTTGCGACATTTCCCTTCGGGACGAAGGGGATCCATTCAATCAGCTTGCGATTTGGATTAAATGCTGCAATATATTTCATAAAATTCCGCGGAAATTTTCCCACTCAAGAGATTTAGCGTACATCGCTATCTACTCCGCTCGTCACAATCGATAATAGATTCGCTCGTTCAACTCGCTCCTAATTCGCGTCGAGATTCCTAAAGCATTTCCGGCATGGCGTGGCGCCTAGCATCGTCATCATCCTCACTGTGATATTTAATCTCTGTGGGACGTGTTTCCATTACAAAATATTTCTCTATTTGTCTGCAAAGTTTCCTAAGAGTTTATGAGGAAACTCCGCCGTTAGCCGGCCAAGGTGGATACACCTCTCGAGCAAACCGCCCTCTCTCTTTCACCCCGCCGGTGTTTGCCTCGCGCTACTACGGCGCTCCCTTCGCCGTCTCTTTGGCTTCGCCACCGGTACTTCGGCGTGCGGCCTTCCTTTCCCTTCTTCAGCATTTCCTCCACGAGCAAGCTACGATGGCACTCCGCAAAACCCACCTCGTTCACCCAACGCCTCGCGTCGCGTCCCTCGAGCGCACGCAGAAAACGCGCGCTGCTGCAACCGAGTCTCTGAAAGTCCCGGAGAAGCTGCCGACAAGACCGGCTAACTTGCATAATACATTTTAATTTATAGTGATATTAAGTAACAACTTCCGTCGACTGGTTACGCGCGTTCGACCGCCGTAGAAGGATGAAGAGGGACGAAAAGCATCTCGACGTCGTTGATGCTCGATAATACTCGTCGCGTGGACAGAAAGGAGGAATCTTTGTATTTATGGAGCCTAATGCGCGCGTTCTTCGAAATTCGAGAGACCTGACGCTCCCTTCTACTTTGCTCCGAAAGACACGAAATCGGGGAATGAAATTAAACGGTCGAGACTTTTGCCGGAAACCGTCTGTGTAAATACAGCTGCGATGCGTCGCGTCGCTAGAGGCAACCCTGTGACATTTTGTTCTGCATCGACATGTTTCCACTTTCCCGCTATTTATAGTCTCTTCGAAGGGATAAACGGATGATTCTCTGGCGGAGAGCACGAGGTCGAGTAATAAATTAAGGTACAGATATTAACACGCCCCTGTATGTGTTTCGACTTGCATATTAAATTTTATTAAGAATACGTAGATATAAAGGATGATAATTTTAATTATAAAACACTTTTTGGAGCGAATAGTGGAAAACAACTGGAAAATTGCCTCGCGGTAACGAGTTCGAGTACTGCAGTTCATTGGGTGAGCACGGTTGGTCCGGCCAGAGTCTGTCCGGGCGATTCGTACGTCGTAGTGATAATGACAAGCATAACCATTACTGGCCAGAGGTTGTTAAGCAGTAACGCGGAAGAGCAGCTTTTCGGTCACGGTAGCTTGGCGGTAAACCGAGATAAAAACTACTCGTCTAGAAAATTAAATAATAAATCACTTCTGCCCACATATACGTGCACACAAGCCCAGAGTCCACCGGCGACACCCACGCGCAAAGATGGCAATTAAATATTTTTCCCTTTACCTTTCTTTTTTCTTTCTCTTCCTCCCCCCTCTCTCTCTCTCTTTCTCTGTCGTATAGCGATTGCACGCTCAGGCTTGATTAATTCGCCATGCAATTAAAGTCGGCCGATCTTACTCTTGTCCCTGCGATACCATGAATGTTTGTCCGTTCTAACGAGTGAATCACTTAGCCAGGTGTTAACGACCTGTCGGTAATCAAGATAAATTGCTCGCACCGATCCCCAACTCAATGGCGAAATCGGCCGTACAAATCGAGTACTTATAACGTGCCTGTGAATTAAGATATTCCTTTCAAGTCGTTTCACGACAGAAATCGGGGATCAACGACACTCGAATTAAAAAGCCATTTGACTGTCCGCATTTACCTTCCGATCGCTGATCCTGTTCATAAAAAGTGTCTTAAAAGATCCTGACTCTCTTGGGGGTCATTATTTAAATATAAAAACTATTGTGTGGATCATGTTTCCCATTAACTATTCGCAAAAGCATTTAGCACGAAAGTGATGATTGAATAAAAAAATTTTTACTATACAAGCTTGACGTATGACCGTGCCTGATGTATAGTGAACGCCACTCTCAACAAGAGTCAATTATATCCAGCTCTCACACACACACATAGGCATACACGGGGAGCGACATGCACGATACATACGCATTTCCATTTCCCACGACGCCAAGCCACGAGGCGCGGCGTTAAAAGACCTAAAGGCCGCAAACCCAAACGCTCACTAATTTTCTGTTTAGTCGTAAAATAAATTCTCGCGGGCCGAGAGGGTGTGCAGTTGGTTCGAAACGACGAGAACGGTTCCCCGGGCTGCGTATTTCCACCCTTCTCGTGGCCTGCATCCCCGATGGAAGGGCAGTGGCGTCGATGGTAGTGGCGGTGATGCCGCCATTTACCGAGCAGCAAAATTTCGAAGCAGAAGTAATCGAATTTGTTGGCGTCGTTTAATGAGAGCCGCACAATAGTTGCCTGTATAATTGGTACGTACCCCTCCACGTGCCACCACGGCCCGAAACGTTCCCTCCTGACCTTTTTCAATGCCTCTTCTTCCTGCTCGTCAGAGACGCAAAAGAAAGAAAGAGAGAATCGAGTGTTTCGTTTATGCTGTAACCGTTCGACTCGACTAATAAAAGCGCATTTAGCGGATCTTAATTGCGCTTAGGAGTTTGGCTTAGGAGATCGGAACTCGTCTGATCTCTCTTCAAAAAGACGCCATTCTTCGTGCGGAATAATATACGTGTAATATCCGACGTGTTTTAACGTTTAATTCTATCTCGCAATTAATGGCGGAAGCAGCAGTGCTCTTGATCGTTGAATCTTCAATAGGGAATGTTTTCCAAACGTTTCGCGCCGTATATTTGTTCGCCAGTCGAACAACGAGAGACTAAATGAGAGAAACACGTCGGCCTGCCAAATGTTCGAGGACCCCTGCGTTTCGGCTATTTACCAATATAGTGATTAAATGTTCCATGAAATCACGAGTTCCACGTCATAACATTTTAAGAGTATCCCCCGCCTACCCCGTTATATGAACGCGGTACACGTTGCTTTAGCACAGGTCAGGCGCGTATATGTATGCGCGAGTAAGCGCAGGTAAGTGCACATATGTCACACACGCGAATCCTCTCGCTATGCGTCGCGCTCATGCGAATGCCCTCTCCACCCCCTCCTCCCCGCAAACTCCCAAATATGTCCGAATTGTATAATTGTTATAGCCAACTTTCTTTGTCAACCGTTTAATTACGACTGCGTTTTTACTTTATATGCAATTGTCCTTATTTCAGCCCTGTCTTTCCGTGATAGTTACATTCTTCGTCCACGCAAAGTCGCCCTCCCTTTTTGTCTTCGCATCCCTCAAAGTTTCAGCCGCGTTGGCTCGCGTGCATTCTCCGACACTAAATTCGATGAAGATCAGCTATCACACGAGTATCACAAGCTGAACATGAACATCGCGTCCATACTCGGAAAAAAAGATGCACACCCCGGAAGCCGGAGAGATAAACGCGGTACATCGATCCCGGGAGGCGACGTAGCCGCTCTTTCGTTCCGCTCGTCGTGGAAAGTTTAATGACTTTTTGTTAATTAACGTCGCGCGGACGCAGCGAGCTTAAAGTAGCGACGGTCACTCCGGTCAGTATCTCTTCTCCCCCGTTCCCCTCTTCTGGTCGCCCTTTCCTCGCCTGTCCCTCGTACTTCTCGTGTACCAACCCTTGTTCGACGGCCCGCGCATTCACGCCCGTGGATTGCTCTCTTGTTCTCTCTCTCTCTCTCTCTCTCTCTCTCTCTCTCTCTCTTTCTCTCTCTCTCTCTTGGATACACGCGCGCGGTCATCCCGTTGCCTGCACACGTGGAATCGCGGCCACGCACCGCATCGCCGAGCGCGAAACAATTTGCCAGTCGATAAATTTTTATAGAAGGTCGCGCCGGAGCGGAGGGGTGGGACAGTGCGCGGGTGCTCGTCGCCAAAACGGAATTGAATCGATATATCTATGCGCCGGTTACGGCGACGAGGGAAAGGGTTGGGGTATGTGTTGGCGCTCGTGTAATTGCCGCCAGGGTAAACTTAATTTCGGCAGACGACCGGCTGCCATGATCTAATCCGTGGAATTCGTGCGTCACGCCGTTCACGGTTGAAGGTGGACCGGGCGCAACCTGGATTTCCTATGCGTCCTTACCCCCGCGCTCAGTCTGTCGCCCCTTTGTGCCAAGTAAATTAAACGAGCATTTGTTAACGCAGCACGACATCGTCGTCTCCGCCGTCGATTTTCATTCCCGGTTCTATTAATGAATCACGATGCAATTCCCCCAAGTCACTTTTACACAATCATTTGTGCCGTTATATGTATATATACTATATAATAATTAAAGTAATAAATGTGCGCTGCAATTTAGCAAAATCAGAAAGGCGCAAAGATAATTCGTCGCTTTTTGTTCGATTGAACGAATGTGACGGAAGATACGCCGAATCCATGTATGCACCCCTCCGAGTTTCAAATGTCAGGAAGCGATAACGCGCGAAACCGCGCTCGGTATCGGCTTCCTCGTGCGGCGACAAGGACGATATCCGACGTACGGAGTGGTATTTTCAATGGCTGTCACCGGCGATTGAACTTTAGGCGGTCGGCCGGAGTCTACGGGGACCGATAAAAGACCGATTCGTTTCATTATCCGCTGACAATCCTCGCAGATTAATGCCCTTTCGTGTTCCGGCACGGTAAACGGTGTCCTCGAAATTTATTGTAATTGGTCTTTTGATATAACGTCGCGGGCCGCGCGTGTTCACGTGCCGCACATTTTCACTTCTCTCCTTTCCACTCCTGTCATTCGCTCCTTCCCCTGTCATTTCGTCCCATTCGCTCTCGACTCCCTCCGTTCCTGCCGTCACTGCTTGACCATCGTTCTCCGAAATAATGATAATAATTTAGGAGACATAAACGGTGAGAGAAAGAGCGTGCGCTTGTTTTATTAACCCCCGCGAAAATAAATAATACGGACGATATTCGTACACACGAATCGGTTTCTTTTCTTCTAGCACCGCGATTTCTGATCGCATTTCACCCATTTTCTCGCTCGAATTTCTCAGCAAATTCTAACAAAAGTATCTGCCATTTCCATCGCGTGCATCCTTCATTTATTTCGCGCAATCTTAAAATCGTTTCTCTGTAAGTGCACGTGTATAGCTGCGATAGTATATAGCGCAGCAACGTTTGATTTGCCAAACCCCAGATCTCTCGTCAAACATCTTCACACGACACGACGTTCCTTCTCAGGCTCACGCTAGCCAGCGAGCGGAGAAGAAATTCCACTGTCTCGGGAGCGATAGAGCAGAATCGCACAGAATGACGGAAGACGGGGTTAGGCCGGGGGTGGAAGAAGGGGATGGCAAGGTCGGGATGTATCTCGGCAAATGACTCAAACTCAGAAACCGAGCTCGTTCGGGACGAACGTACGAGAGACGATACGCTTGAAACTCGAAGGAAGAGCGCAGCTCACCGGGGCCCGGACGTGGCGGCGGGAAACGGAGGGAGGAGGGGAGGTAGGGATAGTGCCATTGCCGGCTGTGCCGGAGACTTCGGGCGGAAGACGTGGGGGGTAGGTAGCTCCGGCTGAAGAGGCAATATAGGAGAAAGCTTATTATTGGAGTTCGCTGCACCCGAGAAGAGAACAAAATACAGGCGAGCAGTGATTGCTGTTTCCAATTGAACCCCTCGTGCGCCACGCTCTCTACCTGAATGAACGTGCTAGCGGAAAATAATCAAGCCCCGCCCGGAGCTACTATCTAGCATTCGCGTATCCGCCGTCCTCTCCGCTCTTTCTCCCCCGGCTGTCCCTCCACGCGTTTCGTACTCTTCTTCCGTCTCCGCGTATCGGGGTTGTTGTTGCTCGGCGTCCCCGTTTGTTGCAGGTATCAAGTAGCGACTAAATAAACCTCCGCGAGAATTCTTATCTTCCTCGACGCAAAAAAAACGGAATTGCTGAAAAAATTATTCAGCATGGGAGAAATAGTCTCTGTCTTGTTGTATTAAAATAAAATAACTGACGACTAAGGGCCGAAATATGTCGATCACATGTCATGATGCAAAATTAATGCCTGAAATTTTAGAAATTCGAGAATTTCAGAATGTATAATATTATAATATTAATAAAAATAAATCAAGAGAGAGAGAGAAATTGCATTCAAAAAAGGTATAATTCTTCTGTTAATTATATATAACAAAATCATGTATATAATAATTACGTACATGTTAATGTGTACAGTGTGTATATTGATACAACCAATCTCTCATCCGATCCTAATCGATTTCATCCATCGCACGTATCTATTCAACCCTGACGGCTTACCTGTCAACTCGGCGCGATGGTGCAAGGTAAAGTAAGTGGCCGCGGGTAAGAAGGCGGTTGTCGAGTGATGGGGTGGAAACGAGTCTTCTAGATGGGTTGCGCAGGAGATGCAGGAGGGAAGGGACGCCGGGAACCGGGGAGAGAGCGGTTCGGGTGGCAGGGGTGTAGTTGGGCGGCAGTAGGATGTACTCATCCGTTGCAGTACTGCAACTAATGAGACATCGCTAAAGGGCATAAGGGTAGGTGGGTAGACACGGCGGGACATATACGCGCGGGGTAGGCGATACACTTCACCTGAGACTCGGCTGCAGACTGCGCGAGATAGACGACGACGAGGACGCCGACGACGACTACGACGACGACGTCAACGATGAGGACGAGAGTGCAGGCACAATTAAAACTGACGCTCCTAATGGCAAGTCAAACGCCGACGGGCTCAAGAGATTCTTGACTTTCCAATGAAGCGATTGTTTCATATTCCTCCGCGCCTCTCCCGTCTCACATCCATCCATCGACCTCACCCTGTCTCTCACTCATTTCTATCCTCTCGCTCCGTCTCTTTCATTTATTCTCTTGTTCGTGCAGACCCGACACATGAATCCTGAAAGCTCGATGGGGCGAGAGATGAGGTCGCGAAACACGGGGGAGGATGGGGGCCGGGAAACTTTAAGAGGGAGGAATCAGCTTAGATCTGTGCGCGTTTGTGCCAGCTTGGAGAAGGTGCCTGTCTGTCGTTAACAAACATGGCGCGTCCTTATCCAATCTCGATGTCGCGCGAATCTCTCCCCTATCGCGTAATACATCTGACGCTGCTTGTCACCTACGTCTTTCGATAGAGGATGAATTTACGTCTGAGATTACTCCCTCTTAAACCTTGCACATTTGCGTCTCGGATATTTCGCCGGTGAGGGCAATTTTTAAATGGCGATTCCGTGCGTGAAACACGCCGCGAAAATTTATAAGCGAAGATTCGTGGGAACACTTTTACAGTGTGACCTAGTTCTCGAAAGAGTCGAGGACGTGCACTCGAGTAAAGATGCACAATGACGGGGTTGTGATTACTTATTCCTTCAGAATTAGCGGAACTACGAGAGGCTTGCATGAACTGGAAACGCAAATAAGAGAAAATTACGACGGAAGAAAAGAGGCAGGAAGCTGCGTGTACGTAAACTTTTTTACGTACGCCCTCAATATCGACCGCCCCAAATAATTTCTTATTTTACATTAATAAAATCTCATATTATATTGCTCTATAATAATGAAAGACTGTACTTTCATATAATTACCTCGCGAGGTTGACGTTGCCTTTTACCACAAATGCCACATTAATCACTCTTATCGTCCACCTTTTCCAACTTACGGCGTTTGCATTACTAAGAACGGTCGCGAATTATTTTTCTTGTCGAAAGGAGAGAAGGACAAAACAAATTCTTCGTTTGCAGACGGGCATTTGATTCTGTTAGTACGTGGTACGAAGCTTCGCATCCATGGATCGCTCAGCTAATGAGCAGCAAATCTCAAGATAACTGCGGGAGCACGCGCCACCGCGTGCTGAACGCCGATGAGAAAGATGAAAGTAGGAAAAGAGCACGGTAATTGTCTGTTCCGGCTAAGGCAAACATCCGGTCGTGCTTCGGTCTTCGCCACCCTCGATGGAAATGCTGCGGAATTTTTCGGACGTCACGGTCTCGAAAAAATCTCTGATTGATGCGACTCTACATACTTTTCAAATCCGATGTGTTTCAACATTTCTTCCTACATTTATAAAGAAGTATGTAAGTATCGTACAATTGATAGAAAAACGGATTTTAATAAATAAAATAGCGTGAGAGATAACACGTTTCGGACAATATAGACTAGTAATTTATTTTTTAGTAAGCAAACAAATAATTTGATATTCTTAGATGCGATTCAAGAGCGCGTATACGGGATACGCAGTCAAATATGCCGGACATATCGCGGCCTTTTCGCGTCGCGTCCAATGAGCACACGGGGCACACCGTATCCTCATATATCAGTTCAAGTGCGCTTGTATTTAACAAGCTTTTGCATATTGTGAGGAGCATGCTTAAAAGGAAACCAAAAATGGGGGCAAGTAGCTCAAGCTCGGGGGCAGGGGGAGGATTAGTGCGGTTCCCAACGCAAGAGGAGGCGAGAGGTGTGAGAATCAGCGGGATCACCGTGACACCTCGGGCACTCTCTCGTATCACGCTCTTTTTCACCGCGAGTGCCGCACAAACAATAACAAACAGCACTAATGAGGCTCTTCAATATCGTGGAAGCCGCAACCGTCGCCGACAACTGAGCGCCGGCACTCCGATGTTCGCGACAAAGCCCCCGAAATGATTATACGGCGCTGTTCGACACTCGACTACTCAGTATTTCGAAAGATCTTTTCGAGCAGCTGAGGCAGCAACTGATTTGACATCTACAACGTCACCGTCAGCATTTAAGATGCGTGCAACGTGTAAGGATGTTCAACGTCTAATATTTGTCATACAAAGATTTATATTGTTTAACGTAGCATATAAAAAATGGACGTTTGTCGAAACGATTGAAAGAGTTGAAGGCATTAAGAGTAAGTTCTCTTGTTCCATTGCGAGTTGTTCCATTTCGCCTTTGGGCCTCGATTTGGACAATCGAGCGTACGGATTACGTAACGCGGTGGTTTTCGCGATTTGCACCTAACTGCGATACTTTTCCTTTAATTTCCGTCATTATCCATTCTTCCATCGTTGCAATGCGACCTCTTTGTCCGTTAGCAACAGTTGCAAAGTCTAGCGTTGCAACAGCTGCGCGGGTATGCAATTAAACTAATTGGACTAAGAAATAATACCAACTGAGAAGATTGCATGCCGCTGAACAGTCCCCCGGCGGAAACCGAGGTTTGCGATGCTTATTTGTTCTTTATCGAGGCCGCGAGACATAGTTCGTGACGTTGCATAGTGGTTCCAGTGTGCGCAAGACCGACATTACGATCGCGGTTGTGAATCAAGATTTGAATAGCGTCGCGCTAAATTGAATCCACGAATCTGTGATGAATTGAACGCGTAGATCCGAGGACGAATCTGAAACGAGCAAGATCTACATCAACTATAAACGCACGGACATGCCGACATTTCGTAAGTTTCAATCTTGCAATCGAATGCCTAGTCATTAATTAAATTGAATATCTAGCCGTTTGAGTGTATACACGCTAAATAATTTTACGACTATTACGACCATCGAAGAGACCATCGAGGAATCGAGAATGAACAGATTTATAATGTCTCCAATCTTCGATTAATAATTCGCGAGATTACACATCGCGCGGTCCCGAAGTACCGCTGGTGCGCGCACGCCCTCGCATTGAGCCACAATCGCGGCTAATGGATTTATACAGCTTCATTCTTCGCGCAACAATTAAATTTATTATCATTAACGAGTCCGTTGACTTTCGATCGGCGCGGGACAAAGCGCGCCGAGCGCGAAGTAATTTTCTCCGCGAGCGTTTCTCACAGGTGCCGCAGGTGACGGCAGGGGGAGGCGTTGGGACGGGGGACAGGGTTGATTCGCAAAGCAGTCTACACCGTTTGTACAATGAAGGATCTTTGAGAGGAGGGATGAAGCTTAATCGTCGCGTAGAATGCGAGGTGATGGCGCGAGGTGGTGATGCGGCGGTTCCCCGTTTTTGCTAACGTCGTGGCGCCGGTGAATTCATCGAAGCCAAGGCGGCGAAAACCTATTAGCTGCCAGTCAATAAACAAAGGAACGTTTTGGGCGATTTAATATTGATTAATGGGGAGGTTAAGGAAGCGTGGAAGCGTTTAGTCAAAGTTCTCTCTAAGGCAATGACGGGAAGAACGGTGGAACGGGAGAGAGAAAGTAAATGCTTCATAAGGAGAAAGAGCGAGGAGCGGAAGCGAGAAAGAGATAGCTAGAAGGGAAGCAGAGTAGAGCGAAGAAAGAGAGAGGGAGAGAGGTGCACTGGTTAGTGTGCGTGCGCGTGTATGCCGAGCGATTATCGAATTTCCTCCCCGTAACAATGAGGTCCTATTAACTCCCACCCTCGGCGAGGTTCACCCGATATAACCCCCGCTTTTGTGTATTGTTAAGTCTATCCGCATTAAGCGATCCATAATGCGAAGTTACTCTTCGCAATAAATCGTTTCAAATTGCTGCGTCCGTTACGGATACCTGCATAAAGCGCAGACGTTTGATGCAGAGGCGGCGAGATCGGATTTTCGCCTTCGATGGAACACAATGCATTATGCAAGATGCAAACATGCAAAAAATAATCATTCGCTGAAGGAATATTACCCTTACGATTCACGCAACAACGCGATGGTATCCCTTCGCGGAATTAATAGATTTCTCCCTTCTAAACTTGGCAAACAACTCAGGAGCGCGGTTGCGACTCCTACGCGCCACGATAGGCCATGCTCTAATTTCTCGTTTGCGTTTCCTCTAAAAAAAGAATAGCTCCCTTTTATCTTTGAAGTACGCCAACTATCTTTCGCGAGCCTCCAGCATGGTACACACTCGACTCGCATGCTCTAGAATTCCAGATACTGCTGGGAGATATCCCGACTTTCCGCTTCTCCTGCTTCATCGTTTTTCTCTCGCTCATATGTCTTCGTCTCGCTGCCGCATCGCAGCACACGTCTTATTTGCCACCAAGTCCACGACTTTCAAGAGGATATACCTCCCCCAATTAGCTCCATTTTTTTAGGAATGATATACACGCTGTTTCCACGCACACGATGTCCGTCACGAAAAGAAATAAAGATTTAAATATCTTTTTGTTTTGTTATTAAATGATATAATCATCAATTATATATAAATTAATTACATAATAACATAATCTTCCAAAAAGAAACATTTGTCACATATACAATAGTTCATCTTCACATAGGCATACTTTTATCATATTTGCACAACTATATTCATTTAATCTTACGATCTCCAATCATAAAAAATTCCCACTGCGAAGAGCTGACGTAATTGACGCGATGAAATAAAGCGACAGTGCGCAAATACATTCTTTGCATTCCCACTTGTCAACAATTAAACGATCACGTGCGCCTATCATCGCGCGCTCCGCGAGTTCATTAAGCGCGAAAAGCGGAGCGCGCGGCCGCGGGTGTACGGGCGGGCGGCTGAGCTCTCGCTAATTGCAACCGGTCCCGAATTTAGCAACATTCGCACTCGGCACATCTGTCTTAGACGTTTCGCCTTTCGACAGACGCCCGTTCGAGCGTATGCGACGGTGGTGGCGGCGGGATTCTGCAAGCCGACGTGATTGCGTTTTAATTTCTGGCCGCGCGATAATGGTACTCAGGAGCCGCGATCGCGCGCGACGCTCCCGCATAATTAGAGATCAAGAACGTGACGTTTCGCGCACCCACACTCCTCGCGACGTCGCGACAGCCCGCGCGGGACTGACATTTTGGAAAAGATTCGTAGCTTCGTCGCGGCAACGCTCGCTTACGTAACGCGCGAAATAGCTCGCGAGAAAATAGGAATGCTGCGAGTTTGCGGGCTGATCTTCAAACCTGGCGGCGCCGTTTGCTCAAGAATAATTCTCCGTTTTCTTATTATTAGAGATCCAGACGCACGGAATTGCGACGTACGTTCAATTATGACTTACGTATTGTCACTATCAGCGAATAATCAGAATTTTTATTTGGCATCTCTGTAAATGTCCAAGATCCGTTCGAATTCGGATAAAAGAAAGCATTTCTGATGGTAATTAATTGATCGTACAATTTAATAATAACTAATTGATTACGATATATGGACGCAATGATAATCTACGTGTGGGACGTTCCATCTATTTTTCTTCTTCTCCATCTTCCTCGAGGAGTTGACGGAGGAAGGGAGAACGTTTTGCTCGCGAGTGAAAATTTAGACAGACCTGATTCACGTAGATTACGAAGATCTACCGAATTATTACCCCGCGTGTCGTCGCCTGCGTTTGTGCCAGAAGGGATGCGTTCAGACCGCAACGCGGTTGAGACAGGCCCCGGCAATAAATAATAAATAATTCTTAAAACAGTCGCCTATACATCATCGTGTCATTTTCGCGGCGCTATATCCATGCCGGCGTCGTTGTCGCCATCGCCGCCGCTACCGTCGTCGTCGTCGTCGTCGTCGTCGTCGTCGTCGTCGTCGTCGTCGACAACGCGGAACGACGCGCCGGAAAATTTATCGATGCTAATTTCCCGGCCGCGGTCCTCCGCCGTCGTGGAAAAGAATTGTTATCCTGCCAGGGCTCGTCCCCCTTGTGCTCCCGTACACCCGTCTTACCCTGTCCTCGGGCTTGTTACCTGCGTGGTTTGTTTTTCCTACCGGGTGGCGCGACGCGCTAAAGCTCCTTTTTAAAACTGCTCCATCGCTCCCACCTCCCTCTGCCCGTTTAAATGCTGAGTGACGAGTACCGACGTGAATCAGCAGTGAAGATCTAATAGCTTTCCCTCTTCTCACCGCTCCTCATTTCATATCTTACCTCCTAAAAGTTGTACTGACTTTTTGGTAACTGAAAAGGGATACCAGTATTCTTAAATTAAAACCCAGTGTTTGCACATACACACATACACTAAAAGACGAAGATAAACTTTTGTAATGAAATTCCATTTTTTTAATGTGTTTTTTCATTACTTTCTAATACATTTAATTCTATGTATCATCTATCGATTAGGTAAAAATTTTTTATAAAAATAGATTCATAATCAAAGAGAGAGAGAAAGGAACAGAAAGTTTAGAAAGTTTTATTATTTAGCGCAAAAGTTTGCTACTCGTACTCCTTCAATTGGGGCATTTGTATTATAATTATAATTTTAAAAAGTATACTTTGGCGACGAGCAATTTTCATGCAGGCGTTTCAGCAAGAAGGCGCGGCCTGCTGCATAAATCGCGAAACTCGGTGATCCAGCTGGCACATCGCTATTTCACGTCTTCCAAGTACATATTATACGGGTAATTTCTATTACAAAAGAGCGCAGGCTACACAAACACGTGCATTATACCCACTTCTCTCGGCACGCTCGTAATTCCAACGACACTTTTTCCGCGACTGTAATCTTCATAACGATGTCGCGAGTGCCGTAACACGGTAAATTACCGGATCAATGCGCTTTAGGAGCGAGTCTCGGCTGTACATCGGGAGGGTGGTCTTCGAAGGATGCGACGTAGGCGATACGCGAGCGGGAAAACAATGGCGGGGTTAGCATTCGGCAAAGACATGCCGAGGGGTCCGTGGAAAAATAATCTCGGAAAAATTTCAATCAGCAAAATGCGTTACATATTCATATCCGCCCCACCCGGCTTCGCCCATAAATAAGCTAAGTTATTATACCCCGCAAATTGCGCGACGCCCGTCCGTGACAATAGACCCCGTCGTTGCGCGAACGATTTGTAATCGACATCCTCACGGGGGTGAGATTCGCGAAGGTACGTCGACGAGATGATTTGTCTACCACTTAAATCCTGCAATCGCTACGGACCGCAAAGGATCTTGAAAAATGACGTCGTTAATAGAACGCGCAGCACGCATGTACATGTCAGATTTGGGTGGCGCGTTTCCTTCATCCCTCTTAAATCCGGGAGAACGCGGGAATTCAGACGGCGAACGCGCAAGCCCCTCCGCGCGCTGGCTGGTAGTTAAAAGTTACAAGATGATTCGTTGAGTAATCCCAGACCGTTCCCAGACGGTTGCAAATTGCAATCGTGAACGCCGCGATAATTGTCGCGCCAGTTCGCGTAATGACAATTTTCATCGTGTCGTCACACAGCGCGAGCTGCCGGGGGGAAGTGAGGGGCGGTAATTGCCCTATTGCATCTTTCGGAGCATCGTCATTATCGCGAATAGCCCATTCGGGTTTCGAATGTCTCGCGCGCGGATACGTTGATACACTAAACGCACGCATCAATTTGCCATTAAAATTCTCTGCGAAAAAGAAAAGTGAATCTTGCAGCACATCTCGAAAAGAAGAAAAAAGAGAAGACATAATATTACTATTCATATCTAAAAATATTACTAATAACTTTTCACAATAAAGCAATTAGACAATTCACTTTGAATTCATGAAAGGTGTGCATCGTTTTGCGTATGGCAAAAATCCGTTTTAATTAGAAGCCTATGAAATCATAAAAGAAATCGGTAAGATCCACTTAGAGACGTGGCGAGTAATTCGCAATCGGGCGCAGTTTTAATCCGAGCCGTTGCGTCGTCAATGTAGCGAGCGCTTCAAGCGCAGGGTTTTTGCCTTCTCCGCTGTCACCCCCGGGGTCATCAATCTGTCGTTGCGGCTCAAGGGTGCACCTTCGAAGATCGCGCTATCTATAACTCGCCGCGTGGCGCGTGTGGCTGTACTTTCGAAGGAATTCCAACCCCGGCGCCGTCGGAATTGCACGGAAGAGTCGCCCGGAGAGTTAAGCTGAGCAACAGCGTTGCACCCGCCCGGTCCGTTAGTCTATCCGCACAATAAACTACAATCACAAATTACAGAGTCAAATAGTTTCGGCGTTTCGCGCGGAATGTCGCAATTTCAGCTGCGCCCGAGAGAAGGGGTTTTCGGACCGACCCGGCCACCGGGGGGGAGACAGGCAGGGGGCTTCGTCGGCGGGAACGGAGGGAGGGAGGAAGAGAGAGGACGGGATCGCGGTGACTTCTTCCCGGTGGCGTAGAGAGAGGAGCGGGCGAGGACGGAAGATGGAGAACGTCGGATGGAATCGCGAGAGTCTGTGGAAACCGGAGAGGCATGCGGGGAGGAGAGCGATGAGGAGGCGGAAACGGTGCCGCTCTAATGAACTTACAATAATTGCCAACCATTGATCTATGGGCCAAAGAGTTGTGTTCCTTGCTGTATACTATTACCGAGGTCCTCCTTCTTCCACGGTACGTGTCTCTCTTCCTATTGGGAGTCTCTTTTCCATCCTCTCCCTTCTTCCCCCTCTCGCTCCCACCCCCGGACCCGGCACTACCATAGTCTCGCTCGTTCTCCCTCATCGGGATAATGTTCCTAGCCGGGGTGGCATACATTGTGCCCCGGCATTAAAGTAATTCTAGGCAGCTAACTGCGACGACGAGGAAGGCTCTCGTCTGCGATTGTTTATCCTCGTCGAAACGCAGGACTGAATTTACAGAGCGGGAACCGTCGCGGGCGCGGCTGCGCGCGAGAAGATATCGCGAGCGTTCTCACCTTTTTCCATAATTATGCGAGGAGCGATTCAATTAACGTTGATGGCGAAAATTTCCGCAGGTGTGCGCACAACATTCGACACAAATATTACACAATAAACATGTAGGTATAAACATATCTCATTTTTTTTATATACGAAGGATAAGAATTCATTAATTCACTTATTTATTTCACAAATTATTATAAATTATTAACGAGAGATGCAGTTCTCTAAATCGCAAAACTGAGCATTTCCGGAGGAGAACGGATCATTATTAAAAAGAGGCGCGCCTGAATCGCTACCGAAGATAGTGGGCGGGAAATGCGCGCGTCAGGGACGAAAGGACCATTTACATGCGACTCGACAGGCAATATCGAGCGCGGCCGCCGTTTGCCTTAACTGTCGCGCCAGGCAATTCTCACTATCGCAAAAACAATTAATGCTCGTTAAAAGAAATCCTTGATTTACTGTTGGATGGGGTTCGAGGCGAGATAACCGTTACCGGGATGCCTTACGCGAAATCCCCTTCCTTAGCTGCGAGTTAACAAGGGAGCCGCAACGCTCTCGGTCTTTGATCCGGCAACGCAAACAGCTTTCTCCACCCTTTGCGGAGATTTTTACAAACGGGTGAGCTCGCGCGATAGTCGACCCGAGAAGTTGCCTCTGTCTGTTTCTTACGTCACTGAGATTCAGCGAAAACCCGTAGAAGATAGACCCTGAGAAGATAGACCCGCAGAGATACGATGGATTCCTCGATAGGTCCGTATAGAGGACATTAATGAAATAATGGCGAGGATAATTTTTATGTGACAATTCTTTTTTACACGTCATGGGTGTCTCAAGACGACCGCCGTTCACCGTCTCGCACGTAGGTATTAGTCGGTGAGCATACAATAGGTAGGTAGAGAGCTTATGGTAACGGATGCTTTACTGCCGGCGCTATAGCCATTAACGGGTAATTAGAAACAGATGCCGAGCGAATCTTTTAACATAAAGCATAACCTTAATTCATAAAGTGCGATTATTCAGCGGCTGGGACACCCGGGAAGAGGCCATACATCACCGCTACCTTCGAAACAAAAGTTTTAATTATTTATTAGCCGGGGCACGCGCGCTGAATGCAACATTGCAAGCCCATGGTACCGCCGCGGTGCTTTATCTTTCATGTACTTACCCCTTGCCTTCAAGGGGCGGATGGGAAAGTCGAGAACTTTATCAGAATGAAAAGAATACGATCTTTCGCTGGTGTGAGTCGTTAGAATCGCGACCAGACCTCGGACAATTAATATATCCCTTTATTTTATGACTATGGACATTTATTATGGTACCCTACACAGAACAAGTCATAAAAACATAATCACTCTTACTATTATCGTAATTAATTAATAACTGCGAAAACTGTACTTTCTCTGCTTATCTTTGCTTATAAGGCAACTAAGATGTCGTGTGTACGACAAATGATGAGACAGAATACTGTTTCATCCCATGAAGCAGGCTATCAGTAACGCGGTACCCGATAATTTTCATCGCAACGTACGGTTCGATTACACGCCCATGAACACGACGCGACCACAGAAAGTAAAGTCTACGCCTTTTTTGCCAATTATCCGTTGAATTCCGTGGGAGAGGCGTCGCGTGCGATCATCGGACGCGACACGAAACCGCATAATGATCAGGTCGATACGTGACCGCTGCGAACGGTCGCAAGTCCGCTACGTCACATCGCTCGGCTCTCCGTTCGTCAAGGAGGCGCCAGGAAATTCGGCCGGGTCCGGCGGGCCCCGGAGAGGATTTGAGAATGAAACGGCATGGATGAGGAGAGCGTAGGACGAGGGACATTGAGGGGACCACGGCGGAATGACGTGGCGCAGGGCTGTCCAGGGGGATGGGACGGGACGGAAGGAGCGCGATCTGCGGAGGGACAGGGAGGCACGGCACCGGGCCGCACCCTTCTCGCGTGGGTCGCCGGATGTGACAGTCGCTCTCTTTAATTACTCACACGCATACGCGCGCCGATGCGCGCTGCGTACGAGCGAGCGAGTTGGGGATCCGACGCGATGCGCACCCGACGATGTCGTCGCCGACACGCGCGTCCGCCACCCATACCGACGAAGGGATTCGACTTACGCGCCGCATTATGTTTTGCGCGTCTGCCCTCCTACAGGGCGCACAAATCACGCGCGCGCGAGGGACCAGGAGGAATCTGGCGAGCCAGTAAGAGGACGACGGTGAACCGACCTGCGTCCGGTTCCGATCGGAGTTGACTCGAACCAGCGATTCCTCGCGATCGTCGTCGCTTAGTGAATCATTGAAGGAATACAAGGGACTTACATCACGCTTATCTATTTACGAAATATAATTTCTTTTTATATTTCACTACGTTATCCTTGCGGTTAATGGAGTCGGAACGGTCAAGTCGTTACTTTTGTAACGCCCATTAGCGTCTCAATCATAACTCACACCCAGTGTGCGCGCGCCGAGCAGAAGTCTTAATTCAGCAATTAACCTAATGGAATGTATATAACAATTAGGCGGTCCACGCAATTCTGTTTCGTCTGCTCGCGAAAGGGAGCGGTTGCACCCCTCCAGCTGAGACGCTTCCCGCCATCCTGAGACGGTGTTTCTCCGGTAGCGCCGAAGGAAAGAAAGGAACGACAACGACGTCGACGTCGGCGGCGGTACCACGCGCAGATAATGGTAGGAGGTAGAGGGGGAGGTTAGCTGTATCTCGTAATTACCAGCTGATAATTTATGTTTATGCGACCGTAGGAGCCCGGGGCTTGCTTACCCCTTTCGCCTCTTTCGTGGGGTGCCACGCGCGCGGAGTATATTACTACACATTCTTACGCGTGTGCGAGGGTGCCGGAGTCGCGAGCAGGGCCCGAAGGTGGCAGAGGGGGGAAGAGGGTGCGAGGGAGTACCCCTTGTTCATATTATACATCCTTAAAGTCCTGCCACCCATTACGGCCGTGCCGTCGAAATTTACAGCCGTTTTCACACGTTACTGGGGGTTAATAGTCCCTGCGGAGGACCAGGAGAACGAATTCTACGGGCCCCCGAGTACCGTTCCGGCGGGCAGGACCGGGAACTCGGGGAACCTGACCGCGAGTCCCGCCATCCCTCGACCGCAAAGAGGGGTTGTGCGTGCCGCGCGGATCAACATTCCGCGACTGCTATGGTGGATCGGCAAATTGATCGGATAACGGGGCATTTTTTTCTATATTTTTTTTCTATATTGGTGTTAAAATTTTTTTTAACATGCATATGTAAAGCAATCTCGAATTCTGCATAATTTTTAGACTATTTTCACGCTGATTGATTGATTAATTGATATCAAAAACGAAAAATAAAATGAAATACATGTAATCTATTTACCTAGTTTGCGAAAGCGTGAATTCACTGAATTATTCATCCCTCTCCAGCTAAGGCGACGTGTCGATTGACGCTGCTATGTGGTCCGGAACTAATTGCGATCGTCAATTAGAACGCACCGGCCGAAACGAACCGAAGATATTAATTATCGATGGGTCTTGAGCGTAGCAACAGCAGGCGGATATGTCGATACTTAAATATTGTCGGGCGAATGATTGAGAGAGAAAGAGACAGGAGAAAATAAGGAAAAGAGAGAGAGAAGCTGAAGAGGTGCGAGGACGAACAGAAAATTAACTTTCAATTTGAACTCTTTATCGCGCCTTCAGCTTTCCCTTAACGGGCCACCCTACGAAAGGTACCACCGACAGGTAGCTTACACCTGTACTCCGAATATCGGTGCCACCAGGGAAACTTCGGTTCCGCTCTCTTTCTCTCTCCCACTTTCTGACTCTCTCTCTCTCTTTCCCCCTCTTTCTCCTCGCCTCGCTATCGCCAAGAAAAACTTCCGGTTTCCTGCACACTCGAAGATGGCAAACGGTTTTCTGTGCACGCGAGCTTGTCGATTGTGCTCACCCTCCCCCTCCCCCTCGTCTTCTGAGTAAGTTTATTTGGAAAATTTACGGTACATCTGTTCTGGCCGTCGTATCTCCGTCGTTTTACATGACGCGCGTGTGTCCGCTGATAATATCGCGGCAAGAAAGAATCACGATGCGACAAGATAGCGCGAATAAGGCCCCGTGGTCAGGTTGTAGTAGCTTTAGAATCGTCAGCATTGAACGAGCGTGTTCGCTCGCTATCGTAGATTAACAATTGCGGTTTCGAGCCGCTTCGGACGAACATTACCGGAACTCTGGCACATCCATTATCAGTCTCGTGGGTCGTACGATAACGCGAACTGAAGGAGGGGTGGTATCTCTTCAGGTTGATACCACGTTGATACCACGACCCGATCGACGCACCATTATTCGTAAGCTGCATCATCAGCATATCCTGTTTTATTCATAAACGCGCCGTGCCATCGACATAACGTCGATGCAGGGCCCGGATGTCGGTTACTTAATCGCTCCGAAGGCAAGAAGCGCGCCGCGGTCACGTCAAGCGTGCATACGTGTATACGTAAGAGCGTGTCTCTCCCGTATGTCGTGCTCGTTCACCCCTGACGCAGCACCTTTAAAGTTTTCGAATCGTCGTGAGCGAACGTGTCGTTCCTCGGGATGTATTCCGCGTCCATGCATGCGTTCGTGCGTGCGTGCGTGCGTGCGTGCATACGTGCGTGCAGACGAACGCGAACACGCCGCGGACGCAGGGTGGCCGGTGAGGAAACCGAAGGGAAGCCACGGAGGACACGCAGATGTCGGTGAAATTCCGTTCGGAAAGTCACTCGAGCGGCGCCGCTGGCATAAGCGGACAAGGCAACCCACTCTGGCGCGTCTTCCTTTATTGCCGCAACGGCGGGGTATTTCTTATTGCCTACGCACGAATTCATAATGTCGGCTACGCGCTCGTTCGCAGGCCGAGTTTCGTAAGCTGCAGATCGACCGGTGAGATCCCGACCGACCGAAACGTTCGGTCGGAGGAGAGATGTTATCGCACGGGCTTCGCAAAAATCCGCAGTCCGTACGTTACCACGTCGCGTCGTTGTACAGTTCTTTCGCGTACTTTCACGACTTTTTCGTACATCCGAAAGCGGCCACGTGCATATGAAGAATAGCGTTAACCGAACAGATGTTCCCTTCCCGCGTATCCCGGACGAAAGTTTCATTTGTTTCTTTGTAGGCATGTATATCCACTCCTCGAACAATTATTATATTTAAGATCTTCCCATCATCCTGTACGTAATACTTTTGAACTTTCCATGTAATGAAACCTTGCGCTACCGCGCTCGAATCATGGTAATTCTCCGGAAGAAATTGAAAGATATCATCAATCACGGTTAAATAAGAATATCTTTAAAGATAGGTCTCTTTCACTTCACATCTGTGCATCCTCGTGTAGTAAGAGACGC
This sequence comes from Ooceraea biroi, assembly GCF_003672135.1. Classification (NCBI taxonomy): domain Eukaryota; kingdom Metazoa; phylum Arthropoda; class Insecta; order Hymenoptera; family Formicidae; genus Ooceraea; species Ooceraea biroi. The sequence goes on along the minus strand of NC_039514.1, from coordinate 2,421,226 downwards.
CCGATGTGCTCGTAACTTTTTCGTCGCACTGCTTTATTCATTAATGCATCGCCGGGATGCCTTCGGCCTGTAAGAGATGATATCGGGCTTCGGAGATGGATTAGGCAACAGCGTGAAAATATAGAAACGATATTGCAGGAGCAATTGGACGTGGATGCCTGATCGTCATCAGGCACCGAGGTTCGTCCCGCTAATTTCTTAACGACAGGGGCCATGGCGTAACCGGCCATTAATTCCCAATTAAGAAGCACTAAAATTTCAATAATGGTCATTAAGAAGCGGACGTTACGAGGTCCGTCCGACTGATACACGTTACGTCGATGGGAGAGAAAAGGCGGCATGTGAGAGAAAGAAAGAGAGAAAGCGATCGACGAAGAACGACAGGGGAAAAGGAGCGAGACACGTATATACGACTGACCGTCAGGTGCGCCAGATGCACTCGCCCGTCCCTCTTTCTCCGATACTAATCATTCGCCGATCGTTTCTAAACGACCTTCGTATTCCAGCACGAAGAACGACTTCCTCAGTCGGCGCCACGACATCGTTATTACAACGAAATTACAACGGCAAAGCGTGCACTTAGAGTTATTATGTACGTTTTAGATTACAGCGATATTATTTTAATCATCCATGACTACCGAATAATTAAGATCTCGATTACAGACGAAGTATCGCATTCGTTACCGAGACATGGATTTTCCGGTACGGAATCGATCAATTTGCATGCGGGCGCAAAGAGAGAAAAGGTACGACGCGCTTATGGTACCCATTCGATCGAAGCTTGATCACTCCGCTCCGATGCGCGCTGATATCGCACTCGCGAAGCGGGATCACGTTAATCTTGTCGCGCGGTCGCAAATCCGCGCGGTAAGACAATACAAAGCCGAAACGCGCCAGCGAGTCGGCACAATGGCGAAAAAGGATGCACACACGTCCGGATACAATCACGAGCATACAATGATCAAGTACATAAGCTCGCTGGGAGCTCGCGCGTTTGTGCGCGACGCGGCTCGTATGTGTGCACATAGGTGCGTGAAAGTTACACCGAGGGGTATCGGGTAGCCCATTATATCCCGCAAGGTTAATACTGGATGAATTGGAATTGAATATTATGACCCGGCCTGTGCAAACAGGCGCGATGCGTGCCAGCGATGGCGATGGCGATGGTGGAGCCGTGTGGGAGCGCGCGGGTAGTTTAACGGTAACGGGTTAACGCAGACCTTGGGCGCGCGCCCTGCCACCGGTCACTTGTACGGAATTGTAATTATAACGTTGGCAAGTAAATTATAATACAATGCCGCGCCGGCGCGCGTGTTTGGTATTCACAAGATAAATAATACGCGGCGTACGCCTCCGGAGTCGTGCCGCGAGACGGAACGGGTGGAAGTGAAGTGGGTGGACGAAGGGGTGGCGGGTCGGAAACGCGTTGAGAACACCAGGAGGCGAACAGGAGTGGAGGGAAGAGGGTGAGAATCGAGAAGTTGGGACTGCGCAATGGAGCCGAGTTCCCCGCGCTTCTGCGGTCAAAGAAGCTTGACCTCGGACCACCCCGAAATCACCTATGCGGCGAGTTTTCTGACCTTTGTCGGGATACACCCGACGGGGAAAAATCTCGCGGCGGGCGGTATACACTCGGAATATGAAGGAAGTTTTGCAAGGGGAGGGTTTGGGGTGTGCGCGCGTGCGGTAACGACAGTTCGCGCGTTCGCGGCGTTGGATCGCGCTTCCAACTGTTTCCAGTTCGATGCCGTGATCTATTATCTGCTGATGCGTGAGCAACAAAATTCATAGTTGAATCCACGAGCATGTGCCAATAAACGTAATTTTTGCGTCTCGATGATCCGCAAGATCTTAAATTCGAGTCTGGCGGGAGCTCGGCCGTTATCAATGATATCGCATGGACTATCAATTCCAGCGCCTTGAAGGTTTCCTCCCTCACGCGGCGGATCGCCTCTCATATCTGACTTACTCTCGTTCGTTTCGCAGAGCTCCGTGCTCTTCTGCGTGCTCTCGCGTGCCTCTAATGCCGAGACACATAAAATCCAATGTACGAACGAGCTGACCGCACGATGACCATGACTCAAAAGTTCCCTCATCGCGCCGGGTAAATAACACCCACGTGACGGTGTCGCTTTCTTCCAGTCGGTGGCTAGATTACTCGAGTGAGTTATGATAATTCCTGCCGGACGGCGATCAACAACGTCGAGCAATCAAACATGGCGCTCGGCCGTTGGCGTACCGAAGCCCGCCAACGCCGTCAGCGTAATATCTTACGCGCCGCGAAATAACACGATGCTAGAGACGCTCGAACTCCCGAAGGGACGACGGGCACACCTGTCCTTTCGCACCTTCCACCAGGAGCAATTAATCTTTTTGCAGCCGAGAACCCGGTCATCCCGAGATCGTTAGGGGTGATTGATACGTATCGGTGAAATTGATTGTAGAAGCGCGGCTTATCTCGTTTCTATCTACATCACACTTCTCGAAATTGTTCGGCAGCGTCTTCGACGATCTCGATGACGATGACGATGGTAATCGACGTGGCCGTCATTACGCTGACGAGCGGAAGCGATCGCGCGATAAGCCGAACATAATTCTCGAGGTTCTCCACGTGATCCAGGAACGACGAGAGGAATCGTTTTCGTACGTGGAAGTGATAATTCCGTCCAATCAAGCTCGCTTTCGAAGTCGCTTTACGTCATCGTTTAAAAGGCCGACGCTGAGACGTCGCGAGACCAGCGCGATTGTTCAACATGAGAAAGAGAGAGAGGGGGAGATGAAGAGAGACCGAGACGGCCTTGATGCGATTGTCGAAGAACGAAATCGCAATTTCAAGGAGGTGGAACGACGGATGTGCCGACGACAATAACAATTATTAGCTTCCACCGTGCGCGGGAGAGCCGGAAATATAATGGCCGGTTCGAGAAATCGTGACAATTGCCTACCCTCACGTCGGTCCCCGCGAGCGTTAATCGCGCGCGACATACGCACATATAAGTTGGCTTTCGTGGAAACGGAAAAATAGCCCTGGGAACGGGCTCCGAGCAAGGAGGAATTCGCCGCGCCACCGTGAAATCGAAAGTCCGGTCACGGCGGACGGCAGGAGGAGGCAAAAGAGGAGATCGATCGGGTCCGCGTCGGTGGAGGAAGGAGTCGGTCGGTCCGATAGAAACGTCGCCCGGTGCGCGAGAGAAAGCGACAAGCCCCGATAGCCAATGGAACCGATGGAACCAATGCGCGTGTTGCCAGTTTATTCCTACCGGCCAATCGTGTTAAATCGCTTCGACCTCCTCCACCGTCTCCTCCTGCTCCTCTCGCGCTCCCGTGCACGCTGGCTCTTTCCCTCTTCCACCTCCATCTCCTCCTCCTTCTCCTCTCGCTCACCGACGTCGCCTCTGCTGCTGGCCCTTCAGCTATGCCACGCACTACGCGAAAAACATGAGGAGAGAACGAGGGAAGGACGGAGATGAAGAGGAAGAAGAAGAGGGCATCGAACAAGACCGAGGAGGCAATTTTATCGCGCGAGCAAACCAGACGAGGGAGGGGTGAACGCAGGGGCAGCGCAGAGGGAGAGAGAGAGAAAGAGAAAGAATAAATAAGGAGAAAGATGCGGAGGTATACCGTTTACGGGGAGGGGAAGAGCAGTGTGCCGACGATAGTAGTAGTGGTGGATATCATGAGAGAAGAGTAGCCGAGAGAGAACGCTTACCTACTCTTCTCTTCTCGGAGCAGTGTCGCGGTATTGCGCCGTCTCCGTCTTATCGATAATTGGAAAAAGGAGAAAAAAGGAAGAAGCCTGCCTGCCTGCCTGTCTACCAGGGGGGGAGAGAAGCGACGACGACGAGGAGGACAACGAAGACGACGACGACGACGACGACGATGAGAAGAAGGAGGAGAAGGAGGAGGACGACGATGACGACAACCACGAAGAAAACGACGACGACCACGCCGGTGCCTGCAACCCCCTCGAACTCCTCTCTTCGGCGTGTCTCCTTCATTCTTCTCCTCTTTCCCTTCTCCTTCTCTCTCTCTCTCTCTCTCTCTCTTGCTCTGTTCATCGCGTCCCGATGTCCCCCGCGACCATCCTTCTTTCTCGCCAATTCTCGATGCATGGTCCATCCTCCTTTCGCGGCCACTTTCGGCGCGCTGCTCGTCTTCCTTTCTCGCCGAGCCTCCTTCTCCGCGGGGCTATTCCACCTCTCCGTCCTCTCCTCCTGCCCGCCGGATGGAGGTCCACGGAGGTCGGAGGTAGAGAGGAAGCGAAGCCCGGTGGAGGTGGACGGCACTTCATGGAGGTAGAAAGAGAGAGAGAGAGAAAGAGAGGACGGGGTGGAGGTGGCGGCAGTCGCGCCGCGACGGTGGGAGGGGAAGCCTATCTAGAGCTAGAGGGGAGGGGGAAGCTACCAGGCACACCAGGCCGGAGCGGAGTAATGGAAGCTGGAGTAGATATTGTATGGCATTACCGGACGAACTTTCCGCGGCGAACATTGCGATATTGGTTTCGAAGAGTGCGGCCGAAGCAGGCCAGATGAAATTGGCCTGCCTACGATGCCCCCCTTTCGTACCCTCCGTTTTTGCCCGGCGGTGAGGATTGTTGAATATCCTGAAATGCGCGGAGTTGCAAGGTAGCCAGAAAGAAATTGTATCGCGCGAGAGAGATTCGATGATCCATCTTGAATTGACCGTATATTAAATGCGATTCAACTTAAAAACTGTTTTTTTTTTGTTATTTTTCTGCCTTGACTCTAATTGAACTAGTCGATGTTGTAATAAAAATTAATTTATTCTGCGTCCACTTTTGAATTATGTATTTTGCTTGTTATGAAAAGAAAATATATTTGGATGCTGAACTGTGAACGCAATCTGCAAACACAATTTGCATGCAAAAATGTTAATGCTACTTGGCTACACTGATCCTGTCACGTGTGACATAAATACGTTCTCACGTGCGTGCACCTGCGACTCTTCGATAAGGCATCGATTAATAGTCAGCGTAGCGTAAGAACCGTAGGAACACCGGAAAGAGATATCTCTCACCGACGGCATACACAATGGAAACCACATATTGGCAGTCGAACGTGGAACAATTGGCATAATAACCGAAGGAAAAAGGCAGAATTACGAATACACAGTGTAATTCCGTTGTGCATATGCTTTATAAATGTCGCTTTCTGTGAAGACATTAATTTTTAAGATACTTCCCTTTCTCATTTATCATAATTATTCTTATTCGATAATAAGCAAGCAATATAAGGCCTGTGAAACAGCTGCAAGAGTGTAAAATTATTATGTCCATTATTTATATTTCTTATGTTACAATTATACGTATAAGAAAAATTTAAACCATTATGCATAATTATATAGTATAATTATATAATTGTATGGTGTTAAAAAATAAAACTCTCATTGTAAACATCACAAAATTTATTTATAGTGACATACATGTGCTAAGAGTAACTAAGAATATTAATTAAAATTAATATAATCTAATTTCATATTTCATATTGCATAAAGAGAGAAAGAGTACGATTTACAAAACGCAAAGAAGCTGTGTTGATATTGAGCTCAATGTTTATTGCGACACGCTCATACTCTTAATGAAATCAAATTGCTCGTGAAGACGTAACAATGTCCGGACAAAAAATTTTATTGCACGCTATTAAGGGATGAGCACTGGTAGCAAACTCAATAAATAATTCATCGAACGGACGTCGTGAGGTATTAATTGATAGTGATGATAACGGCAGGTTACATGGTGTTTTCAAGTAATGAAGTATCGACTAATGGCGTATCCTCCATGCAAAACGATGATGAAATCTGGTGATCGCGCACAATTTGAAGGTCTGCGCTGTAACAGAAAATTAACCGTTTTACAGATCGGCCGTTCCGCATTGAAAAGCGCGATTCTCGTGCGGTCGCGATCAACGTGTACGATTACATGCAAATCATCCAATTAGTTGTGCCTGACATATTTGCGGTACTCACTAATTTCGCTGTTACTCTGTAACAAACCGCAAAAGATTACGACCTCGTGGCGCGGAAGATCGAGTACTCGCGTCTCACCTGGATGATTACATTTATCGATATTGTCACCCCTATTACGGGAATAACGTTGCAAAACGATGGCGTTTGATTAGTGACATTCGCGCGAGCAAATACGCTATTTGTTCGATACGCGTGCACGATAACGCCCAGGCTTAATAGGGTTTCGGAAACTTGCTGTTGTACCCGGCCCGACTTGCCGAGCGGAAGAAGAAATGAGCAGGAGAGAGGAGAAAAATGAAGCCGGTGACAATCGAGTCAACAACCTGCGGGCGTTCCGGCCATTGTTTCCTTAGTCATCCCGTAGAACAAACGATATTTCGAGAGGGAACAATGCCAGCCGCGCTGCGTTCAAAGTATCGCGCCGGTTCGTGGAAAGCATCAAACCGGCTGTTACTGATAGCCGACAGAAATTTCCGTTTTCCGAACGTGATTGCACGAGGTCGGATCGAGCCTCGCATCGTGGAGCACGATTAAAGCCGCGGTCTCCAGCGCAGCGGTTGCGTAAGCACTTGGCGAGCATTTCATGAGATCATCGTGAAATTTCCATTATTTTTTGTAAACTGTCACGAAAAGATGCAGCTCGGCGAGATGAATCACCGTAGCCGAAATAACCAGCTACAAATTGCTTTTTATCCGTTCACTATGACACACAATTATTTATTATTTGCTAATTGAACTTGATTTCGGATGTCCATACAAGTTTACAGCGTCAATATGGTAATCGCTGACACGTCGACGTGCATTTATACAAAGGACGATGCGTGAGTAGCTCGTTTCAGCGCGCACGCATCTCTTCGTTTATGCAAAAGACTCCTTCGAAGGAAGACGATCGCTATCTTCACGCTTCATATACCTTAATTGGGCGTTGTTGGATGACGGAATTAATTTGCGATCGGCGAGCGGAGTGGCTAATGAGAGAATCGGCCGTCTTCCTCTTTTACGTCGATGAGAACTCGCCAGGGATTAGTATATTGAATGGTTCATTTGAAATTACTTTATGTGACTAAATTATGATAATGGCCGGGTTCGTGAGAAGGATCGTCGTTGTTGCAGACTGCGCGTAAGCTGCGGCTCCGCCGCCAGTTGATTACTTAATAACAGTGCTGAATATTTATTATCATGTGCTTTCATCACGCTCTTTGCGGCGAAATGGCTTCGATATGCCGATCCGCTGCGATAGTCATTCGCAATGCACCTGATTAGCGGTCGCTGCGCGTTTCCAAAGCTCGCACCTTGAAAGGATTTTATCGGTGGCAATTAATTAGTACCACTATTTCACTTACGCGAGGCTATCAAAATTTTTATATTACGATTATTGCAAAAATTTTGGACATTTGCGTTAACTATATCATTGACTGTTAGCTATATCATTCGACAAAATAAAATATATAACAGAGGTAGAGGGAAAGAGTGCATTATTCATAGCAATCATGAAGCCTGAGGGGTTGCCGGGAACCAGCCGACGCAAAATCGATGTCACGACCGTTGCACCTCGACCCAGCGTCCTCGGAGAGGGGCAGAAGGGGAGGATCGGTAGGAAATAAAAGAAGAGGTGCATCGTATCTGTTGCCGGGATCGAAGCGACGTAAGGACGACGTGCACTGGATGTTCGGATCGCACGGTACACGGGGCACAGAGAATGTGGTAATGACAGGAAAGCACACGTTCGAACAGACGTACGTACGCTTGTATACGCTCCGCGGTTGGATAGGCCTCAAGACCGACTTCAACAAAGTGGATCCTCCCGATTCGCCGATCTTTTCGTTTTGTGCTCGCCTGTTGGGCGTTTTGAGCACTCGAAACTGCCTCATGCGGCTGTGAATTGATGACGTGTGCATCGCCATTAAAAACCTCGAGATCACGTAAAAATCGGACGCGGATGCAGCGAACCACGGTCGACGTTCTCGGCGAGCTGCGGCTGAGTGAGATTCGGCCGCGTCAGCGCGAGAACGTGCCGCGGAATTACATCGGAAGAATCATATCAACCACGGAGTCCTGACGTCGGGAAATTTGATCGGCCGATGTTCCACGAGTGGAAACTTAAGAATTCTGCACGAGCGCCTGACGACGGGATCGGGTACGCGCTGAATTCCGTTCCCGCGAATCCGCTACGATCTATCGCCGCTCCGTTGAGCCCTCGCGGCCCTATGTTGGTGGAAACGGAGAAAGTTTCTGGCGTAAAACGAATCTTTCGCGAGCGGAGTGTATTCTCGCTGCCGAGAGTAAGACGCCGAGTGCGTAAGAATCGGCCAGAAACAGTGATTAGAATCGTTCGCCGTCTCGGACCAGCGACCAAGATCGTCCACGCGTGGAGGACTCTGCTGCTTGCCAAGCCGCAATTACAATACGTCGGAACCCCCTCGTAGTCTCCCTTCCCTCTTCCCTTCACTACTACACCACCACCGTCGCCATCAGCTCACCAACTCAACCACCCGCCGCACCGACACACCTTACCACTCGAGAGAAAGAGAGAGAACAAGAGAGCGAGAGAGGTAGAGAGAGAGAGAGAGAGAGAGAGACTCACCAACACCTAGACGTACACCTCGTTCCTCGTGCACATCTCATTAACTCCACTGTTTCAACCTGACGAGGTATCGCCGACTATCAACCAGACATCGACTTCGGCGTAGGAAGTGATTCACGGTTCACCGTGCATCATTTCACGCGGATTCGACTGCGGCCTGCTGCATGCATACGTTATAGGTATACGTTATAGGTATATACGTACGTACATACGCGCAGACCCGCGTATGTTCCATAATTTTCCAGCGCCGAGTTCCCTTACTGCAGACGCGGGCCCTCGCGCCGACTTTGAGAGAGCCGAGTGGTAATAATTCTTGGTAATTAATCGTAGCTTTATTTTTTTAGGGTACAGCGCCATGACGCGTCCGTCGAGATTACCCTCGCAATTACATCCGTGATAATTTATAAAGGGTTTCTATAATTGTGATATTTTAATAAGTTGCATTGTGAAATCCCGTCGTGTATCAACTTGCAGGACGAACGTGCAAAGCGCTCGTTGAATTACGTTGGATGAAGTAATACAATGCAATAAATATCCACAAGTCGGCTCGGCATTAAGTAAGCGCGCGCTTTATGCCCATTTCATTGATTTCTTATCATTATGCGCGATGCTGCTAGTTGCACGATTACGGTTCCATGAAGTATAAGTGTGCAGCGATAATTACTTAATTCTCAAATCCATTAATGCATGTTTTACAAGCGCCGTGGAACCAATTAGGATAAAACTTTTGATGAATTATAATTCGCACTTAACGTACCATGGTAGTTAATCGCGGATTAAATTCACCATCGAATCATTATATCGCGGCCGAGTTCTGGTTTGATGTTTCGATGAAAACTCAACGCGCTCACGTGAGTCGTAGTGCTCTGCAGACGAGAGCCACCTTGCAGCTTGATCCTAATTGTCTGCGGAGCCAGGTGGGCCTCCCAGTCCCTTCCTGTCCGTTCATCAAACTGTCATTCGACGATGTCAGCCTCGAGAGAGAGCGAAAGGGCCCAACGCCACAAGTCCGTTCTTGAAAATCGAATTATCGTCAAACGTGGTCGTTAGACACGCATGAGCGGCTACAAACAAAATACCAATAATACCTGTATTTTATTCTGGGAGGGCAGGGGATCGTTCACATGATACGTATTTTAATTTATTGCTGCCGTGGAGAAAATTCGGAAAATTTGAAAGTTATTTGACATTTTCTCTCGTTCACAATATATTATTATTATTTTTAAATTCGATATGAAAATTACACACGCTCGCGTATGTGCGTGCGTGTGTATGTGTGTGTATATTTCATTTTAGAAGGATACGCTATGCAGATACAATATCAATGCTTAATTAAACCTCAGAAAAATGAAAAGATGCGTGCGACCTGTGTACATACTAGATATCTCATGTGCGAGAAGCACGAACGAACAATCTTTCTCGCTGAGAAGGGTACACCATGATCTACAACACACCAATTACGACCGTGAAGTATGCATCAGTCAAGAACCGAGACACGAAACGTAATTTCCGAAGATCACATGTCGACGTTTATGCGCAAATAAAATTTATTCGTACAGCGTGCAACGTGGATCCATCTACGTGCTAAAATCTAGGCATACATATTCATCAAAGCGTAATCGCCAGTACACAGTATTAAAGCCGATTTAAAGCACTTTCGTATTCATTTTTCGCGATAACTCGCAGCGCGCGCTAGCTCGTCGCTCTTTAATTATTTTCGTAGCGTGGGTAACGTAAATCGCGAATAGGCGCAATTTCCTGCTCGAGTACAGTGGCCATGAAAGAGTCGTGTCGGTTTTGATGGCATCACCATGGACGCGCGCGCACGTTACCTGCCACCTTAGCTTCTTTCCATTCGTTACTTCCTTTCGATTATCTCGCGCCGTCCTCTATTAATCAGACCCGACAGTCGTTGCTCGCTCTTAATTACGCGCGAGCTCGAAGCTCGCGTACGTAGATTGACCATAAAGATGACTCGGGTACGCTCGATTCTTCGATGGCACCGGCAATAATAAAAGCGCCGACTGTGCCGCACGGTATACAAGGAAAGGACTCTGGGACTCTGGCGGTTTTAACCGGCCGTTAAAACTCAATGTATCGCGCGCACGACGCCATTAAGGGCGTTTAATCGAACCGCGAACATGCAGAAATTATTCTTGCCCCGGCGCGCTTTTTCCACCTGTCATCGGGCGTAATGACTCTAATGGGTACCGGGAGCGCACATTCGCACCGACTGTATTTTTCCTAATATTTGCTCGATCGAATGGAGATCCCGTTCCGCTCGACGTGTACGTGCGTTAAATCAACTCAATTAATCGTTAGTTAATCCATTTCGCGGTACCTCTTGCTCTTAATTATATCGTCCGTACTTGCAAACCATTTACGCCAGTGCATCTGAGAATCACGGGTGAAAATTACATGTACGAATAATTACATAAAAATTATGTATTACAGAAAATAAAGGCGTATTATTCCGTCGAGTTTCGTCACGAGTTTACCTTCAAGACAAGTATTTTCTTATTCGTTTGCACGGATCGGCGCTCCCACACGTACGTCCACTCTCACACGCAACGTCTCACACGTGTATGTTCGCGCGCGCGTAAAACACGTTGAAAAGACCTGGGCCTGATTTAAGACCCGAGCCGACTGACGGAATACCACAGATATTAGGAACGTTCGCTCGGCGAACGAAGCTATAGACAGTCATATCCGGCGGGCACCGGCAATTAATAACTCGCCAGGGCCTATTAATGCCATTGTTCAGAGACGCGTGACGGAGGCGCGTCCGTGTGAGTGCGTCAGCGTGGCTGCGTGTGCCCGCTATATCGCACTCGTGGCACCGTGTATGTACGTACCTGCGAGCCGCATGTGAGTTAGTAAGTGAGGGTGAGGGGTACAGGGCATTTCAAAGCGAGGGTGAGACACACTCGCGGACAGGTGCGCCCACCTCGTGCCCGGCCTCGTAATCGCCGGGCCCGATCTGTCGATCGATCGGATCGCGCCACCCGGTGAGGGGAAGCCCCGCACACTCTTGGAAGGATAAAATGAGATTTTAATCGACTTTACGTACGCTCACGCACAGCTGGAACGCTCCTCGGCGCTCCCGTTCGTAACGTACGTTTCGGGGCGAGGGTACACCGAGGGTACGACACGCGTTGTGAAATCCTTGAGAAATAACGCCGTTTCTTACTCCAGAGGCATCTCAGACAGGAATCGAAACAATTTTCATCAATAGAGCAAGTGTTACTAGTTATTATATATTTATATATATTTTATATTACCCGTAAACTTTTGAATATTATAATAGATGATAGTGCAAAATTAAATTATCCTTTAATTTTATTCTTTATTAGATGTGCTTGATTTATTTTATTTATTTTAGAATAGCAGACATATACAGCAAACAATATTTTGCATTGCTGTTAAAAACGCAACAAATCCATGTGTAAATTTAATAAATTGTCGTTATGTTAATAAAAGTTTATGTATTAAATTTATATAATCGACTAATCCAAAAGTTAAAACGCGCAATGTGAGATTATGCAAACTGTGCACAAATAACATTTTCCTTAAGTAAAATTTAACATTATAAATATATTCATTTTACATAAAATTTGTTTCCAAACCTTGTAATTTTCCTACTAATTTTATGTTGAGTTATCTACATAATATTGATGTCATCATTTGATATATTCGCATTTTATTAAATTAACACAAAACTTTGAGTGAACATGCGAAATATATGGAATTTATAATACAAATTTTTTGTTACGTGTATATTGCAGAGTCAGAAATTACTAACATGTTTCTACGCGGGCATTTACACTTCTCGATCATACTAAATTTCCATCGCGCAGATTACGCGCCCGTAGAAGTTCTCTCCTTTCCGCTTTAATCAAGACTTCCGCGTCTTGAGGATCCGCGAATTGGAGCACGAATAGCGCCAGGTGTGCCGATATTGCTTTGGAGCGCATCGCGAAATCTCCGATGTATCGACGCGAGGCGAATCGAAGGCGTGAAATTTATTTGCTGGTATGTCGGTACTGCGATGATTCGGCGATCAGCGTGCCGTGAAGGTAATAATAACGATACCTATATACGTAGAACGATAGTCGTCAGCAGGCACACAATATCTACGACACACGTGTAACGCCCGCGCACACCTTCCTCCTTTTTCTTGACCGGATCTCGTTACTACGTTTGCGTTACGCTACCCGGTATATACCGGTAAGTCGATGCTATCTATCGCCGGTATATCGGCAATGCGAGGGTCGTTCCGAATTTCTAACACGACTTGATAGATCGTTTCAGTATGAGCGACGCGCTGGGTTTTGCCTTCCTCTTCGATAGCCACGGCGGAACAATCGTGACCGAAAGAAGGGCGAGCGGAGTTCTCCCCCTTTCCTCCCCCATCGCTCTCCTCCCCAACGTAGCCGATGGCATATACGTTTATGCTAATTTGTAGTTAGCTTACGTGCGCGCTCGTATCTCCGGCACTGATGCGTGCGCAGGTACGTGCCAACGATAGGCGAGTCGTAAGGAACCGGTTTCAGCCTACCGAAATCGCACGGAACGCGATTTATTTTCCCTTTGTCGGCTATTTGCAAACAGCCGGCGATTCGCCGGTGCCCGTTCGATCTCGGACTTTCGACGAGGACGCGCGGAGGAACGCGTAGCGCGGAACGTTATCGATCTCGAGGTTGCTGATTAGTATTCGAGAATTTTCCAGCTAGATTGGAACAGTTTCAAACAGGTCGAACCTCAGAGCGAAGATATTAAATTAACACGTGACATTAATTGATAAATTCTTATCAATTAAATCATTAATCATCGACTGCTTTTATTTTATGAATTGTCAAGATAGCAAACCGATGTCTCCTTTCAGTGATCTCTTAATTGGGAAGCAATGAACGTATTATTATTTTTATTGAATGTGGCTAAAGTAGCACGCGACTCGCATCGTAAACCGTGTGATACGTAACTTCGATCTTTGCTTTTCAGACGGAGATCACCGAATGATCTCCCAAAGGTGATGATTTTCGCGATTTTATTCCGGTTACGGAGAAGACTGCGAATGTCCGCAGTCACGTCACTTTCTTCATCTACGTTGCGTACACGCGCATTTACGGATCGCAGGCAGATTAATAGCCCGTGGAAGGACGAAACGGAGGCGCGCGTTGCCTCTGAATCAAGATCGTAAAATCCCTGGCTTCCGTTCACACCGAACGCGGCCCTCCGAACTCGTCTCCTTCCTTTCTCTTTCTCTCTTTCTCTTTTTTTTTTTTACTTCCTTGTCTTGCTTACGCGAGCGAGGAACCAATAAATCTGGATCCGGTCGCCCGGATCATGTGTGCGGCTACTAAGGCGCTTACACATTATCTCCCGCCCCACTCTCCGTCCTTCTTTCCGTTTCTTGATCGCGCGCTTCTTTCCCCTTCAACCTTCGTCCTTCCCTCCTTCGGTACAGTTCCCATCGAACTTCCTTGTGCGTCCCTCCGGCCCGCAACAAAACTCAAATCTAACTTATTTACATATCTCCGGCGATGGTGGTGAATTACCATATTCACGCGTGTTATATATATATATATATATACATATAAGTATATACGTATATCGGGTAGCACATACGTGCCAACGCATATGGGAGCCAAAGACGGACACGAAGACGAGTAGTAGTAGGTAGGGGGAGTTGGAGGGGGCTGCCGATAAAACCCCCGTATAGAGGTACACCTCCTGTGCGCAAAAGCAGATCGTATGACACATACGGCATACGTGGCAAAAAAGAAAGACACGAGGGCTGCATGCGTGCGTACGTGTGCGCGCACTCACTGCCGTGCGTGTATATGTTCATGAGGATATACCCCTCTCCTCTATTGGGCCAGGTGGAGGGACCGCGCCAAGGTCGGGTCTGTTCTCTGTCTTTCGATCGTTAGAAAGGGTTGTGGATCGATGAGCGTGGATTAGCATTGCGCCACGATAACGTCCACGTATCACGGGTCGTTTAGGCGATGGAGTTGCCACAGTGGCGAATTAAGTCACTTTTTCTATATTTAACAACATATTAATAATGTGTATGATAATAAATAATAAATGTGAATATATAATAATTAATATAATAATATTTATTAAGTGTCATATCAATATCATAAATATAATAATTGTTCTATAAATACGTTCCATAAATACGTTGAAGTTGTCATAAAAATTATCACATCAATATGCAATACAATAAAAAACACATAAGTTCTACGACCAATGATGACTTAAACGATCATTAGACATTTTTATGCGCGAAGCGTGAGGCTGAGTTATGGTATATTGCTCTAGAAAATATCGGAGAAAAGAACCATAAAAGTCGAGGAGATTAAGATCATCATCGCGGACACACATCGAAGTCGTGCCGGAGGCTCTCAACAGAAAACTTATAGCATTTCAGGTAGTTTTGTGGCCGACACCTTTGCTCGTTGACCTGGATCAATCCTGGAAATCAAGATCCAGGAAAATTGTGTGCAGGTAGCATACAGACGGTGATTCATTGGGCGGAAAAGCACCTCTATGTAGCTGGAAAAGCAGACACCGCGCTTTCGACATCTCTGCAATAATAATGCCTAATCCAGATTTCTCGTTACGTCATCCAGTATGCTATCCATTTATCAATAAAATATTTCTTTCACAGTAGAACGCGCATATTTGTGTGCATATTTTTTTCTCAATTATATTTAGAAATAAATAAAATATCTAATTAAGTGAAGCATTCATTTTATAAAGTATTTTTAACACGACAAAAGAGCGGTGATTACGTAAAGATCTGTCGTTTCCAAAAATGAAAACCACGATTACCCGAATTATTTTGAGGTAGATAGTAGACGTAGGATCTGCGTGAGGTTGGAGTCAACGTCCAACACGGAAAAAAAAACCAGAGCGTTTGCTTCACTTTCGAAACCGACACTTTTGCCCGTTGACCCGGATCAACCCTGGAAATCAAGATCGGGAAAAGTTGGGCGCAGGTAGTATAGAGATGGTCGATTGTCCATTGTGCGCATGGAAAAGCACGTATATATCAGTGAAGAAGAAGAAGTTACGTGTGTCGTGTACGGAAAACGATATGCATTCACAGCGCATGACGTTCTTCCTCGTCCACGGGGTGCCCTAGAATTGGAAACGTGAGACGCGGAGGACTCGTGTGGATGCGACAGACGTGACAGGTAGAAACACTCCGGCAGGCGAGGAAAAACCTCTTTCTTCCCGGGAGACGGCTAGACAGTGCATTCAGCGCGATTGGTCCCGTTCCATTTTTCACACCTCGATTGAAAAGCGCATCAATAAATAAGATATGGAGAGCACGCGTTTCAAGCAATCTCTTGGAGGATAATCCTGATAGGTAACTTATTCACTTGTATATTTCATTTCAGAAACTGGTTTTGCGTGGGAATAATTTTTCGATCATGAAGTACGACAAATCCAATAAACGAATATAAAATTCCTGATAAGCGTAAAGTGCGCAAAAATATAATATATACAACACACGTGAAAAGTTTCAATATTGAATTTTTTCGCGTATACATATTGCGCGTGCATCCAACTTTTATTACAACTCCAGTCATGGTGTCGCGACGATGGAGTTTCCTGTGTGCGCCATGTATGTATGTACGTGCCAGATTTCCACTCGAGGATCTCAAGCTTGGAAGCGATCGGAGGGGTAGAGGGGGACGCGCAACGAAAACGAAAATACATTAGGATTTCCGCGGGAAAAAGGACGGGATTATTCGCCGTAGATCGAGCACAGAAGGTATTAGCACCATTTTGCTCCCTTAATATATTATTTCTGTGTCGAGGACCTTCTCAGGCTTCCCCCCCTTTCCCCTCCTTCAATCGTTCGTGTCCCCTCAATAGACAGTCATATGCATACCTATGAGAAGACGAAACGAGGGTGAGGAGGATGTACCGATACCCGAATTTCTTTCGATCGACCGGTCGCAGGGAACTGCGATCCACCAGGAGTGCGTATATGTATGCGTGTGTGTGTGTGTACGTAGGATGCAAATTTCTCCGTATGCAAATGGTGCATCGGGAGGTATGCAAATGCTCGGAACATGTGCGCCCCGTCTTTTTCGAACCCTTTTCCGCCCGGCACGCCGAAGATGATCGGGAACGCGCCCGATATTTGCATATCTTGGATATTTCCTCTCATTGTATCGGGACCATTGTACCGTGGGTTCCTGCGTCCGGGATGGGACGCGGATACTTACGCGCACGATGGATCCAAGCCATTAATCCGAATATCTCATTGAACCGAACCGGTGCCAGGATTGACAGATTGCCTCGAGTGTTCCCAGGATCGCCGCTTCCGGCTTCTTAATGCTTTTCCCGGCCGAGACGCGCGCTCTCGCAGATGTCTTTGCGTATCGATTATCATTAAACGCTCTTACATTCCTTTATCTCATAAATATCAAAAATGAAGAATAGAAATTAATTGATCTTACAAGAGAGCAAATTCCAGCTTTTACGCATGACATAGTAAGTTTCTGTTAATTATTATTATATAATTGTGGTAGCTGAAATTAATCTTAATTAAATAATAAATTAGTACCGTTTTCAACAGCAAGATAAAGTCGAATAGGTATCTTGGTTGAGGTGTTAATACGATTGGCAGCTGACTAATCAGAGATGCACCAAGCGAGGATAAATAAAGATAAAAGAAAATTTGGTGGCGAACGTGAGAAAGGGGTGCAGTCCTTGCCGGTCGCCTTAGCACATCGAAATTACTATATAATCGAGAGCGTATCGAAACGAGGGCCAGAGCCAGGCGCATTGTACTCATAATGCAATCGTACCGGCGAATGTCATTGTCTGAAACCAGTTCGCGATCTCATTCCTTCGCGTACTCACTCTCTCCGTGATTCGTAATTATCGGTCCGCGCGCATTGATTATTAAACAGCTTATTATGCACGTCTCGGGTCTGGGTGTTTTCGATGTCTGAATACGCGTCATCGGGACCGAGAACGGCTTGGAAAAAGCCGCCAGGTGCTTGCAAGCACCAGCAAGGATCGGGTAAGAAGTATACTGGCGAGAAGGAGCAAGTTTCACTCACGAAGCATCTGGAATCTTTTTCGCGATGGTGATTTGCATATCGATCATCCGTGCGATGAATTGCTACATTACTCATCTGTTTCATTGGATTTTTGCCGTAAAGTGAGACAGTTAGAGATCCGCTCGTACTGAATAACGGTGCAGTAACGCATTAAAACCCGGTGTATTACAATGCAATGATACGTAAAGTATTATTGTGTCCGTGCGACGATATTATTCGCGTCGTAAAACAACGCACGTATTTTATGCGCATTATGGTGTATCCGATAGAACGGGAGAACGGTGCACGCACCCGCCGCGCCGGATTAATCAGCAGCAGATCATCTTCGATGACGCGGCGCGCTCGCGCACGCGATGCGCGACGACGCGGCGTCGGCGACGACCGGCGCGGCCGCGGCGTGGCGGCGAGCACGATCGTTTTGCAATGTTGCTGAAATAATTGCGCGAAAACGGTAGTGCGCGCGAGAGAGGAAGAGAGTGACGCGCGGAGAGGCACGCTCGAGGGGCTACCGCCGCTCGGGAGAGATAGATGCTAAATTCCTCTTTGCTCCGAATTAATCTCGGCCGGAATGTGACTCCCACACCCGACTACCCCATTGCCCCCGTGGACGCCGCCGCCGCCACCGCCATGGTGGACTTTCATCACGAATGGCTTCTAGAAGGGATGCAATTGTCCGCGTCGCCGAGCCGATGCGCATACGTTGCACATTTTCGCGTCGTCAACGAGAGAAATAGAGAAAGAGCATGAGAGAGAGAGAGAGAGAGAGAGGCGAACGCAGATATAGCGTCGCGTTTTGCGCTCCGATCGAATCATTCATTCGTGTTGTCGGCGCGTGTAGTATTGTATAACGATTGTATAACTCGTATCAGGTCGGGCCAAACGTGTTGTTTGCGCCGTAATTATTTCACGTTGCGTAATACGATCGTTTACCAGCGACCATGCGTTGTTTGAGGAATACGGCGCGAATGCATCTACCGCTCGACAGTTTGATATATGCCCGATCGGAACTCGACGTCGAGCACCAACGTAAAGCCGAGAGTTGTCCTTACGTTGCACGTGAAATATTCATTGTCTACTACTGTGTGATAGTTGCGCAACGGTTTGATAGCGATCGCTTCGACGACAATATCGAGCGCGCGTTACGTGTCCGAACGTCTTGGGACGGCGCTCGAGATAATCAGATAATGAATTTGCAAAGTAACGCGTTACGCTAACGTAATGGCGAACCATCAAATACGCGAATCATAAATACGCTCGATCGTTTCCACAGTGGCAATTTACGACGCGAGTGGATTGTATGATATATATATATTTCGTCACTTGTGCTTATGTATGAGTCTGTTTGAGAGATTATCTGAGGCAGCGGCTCGAACATGCGCGTATGTTAATCTCATGCAAAGCGATCACATTAATTATGCGAGGGGACGAAATTCGGCGTTACGACCATGACGAGGAATCTTAATGACAATCGGCGAATAAGTCGCCGCGCACGATTGGGAACAGTGTTCCTGTAGGTTGCATATTTTCTGGGTCAATGACGGGCCAGAGCCAGATTCGCCGCATACTAACACGAAATTTTCGAATAACAATCCCGCCTATGTTTATTAATAGTGACTGCTCTTTCCCATCGCAGCGCAGACATTGTCGGTAGACCGAACCGGCTAGGCGACTCTCTCTACGAAACCCTTTGTGAATTATTTCAAGACAGTCTGGATTGATGTTTAACAACCGGATAGGAATGTCTTCAAATCGGGTCGTGAACGAGCGAAATGATTTTAAATGCAATGTGAATCATTTTAAAACACCCAGAAATATAGCTAATTGATTTGTTATATTAATGATAATTATCGACAATGTCGATCGCGTGTTATTACTTTCTCAGTGTCATCAGAAGTCACGAAAAAAACGCAACGTTTCAGAGCGATCAATGTTGTAAGATAACATTCGGTCAATTGCGAAAAGCAGGAGCGTGTTACGATTCGCGGATTGTATTCAGGGTAATGAATTATATTTCCGTCACACAATACAATTATACGTATGGAAGTTAAACGCGATCTCTTAAGAAATGTCTTAATTAATCCTCAGAAGCGTTTATTGCAAATTACTTCTTGCTGCGGTAATTAGACAAAATTACAACGCTCGCGTTGCACAATAAAGTAGAACGGACAGCATGAGAACTGCATTGCTGTAAGAATGGATGCTTTAGTTTTGCTTATCATTTGTTGCGGAGTGGCAATAAAAATCTTACTTCAAATACATACTAATTAATTGAAATAATGCGCTGTTGACATCCAGATTTCTGAAGATAACTTAATTATGAAATTCATTAACATGTATTTATACCTATTTTAATTACTACACTTATCTTATTATTTAGCTATATCAAACAAAAAATACGGCAATATTATGTGTTTGAACATTTTTCGAATTTAGCAATATTAAAAACTTACAAGATTGTTTATTTACAAAATCGATTAGTTACAAAATTCGTAAATTACCAAGGAATACGAAAAAATCCACTGTATTTTGTACACAGGAAAAGATATTGCGTCTTTCATATCGACAAGTGATATCGCCGATATATATCATACAATTTCTTCGTATTGTTGAAGGAAATCTGCACGCAATTGCGTGCCTCTTGCATGCGTCCGATTGTTTAGCATGCGTATGCATAGCAAATATTATCAGTGTACTCAGTGTAAGCATTTTCGACGTCTCCGCCTTGATTACGTCTTGATCGCTGTGTCGATGCAAACTGCAATGAAATATTTCAAATTTATATACAAATACAAATATTTTGCACAATAATCCCCATACATTCACATGATGTAAAATAAATTTGAAGTTATTTCAGAATAGCAGAAGTTGATCGTTTTAAAACAACACAATTGCACGTTATTGCACAAATAAATTATTGTAAAACATTGTTCAGCTCGGTTCAATTCCGATCCATCGGCGTGCTATTGCGGCTTCGACGCTCTCATTTGTTATTATGTATTGCACGGCGATTACGGAGCTTCTGAGAAATATGGTGCGCTATCATACGTAATCGACTATTCCCTGTATGACTCGACCCGAGTGTTGAGTGTCGCCACGTACGGCGAAATACGATCCTGTGGACGTTCCTGGCCTACATTGCCGCTCATTATGTGATCGAAAGTAAACGCTTAACCCTCGTCTCGGGAGGACAGTGTTGAACAATAGATTATAGAACAGACGCACGCGTTACGTCAGACGTGTATCGGATGTAAGCTGGCAATTGCATCACAAGCAGCGATCTTGATTCGTAGATCACGCATGAATTGTGAATTTCTCTCGCGAAAAATTCCTCCCCTTGACATTCGTGTATTAATTACCGCAACGATACGTGACAGTCATAGAAAGATAATTTATTTTGGCACGGTCGTTAAAATTGCAAATCGTTGCTAATTGCGGTCGTAATTCACCGATCAAGATGACGTGTCTAATCTATTCGCTGCGCGCTATAGTTATTAACGGAAAATTTTTCCTCACGGTTCTCTATACGCGAGCTACGAGTGTAAGTGCTGGGAAGAGTAATGCCGTTCCAGTCATTTGAGGGTTTGCCTTACACGCGGCAACGTTCCCGTGTGTACTTACAAAGCGAAGTAATGTACAGCAGATGGTCACGGCCAACGCCAGGAACCGAGATCTTGTTTCATCAGATCTTTAGAATTACGTTCGAGCAATCTCAAGCACGAAAATAACTTGAAAGTAGTTTTAATTCCTCTTCGGGATCGCACTTTCTGTCCCTCAAAGAGATATATAAAATTAAAACTGACATTAACGGGGATGTTTGATAATGACCAATTTTCTATACTTTTTCCATGAGCCCACATCATCTAATGTAAGTTTCATGTTTGTTAAGGAGCAAGTTCTCCAAATAAATTGTTTTATATTTATGCGACGCAAACATATTTTATAAAAAATTGCTATTGTAAAAGGGACGAGAATAGGCTTTTTGAAAAAATTCGAGAAATTTTCATACATCTTCGCTTACAGCATGCGATATATAAACAGAATGGTAATTAATCTGATCGTGGAAAACAATTTTCGGAGAGGAGGTCACGACAATGCCGGACAGGAATTTTTAAAGAGTGTGCTGCACATTGTCGGCCGCGGCTCTCAGGATGAAAGCCTCCATTCAGTTCCTAACGTTCGTTCAAGTGCACCTTTCTGAAAACTGTTTCCAAGAGCGCGTGTATTCCGAGATGTACATGTGTTACGTTGTCGTCCGTGCGCACACTATGATCGTCCTGGTAGTAGCTAACAGTCGAACGGGACTCCGCAGTATCGCGCAACGAAAAGAGGGATTCACGTATCGAAAGAACTCGAGTGATTGGTCAAAGTAATAATTATTTCTCAGAAGAAACAAGGAAAAATTGAGAAAATGAAATAAAATAAGGAGCAAGTTAGAAGTTTAATTTAAACTCTAATTTATTTTCTCGTCTCATTATTATTAAATAATAGACTCTTTTCCAAATTGAAGACAGAATTTCTGCGAGGAACGGTATCGCCGAGATAACAACAGTGATGCCAATCTCGAATTGACGCTACAGATATCGCGCTACGGTACGAGTTGCGAAAGTGCATATATAAGCTTTCGGGCGAGGATGAGAAGCGATAAGGGTGGAAAAACGTCGGGCTGTGTGATCGTCCAGAAGCGACAGCAGTGGGGGCAGCAAGGGGGTTAGAACCTGCGCCTAAGATCACCCCTTCCGAGCGCATGCTCATGCACCCCTTTTCCCACCCTGTCGCCGTGCTTTGACTCCCGATACGATCGGAAAGAAGGATCCGAGAGCCAAACTATCAACTTATCTTACTTTTTCGACTTGTCTGCTCGCACTTCGAGCGTGCCTCTTTTCAAAATACGTTTCTCGTCTTCGTAAACTTGAAATTAATATCGTGAGATATATGTGAAAACTTTCCGTTCTGAAGCGATTAATATATTACTGCATGCTGAACGCTTTAAGCTGACAAATTCTTCCGCTTTAAACAACATTGTTCTAACATCCCCTCTAATAACTAACGATTTTAAACATTCAAATTTCTTGAGATTATAGTAAAGATGATGCATAGTAGTATGCTCGATTTACTTAAAGATCAGAATATAATTCTCAACTAAGAAGTCCTGCACTTCTATCACAATTGATCTATCGAGAAATGAGGTCACACATTGCAGATGGGAGAATATCCAATCTCGCTTCCATAAAAAGAAAAAGGCGGATTTGAAAAAATTATAATTAAAGATTCGATTCGTAACTAGAACTTGAGTCCTCACCGACAGATAGATCCTTCAATCCTCCCGAAACCGGAACTCGTCACCCTCAGCTCAATTCGATCACTTCGAGCGTAGCGCAACCCTTCTTTCCGATCAGCCCGTTGAAGTCACCGATACTTCCGATACCTGATATAGTGAACCGTCCCTCGGCGTTGTGCGGTTCGTGTCCTCGTGGCCGTGGATGGTAGGGGTGCCCGGCGCACTGGTGGGGGTAACCACCCTCACGTTCCAGCGGGCTGGTTTTCATCGTTTCGCGTTACGCGGCGCCACCGTACGGCCCGCACCGAGGCGATCTCCTGCTCCCGAGTCGATTAAGTCTTGTCCAACGTCGGTGCGTTCGCGTACTCCCGTGTCGTTCAGCCCCGCGACCACCCCCATGGGTCAGGGAGACAGGGTGGTCGAAGGCGCGCGGGCGACCATCCTTGGGACGCTTCCGGTGGCGATTCACGACGGCGAGTATCAGCTCGCCGACGTCGACCGGACGACGCGTGGCGAGGACGTGGCGGACAATTCTTTCGCCGGGGTGGAAAAGTGCGTGGCCGGAGGGATGACTGCGAGGGCTGCAGGCACCGAGCGCTCGAGTTAGTCTCGGCCAGAACACAGGCCCAGCAGGATCATCGCACACGCACACGAGGAGTGCGCGCGGAGTGCGTGGATCGAACGGGCCGACACGACGCCTCACGCGCCGGATCGCCGGGCGAGTGCCAGGCACTCACGGTGTTGCGGTGTAAGGTGCACTCTCCCCGCCGCCCCCGTTCCGCGCGCACGAGGACGCTCGCGCGAGCGAAGAAGGCGCCCGACGATCCCAAGTTACTCGATTTTTTCAATTTGCTTTTGAATGTGCGCGGAATTTTTATTTTTTCTTTTTCGCTCTTGTTGAAGATCCGACTGTGCGGACAACCGCGAAGATCGAGGGGGGGAAAGACACTCGAGGAGGAAGACGACGCCGAAGAGTAACCCGCGGACAACACCGCAGAGACTGTGTTGCACCAGGTGATTGTCACCGGCGATTTGTGATTGTGTACTTGTGATGATACTTCGGCTGTGACAAAGTTTCCCTCGAAAGATCCCGTGACGGTTCCGAGTAGACGCGGGTGATTGGCATATGATACGCGAATTATTATTTCTCGACGGTCTGTTTTTCTGACAGTCGATTATTCAAAATGGACATGAAACGAGAATTTAGAATAATTTTGATTTAAATGAATAAAAATATGAGAAATTAGATGATTAAAACAAAGCGTGTGATTGTTTCTGCTTAAAATACTCATTTCAAATTCTAAATTTTTCATGTCGAGAATCATCAAAATATAAAAACTTCCCTTTTGAGTTTTTAACATCCGGATGTTATATAAATAAGAGCGACATATACTTTTAAGATTTTTTTAAGCAATGCATTCCTAGACCACAAATTTGTACCGAGTTTTACAATAACGAAAATTTATTCTAAATAACATGACATTGATACAAGCTATTGTTAATAATAACTTTAGCGCGAATTCTTCGTGTCTGTCAATTTTGGGCAAGCTGCTTAAAAATTTTAAATTTCTTTAAAAATACTTTTGCGTGACATCATGTTTAATATTCACCAAATCTAAGAAAACAATTTATGATCAAAAACAAATTGTGCCTTGCAAAAGTAAAAACTTCTCGTGCGAAATTTTTGTACCATTATCCAAGAGATGCTGTGATAAAATGACAAACGCACTCTCGATCGGTGTTACTTTCGTGGGATTTTCTTTCTCGCTGGAAGTGTCGCGTCTCCGCGAATACATCATACACGTGCAAGCGTTCTCTAGGATTATCTGAAAGTCGAAACGGGACCAGCGTGAACGTGACCATCAGACGGATTCCTGATCGTCTCGGGCGCATTACGTACCTTTATCTCGAGCGGTCAACCAACTTGCCTTACGGCTCGGCGAGAAGAGTGAGAAACGCAATTCGAGTGGCTCTCTGTCGGAGAACTCGAGACCCGGTTGATAGCACTTAGCTGACTATTATAATTCGCGCGAGTTTCAGATCGGCAAACACGTAAACCTTAACGTCTCGAGTACGCGATCGTAAACTTCATTTGCGTTTCAACGCGCAGACCTGGCGTCAAGTGTGTGCGCGAAACTCGAGATCGTTCGCGAGAGATCATCATTAGGGGGATGAAAAAGATTTCCTTCCCTGTGCCCTATAAATCCACCATCTCCCCGCACACTTTATTTTCGGCGGGTGCATCTCGAGAAAATCCATGGGAGAAACTGGGTGCAACGTTACCGCGTACACGCGTAGCCGAAAAAGGGGGACCCCCGAACGAGAAGGACTATTTAATTACGATCGATCCTCCGCCGTCAGCTGCACTTCCTCGGTGTCCCTCTCTTTCTCCCTTCCCCTTTTGCATCCGCGATCGTACGCGAGCCGCTGCGGATGACAAACGTCTTTCTGAGAAACGCAATTTCTCATGTGAGAAGTGAGTCCGCGCGCACGAGGCGTCGTCTCGAAAAATAATCACCAGCGTTCAACCCGGATCGAGTTCATTCCCTGGATCCCGCGCGTACCCCCCTCAGTCGTACCCCCCTCCGCCAACTCCCTTCCTCCGTCTCCCCCCAGCTTCGTCGAGGCCCGGTGCTCTTATCCGGTGTAAAAAAGATTTCGCTTACTTACGTCGGACAAACGGTTAAGTCTCATGTCGTTCCTACCGCGAGCGTGTCGCGCGACGACGTCCCTGAGCGCGGCTCTTGAACTTACGACTCTCTCGTTCGTCGTCGCATCCTTCGTGCGCCTCCGCGCGCGAAAGATATTGTTACAATCGCCGGGGAGTCCTCGAAGAGAATCGCGTTGCCCCTCGAAGACCAATGGCGGGGACAGGGCGGCGGACGGGACTTTATCGTCGACCGGTATATTGAGTAGCGTGCGACCGTTGGAAGAAAGTGAGTCTCTCTGCTGCGAGCAGCGAAATTCCAAGACGACCGTGACGCACGACGAGACGCGGACGTTCTCCCGCGGTTCCGTTTTCGACAGCCGGGGGACTATTTTTTTTGTCCCGAGCACAGTTCCGCTCGCGATTCCGCAACGTTCCCGCGACGCGAAGTAAAGTAATCACGACGATTAAACGAAGCCGCGTTTCGGATTCTCAAGCTTCGTTTCAGGTGACCTCAATGAGCAGACCTCTGCTCGGAGACCCGGCGACTCTCCCGCGCGAGAAGGTTTCGCATTATCGGCACGTATCTTTTTGCACCTGCTTGCAGTAGAAGGAGGAGCTTGAAAAATAAAAGGTCTTGCACGTATTGTTAGACATCGGAAAGATTAGTTAAAGTCGTGCCTGGCGTGCGCGGCATTTGGCATTCCGCGCGGGACGTATGCGAAATTAAAAACGCTCTCATTCCTCGTGACAATCGCGACTTTTTCGTGCGACACGTGTAAAAATTCGTGACGGTCGACAAATGGTGATTTGCATAAAGCGAAATGCGATCGAGAAACCGCGGCGCGCAAGCGATGCACGGCGTGGCACGGAAAATGGCCGAGAAATTCGGTTTTTGTTTTCATCGATGGACGATGTAAATGCGAAATAAACCCGCGACCGCCACCGGCATACGTCTGGGAAATATGTAATTTAAACTCCAAATGATTTGTCGCAAGTGAGTTATTCCACGGTACATCGAAATCCGGGCAGCACGTCGCATATCAGACGACGCATTAACTTGTCGTACTATTACGAGAACTGACCGGCCATACCGTGTATATACGAGCAGTAAAATCGTCTCAACGGCATTGCAAAACGCGAGGGTGTATTCGTGTTTTTGGCCAATCGCCGAGCGCCCCGCGCACGCCGGCCGAATACTTTCGGCCGCGTAATTTTATCTTTATTGTAAATGCAAACGATCGTCAAGTGTCCGATCTCTTTGTCCAACGTACGATTTTTCGCAATGCGGAAATACTGGTGTGCGCGAATCAGCAGAAAAATAATAACTATCCATTATGCGTCACGCGGCTTTTTCTCCCGACCAGTCGTTTACGAATTTTGCCATTTTAAATAATCGCTATTTTCGGCGAGCAAATTTATTATAGGATATATACCTATAGGAGCCCGGCGTGATCCATAAAAAATATTTCTATTTCAATTTTGCATTTCTGGCAAGCATTTCGGACAGATCTAACTACGTGCGAGAGATATTTCGTTTCGATATTAACTGTGGCAATGGCGTAATGCAATTTTGCAATACAACGGCTCTATTTTGAATAACTTAACGAATAACGGACTAAAAGCGATAGATTGTTCAGAATGTGTCACAGTAAGTTCGTGTTAAGCGAGCTTCATTATGTGCTCAGCACAACGGACTGTCAGCCAACTTTATCTGCTCGTTTCGGATCAGAAATAACCGCATTGATTGTAATTCTAATTATCCAACAAGTCTAATGTGTGCATTTCTTTTTCTATTTGTTCTCCAGAGTTATAATGGAAAAGTGATTCTATTAAATTATGCTATAACATTTTTTCAACTCAATTTCGCATCATAAAATGGAGCTATAAGGTTTTCGCGAATTTATACAAAAATGGTTTACCGAAAATCTTGCACCGTGCATCGATCGACTTTACGATTACATTTCCCTTGCATAATTAGAAACGTAGTCGTCGCGGCGAGGATCGTAAGTTATATATCCTTGTGAATCACGAGTACATAACGTCGCACATGGCGAGGGATGTAATGACAATTTCTGCGCACTAAATTTCACCTGCCACAATCGCGTCGCAAATATTTACCCGCAGCAACGGGACAAAAGCGGAATCCGCGAAAATCGCGATACAGGCGCGTATAGAGTGATGCGGCCGCGTCAAGATTCCGCAATTTCGCTTCAAGATGCTCGTCTCTATGCGACAAAGAAAAAGAAAGATAGAGAGAGAGGAAGAGGGGGACAGAGCATTTTGATTCTATTTAGGGTGTCTTCGTGTTCTATTTAAAACTTGGGTCCATTGGTCACTCCACCACAGGCGGGGCGAGCGCGCGCGTTACGTGGCCGCATAACGCGGCACGTTTGTCCGCATCGCCGGCTCTGCCAACAATGTATCCAAGTGTGGACACCGCATTATATTTCTAACTGTCGAAGACGTAAGAAGTCTGCGAGGACCGGCGGTGCTAACACCGGCAGACGATGCGCGAGACGCGTACTCCGTGCGTGCACACGCGGATGATGCACACGCGGATGTACACGCACGTCTCGCGCACGCCGGCCGGCGTTGACAAACTAATCCCCGCGCTATACCGGGTGACCGTAAAGTACACGCTGACAAGCCGGCAGTCTGCCGCAGTATTTTCGTGGTCGAGAGTCGCGCCTGATAAATTTTGCGCGGCGGTGATGCCGCAGATGCGCCGCACTGACATAATCGCGGCACGCCGGTCCGTGAAAATTACAGGTTTATGAAATTTCTACGGGCTTTACGGCGCAACCGATACTCGAGTGCTACGCGCAAGGATCTCACAAAGATGCTGCCGGGGCCGCTGACTTCTAAAAGTGATCTCTCGCGGCGACATTTCGCTCGGGAATCGGATCAACGTAAAGTTATAGTAATGCCATGTTTTACTAAGAGCATTATTAGCGCTTGTGTTTTGCGTGAAATAATAATTTAATGACTTTATGGCGCCGTTGGTACCGCTACGTGGACGGAGCGCGACACGTAGATCTTATCCTGTTAATAATTACACGTGACATCCTCTCCTACTCTTGGTAGCACAACGATTTTCGATTACCATTTACCTCCTTACGTCGTCCGCGAGAACACGACTCGAGACGAACCGCATTCACTGCGGAATACGAAAGCAGACATTGTCACATTAATAACAACCAGTTGAAATTCCCTAAACTAACAGCCACGCGTTAGCCATAGAAACCAATCCCAAACTGTTGACGGTATCGCGAATTAGCACGGAATACTTAATCGTGCCAAATCGATCGTTGCAACTTCGTTGCGCTAATCGAGCAACAAGTATCCAGTCAGTATTCTAATGACGGCGCGCCCGAACGTTGCATGAATTGTAGATATACCTGGTATCATATTCAATCAAACGTTATTAACTTCCCGCATTGACCTGCGGTAGCATCGCGGTAATCTGTTAGCCGCTAGCAACACCACAATAAAAACTAGAAAAAATTAAATAATATTGCGCGATTACTAACAAAATTATTAACAAAAATATTACTATAACAAAAAAGTCAATACTGATTGCTATAATGGATTATCAGAAGTTTCATTGCGAAATTATTATGATAAAAATTGGTCGTGATAAAAATAACTTACTGCGTAAATGTAATGCATTATGCCCTGAATTAACAACCGTATGTCTAAACAAACAATTATAACAGCATCTCTTCAATATTTTCGAGCGCTTTCCAGACAGTATTATTCTAATATGCACGAGTTGTATTATTTAATCGGTGCTTTTAACTTTGATATTTGAGATTCCACGAATTTTTTATACACCAGTTGCAAAATGCAAAAATTGCTCAAACCGAGACAAGCAAGCTCTGGTGGAGTCGAAAGTCAGTAAATCGAAAGCCAAACTTGGCAGACAATCAGAAATGAAAATGAACGTTACGTGTGCTCATACGTGCGCCGAGTTCGATACCAGTTAAGTTAACTGGTGCGAAGTGGGTTTACCCGCGGTAAAAGGCGGGTTGTACCAGCTAACCCCTTCAGTGGGCTATTATCTGCACGCGTGTGCCCTTAGCCTATTTTTTTATTTACGACGCGTAAGTCAACCCTATAACGCCACGGCAAAAATAATTCTGGTAAACTGCTTACAGTATATTCTCTTTTTTTCTTGAGAACTGCCGCGATAGCAAGTACGTACATATCCTGAATTTTTCATTTTCCATGACAAAAAAGTTTATTGTCTCCCATTAAAATGAGCAGTTACAATCACGCAAATTGTTTAAATATTTTGGATAAGAAAAGAATTCATTTTAAGAAATTTCTCGCCTATCTCATGAAATGACCTATCTGACTTTATAAATAGCGATATCTAATCAGCTAAATTTTTAATGACATATTTAATAAATAAATATAGTTATAAAGTTATAAATTTAAATAGATGTCCATGTATCGACAAGCTGTTAGATTTCACAACTCTATAGTTGTTAGATTCAGTTTACAAATTTCGAAGGAAACTTGTCCGGCTTTTTGAAGTAATTTTCAAGTAGTTAAGTGAAAAAGAGAGGCACTGAGTGTAATGGTGGATACAGCGCGCGGAAGGAGACTTTGGATAGCTTGTAATTTTTACTCTTGCGTAAATGACAGTTTGAACAACTTTGCTTCGCTAATCACGATTTTTCTATAATTTTTATCTATTTAAGGAGCATCGTCATATTGGATAAAATAATTTTTGGAAATTGCAAGTTTTTCAATTTTTAGTTGAAAAATGTTATTATATTACTTGTGATCATATTGTCTTAATGAACACAACTGTCATTTATAAATTCGAATATTACTATTTTTGCAATGTTTTAATTATTTCTCTTTCTCTCTCTCTCATCCCTCATTTAATACTTTTTATCATTTATAATAATGGCTCTAACACTATGTTAAATTAACAATAATCCAGAAAATATTTGATGTGTGAAATTTAATGAAATTTCTTGAACATTCAACTTGTATTCAAACAATTCTCATACTGTGATTGTTGCCGACATGAATGATTTCCAACTTTACTCAGTCGAGTCATTAACGGAAACATTGATAACTTTCCGAAAATTATGATCAAATTTATAATCTTGGTGTTTTTCAACAAATAGTTTACTTAAATTGTCAACCGTCAAGAAAGCTTTTGACGGTTTTGAGAGCAAAGAGAAATAGGGAAAGAGAAATAGGGATAGGAAAGGAACGAGAGAAGTGGGGGCAAGATAGAAAATCGAAAAAATAAAATAGACCAATAGCTGAAGCGAGAGGGGATAGATCGGATGGAAAGGATGGGAAATCAGAAGAAAAAGAGGAAGGAACGAAGAAGGGAACTAGTGATCGGCAGGGGTTGGAAAAGGGCGGTCGGGGAGTTGAAAATATGAGATCCGCTCTGGTAGGGACCATCTAGCCAGCCTCCGCTTCTTTCCGCGGCCTCCCGCTCCTTCCCGCGGCTTATCCCCACTCCTGTAGTGTCCTTTCCGAGATCAGACGGCGCGCTACCGTGGTGGGGACGCTCCGAGAGCCCAAGATTGGTCGTGTGGGGGGCCGGCCTACCCCCACTACGCGTCTCAGGCTCCGCCCATCTCCCACCATTGGCTCTGCGCCTCCTCCAGGCATTGCATCGGTCGTCCGGTAGCTCTTAGTTTCAGGTTAGGAGCCTGCTAGGACGGGTCTCGTTCTCTCTTCTTGGGGTCATCCGGACGAGAGCGGACGAAAGGGTACGCAACCCGGGTGCGTCAGTGGTACCACGAGGAAGGAGAAGACGACAGAAAAGGGGAGGATACTGAAGGATGCAGCTGTCTCTTATCGCTCTGCCCTTCGACAAGAGGAGGTGTTGGACATGACGTCCGGCTTGCTATCAGGTGGATGTCGATGAGGCTCAAGAGACTCTGCTGGAGAACGGATTACGAGGGAAACGGATTTTCGACTCGCGTGGCGTATCGATCAAGTGTTGCACTGAGTGTCACCAAAGTGCTCCGAATCCCGAAGTGATCTTCCTCGTGACTGGTGACGAGACTCCGTGTTCGTGTCATCGTGATTGGTTTTCTTCTTTTTGTGTGGTCGATTATACACCTCAAGTGCGTGAGTGTCGCGGACTTGGTCCTTGTTAGCGACGAGTGAGAAACATTGCCCTCGTACCGTGATGCGTGCCGTGTGATGCGGCAGCGGGTAGACGTCTGCACGCATTATCGTTACGTGAACGAGGAGGGCAACGGCGACGCGGAGCTCGACGTCAAGATCGGCGGACTGTCTGCGCGAGATTTCGCAATCGTGATGAGTCCGCGGATGGTCCGGCCCAGGAGCACCGCGACCCTTTAATAGTGCTGACTGATGACACGGTGACGAATGATCCGGATCACCACGATCCGTCGATCGAGGAAGATCGAGACGACGTTCAGCACAGTGGTGATGATGCCGTGGTACCGAGCACGTTTTCGACCAACGTGAGACCACCTGGCCCTGATCCGTCAGAGTTCCCAGAGTGTCGTCAGAGTGTCGCTCCAGTTTGATTCGGCGTTGCTTGGACGAATCGTGACGCGCTACGTTTCAGCGCAGATGATCGGCTCGTGCTACAGATCGGGGAAAGAGAGATCGATCCAAGAAGAGTATTCCACTTAGATCATTAGATTGAATACGTACTGTGTATGTGTATGTGTGTGTGTGTGCATGTGTATGTGATAATAGTCAATCAACGGCTTTTTTACAACACGGCCGTCGAGAACCGTCTAGAAGAGAAGTCATGAGAATCGAATGCGCGCTGCCACGAAGAAGTATCAGCTCGGCGATGTTGATCGTGAGGCAATAACGCGAAGGTGCAACTTGTCGAGTGGACGCGTGACACACAACGTAACACGCATCGCGCTACACCGTAAACTGTCAGTGAGAGACGGTACCAACGGAACCGCCGCCTAAAACGTGTTCCCCGAGTGCCAGCGATAACGGAGGCGGCGGAGACGGCGGCGGTGACGGCAAACGAGGAAGAGCAGTTTTGTGCCCGCCGGAGAAGCTCGAAGCCGTCAAAGTGGCTTCGTCACTGGGGCTCCAGGGGCCTTCAGCGCCGATCGGGGCCCAACTACTGGCTACTGGTGGTTCGGAGGATGCGTCGACCGTGTACCACGCCAATCTGGTAGCCGGTAGCAACACCTCCGTCGTGACTGCGGCGCTCCAGCAGCCGATACTAGCGAGCCTCAATTCAGCGGCATTGGCTAGCATGCAGGCCTCCGCGGAGGCCAACTCGCGGAATATAACGACCATGGAATGGCTTTACAAGAAGGAGCCCTTATTCACGCTCGCCCACTTCTGGCAACAGGTAAGTGTACGACGATCTTCCATGCTTCTTCGACTTCCTCCCGGGCAGGCGGGCAGGCTTGGTGCTGTCGATCTTGAGTGCGAAATGGAGGATCTTCCCTTCGGCCGTGTCGCCGCGTCTTGCCAAGCTCAAGTGATCTCGCGAACTCCGCGATTCCGGCTAGTCGATGAGAACTTAGTGTCGTCAATCAGTGCGATCGCGTATCACGGAGAACGGAAGGTATCCTCTCGTCGCGTTACATGACAGGGGTAGTGATCGCAATCGTTGAGACTGCGTGCACGTGTGTTGCTTCGATGATGAGGATTAGTGCGGATAGGTTGAGTAGCGATCATTTTGGGTCACGCGAGAGTGAAATGATCGCGATTGTGCCGATCAGGTGTACTCTGCGTTTCAAGAGAGGAAGAGAAAGAAAGAGAGAGAAAGGGAAACAGAGAGACGGAGAGCAAGAGAGCCCGTGAGTGTGCGTTCGCTCTGCGTATATCCGGAAATGGGCCGCTCGGCGTCGCGTGGGGTGAGATAATCCCGGAGGGTTGCCGGAGGGTTCGACCGTGTCACGCGTTCGTACTAGCAACGTTTAAATCAGAAAATCTACTCGATGCGGGTAACACAGTCATTCGATACGCTGCCGGTATTTACGTGACGGGACAGAGTGCTCTCTACGTAATTCGAAAAGAAAATACACACATTTTAGTGCGCGAGAACCTTTACGCGTTTACCGTTTAAATGCGCGCCGGTGCTAAGCTGCAAGTGTCACCGCGTTGCTTCGAAGGCGTTAGTCATTGATAGCGTTACAATCTTGACAGTTGTAACTACGTAAATTATGAATGCATATGCATGAAGTTATCGAGTTATTAAATATATTAAATATAATGAGTTCACTCACAGAATGCCATGCTTACTACTGATAATAATTACAATAACTCAAGATATTGTAATTAACTAAAAAGTAATTTCGGGTTTGTATTACAGTTAAACGCAATTTGCCATGTAATCTATAAATTTCGCACTCGATGCAACGTTTGCCGGCTAATTCTTAGTAATTCATATTCCTCAGAAAAAAAGAAACAATACGAAAACAAAGTTTAATATAAGATCGCAAATATCTTGGAGTTGCATATGTTATTGATTTAAGATTCAGAGTCAAATCTGAAAATAGTTTATTACTATATTTTATTACTCGTTAAATATCGATGTGACCTATCAGTATTTTATTTAATAAAATAAATCAAAAGAAGGAAGAAAGAAATGAAGTCGCATTCACAACAAAAATCGTTAATATAATGTGATTTTCTGTATCTCGTATTTGTTTGAAAATCGTGTATATTCGTCATTGGCGATCACTATATATCGGATTTTGCCAGAAACTGTCACAAACTCACACGTTAGATTTTCGCAAAATTTACTTGCCGATAAATAAAAACGTTTCATCTGTCACATCACTGACATTGCGATTCTTAGAGAAAGCATACTGGCGGATTTAATTGACAGATGGGATATTGGAGCGGTTTAATTATAACGCGCGGTTTAAGAGCGTATCTCGCAAGCACCGGTATGAAATCGTCTGTTTCGACAACTGTTGACGAATCCGTACATACATCGGGCACAGTTAATAAGGAAAAATTAAATAACGCGATCCACACCGCGTTTCTGCGACAGTATTGATGAATAACGCGAGCTACTGATATCTATTACGGCCAGACCGGTCGTTTGCTGTTAGCCCTATCATCGGAACTATTTGTATCGTCGACTATTAGTGCAAAAAAAAGAGCGATCTGCCATTTCGCGATGGCAAAATGAGGAGAAATTAAAAAGGATTTAACGTTGAACGTGGTTGACGAATGTACAGCTGTCACTGCGCCGCGCGCGCTATGATTTATAAGTCGCTGGCTCATTAGGATAATTTGTACGTTTGAAACGTTTTGTCAAACGTCACTATCAAACGCCGCGTCCCGGGCATCTCGAAAATAGAATATTGCCCCGTCAGTTAACTCCGTAAATAATTCCGGGATTGTCGTCCGCGTTTGGTGGTAAATCCTCCACCGCAAAATCTTTCGGCACCTCGTCCGTAATTGCTCGTTGGTCAGATTCTCGGCCACTTGGCCGATTCTAGGGTCGAACGGTGAAGGTGTGAGGGTGGCTAACGCCGAAGTTTCCCTAGTGCGGTACTTGGTGTTTGGAGGATAGTTTAGCGATTTGGGGATGGCGCGGCCGACTTGTGGCAAAGTGGCCGACATAGAAGGGGGTTGTCGTACGCTGATAAACGATAAAGCCCCACCGAAACGTGCCGATGTTAATGACTGGACGCAGGAAGTGCAAACGTTCGTCGCATCCTTTGATTAGAGGAAAGTTCCGACCGCAGGACAAAAAAGAAGAGAAATCAGGCAGATGTGAATGAACAACGCGTTCTACACAAGTTTGATGTATTATCGGATATTCATTAACGAGACTTATCGACTATCGTAACCTAGAAATCATTCCAGAAAATAGATTTTATAGATTTTATACGTAATCTTCGCTGATAAGTAGAACATCAATTTCTACAATTTTTCTGAAAAATCAATGACGCAAATTGAAGTGACATCCTCTTGTTCTTTTCTATTTCCACATCTTGCTTATTTACATCGAGAAGCTGCTTGCTCAAAGATAGCATTGAAGAAGTAGCTTAATAAATTATTATCCATATTAAATTTAACAGGTGCATTAAGTTTGGCAAGTGTCACGAATTTCTGCATATCGACTTGTCTAACATTGCTTATAGAACATTGCTTATAGACTCAATGCAGTTTATTTAATCAGTTGCGCTCTTTTGCCGTGTAATAATATCAGGGAGCATAATCGAACGTTGGCAACCCTCGCTCGTTATTACTCAACTACCGGTTTCCTATAAAATACACCCGCTTAATAACGCGCGAACTAGTGCCGCACCGTCCTTCACCACGAGATTATGACCCGCACGGCTCGGGACTATTAATGGCACATAGTTTCATAATTATGTCTATTGATTAGTCTACGAGCT
The DNA here is from genome assembly GCF_003672135.1 of Ooceraea biroi. Lineage (NCBI taxonomy): Eukaryota > Metazoa > Arthropoda > Insecta > Hymenoptera > Formicidae > Ooceraea > Ooceraea biroi. Next base: position 2,385,282 of record NC_039514.1, on the reverse strand, counting down.
AATGACGTAGGCATGCCGTCTAACTTGCGGAAACAGAAGTTTCTTCAGGTCAAATCACTGTCTATGCCTCCAACACCAGCACAGTGAGAAATGTGCATAATATTTTGTAATTTTACATTTTATTGTTTCAAAAGAAGAGATATAAGTGAAACAGATGCTTCGAGATTTGAAACCTTGAACTTGAAATAGTGATTAGTACTTTCAAGATTTAATTCATATTTGGTTTCAAGCGCATTGACTGGATTCTTAAGACCCTCGTCCTTTTTAGCCTGTTAAGATTATCCTGAGAATATTCATGCTGCAAAACGGCATCTGTGAATAAATATAACGTACTGAAACAGCCGCGGGCGAAGTGCGCTGTGGAAGCAAATTAACTTCTCTCGTTGCGACGCGATGGTTAAGCAGTGTGAATTCGTACTTTTAACTCGGTTTCCGAATTAAGCGAAGTTCCTCGTAGCCGTCCATAAGGGACACCATAAGGGCATCAACAGATTAGGGCTAGAAATATGATTAGCAGAAAACGCTATTTAAATTCATTTCGAAGAGGTAAGCGAAGTATCTCAGATATTGTGTATTATTCGACAAGTTCCCGTTAGATCTCTAGTTTGTTGTATACTGATCGCATGAGGCGTTCACGCGACGAAATGCGCGATGAAGTAAAGTACATTGCTCCGTCTGACGACGCGCACGAGATTGCAGCGCAATTTTCTGACTCGCGCGCTATCGACGACAATCGAGTGAGTCTCCCAGTTCGTTAGCATGCTACATTTCTCGACATCATTGTATTGACTTTCGACGTTGGTGTTTCGTCATCGTTGCGTACCACTCGAGCATGAAAGACCAGTTCGCAAAAGTACAATCTATTTCCAGAAATTATTATCTTCGTTAATCCGATCAATGACTGTATTATTCAAACGGACTTCGTGACAAACTCATTTTTATGATATCAACGTCATTTTCAGGAAATTTTGTATGCAAGTATCAGTAGCTACGAAAAATTTGCGCTATTTCATCTCAGTTTATTACGATGGCATTTATAGTAACTTCTGATTTCGGCTGCCTTATTTATTGAAAATTCGGTCAAATCGATTTCTTATTTCTTTTCAAGACAGGTCTGACTTCTAAGATTAATTCGTATTGGTAAACGCAGTCAGATCGCAACCTTGTTACGAAGAGATGACTCGCGAGATATCTGGCCATCGCAATTTGTATATTCTCCGATTTCCAACGTCAATACTTACAGCGTGGCGTTGACCACATCGTACAAACATAGAGTCAATACACGTTAGATAATGATTTTTTTCCCAGTCGAATCGAGCTGGTCGTATGCAGTATTTCGTAAAATTAGGTCGTCGCAAATCCATCCTGTGTTTCTATAAAAAAAATCTGTGAAAAAATCGTTGCAACAATGTCTGCAATTTCGAAACGAAATAACAACTCTCAAGACCATGATTGAAAAAAAAATACTACATTCAATTCTAGTGATCAAACTTTCTGTTCACCGAACGGAAATTGCATTGACATGTATGAATGTGTACGTAGTGAATATAACTTCCTTTAGATAAGCATGCATGAATGCGGACACACAGTATACGTTGACGTAGAGCATTATAAAGGACGAGTAGAACGAGTTTTCGCATGTACGAGTCTGCATTTGACGCTTAACAAATTTAATCTTCGTTAACTTTTATGTTTTCTATAAAAGTCACTTTTGGACGAGCACGGCCGCGACTCGATGGTGTTTTTATCAGGGAACATAATTGCCTAGAGAAAATAATTTCGATAGTAACGATAATTCCAATCTCAATTGACTAACATTGTAGACTGCTCGTAGATTCAATAAATGAAAGATCCTTCCCACACTCGATCAGTATCGATCTCGAGCATGAGAGCAAATAAGAAATACGACTCCTAAATATAAGTTCCGGTCCGGTCCAGCACGTTCACGCAGCATCCGTGCGCGTGGAGCGAGACCTCGGAGCGTACTCCCAATTAGGAGCGTGTCGGCCGTGAATGGACAAAAGTTTTGCCGTGGCTAACCCTCCCCTCCATTCCTTATTGTCCCCCACTATCGTGACCGGTATCCCTTCTCCTGGAAATATGGTAGGGGAATCCCTGACGAGGTTCCCGAAATCCCCGAGAGGCGGCGACACTTACCGAGGTGCGTCGCACGCCGCGACGTGAGTCACGCGGACGTGAGTGGGAACGAGAGATCATTCGAGCGAGCAAGATGAGAGGGACCAGAGGGAGACGGACGTGTGGTGAGTGAATGAGAGAAAGAGAGAGGAGAGGGAAGTTGCACGAGCCAGATGTCAAAGGACTAAAGAGTTTCACTGGAGCGCTTTTTCTCCGTATATAGAGGCACATTATACGTCGACTGTATGACGATTTGTAATAGGATTTGATGAATTGAAATGGGAAATTCAATGATTAAAGTAAATCAAACATTAAGCATATTGATGGCCTTTAAATGCGGTACTAAACATGTAAAAGTGGATAATATACATTATGATTAACTTATCTTTCTGTGACTTCTTCTTGCGTGATTAATAAAATGTATTTGTAGGAATACATAGAGATTGAGATATTTGAAGTAACATCGAAACTCGGAAGTGTATTGTTGAGATTGTTAAAATCAAAATGCGATATATTGCGCGTGTACATTGCAAACGCAAACTGTAAATTACATATTAATGTTTCACGTTGCACATAGGCTCGTCCGTAATGCAATGTATTTTGGATTTATGATGTGCGATATCATTAGCACGGATTATCGCACGTCACTCGTTAAAAATTAATTATAGTAATTGGATATCACTATTAATTAAAAAGAAATTAAAGTCGCACAGTTAAACAGAGCGGCTCGGCTATAAAGCTGCCCGTGTATTAATTATGCTTAGTGAATACTCGATTTATTTATTTATCAGCATAGCGTGATGTTAATCGTGAATTATAGAGAATGCAAAGTATCGGATCCAATGCATTTTTACGCAAAGTGAGACGTTAGGTTTATTAATGCTAAGATATTATATTTATTAATATTAATATTAATATTAATATTATAGATATATAATATTGCAACAAGATGCAAACTCTAGCAGCATATTTAATTCCTGTGTGCGTATGTGTGTGTGCATGCATGCACTGCTGTCTTTTTCAATATTTAAGTATATAGTGTGTATGTATCATTATATCAGTACGGTACAAATTCTTTTATGACACGTTATAAATCAATCATATTTAATATAATTTCATTATTGAAAATTCTTCAATATTTCTCAGGAGTTCTCGTTTGAATTTCAAACTTTGAAACATCAATTATTTAAAACTTATTGATATTTAATATACATGTATATCTGATATCGCAAGAAACGAGAGGTCGACGAGCCAGTGTACCAAATTTCTTAAAAATACTCCGAATCGATGAGACGCATGCGAAGGGAAAATGCGAATCAACACGGAGTAACCCGACCGAGACTATAAACCCCAAACGCGTTCAAAGGGGAGCGCAATGACAGTGGCGTACGCACAAAAGGAGGGCGGGAGCGAGAGAGAAGCTCGACGAAGGAATCATTAGCGCGTTATACCGACATCGTGGTGCTGTATCGCGCGGCGTGTCGACCTCGAAATAGAATACAGAGGCTTATTTCGGATGCGCCGTCTCGTTGGTCTAGTCCAGGCTTGGTCTAGACCTACGTACTAGATCGGGGTACGCCTGTTTTACGAGCTGCTAGTAAGCAACGCGGTCGGTTAGGCGATGACTATAAGTGAGCGCAGGTGCACGCAGTCGCGTATATATTTGCTGTTCGCCTCCTTGCCTTATTAAAATACATAATGAACGAGGTAGCGGCGCACGCAGAACGGAACCACTTCGCTCGGCAAGACCCTCGTCGTCTGCGCGCTCATTCTTCCGACGACTCTTTCGTCAGCGAGTCGATCCTCCGAAACGACTCGAGGTATCGTCTTACCGATGAAGTACATGGGAAAACAGCAGTGCACGACATTCAAGCACCTGTCGGTTATAGTGAGGGACGTGCGCTCAAGGATAACGTTATCGTCACGTACCCTGTATCGGGAACAATGAAGACAACAGCTGGCGATTGATCGCGAAAGGAAAAGAGAGGAAATTGATTTCCTTACTCGCGATTTCTTTATTCCTGCTTTGCTCGAAGGCGCAAAGACGGAGCGAGAGGGAGACGATAACGATTGCACGTTGTGAACGGGAATGCGAGTCATAATGTGGCCGGGCGAGACTACTCGCGTGTAGACATGGATGAGGAATTCCGTATGGTGAACACGGGTAGCCTAGACAGCGAATATCTCATTGGAAGAAACGAGACACGCCGTCACGGCAGTTTTGATCAATGATACGAAGCAACACGTTTCAGTCGTGCGAGATAAGACCGTGCAGTAAACTACTACAAGGGTTACTTGCAGCGGTGACTCGCCGGGCGACCGGTTCATCGAGGGGTAGGATCGGGTGGAAGAGTCACGCGGGGGTATGATGTGGATTATTAATTTCCGCGGCCGTTATTTCTGAAATCGGTGATTTAGCTGTCGGAGTTAGCCGAGGAGTCGGTGAGCTCGACTGCCTCGGCGGCCAAAACAGTGATTCACCCACACTCTAAAAATATCCAAATACACACTGAGTCGTGAGGGATACTCGCTCGCTCGCTTACTCGCCCCGAGCACCCACTAACTGCCGGGTGAAATCCCACGCGAGGAAGTATCGTCACGATTCGCCGCGCGATAAGGGCTCACGGTATGCAGACGGTACCGGGAGTTAAATTATTTTCCCGTCGATAGTTTACTCGATGGGATCCAGAATGATGGACGGGATAACGCGTGCACGTATGAAAATGTGCCAAGATTCATAGGCATGCCCGATAACCGCGCGTGAACGTTTATTATCCGCGAATGTGACGATCACAGTAAAGTGAAACGTTCTGTCTTTCCCCGTTCACGTTGTGTGAAATACGAATATTATGATACCGAAAAGTTAAAGCCGCGTTTCACATTTGGATGTACAATGGAATTCACGCGGATCTTTCTCGCGATTCTCGAGACTATGAATTATATTCGTTGTGCTGCGCTTTTACAAATACAATGGATTTTGCGTTCTACTTTGTGCAAACGACGGGGGCAGAAGCGATCGAACAGCCGGAGTATGTTCTCCACCTCGGAGGCCTGGAAACGTCAGTCTCTGTCGATCGGCTGCAGTGTACCGCCGGTGAAAGTGAGTGCGAACGCTCACTTCGCGGGTCACCGGTTCCCGGGTGTCTCGTCGATGTATTAATTGCGGGTTGCTATTTAAAAAAGGCAAAGAGCACGTTGCCTGTCGTATCATGATCGTAACAGCTGCGATCGTACAGATCGGAAATTCATAAGAGGCATCTCATATCCATTTTTTCATGAAGTCGATGGATCCGTCGACTTCATCGTGCCGCGAAATCGCAGGTGAAAACTTCGGGATTTCAAAAAGCCTGTAGAGTAAGAGAGAACTTCGTCATTCGAGTAGTCTTAGATTCTCGCAAGGCGCGCGTATGTCATTACATGGATCATTGCAGTATGCCGTCTCTCGGGATTCGAGCAAATATTTGTCGAGCCGTCTTGCAGACGTCAGTGACTCGTTGACCATTCTAGCGCATCCTCATGAATCCACGCGATGCGTCAGGATACACCTCGCGAGATCCAACAGCATTGGATTCGCAATCCTCACGTTACTCGCGCGGAAAACACGCCAAATCGCTCCATTCGACGCGTTATATCGGCGTTTCGACTAGTCGACGCGATACCTCTTAATTATCACGACGCGACCCACCTGACCCTTGACCCAACTGCCGTCCCACGACTTGCATCATGCACCTACGCGCGCACGGGCACTTCCTCGACAAAGAGGTCCTCCGGAGACGTGGTTCCCGAACTGGACATGCCGAAACTGAAACCCGAAAGGTCAATAAGTGGTGCTCGGGTGAGGGCTCGCGCGCATGTGGTCGAATGATACCTAGGTAGCAATTGCAAATTGGCCGTCTGTGTGGCCGCCTCGTGTCTGCCGGCTGTTCGTTTCGCCAACTGTATCGGGTGTTGCGCTCGAGACGAATAGATATTTTTTTCTTGTCACAGAAGATCAATTTTTGTATAATAATACACAATATCAACCTTCATTATGTATCGCATACGGTCTAATATCTCACGTTGCGTGATGTCTCGTAAGAATTTTGTTGCTAGAAAGTACAACGATGGAAAGCAGAAATATCAATCATCACGCGACTCGCGTATCCTGCGTGCGTCAATTTAACGCCTGAGATCGCAGAATAGTTTTCTCGGCGAGCCGCTCGGATTCCACTTATAGATGCAAGTGCGAGGTATCGGTTACGGCGTATTTGAACGGATATCACACTATAACGCACAACACCGAACGGCCGCGTGTATAGGTAGGTAGTTGTCGCGACTCGCGAGTTGCTGCGTCGCGTGTGCAACAGATGCGCCAGGCACGCGAGGCGCATACCACCATTGGGACATACGCAGGTCGTGAACTACGAACCTTCCGTGAAACTTGTACACGATACCAGAAATATTTGGCAAATCCCCTATCTGGAGATCAAACACCCCGTGCTCTCTTGTTACGTTAATCGCGCTTTTTCGTCGTCGCATATCGTCGCAACGTTTATTTTTTGTAACAATTAGTTATCAATTTTTCAGAAATTATTTTAATCATCAATAATGAATTAAGCGGAAAAAGGCTGGTACTCATTCTTTGGCGTTTGCGAAATAAGGCAGCATTCCGAAAGTACATTTTTAGCTAAGCGCAGGCTCGGAGAACGCGTGGCGTGAATTGGCGCACGCCGTCGCGAATGCAGATTAATCGTAGCGGACTACTTTGTTGCTTCTCTCAAAAGAAAACGAGCTCTTGCCCGTGAAGATGCTCCGAATAAGCGTGCGGACAACTCCGAGTGCCAGTCGCTATTGTGCCTCGTATTCGGGACCTCCGGCGTTGAAAGAACTGCCACGGGAGCGTGAACGGCGTCCAGAATAGCGAAACCGGGATAAAACAACAAGTCGAACGAAATGAGGCAAACGAAGATCAATGCGTCTGAAGACCGCGTCTGCGGTAACATTGTAACAACGTTTGTCTCGTGCTGATGACTTTTTCGCATTAATAATAATTAATGATGCGGCAAATCATTATACATTTTCAACTCTGTCACACTTGAATATTAGTAACAGCATAATATAATTTTTGAAATTACAATTCTAGTATCCTGCACTATTTTGCAATCCCCTTTCGTAACCCTCATTTCAATAACTAACAAAAGTTTTTCTTTGCTAAAATTATCTTGTAATGATAATTGTATGTATATGACAGATGTGAAAAATGTGATAAAAGTTAATATCAAAAACAATAAAATGATTTTTTATCATATTTTATTTAAATGCATTATTTAGAAACATGAAATAATTATGCAATAATATTGATATGTGAGATTTACGAGTACATAATGTGAAATGTGAAATCTGAGAATTTCTAGAATTACACTTGTCTAAGTAAATCAATTTCTATAATTTTCTTTATATATATTTCTTTTTTCCACGTAGCGAAAAGGAGTCTCCGCATGAGGATGACTCTTTCTCTCTTTCTGCTCCTCTCTACTCCGTTTTGTTCGTTTTCTCTCTTTCTCCCTTCCTGCTCCTCCTCGTTTCCGAAAACTATTCAAAGGTCGCTTGGAGCGGTTCCAAAATTCCGAATCGCATGGGACGACATCGCGGCGATTCCTGCAGCGATTCGGGCTTAAGTGAATTCGGAGTGAGCCGTAAAGCGAGGCTAAATAAACTTTGGCCGCAAACGTATCTCGTATTCGGCCGCGTCTGATTTAAGGGAGCAATAACTGCGCGATCATTGCGCCCGAGCTAATTTACTCGGCGGATTCGATTTCGCGCCTCGCAAAAATTTTCACCTCGTGTTCCGTTTGATACTCCAATAACAATCCGCACACGAGGCGAGATACTGGAAATTGATTTACTTAGACGAGTGTGTAATTCTCAGATCTCACATCTCACATCGTGTACTCGTACATCTCACATATCAATATTATTGCATACTTATTTCATGCTTCAAAATAATGCATTTTTTAAACAAAATTTACGATTGTATAAAAAACAATAAAATGATCTTTTCACATCTATCATATTTCTATATGCATTCAATTATCATTACAAGATAATTTTATATAATCTTCCCCCTTAGCCCTGTCAAGTGTTTGGAGTTCATTTCTCATGGCAAACTTGGCGAGAAATTTTAAGCGCGAGTTTAATCAAGCAATCTTAGTAAAAAGAATAAATGATCGCGAGATGAAAAAAACACAAGGGAGTTAATTCGAGGCTTGATGGATCAAACGATCGATGAGCAACGCGGGTCATGTGAAGAGGAACGGTGACTAACATCGGTTTATTTTACGGCCGCACGCGGAATGTACGATATCGTGAGCCGCGGAAAAATCCGGACGTCTTATTCCTTCTTCCCGATGCCCGACGTCACGATGGCAACGACGACGGAGGGCGTCGCAGGAGGGAGGCACTACGTCTGCGTTCTTGCACGCCTTCTCACATTGTCTGCTTACTGACGCAGGCGCGCGATGCACGCATGAATTTGCGTTCGACAATGTGCAATTATTGCAGACAGATAACCGGGGCTGCTTTACATGATTATTAGACGTGCGAAGTGGACGCGAGCAAGCGGGTAGACGCGAGGGAGAAAGACGGCGGATAAGACAAGCGGCAAGAGAGGAGAAAAAGAAAGAGGTAGATAGAGAGAGAGAGAGAGAGAGAGAGAGAGAGAGAGAGAGGCGCTCGTCGCTAACTCGAAGAGTTCAGCGCGCGAGCGGCCAATTACCTGGGAAACATAATTTACGGGAGATTGCCATAACAGGACGAATACATGCGTTCGCGGAACAAGCGGACTTGTTACATGCCATATTTCCACCTCATTTCACTCGTATGCCCTTAACCCTTAATTCATTTTTCTAAGTGATGTATAATTAGCGAATAACACGATATTACTCTACATTTTATTTTTCCCGCGATTACGTTTAATTAACGCCGCATGTGTTCATTGAACGCTATTTCTGCTCCACTCTGCTATTAATTAATTAGCCGTGTACATTTTAACGCGCGGTGCACCTGCGATTCCGTTTAGTATCCATCGGGAAAGCGAGAAGAAGTTTCTCGATTAGTCGCTGATCCAGAAAACACTGAAGATTATCGATCTACGAACAAATCAATTAATACTGCCAACAGATTTCGAGAGAAGATCGCTTCCGTAATGTTACCTGTGTGTTATTATATTTACCGCGCGGGAGGGAGGGGGCGAGCAGTAAATCGTGTAAAATAACAGGACCTCGCGCGGAATGCGCAATTGCGGGTCCACAATTGAATTCCCGAAACGAACGGCCGAACGGAAGAGCGTTTGATAAGCAGCCGGAAGTTGGTCGCGGGCAAACACCCAGCTTTCCTCTCGCCTCTGATAGCGCGCCAACGACAGCTGGTCGAGCACGCGTTGCTGCACGGTCGGCTTGTTTCCCTGCAAAATCGCGTTGCACACTGCAAGTAAATATTCGCGATCGGCTTTCCATAATTAAGCTGTATCCGGTACCGCGATCGAAACGAATGAAGTATGCGCAACGTTATTCGACATTAACCGAGTTGGGAATAAGATTACCTCTCGGATGGAATATCGCTGATTAATGCGCGATTTCTATTTTCGGAGATGATTTATAGGAACTCGATTATATATTCGTTAATGGAAATAACGACTCGGTCATGCATCCTCAGCGATGGGTTTGCACGGGCCTACGCAATCGTGGCCACGGCTTTTTCGTAGTCGCAATGGCTTACGTCGTAATATCACTGACGATTACGCGAGGTGGTATAATGCGAGACCCTAATGCGTCCTGGAAAGATACCGGCTCGCTCGATCGTACGATCGACGCAATTGACACGAAGCGAATTTATGAGCAAGCATTGACATCGAGCAGATAGGGCAATCGTATATCGAATTGCCTCGCGAAGTGGTGCGACACGAAAACAGGGTCGATGACTATCTACCAGCCGTTCGCGTCATTAACACGCCAAGCGGAAGAAATGCGAGGGAAATGTTGCGCCGTTGGAAACTAAAAATCGGTTCTCCGCGAGGCGTTCGAGCCTTCCGCCGAGTCCGCTCGTGGACACATGCGTGGACGCGGGGTCATCATGGATCGCTGATCATCGAGGTCAATTTGATCCTCCGTCCAGCGCAGGATCGCGCGCTGGATCCGGTCATCGGTTGAAAAAGGAAACCCACTATCGACAATCGGAGAGAGGGGGAGGGCCTCGGCGAGGATGCCATGCGGTGGCTCGTCTCGTTTTATGCATGTAAATTCACCCGGACGTGACGTGGCCGGCGGGTCTCGCGGCCGTATGAAAGTTAGAGGCCATCTCTGCCAATCGGCGTCCATTAAGTCGACACGAGGCGCGCGCGAGCGCGACCGCTTTCGGTTTCGTCGTTTCCCCGATTTCCTTCGTGCGCCGATAACGAAGCCGCGCGACGACGCGATTGCATCGCGCGCGCGCACGCATTGCGGTGCGCGCTTGCAGATGCGCAACGCGTATCTAACGTGTAATCGAGCCGATCGACAAGCTTCTGCACACGCCAGTGATGTACTAACGAGCTGTTGCGGGGCCCTGCTTGGCATGTCGTCGGTTTTGTTCAATTTTGTTCGCTCGTAATATAATCGTAATATTGCTCATAATACTTGGAAATTATCGAGAATTATTTTTTCGTCAGCAAAGTCTCGATGGTTCACCAGATGATACAACGCTATCGGCACTAAATGATGATTGACTCGTTCGACAGAACGCCATATAATAGCCGCTTCGTGGCTACGTAAGCGGCGACGCGCGTCGTTAATGGCGCGATGCGTTCATGCCGGTAAACTGATGTAGATAACATTTTTTCTTCCGTTCTAGTTGCGGCTTTACGATGGAGCTATGTTATCATACGCGATCGCGTCACCGTGCACTTGCGCCCGTGCTGCAGTACGCCGCGAACACATTACGTCCCGTCTGTGTTAATGTAATTTATCACCTCTTGAATATTCGTGACTTTGATACAAAGACAGTGTGTAGCCTCATAGCTTATACGACTCTTTAGTTAATTCCTAGCGGCTGTTATTGTTACGCAAAGGAAACATGGCTTATCCGCAGCATAGGTTTCCTTTCTATCCTCATTTTATACATGCCTGGCTTCTGCGATCCCTCCTCAGAATTCTCATGCGCTAAACGCGTGCGTGTTATTGAAGATATGCAATGAAATTGATTCAAAGACAGATCGCGCAGCGTGCGCAAAATGCGCACTCTGCACCGCGCGGAGTTAACGACGGTTGTCTACTGGATTAAAGTTAAATCAATCCTGGAAGTCGTATAATGTACTTTCGGAGGGGGCGATGGGGGAGAATGTTAATTAATGGCCGTAAGTTGGCGCGACATCGGACTTGCGCCACTGCAGGTGTAATACGCAAGTGCCTAATGTAGCGAAGTTGGTGGTGGGACCGCCAGACCGGGATATCGCGAGCAGACGGAGTCAGTTAGAATTGAAGGAACTTTTCGCCAAACGATAAACCGATTTGGCGAGCTGACGCTAGTTAGCCGGACACGAGACGGCCATATACGCGGCCGGCCCATTATCCTGTTTCGGACGCGACTGTAATTAAGCCTGTTTCGAAGGATTAGCACGCGTGCACCGAGCGAAATGTCCTCTCGAGCGGAGTTACGCTTTTCTTTTCAACCGCGGCTCCATTACGGCCCGGGATCACTGACCCGTAACTCCGGGAGTGCAAGTTATTATTGTAAAAATCGCACACATATGTACGCGCACATTGACGTTAATTACATATATCGAATACTATTAAAAGGAAATTTAATAGTAGTTTAGCAGATATTTATTTCCAAGAATCGTCTGCCATTACGATGTCGATTCAAATCCTCCGCAGTTTATTCGCGTAGATTGCCGATTGCGAATCAGGAAAGAAAAGAGCTTTTCTCTCCTCTGCTCATAACTCTCTGCTTGAGAGCTAAATTTCCCGATGATTGCGAAGATGTCAAAGCTCGGTGCACTTGGTCTCGCGGCACCGTACTCGGCGAGGAGCAAGTGCATGATGGTAAGGCGCGCTCGCACTCGCCTCCCTTTTTTTCTAAATTGTATCTATTGGCTCGAAGCGATTGAAAGTAATTGAATGAAGCGGCCGGTTATTTACGAACGTTTAAGCGGAGCCAACTATCTGTCCATTCATTCGGTCTTGTCCCTTCATTCATTCATCATTCACTCTCGCCGGTGTACGGCCGTTGCATGTATAGCAGTAGTAAAGGCCCATTCAATTGATCGGTGATTGTCTAAATTATAAGATTGCCATACAATGGCTCTCATCTCGACCTATTGGGGCCCCGTTCGCCCGTTGCGTCACCACTTTAGGACCGGATCGCAAGCGCGATCGTATTAAAAGTGTACCTACGAAATCGGTCGATGCTCTAGCTCGCGATCGGCAGAACGATCTCGATCGAGTGCACGCACGATGAAACGCTTTGCACAGTGAGGGAAAAAGCCACCGTTTGCGGGTACTCCCATTCATGGAAACCACTGGTCACCGAGTGGTGCACCGAGACCGGATTAACCGTCCGCTGTTGGCGAACGCAAGCGACACGATGACATGTGGGAAATCTATGCGGCGTTCGGACACGCATACGCATCGGATTTTTCAAGTTTGTCAGTCACTTCAATCACGAAAACATTTTCTGTTATTAACATTACGATAAATGTAGGTACCACTTTTCGTTAATTACATCGCTGAGAAGCTCTGGTTTCCTGCTGCCCATCGTCTCTCGCGCGAAAAGTGCCAGAGATTAAATTGTCGTACCGCAAATAGTCGTATCGTGTATAATTTGCGTAACTTATATAGCTGACAGTATCAGTTTTCTCAATAATAAAAATTAAGTGAGACCGCTTCTTACAAATCGCCGCGAGAAATTTAATTTTACCGCGGCGATGTATATAAGTTATTCAAAAATGATAATAATAACCGCTAATCTGAACAGAGAGAAAGAAGCGATGAATTATTTTCACATCCCTCACACTAACGCGCATCGAGACCCAAATAATTCTGTTCTAACAATAGCGTGACAGGTCGCGAATAGACTTGCAACCGGTATGTTGCCGCGGCGATTGTTCTTTCCCCGGGGTCGATGAACATTTCGCCGAGACCGTCTTACTGCCGGCCAAGTGCCGAGTCCCGTAATTTTACGAGTTAGCCCGACTTACATTAGATCTCATGCACCGCGATCTGTGAAAGCTCGCCGCTTCTTCCGCTCGCTCACCTCGCTGTTTACGTCCCGGTAAGCGCTTTTCCTGATTCGCGCGACTTTCGAGGGGGAAACGATCGGAGAAACGTTCGCCAGAAATTGCATCGTTTCCCCACAAATCACTGTCGCATACCTGTCCCTTGTCATCGCGTCGATGGATAAACATCCTTCGTTAGGAATGCAACTTCCGGTAAATACTTTTGCATCATGCACATCGGACACATCTGCAGCCTGAAGCAGCACGTTGACTCGTGAGCACACCAGTGCGTTCACCTTCACCTCCAATTCTTCGTCTTCACGCGACATCGCACCGAGACGTTGCACCGAGTAATTAATTATGAATTATATCTGGAAAAATGTTGGGTCTTGGATCTCTTGAGGTATGACGGACGTCGTATCCGGCTTCGCGATACTCTTCTATCTTTAGCATGAACTCTTCGCGCTTCGAATGCATATTTAACTCGATCGAAAATACTGAAGGAAACGCGACAGTGTTAATCGCGCTGCGGTAACCGGTATCGTATCGGTTATATATGCGCGCTATAATCCGGAATATTTCCGTTGCCAGTCACCGAGGATCATAATAATTAATATGTCGAGAGTTTGGGCTTGCGCGGGTTGCAATATTTACCGAGGCACCGCTCGATCCCGCGCAACCGCTCCGGAGCGCATTGCGCCCCCGTTTTTTTCCTCCCTCCGCTGTCTCACCTGCGTCATTCGATTCGCGGGGGTGATACATCGCCGCGGCAATACGAGATAAAGCGCAGTTCTGGCGGGTATCTTCGTGCGAATCGTCAGGCCGAATCGCGATGCAGACGGTGGAAAATTTATCGCGGTATCGCGCAATCGCGCTCACACCGCGCCCGGATGGAGTTTCTTCTTCTTTTTCGGGCGGACGCGGCCGCATGCGATCACGTGATCCGCAGACGTACTTACGTGCCCGCGAAAATTTATCGCGGCGCGATGGGCGTTACTTGCAAAACGCGCCGGCAATCGATAACGACCGGCGGCATGCACGACGATCATGTTATATCGAATTTCTGTCTCGCGCGCGCCTATCGCAAGGTCTATCTGGTTACCAAACGGACGAATTCGTGCAAACTTTCTTCACGACCGGTGCGCCGATCCGGTGCATGCCAATTCGATAAACAAATTTAATTTAGCTGCATTCGCTTATCTCGGATTATATCGCTCCAAGTTCGCGCTATATTACATAATCATAAAATGCTGAGAATTGACTTGCGCGTATCTTAATATCAACAATTCCTTTATAATTTCGATCCTGTTCTTGATTTTGATCTCCATCTCGATCTCGATCTTATTCGATGGAACGATCTTTCGCGCGCGCGATATTTGTTCGGGATAAAAGAAACGAGGAGGGTGCGCAACCCCAGGCAGACGCAACAGCGGGTTGTTACAGCGCGTAAATGCGTGCGAACGCATCTCTCTCGTTCTTTCCCGCTCCCTCTCCCTTTCTCTTTCTCTCTCTTTCTCTCTCTCTCTACCGTCGGCGCGGTTGTTCGTGTAAACGCTCGTAAAGCAAAAGCGATTTTCGAACACTTCGGTGTTCACCACCGCGTTCTCCGCAGCGCCGAAGTTATCTGTGCATCGGCGTGAGTATACGCTAAGTACGCGTAAGTACACCACTGAGTGTACACACACTGGCAGTATCCAGCAGCGCGTACGAGAGGGAAAGAGAAAGACAGACGGAGAGAGAAAGAGAAGTGATCGGGTGCGTGCGTGTACGGTTAGCTCGACGGTATGTGTACGCAGCAGCACAGAACAGAGTATTAAGCGGATACTTGCGTGCGGCCGTAAGTAGCTCTCGTTCCGACTCCCTCTGTATATCCGCTCGCTCGCTCGCTGCGCTGGGCTCCGCTTGCACGCCTCTGATTCTCCGCGGAAGCGTTGCATTGAGATCAATCGAATAGAAACCGATGCGCACGGCCACGAAACGGGTCCTCGAATCCGCGCGATGGGAGATAAAAGTTTTAGTAGATCGAATTACGCGTCACGTGAGATGAAATCAGTAAGAATATCAAATCGTAAGCGATAGTTCCTCGCGTGAGAGCCGTCGTGGAGAATCGTCGATTGCATTATGATTTAATTTTTAATATCGCAATAATAATAATATCACTGCGTCTTTTGATTAGGATTACGCGTGAGCTTAAAGCGAAATCAGGCAGTTTTTTTTGCATTACCGAAATGTGTTTCTGATGTTCAACAGTCGCGATTCTCGAAGGAAACGCGCGACTTCTGCCACAATTGCAATTAGAGGATTGAAGATTAGCGTTACGCCATACGGTAACCATTATGTTCTCCTTGCGAAAGCGCTCGTCGACTTTGATTTCGATCCGCGGCCAGAGAATCGCCTGGCATCAAGTCGGAAAATCACATGGCGCACAAAGATGCGCGAAACTTTACGCCATCGCCTTTTACGAAATGCTTTCAATTAGAGCGCTTTCTAGTTGTAACTCATCGCAATTAGAATCGACGAAAATTACGTACGCGTTGCACGCTCGAGTCGCTCGTAACGCACGCAGCCGCGTGGAGAATCGCCGTGTCGATTGCAAAGTGTGTCGATAACATTTCTATCCGCAAATGCGTCTGCGAATGCGTCTATGAAAACGTTTCAACAGCGCGCTCCATGCAATATGGTTTCAGTAACAAATCTGTTTACCGGTTTTTCGATAGCTATTCTCCCGAACAAAGTTTCGATTAACGTCGATTGATCGGCTTTATCGGGATTCGAATTTCGGGGCGCGTTTTTGCGAATACGCAAAATTAATTTTGCATCGTTCGCGCATCCCCGCGACGGAAATTTACTATATAAATCACGTAACTCGAAATTTCGTAACGCGAAATGAGTTGCGCGATAACGCCGTTACGCAAAAGCCGTGTGTGCCGCACACGCAGCGCGAGGATTTGGTCTTGTAAAGTTTCACCCGTCGAAGAATTTTCCGCACGCACTCGCGCCAATTGACGGGCACGGATTATTAAGCAACCCCGTTCGCACGTTCCTTCTTCTGCCGTTTTCTTCCTCGCCTCGTTCCTTCGCTTGCCGTACCTCTCAGCTTTCGTCGTGTTTCGCCATAATGCTCTCCATCTTAGTCGACGATGCAAATGCGCTCGTAAAAGAGGCACGAAGCGTTTAAAGAGGAGGCCTCCTCTCCAAGAAGCGAGAGAGAAAGAGGGAGAGCGAGGGGGAAACGGGGCAGGGGAGCGCAAAAGGGGAGACCGGGTGTAGGTTACGCGCGAATTGCCGATACACATGTGCGATACGACCGGCTGATATTTATACGACCTTGTACCGTCCGTTTCGGACGTGGACAATGGGCCACGAGGCGTCTCCTGGGGTCCCAACGTCCGTCAGATGCTGATAAGGGATATAAGTAACACCTGAACCGTGCTTCCGTTCAGCGCCGCGGCATCGACCGCCGCTGCGTTACCACCGCTAAATTTCGGTGTCGAGACGATCGCATCGCGAATTAACAATTCAAGCGAAGTTTGGCGGAAGGATGGACAGGACTGCAAGTCGTCGCAAATAAATTCTTCAAAAGCTCCGTCGGAAACGCGCGTTTCTCGTAGAATACGCCTCTCTCGAACGTATACTTTTTAAACTCGAAATCATCGAGAGATACTCTAATTAATTAATTAGCGATTATTGTTAAGTGTATATTGTTAAACGAATGTTCTGGTATAACTCGATTTCTTTGACTCACATAGACAACTTTTTTTATAGATGAAGAAAATTCTCTATTCTAGAATTCTTTATATTCTAAATTAATTTCTGATGATTTCACTTCATGATAGTCCTTGAAATCAGTGAGCGTATTTGCGTAATTAATGCGTCATCGTTAGTCGATCGTGTGGAGGCGGCGGCGACGCTAATGGCAGCGGCTTAAAAAACAATCCGCGCCGTAAGGAAGCCACCCCCTCGTTCCTCCGTACTGCGGCGTGTAATAAATCCCGTTAAGCGACCGGATGCCGCTCGTTTTCGCGGCGTTTTCGCCGCGGCGCGGCGCGGCGTGGCGATGATCGGCGGCGCCACTCGACGCGCACCGAAAGAGCACAAAAGCGTGGCCTGCGCGAAAATAGCGGTAACTCCCCGGCATAATGCGATCCGCGGTAGCGGATACGCCATTACGGTAATGCGCTCACATCACGCGCCGCGTTTAGGTATATGCGTGACAACGCGTGCACCGCAGTCCTCCCTCTGCGTGGCTCATCATAAAGACGTGAAACAATGGTGGTCTCTAACGGCTCCCAAGCGGATTCATCAGTGCCGTCGAGGTGGCCGCCGATAGGCCTCGGGAATCGGTAACTCGCGATGTACATGTAACACCTAGTGTAACACGGTGAAACCCTGAATGAATTTTTCGAGGCGCGCGCGGATACGTCTCGTACCTTAATTCGCATGCCGTGAAGAATTCTCACCTTCCTTTAAGAGAGGGAGAGCAGCGGTTATTGTTAAAGGAGAAGAGATTTGCGGTTCGGATAATATTTGTATTTAAATAAGTTGGAGCGAAACCGTGTTACCGGCAACGCGATCCGCGAGCACGTTAAAGCGAGCCAGAGCCGTCATTACGGGTCGTTTCGAGGTCTCGTTAATGCACTTGGCGGTTTAGTTGTACGCTGCACGTGTTTCTTTCTTGCCAGCTACGCTTGCCGGATAAATTGTCGTAATTGTTGGGATTATTCGTTAATTAAGTCCAATACTCGATAACGATTCAATTTCCTGATTGACGGCTATCGGCGGCCTCGGCGTGCCGTTTTGATTGGTTTACGAATGTGTGCGTGCGCGTACGCGTGCGACAATTACATATAAATCCGTGTGGATGCGTAACGTGCGTCGCATTTGATTCTCATCCGCGCGTTGACTGCAATTACATGGTGCTCGTAAGACTGAAAAGTGATACAGAAGATTCCACGAGGATCATGTAAATTTCAAATGAGGCGTAATAAAGCGAGAACGACGTTGCATAGAAATGAGGGATATATTTGTTTGGCTAATTTTCGCATACCGGCATGCGACCGCTCCGCGGCCATTACACGGGTCTCTCGCGCGTGTAACCACGTCGACGCGTCGTAATTACACCCGAGACGGATGTTGCGCGTCTTATATTAAAAAACTAGGAAGAACTTTTCGCGCGAACACGCTCCGAGCCGAACAAGCGCGCGGAACGCGCGCTTCGATGGCTGCGTGGAGTGCTTCATTCCCTTATTTCTTCATCTTATAAAATCGAGTAGAATCATTCATTTAAAGTATCTGAAAAAATTTCTACAATATTGAAAATTACAATATCGTTCTCTAGAGATTTTTTATTAAGCAGGCATTTAATTAGTTTAATTAATAATTATAGGTTTAAGAATAATTAAAAGCGCGATTGATGGGTATTGACGGCACGTGTATAACATTGTGTGGTAACAGTGCCCAAGTACGGTCCTAACGACTTTCGGATCCATGATCTTGCCGCTACTGCTCTCTTTGTCTCTCTTGCAGAGCGCGCTAGAATGTCCGACGATATCCGGGCGTCGCGGCGCGTCTTATCTTAACGACGCCCGATCGGGGATCCGCTCTTCTTGTTTCTTCAGCTTCCGAAACGCATAAAACCGGTACGATGCGAGGGGGCAGAACGGGGTAAGGGTTTGTCGCCCCTCGATTGGAGGGGACACGAGAACGAAGAGAAGGGTGGGAAGGAAAGAGAGAGAAAGAGAGAAAAGAGAGACCACCCGACCTAGTCCGATCCTCCAAGGAAGCTCGAAATAACACGCGATGAGGCGAATAGCACGTGTAGCCATTCATTTCAATCGCGGTGCTTCGAGATACAATGTCTCTCCGGCGGCAGATATTATACGAGCGAGTGGAGCGGCCTGCTTCCGGTTGTAAACGAGTGACTCGAGGAGGGCGGACAAAGGGGGCGGCCCTCATTCAAAAGGGATTAAATAAATTCGCAATTGGACGTACTAGAAATGCGCCCGGTAAATGACGTCTACATATCTGGATTACAATGTTGGCCGACAGTAATTGATACCGCTGCCTGTTCCAGCTTGTTCCCGTAGTATCCCGTCGACGACTTGTATCTTTGCGCGAGTCGAGCGCAAAAGCGCGCGGCACGTGCGAGACTTTCCGAGGAAACGCAAACACGTGTGCGCGCACGGGGCCCCCGTTGTTATTAATCGTCGCGTACGCGCCTGATATGTGTGTAGAAGAAATATTTTGACGTTTCACTCGGAAGCCACGACACTTAATCCCGGCAGCCACGGTAGCCGAAGGTGTGTCTCGGGTGTACCTCGTCGATGACGCGTCTCGCGCGTCGAAATCTCTCGTCAAGTTTCCCGGACACGTACAGAAAAATCGCGCCAATTGGAGAGACAAAAAATTCAGGGGGACCCGCGTCGATCTCGCGTGCGTCGAAGCGCGATCTCTTTCGTTCAAACGATGTTGGTGCTCTCGCAACGTACTTTCGACGAAACCGGTACGATCTATCAAGCGTCGATTATATTAGATTTCACCCTCGGGGTACCTCGGTAGGTAGGCAGAGCCTGGAAATCACCGTGCCCTCCCCGTTTGCCTGCCCCCCGTCACAGGAATCACGAATGTAATAACTATCGCGGGTCGCGCGAATTCGCCGATCCGTCCAATCGCCGTACGCGATCGAAGGGCTGGCCCTTCTTCTCGCCGGATCTCGGAGGAGGGGTGGGCCGTGGGGAATCCGAGGGTGCCGCACCTAATTTCAACGACACCCGATATGCAGATCGGCGTGACGGGGCCTATGCAAATCGCGCGAACGTACGCGGCCGGGGATACCGGGTGCGCAACAACGCAGCGTGTGCGAAAAAGAGCGACATTGAAAAAAAGAATCGGGACCCCGAAAACTGGTTTTCGCTCGAGCGTCTCTCTCCATCTCATTTCCTCTCCTTGAGCGCGCGCGCGCATTCGTACTTGTGCGTGCATGTGTGTGCCGCTACACTGGTAGCACACCCGATAATATATCGGTTCCTTCGCTCGTTTTATGTTTTATGGATCGGGCTTTGTATTACTCGCGCAAACGGCGGGTAGACGGTTTGCGCGCGCTAATACGAGCGCATGCCTAATGCCCGGCTTTCGCTGGGTATGCGTGAACCGGCGTGAGTCGACCTCGCCGAGACGACGAGACGACGTTGCGCGCGTGTGAAACCTCAGGATGGAATGCGAGCGGGACGAGGGTTGGGGGATAGTTGGAGAAGAGGTGGCGGAGGAGGAAGAGGAAGAGGAAAGGGGGTTCTTGCCCGGTGCGCTTTAAGCGACGAATCAATTCGATTCTCATGTTTCGCGCTATTCCACAAACGGAAGCGCGCGCCGGCGACTCTTTTTAATTGGAACGCCTAATGAGCGGACTTTTCTAATTACCGCCGGTAAGCAGGCGACGCCGTGTGATTAATCTCTTTGCTAGTTTTAGATCATTTAATTGCCGCTTCGGTTCTCCCGCTTCAATTAGCGTCGAATGTGACGCGTTCGCGCTAACGATCGAGTCGTCGGTCGCTCGGGCGCGATCCCGGGCCGGACTCTTGAAATAAATCGGAGCTGATTATGCTCTTTGCTCTGGGTCTTCGGGCCTTTGTTGGCCGTATCCAGTACGAAGCTATCCGAGAGAAAGCGTTTCTCTGCATTCTTCATATTCGCACAAACGATGTACCATATCTTTAACTTACATTGCCCGTTCGCGTTATGTAGATGCAAAACGAATGCCGCCTATCGAGCATGCAGCTCGCATAGATATACGTGGAAATTTTGTTCTCAACTCTCTTCGGAAAACATATATTAGCGCTCATTTGCAACATGTGTAATTATATTACTTATTAAATGTAATTATACTCTAATCGTTATCGTTAGAGTAATTATTAATTACATTGATCGCGGTGCTCAATAATAAAATTCCCATTTTCCGAATGCCGCGGTCGTGGACGCGGCGTGACGATCCCATAAATTTCAAGAACGCACGCTCGAGCGGAAGCAGTAGTTGCGAAAAAGAGTGAAAACGAGAGGCGGATCGAGGAAAGTCATCGCCGCGGCTCATTTGACCGGCCGACTTATCAGGCGCATCTGCTCCTCTCCATGGCGAAAGAGAAGAAAAAACTACACACGTACACACACACGCGCGCCATTGCGCGCACGTGTGCACGTGAACGCCAACACACAATTTCTCGCCCCGGCGCGGCCCTCCGCAGCTACTCGAAACTTTGTCCGCGAGCGTCCCGAGGACTGACTCGTTGTAAATCCAATTAGCGCCTGCGGCTTTGAAGTGCTTTTCCCCCCACTCGAAGTTCCAGTTCCTATCATCGTTGCTCGCGATGTCAAGGGCTCCTTGGCAGCAGTTTTTTCACTTTAAATAATTTTCCCTTCGGTTGGACCGCGTCCGCGTTCATCCGGGAACCGTCTTGCCAACGCAACGGTGTGACTCTCCTTGTGATCAGATAACTGATGAGATTCGACCGCGAGCTTTCCATCGCGAGCGAGCGATCGAGCATTACGCTCGGCGTCAGAAATCGGAGATTAATGTGAAATTAACAATCGTACTCTCGACTGCTCTTTTGCATTCGTATTCCGGTACATCAAAGAATTAAGGTAGATGAAGTTACCCGCAAGAAGAGATAATTTGTGTAATTATCGGCTGCGCGATCCCTCGTTCTTGTCTCGCCATCTCGCCGTTCGAAACGACGGCCTCGACATCCCTTCGGCGTTTATACACGCTAATGCGCTTCGTTTTTTGGCGGCGCGTCGCGAGCGTCCGTTTCTTCATCTCCGCGTTGCGAGCGAGCGGCCCGCCGAGGGACGGAGAGGGAGAGAGAGAGAACGCGAGACACGCGTATGCACGCATATATCAGTGGCAACGAGGGGAGGCTCAGACCCGTTCTTCACCGGTGATCCTCGGCCGTGTGTTAACGAGCAATATGCGTCCGGTTCAACGTTTATATAGATCGTTGCCGCGTCGACATCATCCGCGCGAACGCGCACGTTTCCTCGCGCGCAAGTATTTACACCCGGCGGCGTCATCCGCGTCGCCATGATCCATTTTCAGTGTCTTCGCCGTGCCCCTGAACGTCCACCGGCAATATATATATCGAATACACGGCGAACACTTTTAAGGGGCACGTTAGTCTCAACGGATGTTAAATGGCGGATGTTACCCGTCGCGTTAATTACCTTCATCGTTAAGCCCGAATCTGACGGATAGTTAAGTTGAAATCGTTGAAACGCAATCGAAGGTGAGCAGGGATGTATGCAGCCTCCGGTGTAATCGCCGTTTAGTCGATTTAATGGAAAGATGAAGCGACGGTAAACCGCAACATTGAAATCTGCGATGGTCGATACGCGCGCGTTTATGACTCAATTGTCTGGTACATACTGGAAATCAATTATCTTTAATTCGACGATAATCGCAGGCGCGCGGCTTCTTCGATACGCGCGCAATCGTCGTTTACGATCTGTCTGTGTACAATAATCGCGACAGACGCGGCAAGACAGTCGTGCGATTAACGATCGATTAGACTGCTGAGACCCTTCCCCCCCCTTCCCCCGCTTTATCCCGAAGCATATATATGATTATAATAGGCACAAATAACAAGAATTTCAAGCGCGTTAAAAATTATTGATATAATCGCGAGTAATAAGGGCACGTCCGCACACGCATTCCGCTTCTTTCCGTGTTATCGCTAACGATCGTTCTGACGATTGCGCCCAGGTTGCGTCCTCCCTCCTCGTGAATCGTATTATTACTTTGCCTCCACGGGCAGCCTCGCGTAGCGATAAAAAGGGACCCCACGGTATGATTACCGAAGGCCCGCGAATAAACTTGACGTTACCCGACGCGTCCGTGAAAGAAGGCGATTCCCACGTTGCGGAGTCGTGCAGTACGCGACAGACAAATCGTCGAGAGAATTATGTCCATGCGAGGGGAGACCTGGCGGAAGGGAGGGCCCGCACGGGGCGGCAGGGGCCAGGAGAGGGCAGCGGGTAACGTCTTCAAGTTCATGGCTGCGTTTAAAACACCATCTGCGAACGGACGTGGTCTGCAGAGAGCCACTGCGAGCGAACCGTGGGGAAGGGGACCTGCGAGGGAGGGAGAGGGGCATGGGCAGGGGACAAGGGGGCACGGAGGAAGCAACGGGGAGACAGGGAGGTCAGAGGAGAGAGAGAGGGGAGATTCTGCCTGATGCATTCTGACGCGTGATTATGGCACGGAGGTCAGAAAGGATCTATGCCTCACTGCACCTCCGCCATTACCGGGGCATGATCGCGTATCTTCGGGCCCGATTGCGAAAACTGGAAATTCGAGAGTGCCTTCTCCCGCTCGAGTAATCTCGCGGACGCTCGTCCGCGCGCGCGTTTCTCCTTCTCTCTCTCTCTCTTTCCTTTTATTCTCTTGTCCCTTTCGTCAACTCCCGTTCTCCTTGATCTTCCTGTCGCAATCGTATTTGGAAAGTTGTGCCATAAAACGGAAGTGTCCTGTTAGATCCTCAATTAAACTCTTCCTTCGACGCTTGGCAACAGCGAGACACTTAACACTCGCAAGAGCGACGATAAAATTCGGCGGATTAATGCGAAATTGCATCTATTATGTTTCCCGGATTCGTACACGCGTCTCTAGTCGCGCATCATCCAGTCCCGCAGTTTAAACTGTTAATTAACGTTATTCGTTACAGACACGTCATGTAAATGATGAATACACAGAATTGTGTGGGAAAGTCATGTGCGCGACTCGTCATCCGCTGGGTCCAAGTCGAACATCTTTCAAGATATTCACAGTTAATTAATTTATATCGCTATCGATTCGTTAATGATTATCGTAAATTATGCTCTGGAATACGTACACTCGCGCGACGCGCAATCCGCTATCGCGATCGGAAATTGACTCACCCTTTGCCCGGGGAAGGACAAACTCAGCCGGGTATAATTCGCGATAATTACGTTCATGCGACACTTTTGAGAGTCGGCACGGTGCGTTTCCGCCCGGCGGAATTCCGTATTTCGTTTGCCCCTAGCAAACAGGATCCGCACTACCGCGCTGCGGCGGGACGGTTACCGTTCGATCCCGCTTCTCTTTTTCGCCGCGCCTCTCTCGCTCCATTTTCCTCTTTTTCTTGTTTTTCCTTTTTTTTGTGCACTCGTCATGTGAAAAGGGAACGAGGCGAGTGCTCGGACTGTTGTAGGGCGCGCGAAAGGGGTGGAATCGCACCACGTGGTTACTGCCAGCGCGCGGTGCACTGCGTGCGCGATGCGTGCGCGGGGGAAGGGAACAATTTACACGCCACTCGATATTCCCAGAAGCGAAATTTGACGGAAGTCACTTTTATCGAAATTACACAACCCCCTGCGAAATAGCGCATAATTTCCGAGGGCGGGGAGGTGACTGTTGTCGAATGAATATTTTATCTTTTCTGTCTTTTGCGTTGGATCGCAATCTGTCTCCCCTCTTCCTTCCGAGAATCATTAATAAATTAGCAAATGTTATTTAAGAAGAATTAAATTAACACCACAAGGAATTGCTATTATAAAATTTGTATTTTTTATTATACAAATACATTAGTGTGGGTCAATTTATATGTTTGCGGGAACGCTAAAAAGCTTACGAATGCATACGTGATACGGCCTCGTCAGTGTCTACTCGTCGTCGTGTAAACTCGATACGCGCGTGTATACGTTAAATGTGCACGTGTTTGCACACGTATGTCACTGCTCCGCCGGTCTCTACCCTCACTGATCCTCACTATCGGGCGCGCTAGCGGTGAGGGTGAGAATCAGCCACTTACGTTTAGCACGTGAACACGTTGTCTGCAAACATCACTTTTACTTACCCCTTTAACGCGGTGTACGGGATACGGCACAGGTGCATGCACAGACGCTTCACGGTACGTGGCAGTTGGGGACAAGACCGTGTGCGTTGCGTACGAACGATTTCTTTAATAAAAGAAAACAAATGTCGATGCGACCCAAAGTGAAACTCTCGTTACGCAATCGTTTCTATTATTCGGGAACGCCAATATCGTAAATTCGAAACGTTATTTGCGTGTAAAAAAAGATATGCCAGGGTGATTAAAATTTGTTAATTTCGTCATTGCACTCGCACGTGCTGGGATAAAAGAGAACCATCTCGAAACATAATTCAATTATCCGAGACGTCTCGCTCGTGGGTATGTCGCGAATAAATCCGGCGATCGATGATGTAACGACGCGATAACGCCGCCGGGCAGACACGTCGAATTACTTAGCACACGGAAATGCTAATCGCGGAAAATCATTCATTCCGCGGATCGTTCGATCGGCCGAACACCAGGCAGAATACTAATAGACGTCCCAGGGATTTATTGTCATCCTTATCGCGAGCGCGTTAAAAACGAGCATCGGCACGCGTTTCTAAACGCGGAAGAAACGAAAAAAAAGTTGAGAGAAAAAACGGCGGGTTGTCGGTCGTGTCGAGATCGCGAGGAGTCACCGGGTTACGTAAAACTCTGCCACGGACAGATGACATCGCGGTAAGAACGTAAGAATTACGCGCTTCCTGCCTGGCCCCGCCGTATTAATACGTACGTGCTCGATCGTTCGGCAAGCGAGTGAGCGAGCGAGCGAGTATCGATTGCGGTCGTGGTGTGCATCCTTTAGACGGGCAGTTCTCTTCGCATCCGGATGTCGTCCACGGCACTATTTTACGTAATCAAGAGGAAACGATCCAGCTCCGGAAACGTACCGAGAAGTGCATCCGATCGAAGATATCAGATTGAAGGTCTCATTGTATTTTTTTTGTCTAAGAACGTTGCAACGCTGTAAGAAACTGAAAAGTCGATTGATCGAGCAATCGGGTGCGAGAGAATCGCGAAGCTGTCAAAGAGCCGTGATCTCGGTACCAGCGTAGTACGCCGTCCCGTTCAAGGCTGAACGTGCCTCTTGGCTTTGCCTTAATTGGATTTAACCGTCCTAAGCTATCCGCGTTTAAGACGTACACAGGTGTTCGTAATGCCTCAATTATTCTTGCCTTACAGAAACGAGGTGTCGTACGATCTGCCATCTAAACACTAGCAGTATGACACGAACGTCTCATGCGTAACAAAATAAGAAACGAATCATTTTGCAGGAAGATTGAGGATTGAGGACTGTTCGTCACTAATCAGGCGCTCCGGAAGTGCCTGTGCGTGCAAATTACATCGTAATCCACTAGAATTGAACAGATTATACAGACATAATATTTATCGAACGTCATACATGATTCATTCATCGTGAATTATGCCTGAAAATTGCGCCGATATACGGCTGCGGATGCGGTCGTGCTGCTATCAGAGAAAAGACGGCTCCGGCTAGAGGCCGGAGAATCGAGAGGGGTCAACTATCGAGGGGAGAAGCTGCCAGAGCTAGAGCATGATTTGGCACTAGAGGACGGGGGGTACGGAAGAAAAGAGGGAGAGTGTGTGAGGGGGGAACATCGGCGCGCAAACTATCGTGACGAACACGCGCATTGTATCGTGCGTGTGCTCTCTGTGTATGTCCCACATAAACGTATCTATCGGTGCGCGTGCACCACCGACCGGCAGTGGGAAAGAGACGGCAACATGCACACGCACACACCGGGAGGTGGTAGAGGTGGAGATATAATATTATATCGAGAGTAGGCGTGGTTTAAAAAAGGGGGCGGTACCCGCGATACTCATTCTCTCGCTCTTTCTCGCTCGCTCGCCGCGTCTCAACCTCCCCCCTACTCTATATCTTTCTCTCTTTCTCCCTTCGTCTCTTTCTCTGTTCCTCTCCGACTTGCTATAATGTTCCCTCTCCTCTCGCGGTGTGTGCCGTGGCATCGAACTCAGGACCGCAGATCGAGTCCTTTACCAACACACTTGGAACACTTTGACTCCGTGTAGCGTCCGACGAAGAAAGAGGTATGGCGGGAAGAGGCGACGGAGGGAGGGAGGGAGGGAGGGGGATGCACGCAGGGTTATAGATAGATGCGGCGGAGCGAGAGGGATGCAGCTGCAACGACGCGAGCTGGTATCCGTTGCTATATCACCGCGAATCGCTCCGTCTCGCTCCAACGTGCCTCTTATTCTCCGCCACCTATTCCCTTCGCCCCCGCCGCTCTCCTCCCCACTCCTTACTCTAGAGTGCGCGTGTATGCGGCCTTTCTTATCTGCCACGTACGTTTATCTGTGGATGACGGCCGACGCGACTCTCTTTAATCATCGGGACGCTTCGAGTTCTCGTCGGAGGTCCGAAATCTCTTGATACTCTCGACTCTTCGATCTCCGAATTTTCCCCTCGACCTCAACGTCACGATCTCTCACATCTCTACTCGCACGTATAACATTCGTCACGTTCATCGGAGCATGCGGCGTGGCGGTGAATTCTTACGCGCGGCGCCGACGGACGCCGACACGTAAGTGCGCGGCCGGCGGGCGCGGATAGAAAGGTAGCGGCGAGGTGGAAGGATCCGGCCGCGGAGACCTCCGACCAATGATATTGTGCGGTTTTATCTCGATACGCTTATCTCGGTGCACGAGCGTTTTATATCCCGCGCCCCCCCCCCCGCGCGCGCGCCGGGGATGTATTGACCGTGCGTGCGCGCACACGCGAGCTCCCGTAGGCGTGCACCATGCGTCGCTGCGTTACGTGGTCCTTGAACGGGCTCTCCATACCGGAAACGAAATATCTGACCGATATCGGTATCAAAACGGGCCACCCCGTAAGTAAGTATCGAAAGAAAGCGCTGGTATCTTTAATTCCGGAACGAACACGCGTGGGTGACACACGCCCCCCTCTCGGTCTCTTTCTTTCGGTATCGCGTTCCGTTGATGACATCTTTCTCAGCGATCTGCAACGGATCACCGTTCCAATTCCTTGAACGAGAAAGAGCAAATGTGAGAGATTTACTTAAGAAAATTCCACATGTCGATGAGACGCGAGATTGTTCGGATATTAAACAATGCAATCATTAATTATTTATTGCAAAAATGATGATGGTACAAAGGTAATTATAGGAGAACATTATTCTTCAGTTAATTAGTCAAACAGTTCAAACGGCGAAGGAAACTGTAATCTGAAATTGAAATAACAATGGGGTACCAAGGTATCGAAGCGATACTTTCGCAGTGTCATAGGTCAGGGCGTCGTTGCAACAAGTATGATCGTGTTCTCCGACACAACAGTGCGACGCGCTATAGATCACGGCACCAGATAAAACCCGCAGCTTGACGAGGTTCGACGAAATCGTAATTGATCCGACTGTATCGGCGAACATAAAGGGCCTCCGCGCTGTTCTTCGTGCCGAGGCAAACATTTTAACGACCGATGGATTTTACTGACGTCACTGATACAGACCAGTCGCTTTCAGGACGCGAGATCGCGACCCGTTCGCTCTCGCCCGCCGCGGTTCGCCAACGTGAAATATCGCGGAAATTCAGTTAGTACGGCGTAAAAGCCTCGGCGTTACCGAAATACACGGGCTCCCTCATTATACGTCGACACATATTACGATAATCATTAGCGAATTATAAAGTAAGCGATATTAACGCGTGATGGCACGATTCGTAATTTGTATCGCGAGTTACCCGTCACCCACCGTGACAAACACGTCCGGCAACGTGTTCGGCAACGCGAAATTCGCGCGTTAAAACACCGACCGAAATTTTTGTATGACGCATTCCGGTACATGATATTCGACGATTATTTCGAAGCGACGACGTGAGAATCGAGAGCCGCGCAATTTCGGACACTATCCAAATTGAATTCGCACCCGATCGCGTAGGCGCGTGAATAACGCCATGACAATGACGCCACTCGTTTGAACGAACATCGGCACGTCGGACGCAATCTCGTCGCCGGAAATATTATATATATTTTGTCACTAATAGCCGGGGATTTCCGTCCGGTTTACAATCGCGGTCCCATTTCAGGGGTGAGCCGATGTAGCGCGTCGAGGCCATCAAAACAGAAGGAGCTAGGCGCAGCCGCGACACTCGTCTGAGATCACAGCAGGGGCTCCATAAAAATATTTTTAGACGCGGAGGGGATTCTTTGACTTCTCCCTTTCTCTCTCTTTCTGTCTACCTCTTGTGTTCTCTTTCTCTCTTTCCCCTCGAGCTACAACGGCGAGAAGAAGCGTTGCGTATAAAAAAGAGAAAAAAAGTAAGAGCAGAAGCTCCCGCTGGGGTGGACCGAGAGGAAATGGCTTTAGACGACGATCGGATTCGAGAGGGACACGTGCAGTCGATACGTCTCAGCTGCAGCTCGCGTCGAGGCGGCGCGATCCGAGTAGGATACAGGAATCCAATTTTCGGAGACGTCTGTCACCCCCTTTGATTTTTCTGGCGGGCATCTTCACCGAGAGATTGGGACCATGTGCGTCTCGCGGGTCTCCTTCTCTCTCTCTCTTTCTCTTTTTCTCCCATTTTGTTCGTTCCACGATTTCGAAATACGCCTCGCGACGCAGAACAGATGACTATCGGATTATTTACGTGGCGTTTCCCGAAAGTTGTAATGGAGTTTACTTTAACTTGGCCCGCGTAATTTTATCGAGCACCCTCATCAATTCTAATTACGTGATATCTGTAACTCCGTTTGATAGTTACAAGATTGGTATAGTTTCCTCTCTCTTGGAATAAATTGTAATTTGTATCGATCAATATATCATTTCCATATCGATTTTGAGATTCAAGATGGACTATGTTACTTGCTAAAACGCACGATGCAGCTGCTGAATTTAATTTGCGGGATGAAGAAAGTCACGAATGATAGCTCATGACTGCACAGGATTAACGTACGGTCCCAGCAACAAGTGATCCACGTGCGCCACGACGGAAGTTCGACCTCGTCGTTGTCGTAGTACAAAGGCACGCTGGTATCGTGTCACAATAGTTAGGCTAGATACCCTATAAGCCAAGTACACCTTTTAACCCTCCTATTACCTCCAATTCCGCATCGTTCATCCACGCTCCATTAATATCCGCCAATGAAATCCACGACGTTCCCGCGGAACTATTAAAAGCTTGGAATTATCCTTGTACGCAAGAAGTACACAAGTCACGGGAAGTAGTGCAGGAAATCAATTAAGTTTGATATCCTCGTTACAAAACTGCGCATCGCTCTCGAAATCTGTTTTCCGTATTGTCGAACTGTGTCTTTCGACAAACTAATTAACCGATCTGACTGACGGCTATTTCCAATTATTCGCTGACGTGAGTTTACGCGATCAGACCAACTCAAATCTCTCAACGAAACCGCACAGTTAGAACGCGCACGAGGGAGTTTTTGGAGTCATCGAATCTTAACGATCCACCAGGTTGTAACTTTGGAGTTAGCGTTTTCTTTTTTTTTTATCTTTTCGCCAGCTGCATCGATCCCAGGGGAACGACGGGACCGATAACTTTTGTTTACGATTTTCACGCGCAATTGCAGACGAATGGTCGGAGTTCATGGATCGATCGTTTATAGCATCGTCGACTACCGAGAAAACGAGAGGATCGCTCGTCGAGCGCAGTGGATCGCTTTTGTATGAGAGCGCCGCAAGTGCCGAGTCACGCCTTGACAAACAGGGATGTCAAACAGATGTTTCGTGCCAACCTTTCTTTGGGCCTCTGTGTGTGTGTGTGTGTGTGAGAGAGAGAGAGAGAGTGAGTGCCTGACAGATACTCTGTTCGTAAACCATGCAGATAGTTCGTCTTTCGGTACTCGAAGCTCGAACGCGCCGTTCGAATCCGATCGTGTCGGCGAGCAAATGCAGCAGTGATTCGAAAATTGAATTGTATTTTTTTTCTTTTTTCTCTCCGTCCTTTCGCGTACCTTGGCATCTGCACGAAGTCATGTGAGAGCAAGTATTGTAAAAGAAACCGCGTGACGAAGCAGGACGACAAATATGGGTCAACTCGTCCCCGAGTTGTAAAACTTCGGATAAATACGATTAGTGGCAGATCAAACACAACGATTAAACGTGAAAACGAAGCGGATTCACGCACACCGATTTGAAAAAGTGCAGCATAAAAAATAATTTTTTACATAATTCACCGCTAAATATAAATTTCACACGAACGATTCAAGGAAATGGAGCGATACAGTACTGTCATTCCGCGCGTTTTCCATTTCGATTTACGCGATGAACGTTTCGGAAAAGCCGGCGGCGGTAACAAGGGGGTTAATCGTCAAGCGGCGCTCAGTGGACGCCGGATAAAAATAAATCCTAATATTTACCGCGGCATGGATCTCCCGGTGTGGTGGCGTGTTACGCGCATAATTCGCCGGCGCGGTTTAACGGCCGCGCGGAAATTCGCGTCGCGCGTTTGCGGGCCGGCACGCGCTCCCGGGGGCGGGATTTTCGTCGATTTGCGCGTCCGCGACTGGAAATGTTCCACCGGCGAATAAATCCGGGAAACGAAAAACGTCGAAGCCCCGGCGGCGTATGATTGGCTGTCGCCCGTCGGAATCGGACCGTTCGTTTGAGTTTGGTCATTTTGGTCGCTCGGTAAATAGAGATTTGACAGGCGACGTGTCGGGGTCAGCGTTGCACCTGACGGCACCGTCAGCGGTTTTCGCCCTCTTTCTCCTCTGCGCTTTTTCTCCGTTTTTTTCCTCTTCGTCCTCCCGTTTTCTCCCTCTGCCCCGGTCCCCGACACCCTCGTTCCATCGCACTCCTTCTCTTGCTCTGACCCCCGTCACCCTGGGCGACCCTCTCGTGCCCCGTTAACTTTCGCCATTCGTGTGAATATCCAAACCCGGCCGCCGACGAGATATTCCCCGTCCGAAATAGTCATGAAAAATTAAACTGACCGTAAGATCGCGTGACGGACAATTCTGTGGACGCTGTTAATTATTAGAATTTCGCGAAACAGGCAATGCTCCGCGAATGTATATACGTTGACATTGCATAGCGCGAGTGTAAATACCTTAATGAAATTACTTCGTAAAGAAAACGTCAATTATCGGAGATCTGGAATATGTGCTCGGGTTTTGCTTTTAATTATCTTTTCTCTTTTCTTTTTCTTCGCAGACGAGTGGTATCGATTTCGCTAATATTTAGTAATCTAAGTAGGCAATCAACGTATCAGCGTTCCCCGGGGTATAAGGAGCGCTTTGAGACGAGAGACTATTTATCGTCCATTAAAAGACACGTGAGATTAACATAAATCGTCTGCATTCTGCACGAGGGACCTTTTTCGCGCTCCGCTTCGTCGTCGATGTAATAACGAAGATTACAGCTATCACTCCGCGTTTCTGCGCGCCTAATATTATGCCAAATAGGACGATATTAATTATCCTGCTAAACGTTATTTGCCAACGCGACGAAAGCTATCATTACACATTGCGCGGCGTTACTCTGTCGTCAGTGGTGTATTAGGTAACCGGCACGAAATTCGTTTTATTAAGGAAACGTTGCACTTCTTTCTCGAGTGCAGCTGCAGCACGTCTCCGCTAATTGCAAAACACTTATCTCGCAATATCTTCGACCGCCGCGCGTTTGTGGCCACGCGAATTCGCGAGGATGGCTCGTAATCTCACGAGGAGGCACGCGTATTAGCTGCGCGTAGCGTAATCTGTAACGTTACTTACGACATCGTTTACGCTTACATTCCAGGATACTCCTGTATAAGTACGTATAAAATAGTCGCATCTAAATTTCATACAAAGTTTTTGCAGTACTGTGTGAAATGCTGCGAAGGAAATTGGAATTAGGTTTTCCAATTTTAAATTTCAACAATCTTTTTTGTAAAATATTATAGAACAAACGATTAACTTCTTTATATATATATTTAATATGTCCCGCAAATAAAGTAAAATAAAAGAAAATAAAATATAGTATATTTCGTGTCCTTATTTACTTCTTGATGATGATGAAGAGCATCAAGAGTCTTGATCTTGAACTGAAAAATAAGTCGTATGATAAACGAGACGAATCAATGTTTGTTTGAAATCAAAGTCGATCAAACGATATCGTGAGCCTCCCCATCTCCTCTCACAAAGATTATTTTTCATACGCCACCTTTAGACAATCACCACCGCCGTCCCTCTTGCCCTTACTGATGTCCTCGCAGTTACATATTGCATAACAGCAATCCGCACGAATACAATACTTGAGCATGTTTACAGACAGAAGATCGACTGGCATGTTGTTTGATGTTGATTCCGCGATGTTTAGGTGTCACTGTGCTCATTAGATAAAGCTCCCAGGATGCTACCACCCGCGCTGGAATACCGGAGCGTACGTAGAAGTGTTCTGCGAATCGAAGAAACAATCGTCGATTGATGCGCGATTAATTTCCTACTTATCGTGTGTAATTTTTAATTGAGATACGTTTGAATAATTCTCCTATCCTATAAGAACTTGTGACATACTTCGTTCGTGAGCTGCATAATAATTAAACATTGCATAATATCGCCGTTAACATGACATGTCAGAGCCATATATGTTAATATGTTAATAAACATGTTAAAGAAATATTTGAATATTCGAATTTTGTATATCGGTGCTTTTTTTGATCAATTTATTACGTAATGCGTTGCAATAATTGTAATAAAGATTAACGCAATTTAACGAGATCGAATATAAATGTTCACAAAAGCATGACAAAATTTATCGAAAGTTTAATCGTGTTGAAATTAATCGGATTAATTTATAACTGCAATCTGATATTGTATCAATAACGAAAGGGCAACGATTAGCAATTGATATCGATTTCTATTACGGCGGCTTTGGGTCTGTGAAGTCGAGATCGAAGGTGTCAAATGCTTTACCGAGGAATAATAATATTTTTAATCATAACATATACACCGTGCCTTTGGCTGCGCCACGTGTTTTGTCTTTCTCATGGACCATATCGTATCGAGTTGGCTTATCAACTTCGATACCACTATCGACTCGAATTGTTCTCAGCGGTGCGGCCACTACCGCTGCCGGAAGTGTGGTATCGACGGTATTTGTACGGCCCCTATACTCTCTCTCTCTCTCTCTCTCTCTTTCTATATACATACATACGCGCGCGCGGATGTGTGTGTGTGTGTGTAAATACTTTGTGTTTCTTTATTGCGACTCAATTCTACTCATTAGAGACATGAAATTTTATAATTTTTTAAATCTTTTCGCAAGTTTTTATTTTCAACATATATTGAATTGAGTTTACTACAAATTCCATTTGGATTTTTAACAAAATTCAAACATAAAACTTTGTATTAAGAATTAATCAAATAAATGATAAATTTCCAGATCACACTGCAAATCTAGATAAAATAATTAAACGTCTGGAATCAGAATTGAAAGGTGAACATGAGATCGCGTTGTTAACTCGTCACACGTCATAACGGTGTCACGTCATATAAAAATGATTAATTGTACTCTCGATCACAATAGAGATACAGACTGAGAATATTTATCTCGACTTGTCATCCCATGATAGATGTTTGCAAATGCTCTCACCTTTCCTACACAGGAAACCTCTCGCTCTATCGATTCCTTGCATTCACCAGAGGCGCGTTAAATATTAAGAACACAAGATGCACGCGATCTTGTACCCATCTTCGAAGCATTCTTCACGCGGGACGACATCCTGGTAATCGCTCGTATCGCGTAGAAACTTAAGAACTTTGCTGCTAATTGAAAACGGACAAACACAGGATTCCGAACACAATCTACCCTCGACGATCGCATTCCGCAACTTCGCATTATGCCAGGAACGGGAACACAGAACTCTCCTCCCTCGGTCCCGCGTACCTCACGAACTTTTCACGACCATTTTTGAACCTCGTTCCAGCACACGAGAGAAGGAACGCCGCGCTCATTATCCCCCTCTCTCTACCCCGCTCTCCCCCCTTGCCCACGTACCGTTCACACATCCGCTTCCGGCCTGGGATAATATAATAATCGGTCGACCGGCACAATACGTGCGCGCATTATTTGCAATGATAGGTCAGCGCGCGCGAGTGCGCGAATGCCCGCGCGCAAAAGCAAGAGGAAAAAGGAAGAAAAAGGAAAAAATAGAGTCGATAAAGACCACGAAGGAGATGGATTCGCGATTAAAGGCCAAGCAAGGAGGATGGAGGTCAGAAACCATGGATTATAGCGTGAGACACGAAACGGGAGCTCGTGAGAGCGACGGGGAAAGAAAGAGCAAGAGGGAGAAAGAGAGAGAGAGAGAGATAAACGAAAAAAACGTGACACGAAGCTCGTTTACGTGGCAGAGGTGGAAGATCGGACGCGACACACAACGCGCAGGATGTCCAGGTTCCGCGAGTGTATGCGAATATGATTGAGCGCGTCGCGGGGGCGGCTGCGGGGGTGGGCGCGGGAGGCGGGCGGTGATGAAAAAAAGCGCGCGTATTTGTTTAATTATCAACGGTACCGCATTAACTCGTTAATTGAGCGTCAGATGGCGAGCATTGTATCCGGCTGACACGCTTTGTACCCGCGTAATGCACGCTTGTGTGAGCGCACGCGCGGGGTCCACTGCGCGCACACGCACATGGAACTTCCCACTTCCAACATACGTACGCGCGCGCATGTGTGTGTATGCCTCTTTTTTTTCTTTTATCTCTCTTTTTTTATTTTACGTACGTGTGGGAGCATAGCCGTCCGTTTCTTCTCTGCTCTCCCGTCTGCGCGCGGCCGACTAGCGCCGTTCCTTGACGCGGTTTGTTTTTTTCCTTCGTTCCTCCTGTGCTTTTGCTCGTAGCCTGCCCCACCCCCTTCCTCTCGCCCCCGCCTCCTAATCGGTCCCCTTCTTACGCACACGCGGGCGTACGGGCACGCATATTTGTCGCACATGTCCCACGTCCGGCGAGTTCGGCAGACAGCAGTGTTAATCGTATGCACGAATAATTAGAACAATGAGTGCGTGCCATTATTCGTAAACAAGGCATGCTTTGAGAGATGCGGACCCCCTGTCTCCCTTCTGCCGTCCTCTCGCCGTATCGTTTTCCCTCTCTTATTTTTTCCTTTTTTTTTTATTTCATCGCGTACTGCACGATGGTCCTGGCTGTGTACCCCGCGGGAGGGGGCGGGATCCCCTTTTGTTGACGCGATCCGCAGTACGCACCGTGGCGGCTGTGTCTCTTTGGGGCGGAATGATCGGATAACTGCCCGACTGAACCGTCTCGCACGCTTCAATTCTTTTTGCATTCCTCAATCTTGCGATTGGAGCAGGATGTGTTCTGTACGAGAAAAATGGAACTTTTAAGGACGACCGCCGTCCAACCGGTTTGCCACCCCCTGCGATTAGAATTGATCGCGTACTTCATTCATGATGTAACATGCCGTGCCGTTATTATATCCTTGTTTAACTAACCGATTAATAAGATATTAGGAGAACTTTCTATTATTCATAGTTCCTGGTTTATAGGTGTGGTCTGTAGTAATAGTGTATTTCACTCATGATATAACGATTATTGCATTAACGTTTGATTATATTTGCGAGATACAACGGTGGTAGTTGACGCACATTAAACTGATAGAGAAATTAATGTTACATTAATCTCAACAATCGTAAGTAATTATCTTTAGAAATAATGACGATTAAAATGCAGAATTGATTACTGTAGTGTGATCCCTCAGCTGGAATAATCGCTTAAAACGCTAAACGGTATTTAATGATATTAATAAAATATTGCTTTTTGCCATATAATTACTCCAAAAATTATAATAATGTCTATGTGAAGATAAAATTGCCATTGTTGTCCATGATGTTTTTATTGCATAGTTCAGCGACCGAATAGCTGTTTACCGTATCACACGGGGCAATTGCCCGCTATTTCCAATCTGCGACGTTCCGCTGTTTCGCATCGATAATGACATAAAATAACAATTATCCCCGGTAGTGTATACACATCGTCCCTCTGATTATAAAGCCCTCCGATTAATATAAATCAACTCATCCTCTCTTGATTCCGAAACCCGATCGACGCAGGCGTATCGAGCTTGTTTGTCGCTTTAAGCTTTAAATGCTTAGAAAGAGGGGTTGCGGAACGTGGCAAAATCTGGAAAGGTAGTGGCACGGAGAATGAGGAAGAGGGAGAGGGTGAAAGAACGGGGCTGATGGCGGTAAGCATATTGGTATTGAGTGGCGCCAGCTGACGATACTGAATTCAATTTAATGGAATGCCGTGACGCGAAATGGGACCTGCACTCGATATTTATTATATGGCGGTGCATTAATTACCGCGACTCCGTATTCTTCGAGTACTTCTACCACCGGTGCGCTGCGGGCTTTCCTTTATCTTTCGTTAATAATAGTAATGATAACGAGTCTAATAATTGGATCCCGCAGATCATTAGCGGACTTCCACCGTCGACTTAATAAATTAGGTATTCATCGCTTATCCGTCGACTGTGCCCGAAAGAAACAAGTTTAATTAATCTCGATGCAAAATGTATTTTGATAAGACGGAGGACCAGTTTCAGCGATTTCTCCATTCTATAAATGAGATACCTGATTGATCGTCATCTTATAAAGATCAGCACGGTTCGTCGAAAACTCCTCGTAGCTATTGTCGCACGATGACAGTTCATTATCATCATTATCGCAAAATCAGGCGCAAAGAATGCCGATCGAAGAATAGGCATTAATAACAATGAAGGCGCGCTGATAAATACCGAACCGATTCTACTCGCAATGCGCGAGGAATGTAGGAACAAAGGGGAATGCCCGCTTGTAACGCTACACCAAAACGAGCCGATCTCATAATACTAGCTCGCATTCTTGGTCTTTCGTGCGCACCCCCGCGAACCATCGGCCACCATCGTAGATGCCCTCATCGGTGTGCGCATACACACATAACGGGGATAACTACCTCGCCTCTCGGCGGGGTATGTCACAAATTAGACGCTCGCGGGTCCGAGTTTAAAATAATTAAAACGTTCCCGGGGAAAAGACAAAAGCCGGTTACCTACCCATCAAGCCCCGCGATGATGTAAGGGCAAAGAGAAGAAAAGCGGCGAGAGGGTGAGTCGGGAGGATGGCGAGGCCGAGGCGGAGGTGTAGAACTGGACTCGGGAAGAGGTTTGATAGGCGAGCGAAGAAAAACACAGACTTGATCAAAGTGAAATACGCATTGCCAGCCATGTGGGTAATTATCCTGGACCTTTGCATTAACCCCTTCTTCCTTGCCCGTTCTCTTTCTCTCGCCCGCTCCGTCTCTCTCTTTTCCATTGGACGAGTGAGCCCCGCGAGCCACCCCCGGCATGCTCACACCCTACGGATTTTCCTACCCTCGCACATCACCGGGGATCCACCTCGGGATTCCGCCATCCCATGTCTGCACTCCTCTTATCCTCCGCGCTAACTTGGATTCGTTTCCAGTGTACTTTCAGCGGCGTATCAAGCCCGTTCCAGACGCGCACGCATACGAGCCCGTGTGATTACGATTAATTCTATCTACCGCTGGAATTATAATGAAACCTTAAAACGAAGTCCGATGATACAGCCGCGACCGTGGAACATTTCTCCGAGGTAATATCCCCGCGAATAATCAGCCAATTGCTGAATGTTCTATCTAAGGATGTCTAGACGCACGCGATTTCGAGTTTTGCGTTTGACGTTTGTATCTTTGCTGTCGCGAGGAAATGCTACACCCATGCAAACCGTTAATAAGTTGGCAAAAATCACGTAATGAGAGCAACGTTAATTAAATCATCGTTCTTACGCGATTCACGTGATAGACCTTTGTGAACATTACGGTGGATGCCGTTGCAGGAGTTTTCGTTCCAACGACTTGACAATCGCACCTCTTTCCTAAACATTTTCCACGTGTTTTTATCGCCCGTACAAACGCGTGATGTCTAGAAAACCGCTCTTTTCACTCGAGCGCACCCTTATACATCGAACTCTCGGAGTATCTTTGTAATTCCGACGGCGCATTAATGACGTTGTAATCAATTGCCATGAAATAACTCACATAGAACCCGCACTCACATACATATGCACACACACGCACACACATACTGCGGCGCACATCCAGCGCAACGGGGAAGAAGACGAAGACAACGAGAGCGCGCGGATAGGCACCACGGATGAGGAAAATAATTTAATTAATCTGATTGAGAATGTTAATGCCTGCCTCGCAAAATAATATCTAAATGAATTAATACCCGCTGTCGGCACGGTGAAAGGGGGCTGGCCAAAGGAAGGGCGGCAGGAGCGGTGTAGAGCGGAGGAAAAACGGACTGCCGAAGAGACGAGCAGGAGAATGAGGTGGAGAAGGTGGAGGAGGAAGTGGGAGAACTGAGGCAGCCGGAGAAGAGAAAGAGTGAAGAGATCGGTACCAGTTGGATGCAGGATGAACAGACACAGAGCTCACTTGGCACGGCAAAGCAGAGCGTGCGGAGGAGGAGAGACAGAAAGAAAGAGAGAGAGGGGGGGGAGAAGAAGAGAGACGGAAAGAGAGACAGAGGGAGAGAGGCGCTAATTAGCTAAGTAAAGCCGGCGCATTATCGCTTATTTTCAACCCTCTCCAGCAAACCTACCCCTCCTCTCTGCCGTGCCGTCGTCCTGCTCCACCCTCACCCTTCGCTCCCCGCTTTCCTCCATCCACGACGAAAATGGCAAGTTTCTCGTCGGCCCCGTACGTAACTTCGTCCGTATAGAATATCGCGTTGCAATTCGAATTTCCATTCGCCACCTTTACCTCACCGTGTCCCTCGCCCACCCGGGCCACCTACTCCACTATCAGACCATTCGTCTTTTCTCTCTGTCCCACTTCGGAGCGGTGGTGCACCGTTTCTATCCCCCTCGCGCTTTCCGAGCGAAATCTCTCCCTTCCGACTTTCCGCCGTGTTTGGTTTTTTTCCAACTCCGATTGAAAGCCGCGATCAGCAGTGGAGATCAGCAGATAGTTTTATGACGCCTCTGTTGAATGTACGGGATATGTACGTACGTGATGAGATGTACCGAGAGAAAGAGGAGATACCGCATAGACGAAGATCTGCACTCTCGTTTCTTCGACGAGATCACTCAGAATGCACGCGTAGCACATTGCTTTGGACGATGCATATCGCAAGAGTTGGATGGACGGCAACGAGT
Source organism: Ooceraea biroi (assembly GCF_003672135.1). Lineage (NCBI taxonomy): Eukaryota > Metazoa > Arthropoda > Insecta > Hymenoptera > Formicidae > Ooceraea > Ooceraea biroi. Next base: position 2,344,878 of record NC_039514.1, on the reverse strand, counting down.
TCGATGATGATTAAATGTTGTCGAAGTTTAGGTGTTAACACTGTTACAGAAATCCCTGCGTGCTCGTGCGAACAAATAAAACACGTCAGTTGGTCGACTGATGTGAATGAGCCGAATGCGTACGGAAACACTGTGAGAATCGAAATGATGGGGAGAGAGGAAGGGAGGCGGGAGAACCGAGCTGCGAAACTCGTGAAATTATAAAAGCGACAAAATTAACGCCTTGAGTAATAATGGGAAATCTGTTTTCGATTGTGACGCTCGCCTGCCACCCCTCGGTACCATTGGGCATTTTCGGGAAATATCGGATCAAATGTATTTCCGTATCCGATAGGTTGGGGCCGGAACAGGAAATAAAACAAATAAAGCGTGCACGTGTATGCGTATGCATTCACGCGCAAAAAAATAGCAAACGCCTAGAATGACAAGCGCGTATAGGCGGATAGTCGTCGAATACATCAGCCCTTTTTGCTCCCCGTCAATCGGAAAAATGAAACGCAGCCGCGAATGTAATAATTCCATTCCGCGTTCCGATCGCGCGCGCACGAAAGAGCGCACGGTGCAATTAACTCTCACTCAAATAACATTTAACATTTTTTTCCCGCCTATATCCAGTAATATCTTTACTTTGCGTTGCGTTATGATTATACGATATCGCAAGCTGAACGATAAAATCATAACCGCCATACTGGCCGGAAAGGGGAATAGGTAAAAGGGGAGAAGGGGAATAGGAAACGCTTTCGAGGAATGGATTTCTAATGATTGATAAAGATAATTAACCGAGTTCCCTGCCATTTCTCTCCTCCCCACCGTTCTCTCCTCCTACCTATCCCCTCTCGCTCGTCCATACAGCTTGCCAATCCTTTGATTTGAACCCCCGAGTTTCAGCCCTATTACCACCCTCGTCATCGTCAGCGGCATACGCAGCTTTGAAATCCCGACGGCAGAAACGATTTTCAGCTCCGTACTTCCTCTTTTCTGTCCCCTCTCCGCAGTCATCCCTGTATCCGCGCCTTTATCGCCCGCCTTCGTTTCTTCCATTCTTCAAGGAAAATCCAAGTCGCGCCACGTCTCAGGAGTCTCGCTCGATAAGCGGCCTTCGATGGCTGTTATGGCTTGATCGTTGCTTGGAAATTCTGATAGCACACCGGTTCATCGATCATACGTCTCCGTTTTCTCCTTTCGAGGTTTTCCTTTTTTTTAATTGCGACCGATAAGTTTTGTAACGTCGCGGCGATCGCTCGAACGGCGAAATGCACTTACGCCGCGCGTTCCGTGAAAGTTCGTCGGCAATTATCTCGTAATTGTCGCGAACAAGTGCGATTAAATGGAAAGTCGCGGTCGTTTCGAAGCTTTGCGGATTCGACGCCTTTTCCCCGAGGCCTTGTTTGCCGTGCGTGGAAATCTTTCTCCTCCGGGCACACCGCGGCGGAAAATCACAACGCGTATTCCTGATCGCCGGGACGGATTAACGCGCGGAAACCGAATCAAAGCTATCCCATGGTATAACGAGTCCCAATGGAGGCCAAAGTTCTTGTCGGGAGTATTTATCCCGACGCGGACGCAGCCACGCATCCGGTACGCGTCGCGACGCGTAACTGCGGCGGGGAGCCCTTAAAAAGAAAAAAATAAACAAAAAAACTGTCTCTCTCAGGAGACAGGCTGATTGCTGAGAACAAGATCGTTTCCCGGTAGCCCTTTATCTTTCTCTCTTCCTCCGTCCTTTCTCTCGTTCCCTTTCTATCCCCTATTTCCTCGCTCGGCATCCACGCGAGCGCCGAAACAAAAGGCAAAGTTCGCTCGCTACCCCCTTAACCCTTTTTCGTTCACCGATACGCTGTCCCTTCGCCCACGCACGGCGCCCACAATGAGCGGGTAATAATTTAAAACACGGATAAAATCGATAGAGAGGGAACTCCTGTGTCCTTCTTTGCCAACGCACCCCCGATTCTCTCGCCGGGTCGGCCCCCTTTTTTCCCCGACATCACATGGGCTATGTATGTAAATACATATGTGTGTATGTGTACGAATGCGGAGTGCATGGATGGAAAATTCGGGTCGTGAGATATTTAACGTTAACGCTTTTTTAATCCCCGATCTTTTTTTAATCAACCGGCAACAGACCAATTGAACGAACGTGTTATATTTATATAAATAAACGTCCACGTACGCATGGGGCGCGCACAACGATCGCGATAAGGAATGGACTGACCATCTGATTAATTGATCCGGCGGATGGAACATTGTTCGTGCAAGATTAACGCTTTTTTGCTCGTACGATGGCCGATGTTAACGTATATTGAATAGTTGATTGCAGCAGACACGGGAAACTTATTTATAAACGGTTGAAATGGATAAGGGGGTCGGCGGCCTTTGTTCGTCGATGGCAAGAAATTTCGGCTCTAATTGGCATGAATTAGGAATGACGCCGGTTTATTTATATTCATGGCGATCGCTTATTCAAAACGTCCCTTCGGCGTGTACCGCTCATAACACACGTCGACGATCGATAGCGCTTAATATTTCGTTACGTGGATGATAAGGAGCGCCGCGAATCCGCTCGCGGTGTTTCGATACCTCGCGAGCGAGATGCATCTCGCGCGTCGCGGCACGGCTTTCACAACGCGGAGAAGCCGACTTACGCGCAGAAACATCACTGCGACTCAGGCTGTCGCGATGAAATAAAATCAGCGAAGTGTAGATCAAGAATAGACATTATAATTCTCCCGTATCTTGGCGATGGCGACGTGCCTTCGTTATCGAAGCGATCGTAAATCGCGCTCTGACGTCTTTAGAGTTCGCGTTCTCGTCAAATAGAAGAGCAAAAAAAAGCGAGAAGAAGAACCTTTGTCTTACGTCAATATCATTTGGCGGCGGTTTTATCTCACTCGGTGATAAATCAATTCCGCACGCGGACGAGTCATCGAAGATAGTTAACAGTGATTCACTGTTAACGCGTGTCTCACGAGAGGAAATTATTCTTGCGCAAATGGCGAACAGAAATGGACCGAAGAAGATACAGAGCTGTCGGACTTGCTAACGAGAAGAAATAGTTTGGAGGTGGATAACAGTTTATGGATAGTTTTTCGTATGAAAATCGACAGAGTGATATCGGACGTATATACGTAATCTTATTCATCGCCATGTCCACCCGTATAATTCAGCCACGTAATTTTATCGCAAACATAATGCACATAGCAGGAGAATTGATTTGCCGTGCAATGCGGCAATGCGCCTCGGTAACGCAAGATTGAATTGGGAAATTACATGGCGCTGTGACTAGCGATTGCGCGACATCGCGGCCCGGGCGAAATCGCCTTGTAATTTATCCGGCGTGCGTAATAACGAGCGAATGAACGAAATTCCCTCGTAGCAAGGCTCGCGGCGGGGACGGAGGGAGGGGGCGGGCCGGGTGCCGGGTGTGATTTCAATCGTAACATTTCCAATCGTAATCTTTCGCGGCGGCGTTGCCTCTAAGCTCTCCGGGAGGACTCAATGCGGGGAAATTAAGGGAATTGAATTAACCGCGACGGGAGTTTTCATTATCGGGAAAATTGGCAATTTTCCACTGTTAGGCGCGTAACGCCCGTTCTTACGCGGCTGGGCCGGTAATCGTTGTGGAAACTCCGGCCGGGGAGTTCCCGATCTCTCCGGTTAATTAGTATTATCCGTACGAATGAATTTTAATGTGATCTGTTATGGCGAGCGCGATAGCAGCATAGATGCCGATCGCGGCGTGGCGATCGAATTAATTCGCTTGCGAGCCGTTTTTTCCTTTGCGAAATAAAGCGTCCCGGCGGGGATGGCGCATTGTTAATAAAGTCGCTGACGAACCGATTGAAATCTTTTCATTCGACTTTCGTGTCGCGCCGTTCAATGCATTCCGTTGTACATTTGTACATTATCTACGCGCGAAAATCCGATCTACGCGTTAACGAGTTAAATTATTTGTACACTTTTGAAGCATGATACTCGTCCCGTCAACCTGCACGCACATTAATTTCCCTCGCTGATAAATCAATATAATTAATTCGCCGCTAATAAAAACTTGTAACGCGATTAATGACTGCATCGGATCGAGCAGAAGGCGTGTGCGCGCGCGAGAGCGGCGTTTTTTACGAGCCTCGAAGGCAACGGCGGGTCGGCAATTAATTTTTATTATCGGCCACCGAAGTGCCGGCTAATTGCGAGACAATTTGTATCGCGCTGGATCGAATCCTTCGGATGATCGGCGCCGCGTACATCGACACGCTTGTCAGCGTTGGTCATCGCTATAATTAGCCCCATTTGCGACGTTATATATGATTCGTTCCGGGAATCGAGCATCCGATAGATTTCACGATGCCGCGAAATCGCGCGGCGCCGTCCAGAGAAGAGATCAGGCACTGAGTAACTACGCGATACCGAGGCTCTCAAATCGACGAGAATCGTCGTCGGCGGTCGATGAGTCACGCGGCAGCTCTCGTCTTTCATTTCTAACCGAATCCATGCGAATTCGACTGGCGGCTTTGATCTTGGCCGTAAACGCCCCCAAAGAATACACAAATCAAACGTTTAACGCTTTGGAGAACGTTTACGTAACGTCCGCGCGGGGCCAGTCACATTATTTAGGGACAAGAGTTTCCAACCGCCCTTGAGGAGAGAATTATTAATAACTTTTTTAACGCCCACAGAATGTACGGCGTGGTAAAACGCTCGTGCACGCTCGTTCATCGCGAGCGTGCTGCAATTGTCGATATAACGTCGCCGCGATTTATCCTCCGTGAGCGGAAACGAGGGAATTCCTCGCCCGAGGAGGTGGGCCAGGAATGAATTTCCAATCGGGTATTTCCGTGCGGTGTTTCAATCACGCTCGCCGGATTGACAAACACTTCTAGCCAGATAGATCGACGCCACTCTACTTCGGGAATTGGATTTCGGTTAAGGGTCAACGACGCTTCTAAATTCGCGAGACACCTCATCATTGAAACGTAATATCGAGACTGAATCAATTATATTATGCACGGGCGAGTTGCGCTGCGTCGTTTAGGACTCGCGCGGACTCGCCGAACGCGGAAGCAGAATTTTCAGTCGCGTCTCGCAACTGATGATTGAAATTCGCGTCTCGATTCGACGATGTACTGGTTCGACATCACCGAGACGTGCGTACACGACTTGCCGATTCGCCCGTCGACTCTCCTGAATCGTCTTTGGGGGTGCGGCGCACTACCTCTACTTCCAGAATCACCTGTACTCGTCGACACAAATCTGTCAGCGTATATCGGTATGCACTCACGCGCCCGGGAGTTTGACGTAGCAGTCAAGGCAAGCATCACCATCAGCTTCCATCCAGCAGAGACGCGCACCCCCGATATACGTGTATGTGTGTGTGTGTGTGTGTGCACACATATAACGCGCATGAACACAGGCGTGTTACGTATATCTGGCACAAGTTCTGATTAGACGTAGAATTAATGATTCGAAAATCAATACAGGCCCGTCCTCCCGAGAGTATTAAGACACTAACTGGGGGATGCCATCCAAAGAGAGAGCGCGATAGAGAGCAGGGGGTGAATGGAGGCTTGCGAGCGGGACGGGAAGGGTCGGAGGTGTTGGATGGGTGCTACTAGGAGCGCGCGGTGTGTAGCGGGAGAGGGTGGCGGGACGTGATAGAGAGCGAAGGTTGGGGTTATGGCGGTGGTGACGATGGCAGTATATCTGATAGACGAGAGGGGACTGTGGGGGCAGGGGACAGGGGGTGGAGGAGGGTGCGCGGGCTCCTCGTTCCAGGATCTACTATTTTGTCACCAAACCCTTCCTCGCCCTTTGATAACTAATTAGTGTTTTACCTCCCTCTCTCTTTACCCTTTCCACGCTTAGCTAGGGGCCTCTTTTATCGTCCCAATCAGGGGACGTCCTGGGAGGAACCCCTTTTCATGCAGGAGGCGCATCGACGTTTCCAAGCCACCCGAAAAGATGAGAATCAAAGGATTTCCAGAGCGAAGCGTCAAAAGTGCGGAGGTGGAAGGGCCTTGAAGGGGGTTAGAAGGAAAGAGAGAAAGACGGGAACGAGGCTGAGATACGCAATGAGTAGGCGGGATGGGGGGATGGGTGAGAGGCGGTTGACGGAGGGAAAGAAGACGTTTATTAACCTGTTAAGACTCGATTTATTTTTCCTTATTTCTCCCGGAGTATTATAAAGTTTGATTACGCAGTAATGGCGTGATTACTCTTCGCGTTTTAATTCTGAGCGAGCTCAATTGTAGGTATCGACGTTGTCTCTAAACACACCGACTCCGCAATACATTCAATCAAAAAGTTCGCGATGGACAGATGAGAGCCTCGTGGTGCTACACTTTCACTTATCGCTAGTACATCGGTGATCATCATCATCATCATTACGGCGATACAGCAACATTATTCCATTACGAAACGCGAGAAATGTTAGAGGAAATCGTTGGAGAACGTTAGATCACGCCGATAAGAAATTAAAAATAGAAGTCGCCCTCCACTTAATCATACTCAACATTACTCCTCATGCGTTAGTTCTGATTCGAATTTCGCTCGCGATTGTGCACTGCTATTTTTTTGCGCAAAAGAGGAGAAGTTGGCGGGTTAGCCGACCGACTGCACGTGTAGCCAGGAAAACACTCGAGGCTCGTGCCGTACAGAAACGAATTTCGCTTCGGACAATGGAGGACTCGATATACGGCGCGGCGGAATCAGCAAAGGGACGGTGAATGCAGGGCTGCGGGGATCAGGGGAAGGGCAGGGGGAGGTGGAGGATACGGGAAAGGGAAAGAGAGAGGAGTGGCGGGGGCGGGACGATTGTTGAAATTTGCATGAATCGATCACGATTGTTTGGCCGCGGAATGAGCACGCCACCACAGGAGAAATAATTCGCAATCCGTGTGCAGGCCGAGCAATCGAGTTACCGTTTGCCATTTCGATTCTGCTCGGTCCAACGGACGACAATGGCCCTCCGCCAAAAGCGAATCATCTTTGTGATCTGTCCTGAGCCGACTGATCACGGCGCCGGTCGTTTAGATGCTCGCGCACTGGTTTTTGCGCTGCACCCTATTTTGCTTTTCCTCTTTGTTTCTTTTTTTTCGTTTCTCTTTTTCTTTTTTCGTTTTTCGCGTTGATCGAACTACCCCCCAGTCTCTGAGATTTCTCATTGTTAGGATTCTATCGAGTCGACAGAGCGTGCTCACTTGCTCGATGGATCCCGCGAGCCGGAACTAATCAACTGCCATCGCGCGTAAATGAGCCGCGAGCCCGCGAGGATTCGTTTTGCGAAATTTCGGACCGGACAATAATACACGCAATAATAACGTGGAATTGTCTCCCTTACTTTATTCCAAAGTGCGTGTCTTGCGCTTTTAATTGCGCGCCGATCAACGCACGAATGGCGAAATTCGTTCGCCATTATTATCATCGAGCTACCCACCCCCGCATCATCGTGGGAATGGGCGTATTTATAGATTTTGCGGAGTTATTACGACATGCAATTATCAGTACCGGTTATTTTGTCGGGCATATTGTCAGACTTGCGCTCCCGAAGCTCTCGGTGAGTAAAAAACGCACGTAAAACGTTATTGCGTGAGGTGCAGCTGGCCGCGCACAAGACCGGCCGATTACGTGCAATTAAAAAGCTGATTAACGGCGAAGCTCCGGTTCACGAGCGATCGTCTCCGATACATGTCGCACACGCCGATGCCTTGACGCGCGGGCAAGTGCACGCGGACAATAGAAGCGTGTACGCGGGGGACAGTAGGTTACTTTTAGTACATGAGGATATCGGTACCTGAGCGAGCACAATACGGGCTATATTTTTATGAGGCCGCCGTGGGGGTCTAATGGCACCCCGCGGGTGGAGAGACAGGAAGGCGAAAAAAAAGAACGATCGTGCGCGTGCGAGAGAAGGAGAAAGAGAGAGAGAGAGGGATAAAGAGGGAGAGAGGAAAAGAGTCATGGGAGATGAAGAGGTGCGGGTGGAAAAAAGAAGAACAGGGATTTGGTATAGACGTCATTGTTTCCGTTCGGCACCCTTCTCACTCCTCCTTTTTCGTCCGCGTTCGTTCCTCCCCCTGTGCCATACTATGGATCCCTCGCGTGGCGTGCCGCTCCGGCCGAAAACTACCCCCTTACAACGGGGCGCCTGCCATTCAGGCTACTTTTTCATCTCTCCTCTGTTTCTCTTCCCGCGTTCTTCCACACATAGATTACAATATTACCACCTACCCCTCTTTCAGGCTTGCCGCCCACCCCTTCTTCTGCCCACCGCATCTCTCCCCCTTTTTTCGCAACGACCGACGCCGCCGTGGCGGTGTGCGCGTCCTCTGATATATACGTGCACTTCTGATCATAACATAAATTTTAATGATGGCCGTGATGAAAATATAAGAACGCCCCGATATTTATGGCGTCTGTCCCGGCCACCGTCTGCATCCTCCTAGCGTGTACGTGGACGCATCACGGTCCCCATATCCTCCCATACGATTTTCTGATGGCACATCCTCGTTGTACAATACAAGTTACTTACGAATGAGACACTAGGAGAGAAACATTACAAATGTTACAGTCCGTACTCTTATGTTATGTTCCTCTACGACGCATACAAATATTATATAATTTATATAATATAATAATATATATAATGCAATTTAATTATATATAATATAAAAATATACATCTCTAAGTTTATTCTCTTTTCTGCTCGCATGGTTAAACAATCAACAGCAATGGCGAGTGCGAGACGGTGCTTTTTGCTTCTCGATGACGAGTTTCGTTCGGCAGCCGATAAAACGAGAGCATCACCGGGACTGTTTTGCTCTTCTCGCGTTGGCAGAGGAAATCAACGGCGACACGACTCGAATGCGTCGCTGGAAGAGAGGATCCCCCTCGTGGATCGCCTCGTGTTTTCTGCTGCTCCTCTCTCCTTGGCAGATGATCACCGATCTTTTTTCCCGCTGCCATCATGATTTATTAGTGCAGCGCGCGTGAGAAGATATCCGGTTCTGTTTCGACGCCGCGCTGCCGCGCGAGCTTATATGCATTCCGAAGACACCGATATAACTCGCTACAACGTTGCGGACGGAGACACGAGAAGCATGTTCGGATACTATATTACGCCCGGACGTTTACATTGCTCGTTAAATTGAATCTAGTACAAGAAATTCCACGGGTGATGGCCGGGAATTTTTCTACGAATTAATCGGAAGGGCGAGACACGCGAGATGATTTTCATCAAGAACGTCAACGCCGCAATAACCCGAATCCCCATTTTTTGTGTTATTCTTACTTCTGATGCCACGTCGCTTCTCCGTATGGGCCGTTTATTTTCAAGCACCGTGCGCGGATGAAATTTCAGATACGCTCGAGCTGAAGACGCCCTCAAAGTGGATTCGACAGATCAATTTACGTTTACCCATTCGCTTGACTTGGTATACGCCGCACTCGGAAGGAAAAAGAGTGATTCGTGTCACGCGTAGAACGCTACATGTAATAGTACTGTGCGGTGTACGTTGAATTAGAATCCAGTAGCAATTGCAAATGCATTAGCAATATGGATGTAGATTGTGGATATAATGACGTTATTGATCTTGGCTCGCGGCGTAGATTATTACGTGGGTGTAAGCGTATTTTCGGAAGTCGCCAAGTTCTCTCTCTCTCTCTCTCTCTCTTTCTCTCTATCTATCTATCTATCTCTCTATCTCTCTATCTCTCTATCTCTCTCTCGATTCGAGGCATCGACGACGTCGACGCGGTTCAAAACAAGAGCCCATGATTGGATGCTTCGGGCATGTCGTCGCGAGACGCTGATGAGGAAGACAGGGCGAGAGAGCGAGAGAGAGGCCGAAGATGAGGAGGGAAGACTAGGAACTTGAAAGAGTGCTCGTGTCTAATGATGTTTAAGAAAGGGCTTTAATTTTTCATTAGGACAACGGGGAACATCAAAGGCGTTCCTTTATTTTTTAACCAGCGCCTCGGGGCCAGTTCTCGTCCGTCCGCGCAGCCGCCGGTGTATTATCCGTTCCCGACTTCCGTTACGAGACTCCTCCGGTCGACATCCCCCTGCCCCCTTCATCTCGTATGACGTATTGACATTTCTTAAATATTGCCGTCCTGATGCGTTCGTATCGAGCGACAATCTCTTTTATTTGTCCCCGGGAAGCTCGTTCTTCTCCTGTCTCCCCCCTCTCTGACTCTCCTCCCCCTCATCTACAGACCGCTACCGCGTAACGGATTGCATCGTCTCGTTTCGTCAGAAGTCGTCGGCGCACGTGGGAACCTGCTCCCCGCGCCACATGGAGGTCTGCAGCCCTTAGCTATTAAGGGCCTCGCGCATATGCGTGTGCTCAGGGCAAAGAGCATGGCAAACGGTCGACGACCCTCGGAAAAATGTCTCTCTTAGGACAATGCGAGCGTGCGTTTATTGTCCTACAACGAATGGGCCCTTGTAGACGAAACCTTCCGTCCGTCTCCACTCGTCGGTGAATGAAATCCGCATTAAACATGCACGTATGAATATCGGTGGCACGAAGCGCGGAATTTGATGTAATTTTCGTCGAAAGATTCACGAAGCGTTCGATATCTATTTAATCGCTTGAGCAGAAGAGGTTTGACTCTTGATTCGCGTTGGCACGTTTCGCGCGGCAAACGACGCGGGTTCCGTCCCGTTAACGCTCGTATCGCACGCGTGAAACGCTAATCGTGGCGAGCGTCGTCAGCCTCGCGTGTTACCTTTCGTTTAAAGGCGACGAGCGCGGCGAGAAAGCGTGGCGACATGCTCGGTGATAGCGACCACACACGCTCCTCCTCGAGGTCTGACGTTCAAGCGCGTAAGTGCACGATAGTCAACGAGGATGACTCCGACCGAAGATTGAAAGAAGGAACGAAGAAAGGAGAGAAGGGGGAAAGATATAAGAGGCTGCTCAGCTTTCTCTTCGCCGCGATGTCTTCGTGTACGTGTTTCTCGCGTTGCCAGCCGCATATTGCAGTACGTAGCGGGGCTTAGAGCCGATCGATATCTTAATAATAAATACAAGAGGGGTTCACTCTCTCTCTCTCTGATGGCTGGTTGGTGTGAGATTGAAGAGGGGCACTGTAGGGAGGTGATTGGGGGGGGTGGCGGAATGACGCCACGTTGTATCGGTGGCGTGGAGGACCTGCGCTAGATAGAGCAACCGAGGATGAAGTGAGAACAAAAGGGATAGAGCGAGAAAGAACGTGAGAGAGAGCGAGAGAGAGAGAGAGAGAGAAAGAGGGAGAGAAGGAGGGGCGCGAGAGGGAGATCATTCGCACCTCGAGGTGTAATGAGAAAATTTGAAATATCGCGGGCGTCTCTCGCCCTCTCCTCTCCTCTTCCGTCATCCTTCATCGTCTACCTCTCTCTTTTTCTCTCTCCTTTTCCCTAAAAAAATATAACAGCGCCGGTAGTCATAAACGGCTGATCCGCGTATCCTCATCCCCTCACTCCTCGCTTTCCCCGTCCTCCCCTTTCCACTCGCTTCCGCCACCACCCTGTGGGAGATTATAAAGGCGCCTGGTATAAGGTACTTTCGTCTCCTGCTCTTTCTTTGTTTGTTTGCCCCGCTTCCTCTCTGTCACCCCGTAATGCCACCGAGCGGCGACAGGAACGAGGGGGTGGTTTTCGTGGACAACCGCGATTACACACCCGTCGCGGCGACGCCACCGCCACCGCCACCACCGCCGCGGCGCGCGATCGACCGGCGACCTATCGATCGACCGTAACTTTAACCGAACATCTGTCGTAAAAATATCAGTGTAGTTTTAATGAGCTCTCGGATGCGGTCAGTAAACGACTAAAATATGGGTCACGACGTTTGATCGGCAGCTCGCAGACGCGGCATAAACCTCAATAAGCGATCTTGCGTCGCTCGCGCGACCGGCAGTTGTAAGTCACTGGCGACATTATGCTTCTTTATGCCCACATAAATTTACTCGCCCCTTCCCACACCGCAAGGTATTACCTTCGGGCTTTTCGCGGTTGCTCGTTCGTCATTGTTTGTCACGGGAGGAGGCGGTATCGGAGAATTGATGGAACGCGCCATCAGTCGTTATGCGCACATTTTTGAATACAGAAAAAATTATATTGGAAGAAAGTTGCTTTACGTGCTGATAGCAGAAACGTCATATTCTTTATCAACAATGAATAAAACGCCGACCAGCAAATTACGCGAGAAAATGCAACTTCGTCACTACGTTTGATGACTATAACGAGGAAACTATGAACGTTTCCTCTTGATCGCAGAGAAGTGATAATAAACGTATATCGAATTGAAATTGTGCAATATTTCTGTTGATCCCGAGGTGACTCCTTATCTCTCGTAAGCAGGATGTCATAAATCGCGGTCCTACATGATCATGATGATCATGATGATTTATCGTGCTGATTATTCCGCGTTCATTGTTCGTCCATCAATCGCATCCGCGATTCCGCTCCCGCGCGCCGGAATTTCCCGTGCCTCTTATATTAGTCAACCGGCGAGAAATAAACAGAGACGAAAGAGAGAAGAAGAGTGACGTGTCGATGATACTGGGCGGCCAGATAAAAATAGAGGTGCGAGCGTGCGGCGGGCATGATGGCCTGCGTGATCTATTCGGGATTCTGCGTTCGCCGCACAAAGAATGCCCGACGTTCGACGGGGCAGATGCCGACATTCGCTCCGGCATGTCGAGCCACACAGGACGTGCGTTTCTCGTTGCACGGTTGCAGGCTGGTAGTGTTCAATTGCTCTTTTCGCGGCCGCGTAAATTGTAGTTTACGCGAAACTTATCCACAAAGTGCCGCGGGGATCGTAAGTTTTTCATAAACTTTAATCTCGAGACCTTTGCGATGGCTTTACTGCTGAATCTTGAGACTTTGTAATGCGCTGAGGTAAATCTAACTCGCGCCGCGGCGGTCGAATCGACTGAAAGAGCCGCTTTTTGCCGCTCTCAATCTTCCTTCCTCGACGGCTGCGCGAGGAAGCTGGAAAAAAAGAAGGCAGACGGCGGGAGTCGAAAAATCTGATTCTCCAGTTACCTGAAATTGACTTCCAAGAAATTGATATCCCGCCGGTCAATCTTTGAAGTATATATGAATGCTGCCCTCTCATTTTACGACTATAAGTATATTTTATCATATTATCATTTTTTTACTGTTTTATATAGATTTTTTTAAAAAAAGCTTATTTCCTTTTTATGTTACAAAAGTTGCTTCAATATTCATATGTCAAAATGTTTCCTCTCTTTCTCTCCGTTTCTATCACATAAAAGTATTTTATCAGAGTTCGGAAATACGCGCATAATTGTGATCGATTCGGTACACGACTATATACGAAACGAACATTATCCGACAATAGCTGTGGATGATCGGGACAGTGTAAAAGACCTCAGGCGTGCAGACATATTTACGGCCAGCCATTCCGCAATATGTCGGCGCGCACGTCAGAAATCGATTCTTTCGACTTTCGTCCGCAGGTAAAAGTGGCGATCGCGCCAAGTGCGTGACCGGTACCGTGTATAGGCGCAGGAGTGTAATCCCGCGCAGTTGGAGTTCTTGCTGCAAGGAAGCCGAGATTCCCTTACGTAGGCTCCCTATGTCGAATCGGTGAGTGGCCGATCGATCGGCGCGCGGCGATGGGCACCGCTGGAAGTCGGAACCGTCAATTTGCGCAAAAGGGGTGCAAGAGACGGGGGCGTCCAGGCCGAGACGAAACGGGCTCGACTCGACGATCGACCCGATCGGTGCATACGTCGCGATGTTGCCCATCTTCTTCCCTCCTCAGGCTCGAAAGACGGCCGGCTTAATCGACGCTGTCGACTGATCGAAGCGGGAACACCGGCTGCTGCCGGTAGCATCTCGTAATGACAGGCGAGGACGATCGACGTGCGCTCATAACGAAGTACTCAATTCGATCGTGTCACGAAATGTGCCCCCGCGTATTTTATTCCAGCTACCGTTGTGTCCGCAACGATCTTGAATCAGCTCAATCGCTTTTGAGTACCGGCCGGATACGCTTTAATACGCCTCATCTCGCAATCAATTGGATCGACAAGATGCTCGTCGCGATGCTTATACGTCGCGCTGGAAATTTAATGGAGATTATCCACGGACGATTAACGAGCACTCGTGTATCCTTCCGGCGGGACGGCGGCGTCGCAAACCGACGCGGGAACATTTTAATCGACGATCGACGCCTTCTGGATCTGATACGGAAGGTGTAGAGCGGAAGGCGCGAGGAGAAGAGGGAAGGAAAAGGGGGCGAGAGGATGTTATTCTGAGGCGATAAAATCATCGCAGTGCATGTAATGACAAACACATGCGTTCTCACCCTCCCGCCCCTGTGGATCTCCTCCCGACCTGCGGGGTAACGGCGGACTATAGGTCGCCCTATCAGGCCGGATCTGTATAACGCGGCATATGTTTAGGTCATTAATTAGCATCTGGAGCCAATTAAAGTAATTACAAATTCGACGGTGAAATATCGCCGGCTACGCGCGGCTTAGGAGCGCTCTCGAGCGGCGATCCCGAGCTCATGGCGTACACGCAACAGCACCGAACCACGTCAGTTTTTACCAGACATCCGTCATGTTGAAGACGATCGATTGTTCTACGAAACTATAACGGGGATACTTACGTATCGCATAAGCTATAGGACAATGTAAAGTTCCCCCGCGCTTAGCGTTGCGACCAGCGGGCTATTATTCCCGATATCGCAATCTCGTTACTGAAACGGCGCCGTTATTATTGTCCACCGTGAAAAAAAATCGAAACCTCAGCGACAGCTCAGCTCGCGCGCTGGATCATCGAAGTCGAATATCAGCTTATTGCATATCGCGGTCTGCTGCGGAGGGAAACGATTGTTCATCAGGCTGAAAAGGGGAGAAGGGACGTGTACATGTATCTCTGTTGTAGTTTCAATTATTCATATTGTTTCTCATTAAGGTGAAAACATTAGAGAGCCGATAAGATCGGCGCGTCCGCGAGCCCCTCGTATCGCTTCGCGAAGGCGCACCTTCCGTTCCTCGCGCTCCCGTCGATGCGAAAACGTACAAGCGAGAAATATGGATTACTCATAACGACGTAATGCAACGTTTAATTGCAAAACGCGCGTTACTCGCTCGCGAATATTTAGCGCGTTAACGACACGAGACGCACAGCGTCGAAGCGTGATACGCACTTGGCGCTATTAATCATCGTCGGCGAGGAATCTTTCTCGCTCGAATCACGCGCGCGCATATACGCATCCGCTCGATCGGGCTTCGGGATCGCGTTCGAAGAAAACCATTATCCTCCAACGACTTCCGTTGTTAATGTAACGATCGTGGTCGTTCCGCGCGCGCGGGAGGACGATCGTTATCGAGCGACGAGATCCTCTCCCGATCCTCTCTCTATCGCGCCGAGGAGCTCTCCCTCTCCTCTCCTCCCCTCCTCCGTCGTTTCCTGACGTGCGTCCACGTGACAAATACGCAGGATGCTACCAGACAGCAGCTATCGATACGCATCCGCCATTGGAACAGTCGTATATTATGGCTCGCTCTCGGATATGTATTTATGCTTCCCGTATCATTTCGCAATTATCGATAACATCGTCAAGGCTTTTTGCAGGAAACAATGGGTCATTACTTGCCCGCTGTAGCCTGGTGCCTCTGTTTCTCCTTCTCTCTCTCTCTCTCTCGCTCTCTCTTCCTTGCCCGCGATCCGTCCTCTCGCCTCTCCCGCGATCGTTCGCCGATCGTGACGCCATATGTGTGTCTCACGAGATGTCACACATCGACAGATCGAAAGGGATACACATCGAAGCCACGTACATACACCGTTTGGTGGACGTTTCGTGTTTACATAAGCTGAAAAAGAAATCCAACGAGCGAGAGGAGCCGCGCGACCAGCCATCCGTGGTTTCCGCTTATATTTCACATTTGACATCTCGCGTTTGACGATTCGCGAATCGAAATTCTTGACTGCCACTAATTCCATTTTTCAGCAACTGCACTCTTTTTTTCCCTGATTTGATATCGCCGATATCATTTGTCGTTAACTTAATTAACGCTTTTGATCGAGACGCGTCGACTTTGGTTGACGCCACGTTTAGGAGTCAATTTGCTTTGCTTGTCTACATTTTAGGTAGACTGTAATTTAGAGAGAGAGAGAGAGGAATAGGAAGAAAAAAAAGAGCAAAAGAGAAAAAGAAACGGACGACGAAAATTGCCAATCTAGCGGCAGTTAACTGGGATGGTTAGAGTAACTCGGAATCACAAGCTAATTGAGGGATCATCTCTTGCATCATCGACGCTCAATTGTTGATCGCGAAAACAGCGAGTCCGGTTTCCTCTCGTCGATATAACTGTCACTGTAACCTGTTTGATTCGGCCAATCGATTACTCGCTGTACCTTCTATCGAGATTGTCATGAACGTGAACAAAGCGACGAGTGAGAGAAAAAAGACAAAACACAAAAAGCAGAGTGGAGACGAAAAAGTGGCCGAGTGGACAAGAATTACAAGCGGGGGGGGGGGGTGTCCGACGCGCGTCCACCGTGGTTGCAGCGGGAAAGGGAGGATAGGCCGGTCCTAGGGTGGACGTCCGAGCTACTTTGAATGTAAAAGCTGCTATAATTAATATACCCGAGAGCGTCGGAACAGTGGCCGGCACGAACAATATTTATTAGACATTTTATGGGGAAAGTTTAAAAAGGTAAATCCCACCCTTCGCGGTACTTAACGTTAGTGTTACCTTCGTTATTTTCGTATTAACTCGCGGAATTCTCCGACTCGAATCGTTCTCCTTTTTCAAGCCGATGATTCGAAAGAGTCGACGCGCTCAAGACTGTCGTTCGCCACTAACCGCACGCGGGAAGGTATCGTCGTCGCCGGCAATCATCGTCGCAATTGGAATGCTAATTAACGAGCGCTTTGCCATGAAGGGTCTGGCAAAGGCAGACGCACATCCACGAAAGTATAATATAACATTTCGTCGTCAATCGCGCGTGCCGGCCGCTCTCTCCGCGAGCGGAGAGGTGCTCCGCACCCTCGTCGGCGCGCCGGTTTGCACAAGCGGCTGCTCCAACGGAGAAACGTACGATATACGAGTACAAGAGGAAGAAGGGGCTTCTAATTATCAGGACTGACATGTTACAGCGGCAACGAGCTGTTTACATTACGCACGTTAACTCTGATAGCTGAACCCGCGAAAATATCGATATGGCGATATTTCCAACCGCTACCGTAATTCATCAAGTGTCACGCGTAAGACATGATACGTCAAGCGAGAGGAAAAGCGGTTCTCGATAACGCACACGAGCCGATTTCGCAAAATGATACTGTGTTTTTCCATCTCGAATCGTACCGCACGTAATATCCACGTACACTTACAATTAGGTACGTGGGGAGGTGAGTTCGCGCGTAAAATGTCTCGCGCAGCCTCCGGGTGCCGGTAGTTGTTAGTCACGAATTACAGAGCGACGCGGTGGTGCATAACAATGTCCGGGATCTAAGAGACCGCGACGCCAATCCCGCTATTTCCTGAGCTGAGAATATCAAAGCGGTCTCGTTCACCGCGCGGCGGTGGCCCGTCGCTTCTATTTTTGCCGGCTTTTCGCAGCCACGAAATTAGGTGCAGCCAGCGAGAATTGATTGATTTCGTGTCGCGCGGCACCGCGACGTTAATTTAACGATCGGCTCCGTCGTGAAAAATTTGTGCGGGGAGAGAGCGCGTACAGAGTGCACGGGCAGAGCGAGCGCAATCATTTGCGCCGTTAACTGCGACCGCCGTGTGAGCGCATTACAAAATTAAACCAGCTTGAGCGAAACGGAGCACAATCGCGCGAATTGCAAAGCGCACACGTCTCGACGGAAAGGACTATCGCTTATTATTATTAGGTCGCTCAAGACGACGAAATCTCCTTTATTAATTGGCTCCGAAGTAGTTCGCCGAACGTCTTTCTATTTCTTGCTCCTTGCGATGCAAAGAACTTGCGAAGAGCGTTCGTAGCAATGAAATAAGAAAAGAATAGCACATCGATAGCGAAACGTGAACTCGACTCGATCTAAAATATGTTTAAACGATCTCTTCGTCTCGCGCGCACGATTAAATCGATGGAACAATTAAAAATGCGAATAGGGGCTTCCGTTGAGCTAATGTGTACACTTATCGCAAATCGCAAATATAAACGTCTGCGAGGCGCTCATTATCTTCTCCTTCTTGTTTCAGAGAGCGACTTCGGCGGAGAAAGAAATAGCCGCGTTGAAAGAACAGCTCGCCGCAACGAATGACAGCAATTCCAAGACTGAGGGACACCAATTGTCTCAGCCTCCGCAGGGAAGCGATCAACAGCAGGTACACGATGCCAGCAATCCCAGAAGGACGCCGAACAGCAACCTCGAGCAGGAGCTGCAGGCTAAAGACAAAGAGGTGAGTCGGATCAAACTTGAACCCTCCCGCTAAAATGTTGCTCTCTCGTGTATCGCCGGGGTGAATGGCGATTGTAATCTCAACGGATGAATCCCTCTCTCTATGTAGTGTGTATATCGTCGATGCTTGGAAAATGAAAGACACAGGATAACGAACTGACAATCTACTTAAAAGTGGAAAAAGCCGTGCACGGTCGGATCAGAAAAGTTGTCGGCATTAATAATCATAGTTTTTTGCAAAATTTTCCCGTCGTTGGTGATATGGATAATGAATATTTAATTGATAACGACTGATATTTTTGTCACTATCTGCTAGGGAAAGGGAGTGCCCGCGCTCGCGCGAACGGATTGATAAATCGAACGTTCGTTCACGAGTGGTCGCGCGGCTTAATGAAGCCGGGGTTGCAGTGTGCAAAACCAGCGCGTACACTCGCACGATTTCCGCGTGCAGACACGCGTGAACCGCGGCATGTCGAGATGAATGACTAACGTTGCTACTCGTGTTCGATATCCGCGTTCGGTGGTTTATTGCCCTCTCCTTCTTCGTCCGCCTGCATCCATCCCGTTTCACGCAATCACGTACACCGCACGCATGCCTGACACTCACCCCTTTGTATAACCGATTGCTGTCGTCGCGCAACCCTTCGAAACACATATTTTTCAACGCAGACCTTTTTTCATTGCTAACCGCAATTTCACGGATTGAAAGTCTTTACAATTTTTTTTTCAAACTCGGTTAAATAACACATTTCGATACGAAACAAAGAAAAGATCGTCGGTTTCTGTACGCACAAAGTAATAGAATATTAAACGGTTTTTCTTTAGATTAGATAAATGTAGAATGGTACTCAAATATACTTGAATGTTTATTGTAACAAAAAAAGTTTAAAAGTTTTAGTAATAATGCAATTACAACAAAAATACATTGCCATTTACATTGAAAAACGTTGAAATGAATATATTAACACATTATATGAAACCATTATTACTAAAAGTTATATTTACTGGTGACAAATATAATATTGTCATTTATAAATTTGTTATATAACCAGAAGATCGCGTTACCGCCTCGCTTAGCACCCCGCACAACTTCGCCCGCTTACAAATTATATATTTATAAAGTAGACTGACACACGAATTACATCGAGACAAAGAGGCCGCGGTTGTAGGTTTTGCATGGCGAATCGCATTTAAAGATAGCAACATGATTGGCATACGGACGGCGGGGTAATGAATTCGGGCGAGCCGTTTCGCAACTCTCGCGTGGCATTTTTCCCGCGAGAGATACACGATCGGGACCTAGATACGGCGATAAACGCCCGTTTCAAATTACTCCGCCGTGCTCCCGCGGAACCACGCGAACCCCCGCTCGAGGCTATAAGTAGCGAACGTGTGTAACGAATGATACCTGATCAGCTATCGAAATAGATAACGAAGTCAATTTGGAAAAGCGTAACGCGCCGTATCGGCGCTCTGTTTCCTCGATGTTCTCTCTCTCTCTCTCTCTCTCTTCCTCTTTCTTGCTCTCTTTCTCCCTCGGCGCCCGTTAACGTAGTCGCGCCCGGTTGAATAGGTGCATCTTCGTTATATATTTAGTAACGACGAACGTCGGGCACGTCGGGACTTCGCGACCAGCGTTTCGAACACGGTATGTCGGGACTTCGGATCCGGCCGCTCGCTCGGCTCGTTAAAGCGCCGGAATGCGGCGGTGGCTACGCGCGCGCGGAGCGTCTCTCTTATTGCAACCCGGTCCGGGGGATCCGCGGTTTCAACGAGAACCGCGCGATAACATTATTGTATATTTATCGAGAGGGTAAATAACCCGGGGGAGGCGAGTATCCCCGCTCACGCCCGCGCGTGTTCGCGCCCGATCTCTGGTCTCTCGGCGAAAATAGCCGCGACGACCGCGCAAACCGTCTCCGAGGAGCGGCTTGCCCGAGCTTTTGCACCGTCCGGCCGCAATCTGCGACGCGCAGCTGCCGCGCGACACGGATGAATGGAGATAACGACGGTCATCACTCAGTTTTACCGGCGAATATTCGGCCTAATAAACTACCCTCGTCTCGTGGACGCGAGGAGCGACTCCGTCTCTCCGCATTTTGTTTTATCTAGCAACAGGGAACACCGCCAGGTATGTCGGGCCGTTATGCTTCCCGCAAATGCGCAATTAAAGTCGATTAATTGTGCATACTCGCGTGATTATTTGCAAACGTGTGCACCAACGGTGAGGGCATTATGTCTACGTCCGGCATGTGCGTCCGCGGCGCGTTACGCGAGATTTAAATATTTTCCGACAAGTCCTCCTTTGTCTCTTTCTCATCGTGTTGACGAAACTATTAACTGTGAAACGTGCCAAATATATTTCCTCCTAAAAGAGAAATTTGGAAATTAAGTATAAATGATGGTCCATTGATGCGGCAAAAAGAACGTTCTTTCTTTCTTACGCGTGACAGATTGCAAGGGCGTGATTTGCTATACAGATTAAATTGCGGGCTGAACAAGGTATATAGAGCTGGACGGGTCGATAAATCTTGGAGAGGTAATATAGAATACGAGTTATCTACCGCTACTCGAAGCCTTTTTTCTCCCCGGAAGTGGTCAGGAAGAGCCTAAGTGGTAGTTGCACCCTTTAGTGCCGTGCACTTTGCGTGGTTTACGAAGCGGCGTGCAAGGAGGTCGAGCCCCGTAAAAATCTTGCGGTAAAGGAAGCGCAGCTGGCGAGTGGGGGATGGTCGGGAGGAAGCGTAACCTGTTAAGGGTGTATAATGCGAGAGGGGCGAAAAACGGAGTAGAGGAAAAAGAGGTGGAGGACGATGGGGAACTAGGTGCGCGCGAGTATTTAAACAAAGCCAAAAACACTTAAAGCGGTGCGCGCGCGTGAGGAAGGAGTGATAAAAACGCCGCTAAGAGTTCAATAAGTATCCTCCTTAGAGCCAATAACAAACCACTCCTTCTTTCCTGTCGCCTTCAACCACCGTCGTCCGCCCTTCCTCTGTTCCCTTTGCGTCTTCCCCTGCCTGCCATCCCCCCTGCCCCCTTCGATCATCCCACGGCGCGAGGAAAATCGTTTGCTCCGAAGCGTTCGAGCTCGTTGTAATCCCGGAGCCGATAATCTCCGATCCCGTCCCTCCTCTTGTCGACGTCGTATCCTTGGTCCTTGTTCGTCCGTCCCCTTGTCTCGGCAGGCGAGAAGGGAAAGGGCGGCGAATGGGTTTAGGGGATGGCGCGCGTTCTGTTCTCGCCGACGCGACGGTGCCTTTTAACGGATAAGAATTTGCTCCACGGGACAATGTCTTTATTGAGAAGCCATCGCGCGCGCCGTGGAGTACCGGAATGATTTTTATTATTCGTCGATTAAAGAGAGGTAATGGCAGCTTCGGGGGTGTCCTCCCCCGCCATCCCCTCCCCGCCCGGCAAGACGGGATGATTTAAGGGCGATAATGAGGAGTAAATAATGCGATAGTGTCGCCGAAACGGGGGGATGGGACGTCTCGGAGAGGGAGCGATCGCGCGATGCCTCCCGGGAGCGCGCGCCCCATAAATTATGGAGACTTCGGAAGTACGTTAGCTTATGACGGGTCGATAATTATCAGACGCGTGTCGATGCACGACGCAGCATCGCGCCGCTGGATTCTTGTTACTCCGCTAATAGTTTCGGATGTCTGATGCACGTCGCCCCAACTGAGCGCAGATGATACGCGCACGTACAATACGAGGAAGTACGAATCCACCTCCGTCTCTTTAAGCAGCGTATAATACTGCGTGCACGAGCGCCATATAAACTACTTGATCTGTGTGATATCTGATACTTTAAGCAGTGGATACATTCCTAAAATGCATGCTGCGCTTCCGCTCCCGACATTTCTTCGCCGGGTATTCGGCGATATTAATAATTGTTATTATTGCTCTATATTGATGATTCGCATGACCCAGAAACTTCTCTTATTTCTCGAAAAGTGAAAACAAAACGATGCGGATCGCGCATCAGCTATCTCTCTCCTTAGCTGATAAGAATTATCGCTTCGCACTTATCAATCGACTCCGCTGCTTCGATCAACAAGTTTTAACATGATCAAATACGGAGTTGCCATTCTTTCTCTCTCTTTTTTTCTTTCTCTCTTTTCTTCGATATTCTTGAGTAATTTTATTTTACGAGATTATTTTATTGTTGTTCTTTTTCTGGATTAGATCCTACATCAGAAAGACTTTGTTCTCGATCAAGCGGAAATCCTGGCGGTTCCTCGGCGCAGCGTCGTTTCCGTCGCGCGCGACGCCGTCTCCGTTTTCCGCATTTGCGAATATATTATGTGCGAGTACGACTATAATTTGCGATTGCGGCCGTCCTTCGTGTCCCGCGGCTCATTATCTCAACGCTTTAGAGCCACCGATGTCGTATACAAGTCGCAGCTCCGGCCGCATGCTCCGTCACGGCACGCCTGTAATTTCAGCAAGACATTCTGAACGATCCACGTTGTCCCCTCGGCACCCTGTCAGTCACAGGGACCCCCGTGGACAGGTCCGCGCTCTTAAACCGTGCACTCCGGAGAAACGTTACGCGCTCGTGTCTCTCCGCAAATAAATCACTCCCGGCTGAATCAGAGCCTCGCGATATCGAAGGGAATTTCCCCGCGAAGATTTCTTTATTCTGTGATACCGTCACGTGTTGCGTGTCGCCACGTTGTCGAATCGCAATATCCGATACGGACGAATACCAAAGTTGCCTTCGTGATTTATTATTAGCCGCACGATCGAGCTTTTTCCCGGATAGGATGTGGCCGATGTGTAAGAATCGTCGCGGCCGCACAACATCCTATAAACAGAGCAATAATCAAAATCAGTGCGATGGACAAAGCGACGCGATAAGCGCGCCTGTCCGCGTTTCATCGCTTCCGTTTCCCGTTTCGCGCAACCGCCAGCGGTGCATCGAAACGACGAGCGATCGATTGCGAACGGTATCGAACTGTTCTCCATCGCGAGTACTCCATCAGGTACCACAAGTCACGATGACGCTCTGGCGATGTTTGTTCTGCTCAAATTGTCGCGATAACGTTGGCATTGGTGAGCATTTTTTTAGATCGTGCGATACCTGAGAACGATCAATCGAAGAACACGTACTCGGCGAATCTTGAGCGCATAATGCAATTAGCGCACAAGTACTTGAGACGTCTCGTCTGGATTTATCTCCGAAACGTTGAACAACGGCTGAACAATAAATTACCGTGGTGGAAATGTTCTCAATGTTTAGTCTTCGAGTTCCATCAACATTGGTGTCTCCTCGCCTCTGTTGCTGGAGGAATTGGATATAGTGGCAATGATAACATACCCGCCGCCGTGATGGCAGAATATGCGTCTGTGTATGTGAAGAAGAGAGAGCCTTCGGACCTTTGTGTAGCTTGTGTCGCGGCGACAAATTGAATTCGTCACGGCCGCGCCGCTAAATCCTCGCTATTTTGTTGCTGTACTTATCTTCGGCATTTTGTCGCCTCGTCCAGCCATCTCGCTCTTTTCCGCAGCTGCTTGATCTTAATTAAACGCGAGAATCTGGCAGCTTTAAAACTTGTAATAGGTGTTCATTTGTCCTTTACGCTTCGCGTGCCTTCTCTCGTAATTACATCCGAGTTACATCATTAGTCGCGTTCTTACCTATAATAAATAAAGAATAAAGAGGATCGCCGTTTTGTTATGTATCAGATTAAATTCAGTTGTGTTTCAGATATAGTCTGGGTTGCTACTTGATCAAGACATTCCGGCGTCTTAAAGTTTTACTGTCTATTAAAGTCTTAGCTGATGATAAGAAGCGTCCACTCTCGACTATTTCCAATTGCGAGAAACGCGATAGAATATGAAACGCGTAACACGAGCTTAATCTGCGCTCTCATTGTGCGATTGGAAATTATTAATTATTCAAGCCACACCTGTCATCGATCCTCGAATATTTCACTAATTATCCCGCGGGGCAAACGCAAACGCGATCCGCGCTGATGATTGACAGTGATTGCTGCCAAAAACCATAATGGGGACTCAGTCATTCGACCGTTGTAGCGTGACGAGTGATTCATTTGCGTTTGCCGGGCAATCATATCAGGAAACACGATGGTCTTTCGGATATCTATCAATTCGTAATCATCAGCGATGATGTTAACAACGAGCGGGACACGAGCCATCCCATATTCGCCGAACTACATTGCGGATGAGTCCCTAACGACTTCGGCGAACCTCGGAATTATTTTATTTCGGATCGCCTTCTTTTGACTCTCCCGCGGGAGACGTTTGAGAGGGTTGACAAAGAGAAGCGCGAAGTTCGGGGGGGGGGGGGCGGAACAGGGTGAGACGGAGCCGAGAGGAAGAAGAGTAGGACTTCTGGCAGCGTGGCGAGATGAAAGAGACACCGTGCCACCCGTGCCAAGGCAAATACGCTCGGCGAGTGTTTCAAAACACGTTGGCTAATGTACCGAGTGCTATAGATCGAAAAATAACCGAGAACGTTATCCACGCTTCTTCTTCTCCACCTAGTATACCCTATTCCCTTCCTTGCACCGCTCTATGAGGTGAGATGCTCATCGGAACAATCGGATCCCGCTGTTCCGCTCGTAAAAAAGGAACTCGCAAGAGAACGCATAACCGGATGTCGCTTTTTCGTCGGATGCTCGCACAAAGTCCATGGTTATCCGTCGGAAATTGTGTCCGAATGAACATCTATGTATAGACGTACTCAAATTTTTAAATACATAAATTTTTTATTTTTTATTTTTTATTTTTTATCCATAAGCTGATAAGTTGAGTAATTATTTGTGATCAAAGTAAATAGTTAGGTCAATTTTTGCTTCAGGATTTGATGATGGGGGAGTAGAGACGTGAACGCTTTGTGAACGGAAATGCAGTCGACGATCCGCGGTACCGCTAAATACTTCGTCGTTTTGTACTTCCGGTAGCTGCGATTGCGGCGTTGACGACAGACGAGTCTGGTTTGGGCGACGGCGGAATTTCTTTTCCCCCTTCGGCGACGATGTCAAATTATTCGCGAGGATGCCATACGAGATACTCATTGGAAACAGACAGTCAAGGCTACCGAGAGCCGCGTTTCAAGCATTAGCACATTTTTGGCAGCAATGCAAATTTATCTTAGGTGTCACCACGTTAAAAAACACATCAAATTGTATTAAATTATATCATATTTTGATAATAAAGCTACATTTTTTAATAAACCATACACTATCACAGAGCGGATGTGACAATTGTTACGTCAGGTAGACGCATGTTAGCGGAATCTTCCGCTCGTCGCAGCTCACAATTAACGACGATCATGTAGCGATACGTGGACCGCGCGACGAGATATCGGTAACGGCCGCCATACTGGTAACGCCGATGATAGGCTCGCACAAGTATATCCATAACGATATTACCATATTTGCCCTGATAGGAAGATTTGCTGATAATTCGCGCGATAAGGAGCAATCGACTGCGCAATACCGCGGCGATACGGCGCGACAAACAATCGGGTCGCGGTTCGGACGGAACGACAAAATTTTATCGTGCCTCCGGCTAGACGATTACGTGTCTATATGTACACATCATACATATTATGAGGATACATGTAATGCACGAGTGCGATGGTATACTTATCCGCGGTATACGTATATCCGTGGCGCCGTGCGCCATAAAACGGATTAGACTCGCGCTGGACTGACGGATCCATCGGCGGTTGAAGGAAAACGATGCGATTATGCAAGCGGAGAGATAATCGTTAGTCATGGTATATTTTTCAAAGCGCTTAGATGATTCGAGTATGCGGAGTTAACTGACAGATGGAGTTTATTTCATAATTGAGGCATACTCGAAAATAGCACGGTGTCCGGCTACGGTCACTTTCTAATTAATTTAACACCTGCTCGTCATTTCTTTTCAATTAAGCAGTGCAATTTTTTCCTTATTTAACGTGAATGCGCTTTAGAAAAAATAGTGTATCTTACGAATGCCGCATGACTTGGCACTTCAAGTGCAATATTGCGATATTAGCTGATATTTTACATCCGCGTTTCGTTAGAAATCCACCTTGCGGTGCTCCCGAAAGGGATTCGCGGTTACGTTGGAGCTTTCAAGGGGGATTTCCGGCCTCGACGATGGCGAGACGGTAGTCTGGCAAAAATCTGGGAATATTTGCATTCGAGCGAAAATGACGTGGGTTATTAGGAGTGCACCGAGTGCTTCGTGTCGGGTTCGTGGCTGCTGCCGACGATGGCTGTTATGGTACGTCAGAGCAAGCCAATATCGTTAAATATTCATTTCGTAAGTTTCAAGTAGAACAAAATATAGAAACTCGCGCGATATAACTCGTCCATTTCCATCCAGCTTCAGCTCCTCTCTCAGAACAAAAGCCGCGGCCCTCCTTCCCGTCGTTTTCCACCCTCTACGCAACCCGCCTTCGATCGCCGTATCTCCAATGGTCAATTTTATAGTCACCGCTGTTGCCGGCATCGATGTTCCGAATAGCGTATTTATTATCTGGATGTTAACGCCATCTCGGACGATATCACGATGACAATCTGGGATCATTTTTATCGTTCCGTGTGTCAACGCTTGCGATTACGCACGGGCAAATATTTTGCAAAGCATCGTGCGAAGACGGCGTTCTCGCTCGGTATTATCAGCGAGCGATTTTCTCGATATCATATCCGGCCGACCTGACTCGCGAGTGGTGCAATCAGGAATGGCCGGCGCCCTCGCCTCCGACCGAGAGTTACGCGTGTGCGCGCGCGGTAAAGGAAAAAAGACGGAGACGAAAGACGAACCCGGCATGCTCCATCATCGTCGGCTGAAACATTAATTAGAAAATCTGAATAATTAGGAACTAACTTTCGCGCGACGTGTAAAGCTCGTCCCTACCCACCCACTCCCGTCCGCCTCTTTCCCCGACGTCGGTACACGAACACGCACGTACACGCATGCGGTTACGTCCGCTTCGCGCATTCTGTATTCTCGATGGCTCCTCTCCTCGCCGACCTCAGGTGGCGGGTGGCGGGGCAGTGACGAAGTCTCACCCTCCTACGCCTTTACCCCCTTAAGCTTTTTAAAAAAAGGTTCTCCGGGTTCGAACGAGGATCGATCGACCCCATATTCACCTCCACATCGAGATGCGTATCTGGTCACGGGGCTCGCTGATTGTATCGTAATTACGGTTTTAAATATACTTCATCGAGCACGCGAGCTTACGAGCGCCGATGACGAGGAGAGAGCGGGGACGAATGGGAAAAAGAGGACGAGGGAAGTTGGGGGTGGCGGCCGGCACTGGAGAATAAGGTGGAGGTGAAAGGAGACAGTTAATGCCCGTGCCCTTCGATTTAACGTCGACACGAGCGCACCCGAGGTGTATTGCAGGCAGCACGCTCTCGGAGGAGGCGAGGGAAGAGAGAGGCGGGGAAATGGCTGGTGGCGGTCGACCGCGGACGGCCGATGGAGCGGCAGCCACCCCCATCGCTCGGCCACCTCATCGGTAGGCAATCTTTTCTTATCGGGTCACAGGAGATTTATTGAAACGGCCCGCGATGGCGTATTGTCATGACTCGGCCCCGTGCACGTGAAGTCGATCCGGAATGCGATACGTGTGAGTGTATTTGTGTGTGTATATGTGTGCTCGCGCGCGCCTTACACACCGCGCCAACTCGCCGGGTTTATGTGCGCCTCGGTCTCTTCGGCGGAAAGTAGGTACCGGACGGAATTATTACCCGCAACCGTGACTAAGGTAACCCGACTTGAAAATTACGTGCTCGATCCGCAAAGACGATACACCGCGAAATATATACCGGTCCCGCTTTAGCGCCGATCAAGGGGAGTTCACCAAGTTCTCTCTCTCCCACCCGCCTCGGTCCGCCCCGCGCGATTGTCGTTTGCGCCACTGAATTATTACTCACGGCGTGCATAGCACCGACCAGTCGAACTTGACGTCCGAGACTTCCCTGTGCTGTACGCAGACTTGTGACACGGGAATTGTGAATCGCTCTGTTGAACAGAGTAGGAATGATCGTTTGTTATAAACAATCATGGAATGATCCGATAATGATGTTCCGATTTTTCTTCGCGTCCGTTTGCCGTGTACATTATTTAATTTCGAGTTTTTATGAAGTCAGGACGCCGGGTTGAAATTTACCATATCACCGTCTTCATTCGATCATCTTCCTCCCCATTGGTCAACCGGCTATCACTCTCGTCCCTCCTATCCGCTTCCCCCCGGATTCCACCAAAGAAGATAATACCGAAAAGGATGAGGCTCCTGTCGGCGTCCTGTACGCCCGTACGAAACGGAAGGGAGTACCGGCGGAAAAACGGCGGCGTCTCTCGAAATTAATTCTTTTTTTCTCCGGGAGATAAAAACCTAACGAAGCCGCGCGCGCGAGCTTTATTACGCGAAAGCGAACGACGGAAGAGAGGTATATACGAACGGAAGAGACGTAGGTGGAGGCTCCGGAGTGAGAGAAAGCAGGAAAGAGAGATAGGAACACAGGCGCGGGGGTGTGGGAGAGACGTAGGGAGGGGGTGGGATTGATATAGGTGGTCCTGGTGGCGATGGCGATGGGACGGAGGATGGACGAGGGGGCGCCGGAGGAGCATCGTGGGGCGGTCGGGGGCAGCGAGGAGTACGAGGGCGGCGAGAGGGGTGGGGAGGGGGAGGAGGAGGAGCAGGCCGAGACACAAATACGCTGAAAATTAGATTCATAACTTTTCTGCTGCGCTTTCGCGGCGGAACGACTAAAGGCTGCCCGGGCTAGTTAAAAATTCCGTGTGCCCGCGAATATCAGTCCCTGCCTCCTCCTCTTGTTCGTCCTCTCCCTCCCGTCATCCTCTTACTCCGCCATCCGCCTTCTCGTCGTACATGTCACGTGTGTGTATGCGTGTGTGCATGTGCATGCGCGCGCGTGCACGTATATATCCATATAAAAAATCCCACCTCCGCCTCCGTACATGCGAGAGGTGGTGGACTACCCTCCTGCACCGACACCCTCCTTCTCGCGTTCTCCTTCTCCTTCTCTCCACTCTCCCGGCTCCCCCACGGTTCGCGCGCACGGTTATATTACTGCCTATATCTTTCTCCACCTACAACCTACACGCCTCCATCGTCCAGACGGACGACGGGAATTATCTCCGTTTTTCCGCAAACGCGATTAACCAGAAACGTCGTTCAGCAAGCCCTGCGGGCCCTCTCGACCGGCAGGGATATCAGGCAGGAATAGCATCCTCCTGCTGCCCGCGCGGTGCCATCTCCCTCGCTCCTCCTTCGCCTTTCGACTCGACTCGACTCCGCCGATTGATAATTCACGATTAATCCTTCGCGGAAGCGGAGGATCCCTCTCTGCCCCGAGGGCTGCCGCGAGTTCACGGTGAATTTCGTGGCAACCGATAACTTCGTTGTACTCGAAATTCGAGAAACGCGGATGTGCGGAAAAAGGAACGCGGCAATCTGCCGCCAGTTGAGATTTCAACTGGCGAAGATCATCGCGATCGAACCGGGACGGGACTTCCTACGATAACGAACGGCGGTTTCTGCGGTTTGTGACTACCTATGCCGCCAACTTCCGTGTAATTGATAGCCGAGTTCTAGTTCCTTCCTGCTGGAAGCTACTTGCACTCGCAGTGAAATGTAATAATCGCGGATATACGATCTTGTATATTATTTGTATTTTCTATGCTGCATTTCTGTGGAAACAGATTGCTCAAAAAGATTCTTTTTGTAATCTGGAACGAACTGTTACATTACTTGATTTCTTTTTGCTTTTATATCTTATTTTAATTTTGTGACTCAAGAATATCTGAAAAATTATATCTTGCTTTTTTGTAACATTTATATTTTCAACTGTTCACGCGATGTACGTTTATATACGTGCATCTCTGTGTGGCATGTAATTCTTACCGGCCAGTGCAGGACGTAGCAACGCATTTTTCACGTGGCGATGAATTTATTTCAAGCGACAACTCGTCACGGGTCGATAGTTATAATAATAAACGACAACGTCGGCGAAAAACGGCGGATTGTCAGTAGCATTTTCTTCATGATGGAACGGTATTACCCGCGGTGTATGTACATGTGTACGTTCGCACGTCAAATGCCACGTACATGTGCAATCTCGTCGATTGGCAGAATGTCAAAGGCTCGTTAGCTGACTCGCGAGGTGTTTACGCGCAGCTTAGAAATATAGAATCAAAAGTGTAATAATAACGGGGCTACTTGCTGGCACGATCACGCAAGCCGTGCTAGATATTAAATAAATCGAACGGACTGCTCGCCGGAGATGAGAGACGCGCGAGAAACGAGAAGCTCGTAAATAATACCCATTGATCCCGTCCGATATGTAGCTAAGCGCACTTAGTTTCTCAGCCGAACCCGAAATTGCCACAGTGACATTTCGTAATCGCTTGAGTTATGCCCGGCGAAATATCTCGGCGGTCACTTTGGCCGACGCGACATACTTCCTGTTTATCCACGCGCTCTCTTTTACTCATCAAAGAAAAAAAAAAGAGTAGCACACCGCGCGTGAGTTACTCGTTAGAGGTGTATTCGGATGAATCTGATGCGATAAATAAAACGAGCCGTCGTAATAGTAATAAAAATTATTGCAAAATTACATGCGTTCCGCCTTCGAAAGGCCATTTGACACGCATGAAGGGACGCCAGCGTAAAACGGAAAAGATATCAGAAACCCCGGATGACCCTCTTGCCTGCCGTTGAAATTGCTTGGCCCTCCCGTGTCTTTCCTCGTTCGGAAGGGAAATCCTCCGCAAAGCCGGCGTTGTATTGAGCTCCGATGAGGACATAACTTATCAGTCGTCCGGGTTTTCTGCGATGGAGCCCCTCTCGGGTACTCCACCTTTGCTTTTACGCTGGCGCACAAGTATATGATATTTAAAATTAATCCTTCCTTTGTGCTGCCTCGCTGCCTGCCCGCACTCGCTCGCGCGCGCGCGCGTCCGCTCGCTCGGCTGTCTGTCTGCCTGTCTTTTTATCGTACCGATATGGAGTCGTATAAATTTTACTCCATTATTCGTTCCATCCGCGGTGAGGTCGGGGGAGCGTAAGAGGTATAGAATTAAGAGAGATCAAGAGAGAGAGACCAAGGTGGATCGAGGGGAAGTTAGCAGGAACGATGGGCGGCGAAGGTGGGGAGAGTGGTTTGATTCCGGAAGATGGGGAGCGACGGTTCGCCTTTTTGTCTTCGCTGCGGAGCACCGCGAAGCTTTCATTTCGAATCCTCAATCACCGCCGGTGATCAATCACAATTGAACTCGAGCGGCAAGGACGCGGCGGGATAGAAGAGAGAAGCAGACGAAACCGAGCACGAACGGGGCGAGAAAACGGAAAAGCGCGTAAGCGATAGCGTTCGGCAAGAACGTGCGCGATGACGACAGATCGGATTGACACCACATCTTGCCAGACCTTGTCGATTACTTGACAAAGTGTTACATTTTATTTAGAGAAGAGCTTGCAGCACTTCCCTCTGAATTGATTCCTGAATTTGGCGGATACGCATTATGCTTGGAAATATTACATGTGACGGAAGCCGTCTTTATGCGTAAGTCGTGCGATGAACATCGCAAATAAAAATCGTATGGATAGGGGAAGGAAGTCGCGGTATGGATACCGCTTACACCGACGTTAAGTAGTGATGCCCCGCCACAAGTCAGACGGCGGACCGGAGGGGGTGAGAATCCGCCGGGCTCGCGTAGGATCCGAGCCAGGAGGTAGAGAAGGTGGAGGCGGCTCAGGTCGGTCCGTGAATGCCTTTTGATGCTACCCCACCCGCGATCCGAAGGATAATGCACAAACCAAAGGATAATTCCCGATACGGGGACGAAATCCGTGCGGAAGAGCGGAGGGGTGCGGCACCGGAGAGACGCGGGAACGGGACGGAGGGCGCGGGGGAAGTGGTCGGGGGCAAAAAACTCTTATTTAAAAATGTATTTACCGTCTGGCTCGCAAGAATCGCCATCCGCCTGGAAAGTTCGCTTTTTACCCTTCTGCTTCGCGACTGTATGCGTGTGCGTGCGCATGCTCGTACATACGTGTGAGTTCGCTTACCGCTTTATCCGCGGAGATGTAGAAATCGTGGAGAGATACCGGAAGGGGAGAAGAGCGACCATCTACCCATTCTGATCTACACGTGTGCCAGGCCGCGGGTTCATGTGTGTGTGTGTGTGTGTGTGTTGCACGTATCCGTATAGACGTTTTCCAACGACTCCTTCGTCTGTCTGTCGCTTTTCCGTGCTTGAGCGCCAGACCAACGAAAGCTTTTCAGATCGACGTGGAGGCACGTAGATTCGAGACTGAAGCGATGGACAAAGGGAGGACTGATAACCCTCGATGTAACTCGTAGCGATCGTGACGAACACGAACGTCGAGTATGAGAGAAAGAGAGAGAAAAGTAGAGAAAGAGAGAGTTAAACAATACATACATCCACTGTTATATAATTTTATTAATGTTTTCGAATGATGGAATCATCTAGAATTATTATAGTTGCCTCGAGAAATTTCAAGTTCCAAGATCAGATTTCCGTTGTCCGGCACGGAAAGCTAATCTTTCACATGGCGCACTGACGTCAATTTCATTTTTCTCTGGCAGTTCTAATAGAAATTTTCGGTGGTCGGGAGAGTGGCGTCCTGGAGTAGTTTCAGCTCATCGCGAGAAAATAGATCGCGGTGTGTGTCGGACATTAAATGGATAAATTGCAACGGGGCCGAGCCGCGGGATATAGCGCGGGCGCGCGCGATAACACGCGCAGATTACGGACGGCGGTAGCGCCCATTGTCTTGAGTGTCGGTAGCTTAACTTTTATCGGGTGAACGCATATTCGCGCATACATGTATGTGCATAAACGTGGTGCTCCCTCTCTCTCTCTCTCTCTCTAGAAGTATGGCGCAACCTCCGGCAATCGTTTCGCCGACGCTGCCGTTAGCCGATTCCGAACTTTGCCGCGCAGCAAATGTATCTGGGATAGATGGATGAAATGTAACTATCAAAGTTGGCGATCGCAGCACGACGGCATTCCCCCGCCCTCTCTCAACCCCCCGCCACCCCTTGCCGCCGCTGCCGCCGACGCCGCTCGTCTGCACCCGCGGCTGCAACTCTCGCCGCCCTCCCGATACTCAGAAACCCCCTTCGCGTTCATCCTCGATGCTCGCTCACAATTTATATTACGGGTGCGAGGTGCGCATATAATTAATTTAATTAAACGCTTGGCGCTGAAAATCGTCCTATTAGTTCGGCAACTTTTGACGGCTGTTACCTTTCTGTCTCGCTCTTTCGCGCGCCGGCGTTTCGTCCTCTTCCTTCGTTCCCTGCCTCTCTATCTCACCGGTTTCTACCATTTATCCTCTCACCACCGCCGTTTCGAACTCTTTCTCTCTCCGTCTTTCTATCTCTTCCTCTCTCGGTCGCGTGCTTGTTACTCCCGTGCTTTTCATCGTTACTTTGCGACGCACGAGCATGGATATTTTTTAATGCTGTAAGTGTAAATAGAACGCGGCGCGTTTCTGCCTGTTTATTCCATCTTGCGAGAGTGCAATTTAGGGAGCGCTTTTCCGTGGGTCGTAATTTGTATCGTTCGCGCTATTGCTAATTAAATTCCCCCCCCCCCCTCCCCGGTCGCGCGCACACGACAGAATATCGCGACAGAATAACGCGATTACGATATGACATGTTGAGTTACACGTGCAAGACAGTCCTGCTTGACTGTCCGTCTTATTTAAATATCGTCGCGTTTTGTTATCGCTGCCATCCTTCTGGCACAATTGCCAACGATGCAGTTGCATGTGTCGTTTCACCTTTGCAATGCTTTCCGACGTCCTCGCCCGTAGTGCAGTAAATTTATCTTCTCATCATTCTC
Organism: Ooceraea biroi; assembly: GCF_003672135.1. Taxonomy (NCBI): domain Eukaryota; kingdom Metazoa; phylum Arthropoda; class Insecta; order Hymenoptera; family Formicidae; genus Ooceraea; species Ooceraea biroi. The sequence continues at coordinate 2,310,610 of NC_039514.1, read as the reverse complement.
CGAGGACTTCATCGCTCTTCAAGTGAGATGTGAGCGCATTGCGCGACAAATCTCGATGCACAAACAATTTTAATACATGGAAAATTCGCGAATCGAGAGAGAATCAAGCGGAAACGCGGCGATACCACGAGGATAAATTCCGATACTGCTGCTAATTATAACGCAATGCTTTATTCGCCTTGTATCCCTGTCCGCTCATCGTGCGTGATTCCACGCGGGATTTCTTTTGCGCGATTTCGCGTCGATTGTTTGCCGGATCGCGTGCGTTTTCCGCCTGTGACCGACGCCTCGCGTCGCTCGTATTTCGCGAGAATGTACGCAACGTGTCGCAATATTTCTCCGTGCTTTCCAAAGGTACTTGTTGAAGCAAAACTTTCAGCTTGTTTGACAAATGTCGGTACCGCGCGGCCATTCAATCTCTATGGCGGAGTCAATTACTCTTGGCAGCCGAAGTCGACGGTGGGCGTTAATGGGTTAATTTTGATGACAAGAAGTGGCAATGCCAACGCGTGCGGAAACAGAATCCTCAAGGAGTCTATTAGCCACACTGAGAAACGTTGCAGCAACGTTTAAACGATGACGGACAGTACGTCTTTGGTTCGTCATTCGCATGGCTTGTAATCGGATGCAATCGCGGAAACTTGAAGTGTTATTATTGTTGGCCGATTAAATCAGACATGCATAACAAATCTGTCTGTTTGACGTTACTGATAATAACAACGATTAAACACAATAACCTTAACATTTGCGGTTGCGGTTACGTGGAGAACACTTTACGCGGAGAAAAAGAGATAGAAATAAAGAGAGATTTTGCGATAAGGATATATACTGTAAAAACCGTCGATTTATATACATGTATGTATATATTTTAAGTAATATTACAATGATAATTATTGTATTAAACACTTGAGAACCATCATTAGTCGCCGATAAATGGGGATCAGAGTTGATTTCCGGTAATGTCGGACGACCTTTTACCGATAATGTAAGGGACCGGCAATTTCGTATCGCGGACTGGCCTAAACACTCCGAGGAGGCTAGCTGCCAGGGTTCTTCGAAACTCCCTGGACAAACGGACAGATTGCGGCTAGCCGAGAAAACCGCCCTCTGATCTCACCCCGTTTTATCCGCCTGCTTCCCCGCTTAGAACGCCGTGCCTTCTAAAACATCATCCAGTCTTCCCATCGTTTCCTTCGCTCTGAAATCCGTCCTTTCTCCCTTCAATATCTGTCTCTCCTTCGCTCTCTCTTTCTTCCGCGTCCCAACTAGCTTCCTTCCTCTCTCTCTCTCTCTCTTCTGCTTCCCCTTTCTGCGTTCCACCGTGCATCCGCGCTTTGTCATTTGCTTAGGGCCAATCTGTGTCGTTGGTCCTTTGGAAATCCCTTCGGGTCGCTGCCACCGCAGTGAGTCCTATCCAGGAGATCACTGATCGTAATTCGATCCGACTGCGGCGCGGCACAAAGGTGGCCAATGATCACCCATCCTGCGATCCTAATGCTTATCGCCTGCAGCCTCCGGGCTGTGTCCAATCGACGAGCTCGCGCGATGCTCTCCAACACCTCTCATTAAGTATTCGCACCCACGGCTGCCCGAAGGATCTCCTTTGTAATGAGGATCGATACAAATCCGGTGATCGACGATAACATCGAGAAAAAATCGAGAATATAAATCTGCTGCAGAATGCACGTCTGTCTCTCTCTCTCTCTTTCTTTCTTCTTTTTCTTCCTTTAATTCTGATCTGTCGTCATGCGAAAGCCCACGAATGTATCACACATATTTGAAACGCGGAGTTATTTGAAACGTGTCTTGATGCACATCTCGATTAAATCTCGACGTCACGTGTTCGCGTTTCAAACAAATTTGCATTTGCTGCTTACGTGAATATCTTGGGCGTAAATGCATTTCAGATGTCTTACACTTGAACAGTAATCTACACGAACTACAGTCAAAGAGTTGCCTCTGCATACACACGTGCATACTTTATACGAAGCAGTCCATGAATTGCATATCAGTAGCGAATCGAAACAATATGCAGAGCATTTGAAAAATTCATGAAAATCAATAAATAATACGAATCGTCAGATTTATTCTTGATTTAGAATCATCTCAAATAGTCGAGATAAACGGTTAGATCCTCTGAGAATCGATTCTTTATCCATATCCACGTGCATCTTGCTCAAAACTTTTTTCCAGAAATATTGATACACATTTAGATATTACACAAGTGGTATATCTTACATGATAGAAAAATCATGGGGAATACCGATCGAGACGAATTATTCGATATCGAGTCAATAGGTCATATAGTCCGGATAGGTCAATAACTTTCCGCCTGTGGATATCAGGCCGCGTGCCCGTTTTCATACATTATCTTTATGCTTGTCGTGCACATTGGTGGAGTTCGGAGGAGGAATCTTTATCAGGCGGGACTAAAAAAGATACGATAGAATCGTGTACGATGAACGGCGCATTAATAGTCAGAATGCCTTTACAAATGGGGACAATAAATGACCCACGATCTTTCCGGAATACAGTGGTGGCTGTTACGAGAATAATTTATTTGTTCGACGATTGCGGTAATTCTCTGATTACTGTAATTCCGGGTCTCGTGCGTTCGACAAAGTTCATGACGCCATATGACGCGTGTACGCCGATTGTTGTCACAATTAATTTTATATCTTTGCATGCATGTGGTTATACATATTTCAACTAGAAAGCTTTTTAACAAAATATACTAAATATATATTTAGATGTCAAAGAATAATGAATAATAGCAGGCTCAATTACTGAGACGAGAGATAAAATAATTCTAACAAATAAAGAAGACGTATTTGATATAAATGAATAGCAATGCTTTATAATAGTAAATATTTGAAACATTAAAAACATTCTGATTGTTCCTTCACCGAAAAATATTACGGATTACGGGATTCGCTATGAAAATGATTTGATAGCGAGTAATTTCTTATCGCGTAAATTCGGCGCCATTGGTCGAGCTTGTTACGGGAAGTTGGGGTTATCGATAGAGAAATAAATAAGTTTATACATTTCGGCTAATCGTGCGTTAACGTTCGATCTCGTAAAATAAGTTACTGTGTTCGTTGATTGCCATGCCCAAGGATGAGAAGGTCCAGTGACGATACAGTCTCTAAGCTGCGTGACCCTCGGCTCGACCGTTTTCATTTAAAATTCGGTCGCGTACACGCAACGTTCTCGACGACTCGCAACTTCGTGTGAAGAAATCAAGAAAATTGTGCTTTCCCACGGAGAAAGAAGAAAGATAAAAACAGTGTGGAAAAAATTGTCTATTTAATTTATTCGTGATAGTATACGGGAACGTCAATGATCGCCAGCTACTCGACACGTTATAAAGCATATGAATAGACAAAAATCGATCAAATGACTCGATCAGAAATGTAAGATGTAATAGTGCGGGAAAAAAATGAAACAAAATAAGTCGAGCAGTCGCTTCGCGCGATTAACTGCTGAAAGCGATGAGTATGCTTGAAATACGGTATTCGAGACCGCGGGACTAAGAAACGCTCGATCGCGCCATCGAGATCGCGAGACGGACGGAGGGGGCGATTTAAATATGCGATTTTTCGAAAAACGATCGCGCGACGGCCAACGAGCTCCCCAAAGTGCCTGAAAGTAATCCGCTTGGGCGAGTGGCAATACCGAGCGTAAGCCGGGACGATTTGAAATCCGGAGGCGTAAGATCTTGGTCGGCGGAGGATCGGGTAAGTTCTCGAATTTAATTACGGCAATTAGAGCCGAAAGGCTTTCTCCTTCCACCGCCGTCCTGTTCGCACACCCCGTTCTGTGCCCTCCCCTCCCCCCCCCCTCGCCTTCACCACCCGGCCACTCTTCTGCTTACCACCCTTTCTCCCGATAGCCTCGGATCAATCGCATCGACCCTTCCAACCATTCGCGGCAGACACTCCGGCTGTCGTTGATTGACAGGGAAACTTTTAAATCACACTTTACGTCCCCTACCCTTGACTCACCACCGCAATCCCTCGTAGTTCGATCGTTTCTTCAACTCTATTGTCCGAGATTAATATCATCTCCTTCACGGTTCGGCTGAATTCACGTTCGGACGTCTGCATGATTGTTCCGCTCGCGAAAACGAGCGATCCACCGTTAATCGAGAATTGTGCGAATATCCGGTGTTGCGGTATTAGCGAGCAGAATCGCGTCGTTGGTGATTGTGTGCTGTGTGTCTCGGAACACACACGACGTTAAAGGCCGAGTTAAAATTAAGATCGCATAAATATAACCCGATGAATAATGCATTCGTTATTCAATTATCAAGATTGTTCGTTTCCCGACTATCCGACATGGACGATAATCAAGTGCCTATTTCGCGGTACGGAATATAACGGATTATAATCACTTTATCGCGCGCGCTATGGGAAGGGGGGAGGCGGGCAGGATCCCGAGCGTCGATAATTAGACGGGAATTCCAACCGCCTTCGATTATCGTGAAGAACCGCGGCTGTCGCGGCTCTTAACCAACCGGCGTAATGAACTTTGTGAAAATTGACATTAGCAGCGGATTAAACGATGGTTCGGGAATAAATCGGAGTCGTCATACGTCAGATAGACGTCCGACGTAGAGGCGACGTACGCGCATCGCACTCGCCGCACGTCACGTAGCGATTTCACGAGAGAGAGAGTGCGAGCGCACTCGAGAGACTCGCCGCGCCGTTGCACGCGCGCGGAAACGCGTATTTAACAGCGCGTGTGCTCTTCATCTCTAAAAGTGACCACAAACGCGCTCTCTCTTGTCAATCTCGCTTGCTTTCCGCTCGTCTCCGTTCGGCTGTCGATCAACGCGATCGTTCCTCGCGGCGCGCGATATATATCATCCTGCATTATTTTTAATATCGAATAATCGGGCGAATGAGACGCGTTATAGGGCATGATTGTCATCACTTCCAAGCGGTGTTCCGGCGGTAAGTTATTTACAGTTTGGTACACGTTTGGCGCGTGGATACCTCCGTAACGACTGTATTCTGGCAGGCCGCAAATACTGTGGACAAGACAATGACGAATGCATCGGTGACATTTCGGCATCTGACTTTTTCATGACAGCTTTGCGTATGTGCTTCCTCATCCGCACGTGCGACGTGCTGTATGGATTTCTCGCTCGAGGCTGCATCGCGATCGGCCACTGCTTAATTGAAGCCTGTCAATTGGAAGGTACGAACCGCGATACGGTATGTGCGGAATACCACCGGAATAGCAGCACGGTAATCAGAAATTTTATGCACGTGGACGGTCGTTTTGCAAAAATCGAAGCACATCGTATACGCAAAGGAAACGTACACGCGCAGACGCACACATACGCACACGTACGTTACAAAGTGTACAAACGGACGTATATACATTCTTGTTCATGGACCACAATCGGAATTTTCATGAGAAGATTCCTGCATTTTTAGTAATTTTTTAACACGCGAGGGCAACTTGTTCTTGATACGAGAGGTTTCATTGTATGCATGAAACGTGACCTAACCGAATTGACCAAGTAGTAATGCGATACAGCTATCGATTAGCAGGCGTATTAAAGTTTGCCCTGATAGGCAGCCTATAAGCAAGCAGCTATTTGAAAAAAACATAAGCGCTCATGCGATCGCCACGTCATATATGCATCGCGAAAAATCTATAAAGCATCGTTACGACAACGTACTGACATACTGGCGCCTGTGGTGATCGCTACCATGTATAAACAGAGTATAGCTGTCATTGAACATACATATTTTTAGGCCAACAATCGCATCGATCGATCATTCATTACGCATGCAGAAATAATAGTAAAATAATTAGCACAGAGACGAACTATGTTAAATCAGATATGCTAATAATTATTGTAAAATTTGTCAACATGCAATTCAAACAAAATCAATTACGATAAAAAGAACCGTGTATCTTTTTTCCTAATGTTGTATAAGTAATATACATAATACTGCTCGGATAGAAAGAAGATGAGCTAAATTTATTAAAATATTTCTTACGTATATTATAACATTCTGTATGTAATATTCGCGATTCAGATAAAGATGAAAAAAAATCGCTCGTTGTCGTTGAATCTCATTTGACAAGAGAACCCTTGAGATCGGAGACTCATTCACATTGAAAGTACCGATCCGTTTGCGGAAATCTCACCGTTTGTGGAGATCGTTCGTAACCGCTGTCGTGCCACGCTAACTATCAATCACCGATTCAATCGAGAATTCGTGTGTCGCGGAAGAAATTTCCCGCGCTGCTCGACGAAGCGGACGAGGCAATTAGGCGAAGGCACGCGCACCCGCGAGTAGTCGATTATTAACGATTGAACGATCCGTGCGATTTTCTGCTCCAGGAACGCGCATTCTGTCAACTCGAGTGCTTCGCCGTTCGGCGCCTCTTATACGCGTAATTGTCAGGATTCACGCGTGACTAGATCCGATTATCGCATAATAAATATATTAATTATCGCAAATGCAAATAAATTTATTATTAAAAAATTGTTTTTTATGATACAAACCGTAGGAATTATTTTTAATAATTTAAGGTAATAAAATCAACTGTATGCTATAATAAATGTTTAGTTAAAGTCGCGTTGGTGCCCCCGACATCTTTGCGGTTTTCTTTATTCGACACGGCTTCATGCTCAGCTAAAACCAGCTAATGGCAATGTAATCAAAGTAAGATAGCGCACCAGTTGCCCTCCTTTCAACGGAATCTCTAATCTCGCTACCAACGAAATTAATTCGTCTTCCTGTACTAATGTATCCGCGCATATCGCTAGGCGAGCCCCGGGTTGGAGCGGGATTTCAAAACTAGTTAAGCAAATAGACATCGTTTGGAAAGAGGAAGAGAGAAAGGATCAGAATAAGAAGCCGGGCGGAATACATTCCCGCGCGGAACTTGCGCGGATTACGTTTTTAGATCGGCTCCTTAGTCTCCCCGCGTAGGGTGAGCATGGCGCACGAGGGTGTGCCGGCGATTCGATCGGAATTAAAATTAAAATTATCGTAGGGACGCTGCCGGGTGTCGCTGTCTCTCAGCTCGGCTCCGCCTCTTCTAATCGAGACTTTCACGGTCTCCGGCGTGCAGTTAGTTTTAAGTGGATGGATGCGACCCGAGATGTATATCTCGTGTGCTTCTGATTGGTCCTATCCAATTAAGTGTCTCAGTTCGAGTCGCTATGAGCTCATAGATCGAGTACAACCTGGTATCTTACGTTTCGTCATGTCATTTTTGAAATTTAAACCATTCGTATTATGGAAAAATTATGAATCCATAATTTACTATAAACTGTAGAAAATTGAGTGAATTGATATTTGCTGCGTCATTTTCTCTACAAAATTTGTACAATAGCGTGCAATAAATAACAATCGCGATAAAGAGCACTTTCAAATTTCAATTCGACGATCTCAATTTTAATGCAGTACCAGAGAGCATAGTCGTTCGTAATAACGATTCAATATAGATAACGAAACTGTTACGCGCGCCTTAATCGTGCATTAAGATGTATAACCGCGCGAATTAAGGCGGCCGAAATGCCGAAGAGGATGGTGGAGGATTCGCCAATCGAGGTACCTCGCAACGCGGCGCCGGTAAGCGGAAGTGGCGTAACGTCCCAGAAAATTAATCGTGTCCGATATTACGTCGAAGCCCGCTCGGCCCTGCGGCGAAGGGCGGCCAGAGAAGGAGAGAGGGCGGACGACGAGAGGGAGACGGAGGAATACCTACTCGGCGGCTACATCGCCGCGGCGCGGTGACGCTCCCTGTAATTTTCGCGCGATTTTATGGGAATTTAAGAATAATTCAATTAGGGCCCGGGGATCACTTTCCGAGATATGCTAATTCCACGGTGAGACCGCTACCCGTAGAACTGTACTAACTACGGTTGTTGCCGGTGGAAAACGGTCGGCGAAGCGCGAGACCGGGGGGTGCACGAGGGAGACCTAGCGTACAAGAGCAAGACGGAGAGAGGCGGGAAGGGGCGCGCGCGAGAGACGGAGAGAGAAGAAACGAACGATCGTACCTATATCGTCCCCAATTTAAAAATCTAATCTCCAATGATCGTTCGGAGTGTCCGTGAGATAAAAATACGATCCAACGTCGGAGCAAACGGGAGACGACGGTGGGGAGAAGAGGGGGGAGACAGTCCCCGGTAGTCGTCTCGAGCTATCGCATTTTCAATCCGGCCTGATTAAATTCATTAGTTTAATAGCGGGGTAGGTGGGTATCAATATCCATGCGATTCTCCTCACTTTCTCCTCCCCCCCAGCCTCATCCCTTCGTTCACCCACCCGCTGGTCTCTCCTTCCGCTTTCCATCTGACTCATTCTTTTCCGCTTCTCCTTCCGCGGCGTCTTCTTGATTCCTGCTCGGTCCTCAACCACCGGCTACCCTTGGGGTTTGGCACTGGTTGGCAGAAAGGGAGGAAGGGAGAAGACCGCCAGCGCGTCCCGGCCGCAAGGGCAAAAGAACCGTCTAATAAAATTGGCAAGAATCACTTATTTAACCCTTAGCCGATCGAGAAGTAGACGATGCGAAAGGTCTGTTTCTCCGCGGTCGAGGGCTCTTCCGAGTTTCTTCGTGTTTTGCTCCTTGAAGCCACCCCGATCGAGAGTCCCTGCTTCAAAGAGAAAACGAGTCGACGGGGGTAAGACGCTCGACAGGAAGAGAGAGAGAAGTGGTTGATAGAACCCAGGTAAACATTCGACGGCCGAGATTAAGCTGAGATATTCTAATGGCCCAACCCAGTTGGCCCCGTGGGTACCGTCGTGGCATATCGGCCACCGTAGATCTCCGCCGCCGACTAATGTTTCGTCCAGAAAAAGCGAAAGAAGTCGAAAAAAGCTATTCCCGATTGGCCAATAGCGCGCGAGCCTTAATCTATTCAAATTGGAAGTGATTGCGCCGTCTCGCGAGTTGGGGTGAATGAGAGCCGATAAAACTGCAGCGGGTGCACGGGATCTTCAGTATCGCATGTAGCGTGGTACCTTCTTTATAATTTGGCGGTAACGGAATCGAACAGAACGATAAATAACACAGTAACAAATGAGGAAGAGCATACTTCAAAGAATTCAGCAGTGAAAGAAGCCTCGCAGCGTGCTTGCGGGATGCTTGAAAATGATTATCGAATTACCGGATGGATGACCGCGACTCGCCTGGCCAATCCGCGTGTTCTTGCGGCGCCACGCTAAACCGTGGGAAGATAAGGGAAGGCTACCAACGTCGTTTGAAGAATGCGGGGAAGAGTTTTTGCACCGATACGGCCCCTCCGGAGGAAGAGGTCGTCCGTGGCGGCGTGGCACATGAAAGATACAAGAAACAAATGTGGCGCGAGTACTGGCGCAGATGATACGAAACGGAACGGGACACATCTCGAATTTCTGAGAACTCTCTGCCAAGCGGAGAGGCTATAATTTATTACGCATATTTCTGCGGCACCGCCGCTATCGAATCGCGTATAATTAAAGTCAGACTAATGATCTTCACCGTGGCATGACCCAATATCGCACGTGGATCGTGCATTCATCGTCTAACTTCGCAAAACGCTAATAATACACATCGCACCGCAAGAAATACATATTAACATGTTGGTAGGTGTGACTCAACTTTCTTGCCGGTGCAATTGCGGCTGACATGCTCGGCAATTACGTCTGTCGTATCGGACGTCGGTTCGGCAACCCATAATCGTCTCGAAAACTTCCTTCCCCTCCTCGCGTAACCCGCGTGCACGTTCGCGACGACCAAATGTCATCAAATCGCGACTGGGCCGACGCGACGGGGTGCTGGAGGAGGTAAGTTGGCGGCGATTACGCGAAAGTTTTCTCATCGACCAGCCACCCTCGTAAATAGAGAAAGGCGGAAACCACACCCTCCTCTTTTCCTCGACTTGCTCCCGCGTTTACGTAGCGAACGAAACGGAATTCAAGACTTTGGCTGGTTTTACGAGTCCTGCGAGCAATCGACCCCCCTGCCCCTACTATCGCGAGTCCACAACTCGTCCCGTTGTGCACAACTCGACCCAGTTTTTCACGATTTCTTGTCTCGCGGGCCGCGAGCGCACCCCCACAAAAGGAGAAGCCAGGAGGAAAGAAACCGACGACTCTCCTTCATTCCTGTGCGCCACGACTTTGTGGCACGCGATTCGACTATCGCCCGGACGTATCTTGCCTTTTTCTCCCGCTCTCCTTCTCCCGTCTTTTCTTTGTCGCGCTCGTCGCGAGGGACGCGGGGATTATGGTTTATTTCTGCACGATCTGTGGAGAGAGCCGGTGGGGGTGGCGAGGATGACGAAGACTGCCGCTCGCGGGGCAGTTCGCGATCTTAAATCATTGTCTAAGTGGCTGGTACCCATTACCTTCTTATGTCTGCGTTATCTTGCACGATGTCTTCTTTATGCCGATTCCATGCCCGTCCGTTGTTCCCTATAAATCCACCACGTGACAAGCAAGTATTTACAAAACGCGAAAGTAGATATACCACGCCAGCAGCGTTGATATTAACGTAGCCGTGGAGGGTAATAAAAAATTGCACGGTTCTATTATTGCCGCAACTTTGTGTGCGCGATTTCCTCGGCAGAATATTTTCAGACACGCGAATCCAGCGCTGTCCGCTGTGTCGTATCAAGCCAGCAAGCATACGTACGTACATATGTTTCTTGGATTGATAAATGTTCGTCGTACTACGCTGCAATAGTTAATCATTACGGCATAAAAATCCTGACGGACGGGAACTCGGCGAGTGCGCAATTAAATTTCTTATAAAATGGTTCTTTCGGAGATGTAGATATTATATATGCATATAATTACATACGCATGACGAGTATTACCTGCGTTTTAAGAGTGTACTTCCAGGCAGAAATGATCTCCTGTACCGAGCACACGTGAACGATATACGTAACGAAAATCGCACGGGTTAGGAACAATGACAGGCGACGTCTGCGAGCACTTGGAGCGATCGCGCAGATTTTCCATGGAAATTCGTCACACACGGCGAGAAGCGGAAAGAACGGAAAAAGAACGGAGCGGAAGAGGGAGGAAAAAAGAGAGCCGTGAGAGTGGAGCGCGCGGAATGAATAGCGCCGAGTGCTATCTCGCCGCGGTCCACGTGAGGGTTCTTTTAATACGCAAGTCGAATGGCCAGTCGATGGGGGTGGATTCGCAGGATATAGGTAATTCCATTTCGCTGCGAGGCGGCGCGCGGCCAAGGAAAAACGGGGATAGAACGTGCCACCGTGGAGGAAGCGGAAGGGAGACGTAAGCTTGCTATTGTAACCAATCCTCGAAGCCAGCCGCATGACGGTAGTCTAGCTGCAGCCAGCCAGTTGCGAACGCACAGGAAGCCTTAATAACTTATGGATTCGATATGCGCGTTATTGAGCGGTCCGTTAGAATCTGAGCATTATCGATGGAACGCGCGAGCACGTGGACTTACGCGGTCGGCGTTAGTACAGGGCGTTTCATGTCTCGCAGCGTCACCCGTCTCGCGAGGGGCGGCATGTTGTAAGCTATAAGACCAGAATGCATAATCGTATTAGCGACAGGTGTTTTGTTTTCTCGGGGACGGCCGCGCGCGACTATAATCCAATGTTTCCTCTCTTAACTCGCGAAATACGCGCGTACGTTCGGGGTAAGGGAGTAACGACATAAGCGAGGAAGTAAGGAGAGCTTGCTCGGCTCTTTCGTTCACGAGATATTCGCGGTATCAGCCATTTGTAGCATCGCGAAATGTGATTTCGAGAAATAGAAGTGCGACTGTTCCGTTTTAATCAGTGTTTAACGAAACAAGCGTCATTTGTGATCGAAGTGTGGCGTTCTTCCGCTCTCTCCGAAGCCTCTCCTTTCTGTCATTAAAAATTCACACTTGCGATTAAGGATGCATAAGTATAGTAACGCGTATAATTCATTCATATTGGAACATCTTATTCATAGTTATACCCTTGCTCCCATCTCGCCTATCGATCTTCTTCTGCGTTCCGTCTGAATCAAGCAGTTTCCGCCGTTCTCTCATACCTCGATACCTCGATTCCTGCGTTATGATGTGACCCGCGATCACGCAGCCGTCCGGACATTGTCGATAATGTGATTTCTCCTCTCATCTGACCCCTGCTTTCGTCTAATATGAACGAGAGCATTATGTCCAGAATCGAGTAACGCACACCGACGCAGTCACCATCCTTCTCCGCTCGTTCTCGAACGGTAGCACTCTCTTTCCCTAGGTCTATCATGTTCGCTATACCGCGATCAATCACTCGTGGCTCGCGTTAACGCGCTTTAAGCGCTTTGCCCGGGCACCGAGGTGTGCGCTAAGTGTTCATTATTGAGGGACACTCGATATCGTCGCCCGCTCGTCGATATCACGCTGCCGGACGCGTTTGCCAGTCTGGAGTGTTCATAACGTGGTTGGAGGGATCTAGGGATCGTTAATCGATTCGTTTATAAATTTTACTCTTCACTTTCTTCGCTTCCTTTCCGCCTTTGCCGTGAGGTTTTATCAGTGCGCGTATCCGCGCGATGAGATTCTTATTTTGTAATCTTGTCGATCGAACGGGCGAGCTCGAATTCTGCGATTTACGGGTGTGCGCGTCGTCACGAGTGTAATTTAAACGCCTCGCTTTCGCAGGGGTTTATCATCGAGGGAAACGTCGCGATAGATGTTGCCCGTTATCGATTAACGGCGGTTCGAACCGGCTCTAATCCTTCCAAGATACTTCCAGGATCCGCTAATGTCGATACTGGAAATCTCGTTCGACCGCTCGCTTCCCCGGGGGCGGCTCGCCGCCCGGGGAGAAGCCCTTATCCTCATCGCAACGTATCTGCCGTTGCGCCGCCGGCTCTCTGTCTCTGTTCTTCGTCCCTTTATCTAGCGCGATCAGCGGGTTACGAGCGATATTCGTTCCGCTTAGCGATGAGCGGAGTAAAGAAGATCGGCATCACGAAATGCTACGCCGTGATATTTACGCGGCGCATACGCACAATACGCGTAGGCACAATGCGATCGAGTTTAACGAACTATTTATTTACTCTTTCGGTGCGCGTGAGAAGAGAGCACGCGCGTTCCATCCGCTTCCGAGATCATCTCGTCGCGATCATAAAACCGTATTCCCAGCCACGTGGACGTGATTCTGTTTAGTTTGCCGTCCCGCGTGTGCCACCTACGTGGAATACGGTATCGTACCTCTCTGTTTCCCCTTGCTCTCCCTCGGTGTCTCTTCTAGAATTCCTCTCTTTTCCCAGCGCGCCCCGCGCTTCGCACGCACGAACACGTGCGCACGTGTGTACACGCAACGCCGGGCCGACCAGCCGAGCTGTTTCTTTCCTCCTTCCTTTTTTTATGGCCCCGAGCATTATAAATTCAAGCAGTACACGCATCTACGCGCACACATGAGCCTGTACGCGAGCGTAATTTCTCCGCTCCGCGCGTAGCAGGCTGATAAAAACGCGTGCTCGCGCGAGCGGTCGGGACCGCGCCGAGGTTCTCTATTTATTATCAAATTTCTTTATGGGTTTACAAGCCTGTCAACGACGTGTTGGTGTAACAGGAGGCTCACTCACACGAGCCAAAGCCCATTAACCGACGCCCGCCTAAGGTACATTCCCCTACCGTCGTTCGCCAGGCGACTATCATTCACGGAGTAATAACCGAGCGTGTGTGTACATATGCGTAGGTGCGTGCGTGGTCGCATACACGCGGGATTATCCGGTAACGTTTACTGCTTCTCCCGTTCACCTGCCCAGGGGGCATCTGAGATTTTTACGACGGACCGCGCGTCACTTGGGGGTTGCAGGCGATAAAACCCTCCTGTTGGCGAGATTAACGTCTCTGTAGATCGCGTGATTGTATCCGTACGCGCGCACGCGTGCGATTCGTTTGTAGCGATCGAGAAGAGACAACATTACGTAACGTGGACATTTTATGAAAATGCGGCGCGACGCGACGCAACGCGGACATTTACACGCTCGCGTTTCCGTTATCACGCGTAATCTTCGACCGTCCGAAGCGTGCGCGAGTCCTCCGCGCCGCGGCGGGCATTTATCTTTTCTGCTCCTTTATTTTTGCAAGGCAAACAGCCGAGCGACGTACAGTTCGACGGCCCCGAAAAATCAACAGCATCGACTCCGACGACTGACAGCGACTGGACACACTCGTTTATAGGACGGACGGATGTCAATTATATTCTATAGTGCGTGCACGATCCGATTGGGTTGCGAGTTGCACGGGGGTGGTAAGCAGTACACACGTATCATGTACAGGGTGTTCAGTTTTTACTGCACGGAAACCTGTAACAACGGATTCCTGAATCAATTGTGAAGCTATTTTTCTTAAAAAGATTCAAGTGTATCAAGTATTTAATAACTTCAGCGACTCTATTAAGACTTGGCGATATATATACATAAATAGCAAAATGTTTCTCCCTAATTAAATCAATATGGATTTTATATCACATATTTATCGCAGAATCTGATTAATAAAATATTAACTTAGTGTTATTTTAATATACAAAATGGATTCGTAATAAATAATGATTTTCCAAAAACACGTCTTTGAAATTGCACAACTTCTGACACAACCTGTATTGTATCTGATGCATACGGATTGGTGATTGATAGACCGATGCAACTCATTCGGGTCGACGCATCGATATTTCGACCCTATGAAAATTTCATTAGTGGCATCATATAATGATATAAAGGTGATATCCACGTGATATAGGGGAGGCGTCATATAATAATATGAAGGTGAAGTATCCATGACGCAGGGGGCGCAGGGTGATTTTGTAGGCTGAAACTCGTCGACACTCGTCGAGCTGTCGATTAACTTCGTTAATTATTCGACAATTAATAGAATGCCTATGAGCGGGCAAGCTTCGATACCCGTTCCCGAGCGGATTTTCATAATCGATAGCGACACCGAATGGATCGGTAATCCTCGTCTTACTTGTACTTGTTTTAATGCAACCTTTTACAATAGTATTGCGAACTAGAACGCGTCGATAGTCTGAAGAACTAGAAATGAATTCTAACGAGACGAACTTTGTAGAATATCGCAACGCGTTCTCCTTACATGAACCCGATATCAACCTTCGCATTTAAAATTGTATAAAGACTGGATAAAATATTGCACTTATATATTTATGCACTTAATATCTTATTCTGAATTAAATAACTAACCACGTGTCTCTCGTTTTCTGTTACAGGTGAGTTCACGTGTGAAAGCGAGTATCGACTAACGACATCGAAGACTTGCCGAATAGACTATGCAGAATTAGAAATTTATCGTTGACTATTCCGAACACGGACGGATGCGGAGAGAGTGTACAGCCCTTGTAATTAATCCCGCCAATTACCGATTACTGCATTGCTAATCGGACTTGCAGGAACTCCGCTTTCGAGAAATAGCTCGAGGTCCTGGAGGGCGATTGAAAAAAAAATAAAAAAAAGAAAAGGAAACGGAGAACCGTGAATTCGATGCGAGTCGGGTATCGGCCGCATCGAAATGCGGGGTTCTCTTGTCAGTCGGTATGGGGTGAGTCGGCGGCTTCCGCAAGGGGGCGGCGGTGGCGGCGGCGGAACGAGTTCGAGTGGTAATGCACTAATCAACCCCTTGGAAGGCGGATGTATTGGCGCTATACGGACGTAGCGCGCGGGGGCTTTGGTTATAATCGAAGGCTGCTTCGAAGGGGGACTCAAAGGCGGAGGGGTGGTGGACACGGACGAGTGCGAGAGGAGGGTGGTGGGTGGCAGGCACCAGCGAGTTGAGAAGCGTGTGCGAGGGGGTGAGGCAGGGGGGGGAGGAGGAGTTGGCTGCTGTAGGACGGCATCGCGATCGACGTCGTTGTAGCATACACGATGTAAATTTCGCCCGGGTGTGCGGGTGCACCCTACACGATAGGGTGGAATCAAATCGATAGCAGACTAAGATATACCTATCAGTCTAATTGTCAGTACAGAAAGACCGAGAGAGACAGCGGCCTCGGTGGTATCGGAAGAACGGATGGCGGGCAAGAAGGGGTGAGTGAAAGGCGAACGTAGCGCGCGAGCGGAGGAGGACGCGTAGCGCGGGGGGAGGGGTGGCGCGCGCGGTGGGTAGGGGGAGGAAAGGGTGATACCGAGGGGTGGGATATGCCAGGCATATAGCTTAATCACCCTCCTACCGTTCTTCAACCTCCAGCCAACCCTCTCGAACGTTGGTACCTACACCAACCCTACCTTCTCCACGTCCTAGAGTAGCCGGCCTTCCGTCGTCCAATAATCAATAATTATACTGAAATATAAAGAGAGAAGGGGATGGATGAATCGCCCGGCAAAGGGTTAGAACGGAGCGAGAGCTAGGTATCGGCGTAAGATACCGAGCGAGATGAGAGACTACAGGCGCCTAGTACCTCCTATATCGCATCCTCCCTCGTCTCTTTTCCCTCGCACTCGGCCTTGTCTCTCGCCCCGTCTCGTTCTCATTCTCTCACCCACCCCACCTTCTTCCTTCTTCCACCACCACCAGCACCACCATCGTAGCGCGACCGCCACCACCACTTCTGCCTCCCTGCCACCCACATCCTCATCCTCATCCTCCTACACCTTCTCCTCCTCCTTCTCTTCTTCCTCCTCCTCCTCCTCCTCCTCCTCGCCGCATGTAGCCTAGGTACAGGGCGAAAGCTCCGATGCGGGCTTCTGACTTGCTTGGCTCTCATTCACTGAGTGATCAGGAACGTCGCCACCGCGATCGGTTCCGATGGAGAAGGGCTTTCGCGCGATTTAATCGCCCTCGATTGGCTTCCTGGGTTTTAGCCTCGATGTTCTCGCGGTGACGAGAACAGGAATACCCTCGATCTATACGATATCTTCTTGTAACATGGTCTCACGTACTAAAGTAAGGACGGATTCCTCCTTGGGGGGGAAGAAATATGCGGATTTACTGTTCTGGACAACGACAAATCTGAATTGAGAGAAGACAAAATTTCATTCTGATGCGTAGTTCCTCAATTGCATCCTCAAAATCGAAGTCTTGGATTAAACGCTGCGAGTAATCCGAGATCTAATACTCTACTACCTACATAGTAGAAAATCTCACGAAGATGTTAAGACGTGAGGGTGGGCGAAGATGATGCTTCGACGAAGTATAGAAGCTGGATGGTTGATCGATGCAAAACCAGCTAAAAGTCGCGTGTCCCGCGTCTGCCGCTTCTAATTAATCACCGTTCAACACGGCCAATACGCTCCAATCCGAGACGCGCGTTACCATCTTCGACGCGCGCGAGCTCGGTAGAAATTAATTGCGATAATAATCTAAGATCGAGGCAGTGATCGATGGCGCACGGCTATGCCTCGTTCGTGACTCTTTTGTTGTCAAACGACTTCAAAATTTTTTCTTTTTGCTCGCTTAAGAACGCCAGGCGTCTTAAGACAACCGACCGATAAATCGATATTGCGTTTATAGACAATGAATGCACAAAGCAGGCTAAGGCAAGGTAGACGTCTTGCTTATCTATTTCGAAGCTGTCTATTACGTCTGAGGAGATTGGACTCGATTGAACTCGATGTAAATGAGGATGTAAAACGCACATCGAACGGGATTTAATTAATTAATCTCGAGTGGACGAGGTATCTTTGCTCCTGTACTTGTTCAGATTCGTTAATCCGTCTATATCGCTTCTCGATGTTTCGAAAGCGTGAGATGTTTCAATATTCGTGTTACGTAATCGAGAAACTGTCGCGGGATTTTGGCATTCCCCGTCTTCAAAGACACTACTACGCTGTGCAATTTGGATAAGCGTGCATGCACGCACACACAGATACATGTACGTATACGTAGTATCACACGCGCACGCATACGCATTGAAGTTGCAGTGCGGCGTCCCAGTTAAACGACGCGGCAGCTCTCCACGGGACGTGGCTCCGTTCACTTTCACCGTCAAACGAAAGTAAAGCCCGCGCCCCCCACGGAAAGGGGTAAACAACGTGCAACACCCCGACAGCCGAGCGCGTCTGTGCAACAGCGTGGACGTGGCGGAGCGCGGGGGATGCAACGGCGCGCTTGAAAGGAGGATAGGAGGTTGGACAAGAGGGCGAAATACGGAGTACTCAGAGGGGGTGTGTCGGAGGGGGCAGGCAGGCGGGGGTGTCTGCTTTGCCACTTCGGAAACTCTTGTGAAGTAGCGGGAACTCCTGGGCTCGCATATACCGTAAGCAGGTCAGAAACTTCTTTCGACCCTTTGCCGCGTTCCTCCTCATGCTGTAGTCTCGTCGCCGCCACTCCTCCTTCCCCGGAACCACTCTCGCTCCTTCTACAACTCGTCGCCTCTTTCTTCTTTGTTTCTCTTTCTCTTGTACTCGTTCTCCCACCTATTCTCCGTCTCTTTTCCTCTGGTCTCTCTTCGGCCTCGGCGTTGTCCGAGGTTCGGGATTACGCGTCTCCGCACCTTTCACCTTTCCCCGCTTCTGCTTCTTCTTGTTATTCTTCGCTCTCCTCTCTCGTCGCGGTATCTCACCCTCGGAGCCCGGCTGCGCGCTTATCAGAGAGTGCTGCGACCCACTGCAGATTCTTTCAAGGTTTTAAGGACTTAATGAATTTCAAGACGCCGGGACTCGGCGCCAACCTTGACCTAAAACCACAACTGCGGAAACAAAACTCCGATGAGCGTTACGCGCTGCTTGCGCGCGATATGCGTTTAATCCGCTTTACAAAAGGTTCAATATCTGGATTTACATGAATAATATTATATTTCTATTATATAAACTTGTACGAAATAAATATAGGACGATTGCACGTTGATTATCGGCGATTATTCAAACGCCAATTTATATGGTAGAATTAATGCAGGCAGAATGAACGATAACACAGAAAATCCATTCACGTACGGTGCCGGCCATGCGCGCAACCATTCACATTTCGAAATGTACGATGTGCAATTATGGGAAGCTCGGGGAGAGAAGACTCGAAGCGGCGATTTGCTGATACACGATCCTCGTTACTGAAAGAGCATTGAATATCGCTCTTCGTGGTATCAGTTTGTTGTTAAAACGTGTCTACGCAGGCGGATGAAAGGTTACGCGGCGTCAGGTATTCAAAGTTAATTTAGCGATTATCGGCACTCCGAACCGCGAATAGGTAACATCGGTGCCTGAAAGAACTTTCCGTTTTAAAGCTGCAAACTCCCACGATGTGGATAAAGAGGATATCGCGTTGAGCCAGCAGACGGATTTATTGAGCAAACGCAGCACGCCAACGGATATACACGCGTTGTTAAAGAATATCAATTTTTATCGATTATCTAATCGTTTCCTAACTTGTTTTTAAATGCAGATTAAAAAACAAGAATTAAAGATAACAATACAACAGCATCGATTGTTTAGCATTAGAATTTATTTCTATTGCAGTCGTATTATTATAGTCGCATGAATCTTAAGTTAATAAAGAAACAATTTAAGACTGCTGACATACTTTTAACTTGTACAATTTTAATTATCACAAAAATGATCAACGAACACGTTATCAACATGTTGTTATAATAATACGATTATTAATCAATCGAGCAAAGTTCGAAATCTGCTTACGGCTGCAACGGACAATCGAAACTTAACTCGCTGCTCGAATGCGGGTGACTCTACGAGCAAGAGCGCTCGTGCTAGACTGTAATAGCTATAAGCGGACCTTTTCCCTGACACGTGATTCCCGAGGTTAAGCCGCGTCCGCAACACGTGCGACCGAACCGGGCTTGACGTCCCGCCGGGATAAAAAATCCGCGCGCGTGTGGGCGGCCGATGGTACGGTCGATCCTCCTTGTGTGTGTCCAGCTTAACGAGGGCACTTCAAAGCGAACTGGAGCGATATTAAAATTAGAGATTCGTCATTGCCGTCGAAGCCGGCTCTCTTTTTCTCCTCTCCTTCCCTCTGTATCTCTTTCTCCCTCGTTCGCCTATCCTCTCTGTCTCTCTCTTCCTTTATCTCTCTTTCTCTCCCTTCCTCGCTTCGTCTTCCTACCACCCTTCATCGAGCATTGGGGGACATACTCGGACGACGGTAATATTTCGAGTGAACGCAGCAGGGGTGGATGCGGTGGCGCGAGGAAGACGGGAAACGAAGGGGAAGGGACACGATGGAATGGAAAAAGAGGTGACAGCACAGGACTCGAGAGTGACGGAGAGAAATTTCGACGGCGGTGAGCTCTGAGAGGGGACTCTGTTGCTCGGTCAGAAGGGTGTTACGATAAGGGGTTGCGCTACCTCAGCGAAGGCGACCGGCAGATCAATGAAAAGGGTTCGCACAAGCGGGAGGAGGATTGATCGCCGATAGGGAAATTTCGTTAGTTTCCACCAGTCATAAAAGGTGATGGTGGTGGTGGTGGTAGTGGTGGCAACGGCGATGGTGGCGGTGATGGTGGTGGTGGCGGCGAGCGCTGTTCCTGCTACTCTACCGCCACGGAGAGGCCTAACTAACGTGGAGCCACCCTTCGAAATTCACCCTTCTGAGAGTGAGACGAGGGTGGTCGGTCGGGGGGTGGCTGCGGGGGCGAGTGCGGTGGAGGTGCCGTTAGGAAGAGGTGAATTTCCACCGAGGGGGGCGGGAGGGAGGAACGGGTTGCAGAGAACTGCTGCCAGGCTGTGTCGGGGCGGTCTGCGCGTTGCTGTTTGTGTTGGTGGAGGAACCGGCTCGAGGCATGGAAGCACACGTCAGAGTATTAACGAAATTTTAACCAATCAATGAGAAGTTCATTAGCCTGTGCCGCTCGCGCTGCACCCCCGTGCCTCGCGACTCGAGAACGGCTTCCATCTCCGGACTCGGTCGAAGCTACCAACCTATCCGCAACAACACCCCCTCGCGTCTCCTCGCACGGGGTTGCCGCAGTCTTGGGGGAGATCGCGCGCCAGTGATAAAATTCAACATTCGGCGTGCGAGGCACCTCTTAGCACCCATCACCACCCTACGCGGAGCGCCTCGCTCTCCGTGTGCCTCGTCGTTGCCGTTTCATGTTCCTCCTGTTCCGGATTGGATTAGCATACGGAAGCGTCTAATTGTGAACGCCAAGACATTAGGCGATCTCCGCAAGGAAATATAACGCTATATCGAAGCAGAAATGGCAAATATTCCGAATCTTTGAGCGCTCGGAGTTTCATTTCACTCGGCATTTTATTTAGGATAACGTTACACTCATCTAATTAATTAAGATCAATATTGAATCTGCTTTTCTTGATTCAATCACAAAGGTAAAATGCATAAGTCGAAAGTAAAATCTATATATACGTCAACGTATTATATACTTGATGTAAGCCAAGCAATGGGAATGACACGATACTACCATTAACCATGCCACGCGTGCAACATAACTTGAACGACGATATACAATTAGGCGCGTCTGATTTCTTAAAACAGATACATTAGTCGTGAAGGCCACAGCCAACCAGGGACGGTTCCGTGTCGATAGGGTCGTCTCTCACCCACGCGTTTGTTGCAGTGTCATTTGTCTCCAATATCTCTCCGGCGCCCCTGGGACAGCCGCGCCTTCGTACGAACCCGCCACGGACAATGCATGGAATAAGCCACAATAATAAAAAGAGTCAGTGCGCGGTGTCGCGGTGTCGCGAAGGAAGGGTGACGCTGGCAGCAATAATATTGTCACGATGATTGATACGGCCAGTCTAAAGTTTTGTCGATACCCAGACATACGCGGCTATCTTACGAAACGGTTTATTTAATGACCAGATCAATCCGACCGACGGTCAAACCTTAGAACCGGATATGAAAGGTAGAGAAAACAGGGAATGGCTCGTAATAGAAAAATTAAATATTGAATTTCTCTATAACTCTGCAAAATAAAAAATCCCTGTAGATTATTTATAACTGAGGTTAACACTCGTTAACGCGTATATAAAAATATATTTATTTGTTACAGTTTTCACGATTACTGATCTGCATGTACATATATAGCGTCGCGAAATATAAATATGTCAATTACATGAAAAATAATGAGCAATGTCTATTTCTATAAACACTAATATGTAATAAACGAATGATCAATTTGGTACACGCTAATATAATCAAGCTGTCGAGAACACGTGATGTTTCCGTTTGCACGACCAACTGATCATTAATGATCCTTGGAATTTCCTGGATTAAAACCCAAACGACCATTAACATTTGATGAATGATTAAAGTCCGCCTATTTTTTGACATATCATGCGCGTCTCGCTCAAGTCGAGTTGACGATGTAGCCGTGCGTTGCGTGTCACCGAGGTTCAAATATCCACCCCTTCCGGGAGCAACGTTAAAAACCCGTAGATGCCGGCGCAAGGATCGGTTCCCACGTACGCGATTTTTTTCTTCCACCGTCATTTGTCTCTAATATCTCCCGGCGCCCCCAGGACGGCCGCGCCTCCCGCGAACCGCCGTAGACAATATATCGAATAAGCCACAATGACAAAAAGAGAGCCGGTATGCGGCGACCGACGCCGTGAAGGAAGGGTGGCGTGGCGGCGATTGTATTGGCCGCGACGGTGGCGGTGTCGGCAGTGTTGCCGAGCGGAGGAAGGGACGGGGGTGTACGCGCGGTGGAAATGAGGAAGACGAAGAGGGTGGACGACCGTGAGGGACGATAGCGTAAAAGAGAAACAAAGAGAGACGAAGAAAGAGAGAACGAGAGAAAAAGAGGGAAGCAGGGATACCACGTACGAAAGGACGACGAAGGAACGACAGGGTGCGGGGGAGGAGGGAGAAGGAACGATAGGCGGAAAGAGTAGTCGACCGCGTAAGGGAGGAAGAGCTCAGAGCGAGAGAGGAGAGACGGCACCATATAAAACCGAGGCGCGCGGAGAAAAAGAGATTTGCATTGCCGGGCCCCCGCGACGGGGTAAACCCGGGACGGGAAGAGATGGCGCGGGGGCGCGAGGGATGGACGGCTCTCGCAATATATCGGGGAAGAGGGGTTTCTGTTGGAGAAGACCGAAGGGGTTGAGTAACGACACGTATCATACGTGGAACCATATACCGGTGGACACGTACGTTCGATATCGCGTGGTGTTTTTACGTCGGAGTTTCTCCCCTCGCTTCCACCAATTAGACCGCGCGAAGGAGCACCTTTCCGCCCGCGACGACTACCGAACACCTTCGCGTCTCGCATCGAGTCGACGCGGCTGAACTGGTCGCTATTTTCAATCGCCGGTCTCGATACTTTGTGTGGGAGCACACAATCGATATTCGATTCCGTCATTGCCTATTAATCACGATCACTTGATACGTCAACGATAAACGCAAATTAAATCGCACTGCTAAACGGCGGTGAAGCGCGGTCCCGTAAAATTTGCCTGTCAATCGCGCGCGAGCTACGAAATACGAGACATTCTGTGCGAACTACGGACTCCCGTCCCGAATAGTTCCGCAAAATCGTCGAACGGATAATCGCCCGGTGATCCTATCTTTTCGCGAAACCACTAGCGTCCGACGAGAGTCCGCTCCTTCGATCGGAACGCGGGTTTCGGTATTTTCCGACAGCGCGCTGCCTCGTCCTGGAATGGCGAAACTCGCAACTTTCTCATTAGCCAGCGCACTACAATGCAGCCGGAGTTAGAGACGTGTGTGGGCACACGTACATACACACTCCTGACCCGCGATATATGTCACTGGCGGATGGATAATAATGTGTGCTTCAGCCCGATCGGCGGTTGTCGTTGCTCACCCTCCGCGATTCGACCTATCCTGCTGCGTG
This sequence comes from Ooceraea biroi, assembly GCF_003672135.1. Taxonomy (NCBI): domain Eukaryota; kingdom Metazoa; phylum Arthropoda; class Insecta; order Hymenoptera; family Formicidae; genus Ooceraea; species Ooceraea biroi. The sequence continues at coordinate 2,286,903 of NC_039514.1, read as the reverse complement.
TGGTGTTAAGCGCTGGCACCTTCGTACGCGCAGGCACATGCACATACCTATACACAAATCCGCGGATACACACGTGCGAACATATACGTAGGACTATCCACCCACTCTCGTCCACCGAGGAGGAAGAGCCACCGCATAAATGTCAGAGACCAGCGGCTGAGAATTTCCTATCGAGCATTTCTGTCAATAAGCGCTGCCGCGTACAATGACGACGATTCGAAAGCTGCTGATTATGAAATAAATGCCCCGACTCGCGACCCTCGTAATACTCGCGCGCGCGCGCGCATCTATGATGTCTCTGTCTCTCCCGGAAGGGAGGGAGTGATTGTTTGCAGCCCTCCACCCCCCGCCCTCCTCCTCTGTTTGCGCCCAGACGGCGAGTAAGCCGGCGACGTTGACACTTTCGATACCTGTCGATGGACCGCGGTGATTTCAGACGGAAAATGTCAGTCGCGTGGAAATTTTCCTTCAATTTCACACGTAACGTGTGATATCGATATGATCATTCAGTCTGTTCCTTATTTTTCATCGAAATTCAAGTATCTTGCGAGATATGTGTGTGTGCGAACTCGAAAACGCTTAAGTTTGACCCACATTTCTCAGCTTATTATTTTCTCAGCTTCTCAGAAACGTTAACTGAAACAATGAGATTTCCTTGCGAGATCGAGATGACATCGAGAAAATGATTTACACGATAGCGATACTACCCAGGATCTTTATTCGTCTTCTCCGAGCTTGCGAGACACGATTATTGCAAATTTCACTGGACGTGATACGAACGCGTTCGGACGTCTTTCTCTCCGGCGTTCCTCTTCTTGCCATCTCTGGGCCGGCAGTCCGTGTTCGTTTCTCTCGTTTCAATATTTCTCTTCGGCGAATGCCCCGACTAATATATGACTTCTGCCGAGCCACCGCGAGTCGAGTGTGGGTGGGCGTACGTATTCATAAACGCGTAGTCCTCGTAATGCAAATCAGAGAAAGAGTCGGCGGGAGGAAGAGGAACGGTGAACGAAGGAGAGACGAAGCGACAGGGAACGGGAGGACGCATAAGGGAGAAGGAGGGAGACGGAGAAATGACGAACGCGGTTAATATTAATTCTTCGTGGCCGCCAGTCCGGTCGATTGCGGATCGTAGCAGCGTAGGTGCCGAAGATGACCAAATCCTTTGTAAACATCGAGGAATTATTAGGTCAGCTGTGGAAATAATTTATGCTCGTAACGATTTAATCGCTCCCTTCGTCATACGAGCAAGTCAGATCTATATTTAATTTATATTTAATTATCATTAGTCTTTTATGCTATCACAGATTATGCTAGCGATTTGGCGAACATCGATATTCTCCACCGGAATGATACCATTAATTAGACTAATCTTAATTAATATTACACGCCGTTGAAGCCTAATTAATGAATAGAATAATTAATGAATAAATAATAATTTTCATCTTATTCATAATAATGTTTTCGATATGTCGCCAATAAATATGAGCTTTATACATTACATCACGCAAATTTCGATTGCAGTGCTGTCAAGAGAAAGAAAAAGGAAAAAACGAAAACCCCGTCGCGCCTTACGCAAGACTGCTTGCACACGGTTCTGATAATACAAGTTTTTAAAACAATGCCGCGCAGCTCGGGGGTGGCTAAACCGCGCGCGAGGAGATGTCGTTCCATTATAAAGGCAATATCGCATGGTCGAGTCTACCTGGTATTACTAGCTTTCATAATCTGATGTATATTACGCATAACCGCGTGTATCAGGGGGGTGCGAGAGACCGTGAGACGGGGTAGCAGTGCGCGCAGTGAGGGTGGCGGACGGAGGATCGCGCGCCGCCGTATGTATAGGAACGGTTTCGGCAAAGAGTGCCCTCGCCGGCGCTCGCTCGTAATAAGCATAAATCCTCGGAGGCTTATCTAGCGGCGCCCAGAAGAACGCTAAAATAAAATATCATACATTTTGCCTTCTACCCTTCGTACCGTGGTACGTTACGACCGGCGACACCCCTCTTATCCGCCTCCCTTCGCGCTACTCCCAGCAGTCGTTTCCTCGCCTCCCCCACAGCCCCCCATGTGGCTCCGATGCGCATTCCGCACAGCTTCCGTAAGTAAGGTAAACACCGCCTTCGGTAGTTGCTCGCGAGATCCTTCAAGGATGTCGATTTACCGTACATCCGTGCGTGAGTTTGAGCGCTATGTTGCTCTAATTTACAATCCGGTGCAGTAATTGCATACCTGAATATTTTTGTGAAAGACATTTAATTTAAATCAAAAAGATATTATCTTAATCAGTCTTATTTTTATGTGAATAGGATGAAATTTTAGGACAATCATACATCTTCATATTTTGCTACATAGGTAGATTTCTATCGAGATATTCTCACACAAATGCATTCTCTTATTAAGATGCCTTCGTGCAAACGACGGCGAACCTCCCGACGATAGAATCGCCGTTAATCGTGCTTCTTTTTTCCTTCTGCCTACGGCAAACAAGTCAGATATCACGTCGCGATAGGGATGGGTAGGTGAGCTCCCTTCCTGTCGGATTTTTGCGAGGGTATGCGCGTCGATGCAACGCGAGATGTTGGCCAAAGGCACGTAGTCGGTGTAATGAGGCGAGATACATTCGGCCTCAACTCTCTCCCGCACCCTCTTCCTTCTGCCGACGCTTTCTCTTTCTCTCTCCTTCTCCGCGGCCTTTCTCTTTATCCATCTCCCGTGGGGTGGTATCGTATCAGCGGAGGATGGCTGGCGGAGAAGCTCGGCCAGAAACGCGAAGGGGTTCGAGGGAGGACGCCCGAGAGAGGGAAAGGGTTGAGCTCGAAGCCCGATCAGTCATTAGACAAGTGGGTATTCACATATATCGAGTTGTAAAATCGATAGGGGTGTCCGTTAGCCGTGTATCCTGTAAGGAGGGTGTGGTGGGGATGAGATGCGAGCTGATAGAACGAGAGAGACGCGGAGGCGAAGACGGAGAGAGGACGAATGACCGAGCCAGTTATCTCGACGTCGGGCTGACGGAGACAGAAAATGGGAAGCCCCCTTTCTCTCCATCCACGCTTCCCCTTCGACCCCTTTTGTTGCTTCGCCACCCTCCTGCAGCCCCTAGCCGCCCACCCTCCTCTTGCTACGTCTCCTCCACCTCCTGCCACCGCACGTATCCAGTCCTTGCATATTAATCCTGCCCATAATTCCCACTTCCCAGTTTGGGCAACCCTTCGCTTCGGTTGCTTCAGCTACCCGCGTCGGCGGAGTGAAAGGGAAGGAGAATGAGCAGGAGAATGAAAATCGGCGAGATGGAGCGAGAAAGAGAAAGGCAAGCCGCCTCCTATCGATTGGGCTTTCTTTCCGACCTCGGCTTTTAATTGGCATTCTCCTGTGGCGAGAAGAGGAGCGAACCTCCATGGGAGATAGCTCCTCTACGGCCCAAAGGGGTGCTTTGCCGTGAAAGGGGTTGATACCGGCTATCTTTCGTATCCTGAGATGCAAAAATGGAATCTTCCTATCGCGATGCGCTGATATCGGTCGTTGTGGAGAAATCCTGCTAACTTGTCCGGCATGATCTACCAGGATTCGAGTTCTCACGGTAGATCGAGCGTTACCACAAAGCGTCCGCTCGCGCATGAAAGATTCATCGAACTTTATGGGTCGTCGCTCCTTAGTAAGATGCGATCATCGAGCCCTATGTTTATTGCTTTATTACTATTTTGCTGGAATATAAAACCTCAAATATATCCGGGAAAAGAAATTGGAAGGAATCAGCGCAATCAATTAACCGCAGTAAGCGTAACAATTCATACGCAATGTAATTCGTATTTTTAATTACCGAAATATCAATGGTCACTTATCGTCCGGCCTAAAATATAAAATGTTTACTTACGTAACGTTATCTGTCTTAGAAATTATCTAGTTATCTAGTTATCGTCGAAGTTAGTCACCCTAAGTCACATACCCAGATCGATGCTGAAAATATATCGAATAAACAGATGAGCCATTAAAGCTCAAGTCTTTATGACGTTTGCCTGCCATCAATGATACATCAAGGTAATGGATATAGATCAAAGGGATATCAAAGTATCCCAAGGTACGACAATCTATATTTGCGTTCCCGTCACTCACGTGGAAACGATAATGCGGTGAGCAAGGGAGCGAGGAAGGAGGACACCATGAAACTACCAAAAAGCGAGAACGCGAGGATCGGCCATGACGATCTTGTACGGACGCATCATTGGTGGACACGCTACGAAATTAATACGAAGCAAACGGCCATCTTGTCCCTGTACCGAATCTATCTGCGTACGTACACGGAAAAGGGGTTCTAATGTGCCACGGTGTATGGATATATCGGTGAGCCGCGTTACTCGAGTCACCGCGTCCCGTGTATACACTCGCACGCGTCACGCCCGCGCGCGCGCACACGTGCGTGTACACATGTAAGAGTGAGAAAGTCCGTGAACGTGTGCGTGAAGATTGATTATACCACGGGAGAAAATGTGATCAATAGCTCAACAAACAAAGGCCTCCGACGCCTATATAATGCAAATAGCAAAAATCGCGGAGGATTAAGGGGGTTGCAAAGGGACCGCGGCAGGGAGCGGAACGGGGGTGAGCAGGAGGCCAAGAGGGGATCGAGGAAGGAGGAGGTGGGTGGCGACGGTCAAGAAACAATACGGACGTGTGGCGGCTACTTCAAGTTCGCCCGGCACTGCCGCGCCACCGCGGCCAGCCCTTCGCGCGCACCCTCCGCACCCTTCGACTTTCGCACCCTTCGCTTCTTCCCTCCGACCACCTCCCCGTGCCCATCACCGTCCTAGCTTTAATTTGCATACGACCGATCATGTCTTCCGACTCGCCTTCACATCCTCGTCGCCATACCTCGCGACCATCGATCAAGCCCCGATTGTTTTTGCTTCAACTCACCCTTTCCCCGCTTCGCCACCCGGATTGGACGCCTTCCTGCGCGGGCGAGGGAAAGCAAGGGAAGCTTACTCGTTGGTCACTACCCCACACGTGCGTTTCGTGTGCGCGCACACAACGACTTTGTGTGGCCCTTCAGCAGCCGAGAATCTCGCTAACGAGGGGGCTCTCCTTCTACCGATGACATTGTTCCAACCTGGAAAATCGCCATCCCGTATCTCACCAATAATTCTCCGCTCTTACTTCTTTTATGATCTTTGGCCTGCGACTTTTCCCATGGTGGCAGAAATAAATAGCTCAGATGATTGATTATCGAATTGATTCGTCGTGACACCTTTATTGTCGCAAGTAAGCAGTTCTATATTTTTACATAGTCGCGACGTAAATTTAATAGAATAATGATATTGATATCTATTATTTAACTAATTAATTACGTGTGAAAAGACATAATTATCCAATTTTACAAAAATTGATAACATAATGGGGAATAACTCTCTCCTTGTCAGGGATAAAATTACTTGCGACGTACTTGCACAACTGGTATCAGATGGCAAGGTCGAAATTCAACATGGCGAGCGATATGCGGCCGCAACAATCGAGGGTCCGCGGTTTTTACGAACTACCCGGAGACATTAAATTTCACCGTAGTCCCATCGACCCTCGCGCGGCCATCTCCGAATAGCACATATGGTTATTAATATTATCGATATCAGGGCGGACCAACCGTGAGCCGAAGAGACAGTAATCTTCCGTTATCTATGTAACCGTCATGGCGACACGTCAGATTGCATTTCGGATCGTAAAATGTCACGATGCGATATGTTACAAGATAATCCGGCATTAAATTTCGCCTGCCGATATATACGGTAAAATCGATGTACTCACATTTCCAACGGACACATCAAAAGATTTATTATATAGCACGCTGATTAAAGGAAACGTACGCAATGCCGATCTCGCATCGCGAACGCTGATTTCTCGTTTTATTCGCATCGTTAAACGGTAGTCACGAAAGAAATGGAAAGCAGAGTCGATGGATCGTGCTCCCTTCTCCCTTTCCCTCCCTTTCTGTACACATCGAACGCCGAAAGCGAGGGATGGAGTGTCCGTCACGTGGAGAAAAAAACACATCGCCAGGTCGCTGATGTATTTATCGTAAGTTCGTCGATCGACGTGGTGTTAATTCCACCTGTCCTTCGTTTTAGGTTTCCCTCATGGCGATAACCTACCCCATCGCCGCTAATGGCGGACATTATTGCGAGCGATCGCGGCAACTTCGGAAACTTATCCCTACGTAAGCCACCCCCGCCGGCAGCAACCATCCCCCCTCCTACCTGACGGTATATCGAACATCAATGCGTACACTTATCTACACCCGTGTCGGTTCTTGCCTGTGTGCACTATGTTGTGTCCTATGTTTTTATGTGTACATAAGTGTGTGCATATGACATCGCCGCAACGCACCCGTGTTCTCCCGCTATACGCACACGCGTACATATATACACACACATACGTACATACCTGGTCCCATATTTATACAAGTAGAAATGAAGCGCTTGGACGTAAGCGCGTATCGATTATGGGTGAAACGGAGGACAATCGACAGGTAGCCACCCCTCGATAAATAAACTAACGAGTAAAACCGTGCACGTTTACCGCGTGCGTCAAGGCTCTTCGATTTTACGCTATCGCGATGAGTCATGGGGTTACAAGGCGCCAGAGGAATGTAGTTAATTTCATTAAATTGTAATGGCTATATATCAATCGATACCTACACGACTACGTGTTACGTCCGCCATCCATTGCTGAATACGTCAAACGATAAGTGATACTGGAGAAAAGCACTTTTGTTTATGAAATTAAATTCAATCCGATAGAAAGAGAGAAAAAGAGGAGAGGCGGAAACGATTCTCAAAAATCGCGACAAGACACGAAACACACGCGTCGACACTGCTATCGGAGGTGCGAATTTCGCGGGGGGTTGGAACCATTGCTTCTCAATTAACCCCTCAATTAAAAAACAGAGTAGCACGAGCAAAGGCGCGGGGTGCGGGGGACGACTCGCCTCAACGAGAAAAAACAATCGACATGATCGCTCGTTCACGTGGCTCGTTGCATCGTGTTCGCGCGCTCCGAATGCGCGAACGCATTGGGCTTTAAAATCGTCCCACCCTATCCTATCCTGCTTACCCTGCCCCAGTGATTGGCCGTCTCTCTTTCACCCTGCAGGCTCGCGGTATTTCCGCCCTTCCCTCGCTGTGCTCGCGCGTCCTCGCGCGCACGCATCCACGTGAACCCTCGCGAAACACGTGGATAGGTTTCGAGTGCTCACGATTCATTACGATTGATTGCGGCGCGGTGGCAACACAACGATTGCCACGTACGCCGCTCTATTCGCCGTGATAATTTTTTGCCGCCGTTGCACGGTACTCGATTCTTTCAACATCCCGGATTCGTCCTCGTTATACAGATGGAAAAACAAGACGCGCCGCGGTCGCGCACTGTAATTATTACGCGCGGATCGATGATGCATTAATGAGGAACGGATATACTCGGTGCAACGCTTCTCGCTGCGGGCGAGACGTCACCGTGTGTAAATGTCATCAATTCTTTTTTCTCCCGCGCGAACTATGCTTAACTCTGTTGCCGCCGTATGTAATTGGCGCACTGCGTAACATTTTTAATATCTAATGAGACGATTGCGCCTTTTTCGTGTTGGTCTTGCGATATCAGGAGTTATCTTTTCGATTGCATCTTCTTCCAAGTTTCCACGTGTAGATTCAATCGTCGGTGATATCTTTGAATCAGCGAATAAAACCATTTCTTTTGCATGTCATATATATTCATATGTATACGACCACACCATACGTATATACGAAGAATCATATATATTCTATTAACGACAAGATACTCGCGCAATCGTAGCTGTTACCGTGTTATTTGGCGTTCAGGCATCAAGCGTCGACGCGATGAGAGATGGTCGATGACATGTGTTATAAATTATTACCGATACGATAATTGGATGACAATTCAACCGATCGAATCGGTCCGATCGAGCTTTATACGTAATTTAATCCGCGGTAATTACATTCAAACTCGCTAAGATTTAAAGTCATCCTCTCCTAAGCGTTCGCTATTGATTTCCGTATATATTCCCGATAAAATTAATAAAGAGCTTCTGGTAAGCTCCTTACTAGGTTCGGTCCCAGATAAACGATGCTGAAGTGAATCGCATGGGCAGCGGGAGGGGAAAAAGGGAAGGAAGGAGGAGCTCGTAAATGTGATTCTATATTTGCGTCGATGATAATGTAGTTATGTTCCATATCCATTTAATCGCTTTGAGTCGATTTCTTGATGAGCGGTGCGAGAGAAAGAGATAGATATATAGATAGTAGACGTTTATTTGCACTCTGGGACAAGTCCCCTCAAGCGCTGAAACATACAAAATGCATACATACAAAATATAATGCAAAAGACTAAATCTACGTGTACGAAATCATTCATAACAGAAAGAGAGAGAGAGAGAAAGAGAGAAAGTACCCGGCGATATTTCAGCAATTTCCATGATTTATATCGTGCGATGTCTTCCTTAATGCGGGAAATTTTATCGTCAGAGTTCGCTGTTCAATAAACATAACGAGTGTGAGATCGCGGCGAATATTAACGTTCAGGTTCGCCAAGCGAACGTTTTACTTGATCGATTTGCGATTCGCGTGATTATGTTGTTGAGCGCCTTATGAGAACATGACGTCGCTGTTTGCAGATCAACCAGTTGGTGGAGGAGATGTCCAGGCTACAACAAAGTCTGCAACGCCTCCAGGAGACCAGTGCGCAAGCAACGGCGCGGCTCGAAGAGGAACTCGAAGTGCGCAAGCAGCACATCAACAGACTCGAGAGCAAACTGGAACGGCAGCGGGATTATGACGACCTGAAGCGTGAGATCAGTGTACTGAGGTCGGTCGACCTCTCGCAGATACCGACTGGCGAACCCGGCAAGAGCCTAGAACATCTTCTCATGGAGCGCTTCAAGGCGCTCCAGCAAGCCGAGAACCTGAAGCTCTCCAACACGCCCGACGCACTCGGTAAGTGGACCAACGATATATTTCACTCGAGATCGTTACGACAGCGAAAATATATGAGGCACTTAACTTTAGGAAAGAAGTTGAGAAGGAAAATGCGTAAAATGCGAGATTGCAGAGCCATATCAGCTAATTCCCGGAGTGAACGCGGTAGATTATCAACTCATAGCATAAAATCATAATTTGCGAAAAGAGAACATTTAAAGATATCGCTTTCAAGTACGAACGATGTTCTAATCAGGAGCACGCATATAATAAAGAAAAAACGAAAGTTCATGCATCAAACGCAATTTACGTAGAAAACAAATCTGTGATCATGCTAGAAATCTATTTCGAATTGGAAGGAGTTGGGTAAGGAAAGGAAAAAAGCAAGTAACGAGGTGTCGGGACAGGTAAGCCAGTCACACACCTCGGCAATCTTGGCTTCTGATTCTTGTGCTACCGCTCTGATCTTCGGTCCCCGACTCTCTCTCTTCGAAGCTCCGTCGACGGGCTTTATCATCGAGTAGCAATGAAAAGGACACGAGTCACGCAACGCGGACGCAAGAACGCGTTTCTATAGAATAAACGAGGGATGACTGAAGGAGCTTATCGGAAAAGAGAACAACGAAAATAACCCTGCTTGCCATTGTGTTCGCACTTTTCTCTGACTCTCTCTGTCTCTCTCTGTTCCTCTTTTGTCTCTACTTTTCTCTCTCTCTCTCTGCCTCTCTTACTATTTTCCCTTTTCTCTCTCTTTAGCTCTTTTTTTCTGTCTCTTTCAAGCTATTTCTCTCTTCCTGTTCTTCTTTTTGCCAATCTCTGCTCTATCACATTCTGGTCTGTATCTATTTTTCTCTCTTCTCTTCCTCTCTCCCTTCCTCTTTCTCCCCTTTTTCTTTCTTCCTCTTATATATACATACTTCATCTCTCCGATCTTTCGCTGCTTAGGCTGCACTTTTTCGAGCCATTCTCTCGCTAATACGTATATTAACGTACATTCGTGGAAGATACTAACGCAACCGAACACACATTAACCCTCTATCATTCCTCCCTCGCCCATAGGTCCATCTCGCCTCTTACCGAATGTTTCAAACGTCCTCCTCTCTTGCCCGCGTAAAGGGCCCTCTAAACAGCTCCTCCTCCTACTCCCCCTTCTACCTCTTACCATCCGCATACTGGAAAACGCAAACTTCGTGCACGCAAATTTGTGGACGATATTCGCAATATTTGCCCGGGCCGGGCCATTGTTTCGGAGACAGAGTTTATTATGAATCGATCCAAGCTGGCAGAGAGAGCGCGCGATGAGAGGGAACGAGAAAGAGACACTCTACACACGCCAGAGAGCCAGAGAGATACTGCAACGTGTCACCCCTTCTGAATCAAACTACCCTTCTACGTCATCGTCGCACGCGGTCCTATCTTTCCAATCCTGCCGCTACCTTCTTCGACCATGACGACAGCAAGAGTAAGAGCACCGTTTACACGCGGACGGTTCAAACGTTAAACATTTCCTACGTCGCGATCACGCGGTAGCGCGACAAAATTCTCGTTTTCGAGATCCAGCTCGACTTTAGAATACCACAATACTTCTCGATACAGTCACGTACAGAGTTCTGTACTTTGTTCTCAATCCTGCGACGTTCCGTATGATCCCTGACGTTTGCGACAGCTGCGTCGCGAAAACGTTTTATTCGGCATGACAGCGCGATCCGCAGATTCCTCTCGAATCCGCGCGTCCGTCACCGCGATCAGCAGTTTCAATGCGACACGGATGTGTCCCTGCGCACGAATTTCTTTCCGGATGATCTACAACGCTTTCCACAGTCCTCCTCTAGTTGGCGTCCACGTCGTTCCTCGTTTGTACACCCAAGCGTGGATTATGATCCGACGAAGCGTCGAGAAAGAGAGTCTCGGTCATCCGTCGTCCCGGAAGATGATGAAGAGTGCCCAAGTGACCGCACGATTTCGGTAAGAGACGACGCGGACGGACCGGCGATCAGAACGTGAACCAACAAAACCCTTCTGATCCCCATCGCGAGCCGAACTTAGGATTGAATGTCATGTACGCGTGAGATCGTGCTGACGGGCTCCCTTGTGTTTTTGGTGGTTGCAGGTGGATTATCGTCACCCCTGCAGCGCGCCTCGACCGCCTCGCCTCACGGGGTCGGAGGTGTGCCACCTACGTCCCATGCATCCTCCCAACAACCACCGCCGCCGCCTCCGACAGCAGCCTCCCTTCCTCCACGTTCCACTCCGACACCCTCCTCGGCCACTTCGACGACTTCGAGCCTCCTTTTCCCGCCGCCCCTCCAGAATGTGGAGACCTTCGGCTCCTTCCTCGGCGAAGAAATCGTCGCCAATTGGAGGCGGTCGTTGGAAAGGACTATCATGAACCAGCAACAGCATCAACAGCAACAATCGCAACAACAACAGCAACCGCAACAACCGCAGCAACAGCAGCAGCAACAGCCATCACAGCCACAATCGTCTCAGTTGAGTCAATTGACGCAACAGCAACAGCAATTGCAACAGGCCCAATCACACATAGGTTTACATCCGCCGACAACGCCAAGTAGTTTGAATCATCTTCCGTCACCGGGCGCGGACACGTCGTCCACCTCAAACACCCCGGCGAAATCGAACACGCCAATTGGTACCACACCTCTGGGCAGCCTCGACGTCATTGAAAAGGCGCCGACGCCAGTGTCGGGACACGAGACTCCGGCACCGCCGACGCCGTCCTCCACGACTGCCTTAACTTCGCCGCCGAGTTTCCAGCCGCCTACGTCGATGGTGGAGACCAGCACCCCTGCAGCCTCCATCAACGGTAGCGGGCTCACGTCCGGGCTGCCGAGCGCGCCACCTCCGAAGAGTCCGGCCGATCAGGAATCGTGCCACAACAACAACAACAACAGCCATCACCTGGCGAACAACAACATCGGCGGTCTCAGCGTCCTCGATACGCTGAAGAGTCCGTTTCGTTTCGATGATCGCGCCTACCCGTTCCGATTCGGCGATGAGTTCGGCGCCGCCGGGATGGCCGGTCGGCTGGGGGAGTCCCTTATTCCAAAGGGCGATCCCATGGAGGCGCGATTGCAGGAGATGCTGCGCCACAACATGGACAAGTACGCCTCGCAGAACCTCGATACACTGCACATAGCCAGGCGAGTGCGCGAGCTGCTGTCAATACACAATATCGGTCAGAGGCTGTTTGCCAAGTACGTGCTCGGGCTAAGTCAGGGCACGGTGAGTGAGTTGCTCAGCAAGCCCAAGCCATGGGACAAGCTGACTGAGAAGGGCCGCGACAGCTATCGGAAGATGCACGGCTGGGCTTGCGACGAGAACGCCGTCCTGCTGCTCAAGTCCCTGATCCCCAAGAAAGGTGAGTACTGATTCATCAATTCCGGCTCTCTCTCTTTCTCTCTCCGTTTCTCACTCGTATATGTGTGTGTGTATATATATATATATGTCTTTTTTTTATTTCAACCGTTTCGTCAAACTTCTCGACGTGCCTCTGCGTAACGTCCGACACGACGAGGGCCGGATCGCCTTGACGTCTCGACGGTCCTATGAAGACGGACGAGACACCGTAATTACACACGCCGCCACATTGTGGCAAGTACACGCGACCGTCGGGATTAATTTCACTTCCTCTCACGTTTCTATAAGCGCGATAAGTCGCGCTCACATCAAGGCACTCACGCATCCACGATCATTTGGAGGATGCGCGATCGGCGCTATCCTAAAGTGTGTAATTACGTTGAATCATCCGTGTTCGATCCGCGAGACGTTTCCTGCACCCTCGCCCTCGCCGTCGACGGCGCTTGTCGATTGACTTGACTCTCGAAAATCTTCCGCCTCGCACTGCCAATAATCCATCTCGCCGTATCACTAACCATGAGCTGTCAGCTAACTCCTCGGCTGCCTAACGCGGGGCCTAACGCGATGGTGTACTTCCGTTTCTTCTAACAGCACCGCGGGAAAGGAAACACTCATGTCAGAGATCGCATCCCTCTGTGCACACGCGAGTCTGCGATTAGGGAGCTAAGTATGCGTTGGTGACATCGTGGGCTTTCACTGTGGTTGAGTCAGAGAAAGACCGATAAATCCTGCAAGTCATCGGTAGAAGCGCCAAGATGATCTATGGCGCTGTGTAAAACGCGGCGATAATTCATGGAATAGGACTTGTTAGGCGTAACAGATTTATTGACATGTATGTTTTCGTCATAAATTGAAAAAAAAAACTGTTTCATTATCATAGACATGTCTGATACCATTGTTGAAGTCACGTTGCATTCAATATTTGATGCAAAAACGCACACGCGCCGTATCCAGACTTGAATGGCTATAGTCTTAATTAAATTACGCAGCTCGTTGGCATACCTTGCTCGCTATCGATTGTACGCTGCGTTTGGCAGCCATATTGTTTAGACTAATAGCTCCTGGGAATAGGAAGCCCTGGATGAGTGCTGGGTAGGGATGAGATGTATAAAGGGCTCCGCGGTGTATGGAGAAGCGAGGTACGGGAGAAGAAAGGAAGACAGGATCCAATGGAGAACACAGAAATCCTAAACGTCGCCGGTCGCTCTCACGGGAGGCAATTTACACTTTTCCGATTGCCGGATTAAACCCGGTCGAGATTTGCGGTCTTGCTGGATTAAACGAGAACTCTCTTTTACCTCGGCATCGTTGCGGACATTCGGAAAATCCGCAATGATCGGAAAAATACAAGTGTATTATTTTTCTTCACGTCGCGGTCGTGTCGACACGCGTGTTCGTCAACGCAACGGCACGTTTATTACGAACGCGCGCGTTACGCGGTCTCTTCCGCTTTTTTGTAAATATTAATATCAATCGCGCAGGATGTTGACTCAATGCCATCATTTTCCCTCCACGTCCGGTGACGAAATAAAACGTGTATAAAATTCAGCCGGAGCACGACGTGCCGCGTCAATGGATTGTCGGTTTCCGTCGGATCTCTGGTACAACAACAATCACGGGGCATTACAGCAGGACGGAATGCACGCGCACGAGAGGGAGAGAGATCGAGCGGCAACAGGGAACGAAGGGTTAGCGAACACGCGCGCGTAGGGTGGCGGGACAGGAACCGTCCTGACAAAAACTTAGGGGGTCGTAACGTTTCTCCCGATGCGCCGGCCGTAAAATTATATAGGAACGCGTGTGTGCGTGTCATCCCATGGCGTGAGTGCGGTGGTAAATCAGAATTGCAGGAGCCATCGAGATTGGCCGTCGCGAGTCGTCGCGAAGGGGCAACCGATAACAAGTAACAACACCGTTAATCGCGTTTACCTAGATGCAGATTTTGCCTTAGCGCTACAGATTTTTCTGCGCGGAAATCTGAATTTTTCGATATTTTTTATGTCTAGATTCTACGTTGAGCTACGCTCGCGTGTAGCACACTTGTGCATCAGTCGACTGAAACGCAGACGGCGAAGCAATTCACAGCTGTTACGGATCTGAGCCTTCCAGCCACGAGAATAGTTATGATCGGTGGGATATTTATTGTCCGCATTAAAAAGTATAGCACGATCATCAATACGGAGGTTTCTTTGGTCGTCGGATTAATCATTCACCGCGGCCGTTTGTTCGTACGAGTCACGGCCATGAGGCCCCTTTTGTGATCGTAACGAGAGTCCGCCGCGTTTCAACGGCATAAATATACTTGGAGTAATGTCCGAAACTTCTATAATCAGGCATGATTTATGGGCAAAAATCGGCGGCTTTATAAAGCCTGAAAGGCGCCGCCTAGCTTTAGGTGGAGGTGTCGGTTAAGATAAGTTCGCGTCGGGCTAAATACCTGATCTAACGACTCATCGCGCTGTATAGACAGGCACAGGCGGCGCGATACCAACCTGTCGCTGAAAGCTTCATTGTGATTTGTGAATCGACTTTGTGATCACCTTATTTATCACTCTGAAGAGCGCTGCTACCATTATAAAAGAACTATTGATCTCGAATCAGAATGATTTCATTTTACTTCGCCGTACTCGTCATGGGAATGCCGCGCAAATTACTCATCGATATCACATGCATGCGATGCGGTTTTCAGCTTCTGTATTTACGAAATTTTCCAGCGAGAATTTTTCCACAAGCGCACGGGCCTGCATCTAGCGCTGGCAATAAATTTATTCGCGCGTGTAGTTCAGGGTGAGGCGATCCCGATCCAGTTAAAACGTCGCCAGGGTCCACGGATTTCGGTGGCCTAAATCACCGTTGCGCAGCTATATAAATTACATGGATATCTCTCAGTCAGTCACTTAGGGGGGAGTACAAAAATCGCGCATTCGCGGAAACCCGCTAATCTCACGACAAACATATCTGGATCTTGGCCCACTGTTGAGCGCGCGGCACGTCCAAGCGGTTTATTATAGCGCTCGTGGAGCGCAGCAGCACAATTGATCTAAGCGGCTGCACCAAGAGCAACGCGCAGCGAGATTACCGTAATAAACATAGTTGGTCCGGCTCCAAGTCAGTTTATTGCAGAATTTTGTTTCCCTGCGGCGACGAGCACGCGAGCGCGCGCGCGATCCGCTGCCGGATCCTTGCGGCGAAGACTTTTCGCGGCGCACGACGGCCATTATGAACGAAAATCATGGTTGCGATGATTTGCAGCGAGGAACGTTACAGGCCGTACTTACAGCCATATAACTGTGATTTCCCGTGCGATGGGACGTTTACGCTTTTATAACTGATATAATTATCACGTTTTATAGAGGAACGCGATTATGGGCGTGATTAAAGTTTTTCATGATTTCCGTCTATGATTAGCGATGCTTAACAGTGACTAACGCACAGTACACACGTGGGACACATACACACGCGTGCGTATGCCGTGTATATGTATATATAGGGCTATAGCCAGAAAAGTTCGCCTGACGAGCGCGGCTACAAAAGTAACTCATCTGCGTACGTTGACCCGATCCGAAAGAGATAACGCTATCGAAGTGCGACAGCGATTTCAAAAGCCGTGGCAGCCCTCACACGTGCCGGCAGTATCAGCTGAACTGTGTAACACCCACATATACACAGAATGTATTAAACCAAAATTACAGCGCGACTGATGAGATTCGCAGGGGTCACTGAAAGACCAACCGATTGTCAGTCTCTGTCCGCGTCGGAATCCGCGGGGCAGTTATTTATTGATCGGCCGCGACGTTAATACGTAACTTTTTTTTTCAAGTGGCTTTTACAAGCGCGTAATGCTCGCGTAAACTTTCCGCCTCGATCCTTGAGAGAAAAATTATTATATACGCCGCTATGTACTTTTACGCTCAATACATTACGAGTGCGATGCGTCAGGGCTTTGTTGCGGAATCTTCGCAGTGCCGTCCCGTGAAAGAAACAATTCCTCTTTATGACTGCCGAGTTACGTTAACGTGTACGTACGCTCGCAATGCCCATACTGGATCGGGAATGAACTCGTTTTGAATTACACCGGCCTCTGTCGAAAGCAGAGCTGGTCTTGGATCTGATCCGACGCGGGAGAATGGTTTCTGGGCCGCGAACACGCACGATTCCTCTTTAATTACCCGCGCAGCGGGGAGGGTTCCGGCAAGGGGTACCGGTGAGGGTACCGGAGGATACGCCGTGCCCCGCGGCTACGAGCGAACGTTTCGCGTATCTCACCGTCAATTAAACAGACCGTACGCAACAACGTGCACGTCTATGCCCGCGAAAGGTGACGAGGATAATGCTCCTCCTCGCGCGCTCCTCGTCAAGCGCACGGGTACGCATCAGGACGAAGGCTGCTGAACGCAATCGGTGAGCGTATTTCGCGAGCGAACGAGCTCCGTTCATTAGCGCTCCGCCGATTTTATCAGGTTTTCTGTTCTCTATCTGCCTTCCCTTTGCGCTCACCTCCGTAGCCTCACCTTCTATCGCGTCTCGCGTTACGCATTCGCGCGAGCACGAGCGGATACGAGGATTTTCGGATGCAAACGCGTCCCCGTTCTTTCGCGCGCGATCGCGCTCGCGATAGTGTCCATGGAGCGGACATTTCAAACGGAATATTTAGAGAAGTGCATCTGCTCCAGCGTTACACGCGTATTTTATACTTCGAGGATCTCGCTGCGTTCCTCCGTCTAATTAGAACACTCGATAATTGTCCGATCGACGTTTCGTCCCGAAGTAACAGCGCCCTTACGGACGTCTCTTACGGACCAGTGCAACCAGTTATCGGGATGACTGGAACGCAAAAGACGCGAACAAATATGCACGCGCACTCGTCCCGCTTATCTCCGAAGTGGAATCATCATGAACGGCAAGCACGTTCCCTGAAGGTTCCACCGAGCTGACCACTCAGCGAATTACCATATCGAGGACGACTCGCGAATTATCAATTCCTTACTTAACGAGCATCGCTCGGAGATAATGAAATTATTCGCTGTATTTATCTTGATGACGCCACTTAAGCGCCGTGTAACAGAATATTCCAGCTTTAATCGGTCGCGCGAGCACTGCCGCGTTAAGCTGCCCCCCGAATTAACAAGGCAGCTTTACGGAAATGTCGGGTTAATTGCCGGGGACCTGGACATCTCCGTTGCCCGTCAGTTTCCACGCGGTATCCTCGTGTACGGTGCCCTGCCGTTCGTCACGGATCGGAGCGCGCGATCGCGAGTCGCGGCGCGTAGCGCTTTCGGAAGCGTCGCAACCCGCTCGCGCTCATTCGCTCGCTCGCTCGCGTGCTCCCGCAACAATCGGCTGAGTTTCTTAAGTCACCGTTACCTGCGAGCTCCCACGAAATCGTTCCAGATTTTGTAATCGCGAGACGCGCGAGTGGTAGCGGGGGGGGCCTCTGCTCCTCGCCATTGTCGGCACTTCTCTCCCTCGTAACGCGCTCGTGTGTGCGCACGGGTCGCCGACGCGTATTCGTGCACGTGAATGCGCCGGGACGATTTTACGCGCGCGAACGTAATTGCCGCCGGTGCGTTACGATTTCCTCTCCGGCGGGGCACGCACCGGAGTACGCGCGTATATACGTGAACGCGCACCACCTCCACCGCCCCGTTTCTCGTCGCGCGGCCCCATTGTGCGCTGCGCGCGAACGCGATTGTTCTCTCTTTCGTCGATTCCCCGTAACCGGTCTTTGATGCCGCGACGTGATCGGGACGCACGTCGACCGTGACGTTTCGCCATCCACCGCCGCGTGAGAGACCGAGAGGTGCCGAGAGGCGAAACGCGGGCGCGCAATCGCTGAGAAAAGTATGGATTTCGAGTTGCGCGAAGCTCGTAACAATGCGCGACGTGCGTCGCGACGACGTTGCGCAAGCGACACGCTGACGCCGGGACCATTTTCCAAGCGACTTGTCGCGCGGCGACGAGAGATTTTTCAGACCGTGAGAAGATCGACGCGCGTGGTCGATCGAAAATCGCAATGAGATGGTATCTCTCTTATCGCGCGCCACGTATCGGGGACACACAATGCGTTTCTTTTTTTTCAGAATAATGCGATCCTGCCTCATGTCTCCCCGCGACGCAACATCCTTTGATGCTTGACGAAACAGATCTCGAGATTTAGTTTCGTCAAATCTGCTGGCACCCGCGATACGCACGCGTGCTCGCAAAAGTGGCACACGCAGGTTGATTCGCGATTGGGCAAACCTGTGTGGAAAAGAGAATGAAAAACACGGCCTCTTAATTGAGAGAAACATTGCGAGAATCCGCGGCGATACCGTTCATTGTGTGCGGGACCGACGAGAGAGCGTCCGCGGATGTGGCACGACAGGCGGATAATTGCGCTCGTCGTCGTGCGTTTGCACGCGCCATAAAGCATCGTTCGCGATCGCGCTCCTCCGATAATACTTATTGCTCCGACTGCTTATTCCAGATTTCCTATGAGAAAGTTGTGGGAGGATGTCGGTCGTTCGCGAACGTGTAATCAGCCGACGCGCGATTCGCGTAAGCTTTCCCACGTGCGATGCCGTCGAAGCGTTAAACGCGGAGAGGAAGACTTGCACCAGTGACGCAAGTGACCCATCCTCTCACTGCCGGTTTCCTGTCAAGGTGCAGAATTCGGCGAGTTCGTGAACGAGAAGGAAATTCACTTCAGTTTCACGACATTTCCCGAATTAATCACATCCGTGCGAAACGGATTTCTTGTATACGGTTTGAATTATCAGGCATCGGTTACCGGGATTCGAAGGATACACTTCGTTCGATAACGATAATACCGGTTTCGCTAACCGGACCGCAGATAGTTTACCCACAGAAAAGACGTGCGTAATAGTGACCTCATTTCTTTTATCTCGGCGTGCGCCCGCAAACGTTATTCCGTACACGTAATCGTTACGTATGCTTCTCCGAATTCAGCGATAAAATTGCCGGCAATATAACAATGCATATTTATGAGACGATAAAGATTTACAACGTTTGCCCACGAGCCGCGATCCCCCTGACACATTTAGCTCCCAATTACGTGGCCACGTAAAAGGAAGAAAGAAAAGAAAAGAAATTATTTCATGTCGGTCATCTTGATATCCAGAGCTTCTCGCCTTATAAATATTTCATTAATAGCGTCTGATTATACGACGGCTCCGGAATCCGCGTTGCGCTACGGAGACCCGTTGCTTCTACGCGTCTATAGACGCCTATAGAAGGAGAGGGGCAAACGCGCGGGTTTCTTGGCAGAAATTCAAGCGTTGCGACAATGCGCGATCGTGTGCGCGTCATCGTTCTCCCTTTTGCATTCCCGATTTCATTCCGACCTCAGGCCTTGCTACCCACCCGATCATCGATCGCGCCAGCGGTCTCCCGCGGATGTTATCTCAATCGTCGATTTCTCCACGACATACATCTAATACACTGGCCGTGCTAGTATTCATCTCGACGTATTAATAAAGCGTACGATAAGATGGAACGTGACTCGCGGATTGCCGCGAGAATGGTTGAACTTTCCGGCGGACGTGCCGATACGGAGACGACCCGACGCGGAGATGTGAAGCGGAGAAGAGACATTATTCCTCAGTTAATTCGACATTCGCCGCAGACGTCGCGATTGCTTACGCTTACGGTACCGATGATAATCCGCGCCTACGCAGCCAGCGATACAAAATGATGCTAGAAATTGCAGCTGCATCGACCTCCGGAGCGCGCGCGTTTGCTGAGCGCAATTTCGTGATCGTGGAAATGTGAATCGAACGGATTTCGCGATCATGCGGTTTGACTTTTGAGAAACGTCAGGTCTCGATAATCTCGTCACGCACACACAGGCATGAGGGATATGATCTTTTTTTCTACCGAAATCCGCACGTCGTCCTTCGTCGCTTGTCGACTCGCGCCGCGACGCCCGCGAGAGCAATCAAAGACGTGATCGATGCTGCGCTCGTCTGAATCTTGCAGCTGATTGGTCAATTAGACGGGAAACACGTAGGAGGACTATGCTCTTGCAGAGGGAAGACCGCAAGGGAGAGGGTCCAGAAGAGGATATTTTAATTATCGTCGTTGAGAGTATACTTCGCCTTCGGGTGCTGCACGCAGTTATCGATTGCGCGTGGTATTAATTGCTCACGAGCGTAGAATCATCCTATAAATATGATTCGCTACCATGTAGGCTGCTGCGTTCTTCAGCGTCTATTCTTCAAAACACAATACAGTTTGCAAGAATAATTTCGATTCTATTTATATGAGATTGGCATTTATGCGAGATTGATTCATCATTAATAAGGCCTATTATATTGCCGAGCGTCTATTGATCGAAGAGCAAGATGCTCGAACACACAATCGAGCAACTGCGTTCTAACATTTATTCGTTACATAAATTGGCAAAAGAAAATGTTCAAAATAATGCAATTGATGTCACTGTGAAAGATTTCGAGCAAGATGTCGCGAATTATGTGCATATATATATGTTTTCGTTTGCATTTAGTTTTACATATGTAGTTTTGTTTGTATTTCTAAGACCCACAAAAAACTGAGTAAGAATACACCACAAGTTGTGCCTCACCCGTAGAGTATGTTTCAGGCAAGGAGCAGGGAATGCCAGCGTTCGCACGCGGACCACAGGATGGTGGTCCGCCAGAAATGAGTGACGAAAGATTGGCACATATTCTCTCGGAGTCGGGACATATGCAGATGCGGGGTGAGCACGAGGTGTCAAACGATGCCGACAGCAAGAGCCCGAACAGGATCGGTTGCCCAAGCCCGTTCAACAAGGACAGATTGGACAGCCAGAACAGGAGACTGAAGAAGTACGAGAACGACGACATTCCTCAGGAGAAGGTGGTGAGGATCTACCAGGAGGAGCTGGCCAAGCTGATGGGTAGGAGAGTGGAGGACCTTCGCCCGCGGGAGTTCCCTAGGTAAGATCACGATCGTGACACGGACCTGCGAAGTTTATATCGCAGCCTGTGCGGATGACGCCAATCTCTGCCGCCTATGCATAAGAACGAAGATCGAACGGATGGATTCGCGCAAAACGCAAACTGAATTAAGCGCTATACCCACTCGGATACCACGGCACGAAATGTCAAGAACAAACCGCCGTTTCGTGATGAGGGAATCTTATTTGGACGGCGCAGCTTTCCGTGTTACGTAAATCGAGTAGAGATGGTCGATGCAGTTCGAACACGACGCGGATCTCGGCCGTAATTTAAAAAAGATTTCCCAATCGTGCCGGGCACATGATTTAAATGCTGACCTGACGATTTATTGTACGATGTTCATGAACGGGTTGCATTACCGCGAGTGATTATTATTGAGGACAGCACACGACCTCGATTGATCGTAGTGCGATCTTCCCGCATTTTTTCAGTGGCACCCAAAGCGGTCTGCAAGGTATCGAGCGTACCCAGGAGGATATTCGGATGGCGTTGGACGCTTATCATCGTGAGCTGCAGAAGCTGAACGCCGCACCGGGGCAGAATCCCTCAATAGCTGGACTGCCGGGACTGCCTGGACTTCCGGGGCTGTTAGCGCTTCAGCAACAGGCGCTCCAACAGCACCATTTGGCCGCCAATGGTGGTGGCGGTGTTCAGGACTTGAGTCTGGGCAAGATAGATCCGCGCAACAAGATGATAAACGGCGTATCGGAGGAGGAGAAGGAGAAAATGGAGGAAGCGATGAGACATGCCGGTAGTGCATTCTCCTTAGTGAGGCCGAAACAGGACTCGACGGGTCCACAATCGACACCAGGCGGTTCGAGCGCGAGTTCACCACTTGGCAATTCCATACTTCCACCGGCGATGACGCCCAATGAAGAGTTCTCTAGTGCGGCGGCGGCCAGTCCTCTTCAGAGGATGGCCTCGATCACGAACAGTTTGATAAGCCAACCGTCCACGCCAACTCACCACTCGGCCAATCAGAGGCCGCTGAAAGCCGTGCTTCCTCCGATCACGCAACAGCAGTTCGACATGTACAACAATCTTAACACTGAAGACATCGTCAAGAGGGTAAGTAAAATCGTAAGTATAGAGCTTCGTTCAGTTTATCACTCGTGTAATTCACACGACCAATCTTGAATATCAATGTATTTGCTGAATAGGTGAAGGAACAGCTGTCTCAGTACTCGATCTCGCAGCGGCTATTTGGCGAGTCGGTATTGGGTCTGTCTCAGGGATCGGTGTCGGACCTGCTCGCGCGTCCCAAACCGTGGCACATGCTGACCCAGAAAGGCCGCGAACCCTTCATCCGGATGAAGATGTTCCTCGAGGACGACAATGCGGTGCATAAGCTGGTGGCCAGCCAATACAAGATCGCTCCGGAGAAGCTAATGAGGACCGGCGGCTACGGCGGCCTGCCTCGTAAGTTTAACTCAGGTCAATATAGATGTTTTGTTACTTTATTATCAATGTAGTTCGGGAGCTCCGGTATATCTATCGAGCACGAGGTCACAATTATACCTACCTTGTCACGATAGAGTAATGATTCTAAACGAGCATGACGTTTTTGCGACACGCAGATGCAACTTTTTTATCTTATTATAGAACAAGTTGGAGTTAAAATTGCGATTGTCTCGCTGTAATTTTTATAAGTTAGAAGCAAAAAACAAAAAAAATTGCATTCTGACGTCCGTAGAAGATGAGCTTTCGGACTATAAATATTCAGGTGTACCCGCGGAATCGCCTTGAATGAATCTCTCGTTGTTATAGCGTGCGGAACGCCTATGAAACCGATGCCGCCGACAAAACTCGTCCAGGAACAGCTGCAGAACGCGGCGAAGGCGCAGGCTGCTGCGCAAGCGGCGGCGCAAGCAGCGGCGCAGCAGCATCAGCAGGAAAATCAAATGCAGCTCGGTCCGCCGCAGCAGAGTCCTCAACATCCGCAGCACCCGCAGCCGCCACCGCCAATGATGTTGACCCCGCCTGGGCCGCACCATCCTCATACTCAGCTCAGCATGCAGGAACTTCAAAAGAAGCAACAGCAGCAGCAGCAACAAATGTCGTTACACTCGCCACACCATCAAATGGCACCATCGCCCCTTCGTAGTCTCCATCCGCACATTTCACCGAGCGTATACGAGATGGCTGCCCTTACTCAGGATCTCGACACGCAGACGATCACTACGAAGATCAAAGAAGCGTTATTGGCAAACAACATCGGCCAGAAGATCTTCGGCGAAGCGGTTCTTGGCCTGTCGCAAGGCTCTGTCAGTGAATTGCTGAGTAAACCGAAACCATGGCACATGCTCAGCATAAAAGGCCGAGAGCCGTTCATCAGAATGCAACTCTGGCTATCGGACGCGCACAATATCGATCGATTGCAAGCGTTGAAGAACGAACGACGAGAGGCGAACAAGAGACGACGCAGCAGCGGCCCCGGTCACGACAATAGTTCCGACACCTCGAGCAACGACACCGCCGAATTCTATCATGCAGCGTCGCCCGGCCCAGGGCCCACCACCGGCAAGAAGCAGCGCGTGCTCTTCTCGGAGGAGCAAAAGGAAGCTCTCAGACTCGCCTTCGCCTTGGACCCGTATCCGAATGTGGCCACCATTGAGTTCCTCGCCAGTGAACTCGCCTTATCGTCACGAACGATAACCAACTGGTTTCACAATCACCGCATGAGACTGAAGCAACAGACGCCGCACGGCCAGCCGGAACCGCAATCGCCGCGGGAGCCCGGCCAGCCGTTCGATCCCGTTCAATTCAGATTGCTGTTGAACCAAAGACTGCTGGAGATCCAGAAGGAGAGGCTAGGCCTAGGAAACGTGCCTCTGCCCTACTCTCCGTATTTCAATCCCAACCTAGCGGCCCTGGTGGGCAACGCGCTGAAGGAGCAGTGTTCCGGTCTCGATCTCTCGATGAACGCCCTGAAGAGGGAGCCCAATCAGGAGTTCGAGGATGAAGACGTCGAGGACGCGATGAGTAATCTTGGTAGCGAGGACTCGGAAGGATCGGCCAGCAGTATAAAAAGGGAGCCCGCGGAAACGCCGACGGCGCCGACGACGGCCAGGTCGAACAGGCGGAAACCCGCGGCACCGCAATGGGTGAACCCCGAATGGCAGGAGCCGACGAGGGCGGGCGATGAAGTCATCATCAATGGCGTTTGCGTAATGCAGACGGATGATTACGGCGTGAAGAGGGAGGCTGAGGAAACCATAAGGGTCGAGCCAACTCCCGTGCAGGACCGATACGAAGAGGACGCCCAGAGCGACGTCTCGTCCGTATCCGGCAACAACGGACCCGATCGGGACAGTCCGCTGCCTAGTCCCAAGTCTGGTCAGAACAGTCCGCAGACGTTACTCAGACCGCCATCGGCGCAACAGACGCAGCAGTCCACGGAGGAAAGTCCGAAAGATGTGGTAAAGCACGAGTCGGAGGAAACGTGGGACTACTAGGACGGGCCGGGACGCAAAATTCCATGGAATTACCCGCGAGCTCGGAGTCTCGGGCAAAGTCGAGACTGGGACGAGGTTTCCGACGCGTCTCCCGCTGGTTCACGCTGCTGAGACATGCCAAAACGAATGCTTCGCACGGAAGAACGTTTCTCGCGAGGATCACCGGTGTCTAAGTTAAGTTTTAAACGAGGAAACCAGTTATAGGACTCGGTCGTGCGGGACCGAGTCCTGCCTACCACGAGGGCATTATCATAGAGAGGCAAGCACGATGTGTACGGGTCTGGGGGAGGGTGGACTCCGCGGCCGGAGTCTTCTTCATCGAGCAGAAAACGAGAGAAATATCCTGGTCGACGGACAACAGGCATTAAGAGAACAAAAACGATCAAAAAACCGAACGGAGCTCAATCAAAAGGACTCGCGTTGTGACGTTTTCTACGCGGCAAGTGGTACGAAGTTTAGTGTGTCGGTGCGCGCGGGTCGACGGCGAAATCGTATCATTTAGAAGACTGTGAAGTACAACGGGGCCGGCTGTAGGAGGACGGTGACGGCGACGACAACGACGACAAAGGACGATGACTACAACAGCAACAACGAAGGGCTCTCGTTGCAATTCACTCGAAACTCGAGAGAATTCCGGGCTGCTTTCGCTCTTGGATGACACCTTCCCTCGAGTGACGAATGATCGACGATGGGGTATCATTCCGGCGGAGGGGGAGCGAGACAAGCGGACTAGACGATGCGTGGAAAACGGAGGCGGTCCGGGTTCGCCACAGTGCAATCTCCCAGTAACTAATTGTTAGATCGAATTATTATTGATTTTTAATGAAAATTGCGCGCGACGGTATGGCCGATTAATGATTATTGCATAATTGTGATTCATGTTATTGTTTATACTCGCCTCCCTATCCTTCGATATAGTAATTAAGATGTTAATGTTATATATTCCTCTCTCTCTCTCTCTCTCTTTCTCTCTCCAGTTACGTACCTTTTTCTTGTTTTCGGTTTAAGATTCGACGTTTCCTT
Organism: Ooceraea biroi; assembly: GCF_003672135.1. NCBI lineage: Eukaryota > Metazoa > Arthropoda > Insecta > Hymenoptera > Formicidae > Ooceraea > Ooceraea biroi. The sequence continues at coordinate 2,261,112 of NC_039514.1, read as the reverse complement.
CTTTCCCTCTTCTATTTTCCTACTTTTTGCTTTTATTCCGTCTATTTATAAAACTGCGAGAAAGATGATCACTTAAGACCGTTACCAATGTTATTATTATCTCACTGCTATTATAATTATGATTAATATTATATTAATATTATTATAATATTATTATTATTATTATCATTATATAAAATTCTCAGTCAAGCACTGTCATCGATTACTATTTTTACGTTGATATGTTGAACGGCGTGCAGAAATGTAAAATACCAAAAAAGAAGTAAATTTATTCGTTTCACGAGATGATTATTTAAATTTCCTTTTTCTATTTGTTGGGAAGTATTAGCTGCGCTAAAAAAAGAGAAACGTTTGGTGATGATTATTATCTTTGACAATTATTATTTAACATTATTTCGATTGTATTATTATTATTATCATTAAATATTGTCGTATTATCGGGCTTACGTTATCATTGCTATTGCTACTATTATTATTGTCATTATTATATATCGATAATCATTATTATTTTGTATTACTACATTAGAATCATTGTCGCGACAACAATGTGGCTTGCGAAGCCAATGTGATAGAGCTTATATTTGCGACGACACGTAGAGAGAGGAAACGCGCGTGCGAGCGAAAGACGAATCAGACAGCGCCGATTTCACCGAACGAGGCGAGAAGTCGCGCCTGTCTAAATTGGTGGACGTGCGATTCTGCCGCATGTAAATATCTGTACAAAGGAAGAAGGAAGGAGGGAAGTAATTTCGAGGAATACGCACATACACAAAAAGGAAACTACGTACACACACACACACACACACACACACACACACACGTATACACGTATCAACCATATACATACATACATACATACATAGCAGGTACAGAAGTACGCACACACGTATACACATCCGCGATCTTGTATATTTACTTACTTACCATACTTAACTATCTAATAGCATACGAATATATCCACGCAGACTAACAGAGCGATAACACATCGAGCGACGCCGCACGCTGAATTTTCACCTATCGCGCGGTCGGCGTGTTGCACACTTTAGAAAATGGATTCGCGTAATCAGCGGCGAACGACGAGGTAAGGGAAGAAAGAGGATTAAGCGCCACGCGTTCCGCTGAACCGCTCGTTGCGATCCGTGAAAATGCAGCGTACGGGCTATTATAAGCGGCGCAAAGGGAGAACACGTAATTATGAGAATTTGCCGTAAATTATTGATGCCTAGAGGAAGGGAGAAATGTGCGGGAGACACTTCGAGGCGATTCAGCGAGAGACAGTGAGAGAGCGAAAGGAACGTGCGAATGAGCATGAGCGCGAGTGTCTGTGCGTGATCAGCTTCGCAAGAGAGAGAGAGAGAGAGAGAGAACGAGAGACAGTCCTCGAATTATTACGCGAATCAAACTAGTATTTACCAGAATAAATTTTAATCTTCGATTAAATTCTAGTCCGCAGTTAACGAAAAAAAAATAATAAAAAAGGAGGGAAGGAAGCAAGAAGTGAGAGAGCGCGAGAACGGCATTGCATGATGATTGCGGGAACGCGGAGAACTCGTGCAAGACGATCGCTTCCAGAGAAGGGCATTGCATAAAACGTGAGACCAGTGATCGATCGATTCTCTTCCACCTATCCACCCCCTCGCCACCGATTCTTCTTTTCTTTTTTTTAAGTTCTTCGTGAATCGTCACGACGGAAGTCCATCGGACCGCGGTGTATCGAATGTACATACTCCGACATCCGCGCGATCACATCCCGTGTAACTTGAAACGACGCTGATTTGGCCTGTCGACGAGCGATCGGGGTGACGGCCGGGATCGGGTGATTCTCGCGGTTCGATTGTTGGTTGGGGGGTATCGATAAGGCTTCAATGAAAAAAAAAACAGGAAAAAGGAAACTCCGGGAACAGCTTTCGACCAAGCGGGGAAAAATGCGGCATGCGAGCTCAAATCTTCGAATATCAAATTGTACGTTTAGTCCGAGCATTCGACCTCTTTTTATCAATCTCGTTGGATTCAGAATGTACGATTATTCTAATTATTATTCTAATTATTCTACGATTATACGGTTTTATACGACTGACGCGGGGCATCCGCTCCAATCGCGCATTCATGATCGATCGTCGTCGATCGGAACGGAGCTCGTGCTTCAGAATCACCCTAAGATGAGCAACAGCGATGTTAGGCCGATCGCTCGCGATGGATGTGGACGCCTTACTATTTCCTGTATGTATACACGCGATTATGATTGTTTCCCCGTTCTTCGTTCGCGAAGATGCGTACCCGCATATATAGGTTCTTTGTAGATACAGGATAGCCGATATAGATAGCCGATAGCTTTAATTATTTAAACGGTACAGCTTTTGTGTCGAGAGGGCGAAGATCGACGACCGTCTGTAGAGTGTTACGGCGGACGTGTAACATAACGTAACGAAGAATGCACCAAGTGCGTAAATTGCATGCGGATATACGAAAGCGGTTGCGTCAGCGTATCGACAACGGCGGGAAGGAGGGAAATCATATCGTAAACCTAATTAATGAATATTTTACAACAAGAGATAATTGTAGATAGACATTGAGAGAGAGAAAAAAAAAGAGAAAAGCTGTTGAAGCCCCCCGGGATGCGCGGAGGAGGGACGCGCGCGTACACGGGAACGCACGTGCGCGGGCATACGATCAAAAGAGAACGGAGGGAGAAGAAGTGAATGAACCACGCGAATGGACACTGTCATCCAGTAGCGAATAAAAAATAATGTATTAAAAAGATAAAAAACACACAAGGAGGTTTACCTAAAGTAATAGTCTATTGATTTGTATTTCATTTCGAACTGTATTATAGCTTAAAGAGTATCCTGTACATTGCATAAGCACACGAGCACTATTGTTTTAAATTGTACGTTTATGATTATTATACGAAGATAAAAAAAGGAAATAAATAAGGTATACAAAATATTGAAGATATATGAGAGATTTATTGACGATCTAGTTTAAGGGTCTTTAATATCTCCTCTACGCACGGCGCGTTCTACGAGTAAACTATAGTATCCGTATCTTCCATGAGAGAACTTTCAAACTAAGACAGAGCAGTTGATTGCTAAATACCAATAACAAGTTATTGCCGCCTTGGAGACATTGAGAGCACGCGCTTTTATCTTACTCTCCTCCCCTTCTTATTTTCTAGCTTTGCTACAATTTTCCCGCGGCGCCACGAATTTTGACTATCATCCCCGTGATTACTTTTATACGTGCATCTTTAAGTTGCTAAATATATAAACGTCATCCTACGACGATGGAACGTATACACGATATCTCGCTTAATTTATGTGGCGTACGAAGAAACGATTTGAGGAGTAGGCGGACAGTTCGCGTATCTCCTTTCTTCCAAATTACGTAATTCAATATTACTAAAGATGTGCAACGAGCGCATAATCGTAAAGATATACGTAACCACGCAAAGCACTCGATGTCTCGAACACTTTTAAATATTATTACGCTGATTATTCTTATTATTATTATTTCGTAGATGAGTCTTATATCCTTATTGGTTTAAAATCCACAGTAGTTCTTAAACATGCAATAATACAATCCAACCACAAGATAAATGGAAGATTATCTTCATTGTATATACGTATAGTTATATTATTCATATCAATGTCTCCTTTCAAGAATTTCTAAATTAAAAAATCTGTATTGAATATCTACGCTGCTAATTATTGTGACAACCCATCTTTCCCCATTTCCGCAATGATCTCGTCTTTAAATAGCGTATCTGGAAAGTTTTTACTAGTTGCTAAAAGTCGCAAAAACAAAATTACAAATTCTTTGATTAATTAAATAAAGTAATTGTTGTGCGTTTTACGTGACATAAAGTAGAAAATAAAATGTTAAATTATGTATATCTTTTCTATATAATACATTATTTCTATTATCGCAACTAAAAGTACTTGTAAGTAATAACACACACAAAGTACAAATCTTAAAATAAATTATTTCATCTCAAAATATTAAACAAGATTTTACTTTTTTTATTGCAAAGAGTTTTATATATTGCAGCGACATCTCTGAGATAAATAAAGAACCGGATAATCCTGCAACGCGGATGTACGACTATGACTGGTTACCTACAAGTGCAAATATAAATTTTACGCACCCTTATGATAAAAGTATGTACATTTTAATTTTTCCATTCAATATTTGATGCAGAAATATATCAATTATGCTTTTTTAGAAAGTCATAGAAAATGCAGAATGCATTTTACAAATTTTATTTTGTTATTGAGATATTAATCATGTATACACGAATATTTAAATATTCGTTCCCTTAATTATTTAACATGACAAACATCCATAATTAAACACAAAATCTATTCACTGCATATTATATTTTCAAAATAATTATTGCATTTAAATATATAAAAACGTTATCCCTATACAATGTAGATTATCCATAGGTTTTTAGAGATTGTTAAACATATAAATATAAAAAAATGAATAAAAGGAAAATAAGGGTATAAAAACTAAATACATACAAGATATGAAAAGTATCATAAAGAATAAATAATTATTATTATTACTGTTACCATTGTCATCACAAAAATTTACATTTCTTGAAAGCTGCCGAAAAACTGCCCGACTTATTGATTCAATTATAAGAATTGCTAACTAAATAATAATAAAAATAATGATAAAAAGAAAACATGATGCTAAGGTGCGACATAAAAATTTACGCATTTGTCACATGCATTTTAGGATGCTAAAGCATGGATAAATGATACATCAATGAAATGGATGAGAAAAGAACAGGTGTAATATATAATACGCTGTTTCAATGTCTGAAGATTTAATTGACACAATGTGAAATGATGTATATAATCAGAAGAAAAGATGATAATTTTAATTTCAACCTAGACTTTAATACAAATGCAAAAGGAATTCGATACGTAAATTAATCCTAACGAGAAATGATGGATCTCTTTTTAAGTTTTAACAGAATTGCGTGATCAAGAACCGCAAGTTTTTCGTTTGTAAGAAAAGCGCCACTCCGCATCACACGATCGACACGGTTCAAGAGAGTGAGTGCCTTATACTGTGTAATACATGTTATATTAGAGAACTAGCTGTAATTATCGGTACATTAACAATAATATTATCATTATTATCACCTGTGTTAGAATTCATTATTTTGGCAACTTACGGTTCGATGGAAATTTAATATATATTTTTACACATAGCCGCACGTTATGTCCACGCGACTTTAAATCGACATTAAATCGCTCCTCGCGGCATTGTAATAATTCATATGCAGTCCATTATCGGTGGCCGACATCCCATGCGATTGCTGCACGTGTCCCGTCTCCATTTGACTTTATAAAAATGTATCTATACATATATATATATTTACGAAAGTAAGAAAATACGAAACGACAGTAAGGAATTATTATTGACAGACAAACGTAAAAACACATCATTTGAAATCACAAGGTCCGATCGAAAGAGGGGGTATGGACTCGAGGTCGCTCTTGAGCATTAAGGAGGGGCGGGGGGAGAGTTAAGTTTATAATAACTAGTAATATTAAGGTAATCGTACAGAGATGATCTTTTGCATTATGTATACGTGTAAATTAATTTTTCTTTTAGCTGTTTATTATGTAAAAGGTGAATTGCGTGTGTATCTCTTTTATGCTCCTTGTTTCGATGGATCGTACGTCGGTGATAGTAGTTTAATAAACATGATAGAGCAACGTGTTTCTCTCTCCCATTCACACACACTTTGTCTTCCTCTTTCTGCACAAGGATGGGTCAGGCTTATTCCGCTCTTAGTGGCACTGTTGTCCGTTAGCTTTATGCTGAGCATCGGTTTCTTTCTTACAGTGCTTACGGCTTCCCTATGTATCAACGTAACATACACCGTAAGGTACAACCAACACGTACATTACAACATTTACGTACGTAGACGACAACGCAATGTATGAGCGTAACCCGACTCGCGACTCGCGACTTACCAGAATTAAATAAGTCTTTCCAGTTGAATATTTGTTCAGCCCCTACAAACACTCCTCTTGGCTTTTTCTCACGCACCTCGCCACCTTTCGCTTAAATTCCGTATAACTTTCCCTCCACTCTTTCTGCACAGTGAGAGAAGAAGAAAATGAGATAAGTCACGAGTGGAAGGGGAAAAAGTGCGGTGACAAGTGTCTCTGGACATAAATGCGATTGGTTTACTTACGGCGGCATCCACATTAGCAGGGCTTTCATCGTTAGGATCTGCGAGCATGCTAATAACACTTATCAAGATAGTCTCGACTGTATGAACTGGTAACCACCGTTCGGACGCTTTCTCGTATCCCCACTTGTCGTCACCAGGTTCGTGTAGTATCGATATACATACATCTCCATTTTTGTCGATATTTGGATGCCATATCTCGGTTATGAATTTCATTCTTGGTGGCCTAAGTGGATATTCTTTTGGAAACTGTAAGTGTGCTTTGAAAAAACCACCTTCGTATAATGTATCCGGAGGTCCAATAATGAGTACTTCCCACCGATATATGTCATTGTCGTCTATGAGGCCTGCAGAAAACCCTTCTACCGGGTTTTTATTTAATTCTGCAAAAAAAGACAAATGTAATTTGCAGTTATCTTAGGATACACAATTTTTCGGTATAAAAACGATCTAATCAATTTTTTATTAGCGACAGGAAGCTCGAGAAAAATGTAGCAATGTCAGAATTACCGAGGAAACGAGACAAAGAACGGATATAGCTACGAAAATGCTCTTGACAAGGCCAGGCATAAATGCATTGGAGTGATCTAGGGTGATACTTTAAATGACGTACTTTAGAGCAGAAAATACAAAAAGCAACTCGAGATTTCGCTACTAATCAAAGCCACCATAAAGCTTTCACGTATGATTACATCAGAAACAGAATACATTGTAGCAGGTATCGAGAGAGCGAGTAGGTTATGTTCCCTAATGCTCGAGAAAGCGGCCGAGAGGAAGAGGGAGAGAGAGAGAGAAAGAGAGAAAAAAGGAGAGAGAGAAAGAGAGAGAATAGTGATTTGAGCATACAATAACGATTACACGTCAACACACTCATGCCAAGTGCGACATATCGCATAGCCGGCGGCAAGCGCTCCGGTATCTCCGAGACGCGCTCGGGCGTATAGGTTAGGTTCGCTCGCGCGAAATAGCCGCTACGCGCCCGCACAGGAACCGCGATACGGTGAGTCAGCGCGAAGGAGACGACGCACGAGGTTACCGACGCGGTTGCGTTCCCTCACTTTCTCCGTCTCGCTCTTCCTCTCTTCGTCCGCGTTCTCGCGATGCGACTTTGTTGCGTGATACGCACGTCGCACAAAGAGAGGCGAACTCCGAGAGGCATTTTTCGTGGCGTCGATCTCGGCTGTAACAGGGGAGCATGGCCCGAAGGCGGCTGACCTTCGGTGGTCGTTGCACGGCGCGCTTTTGCTTGCTTGCTTACTCGCGCGCGCTCTCGCTCTCTCCCTCATTCTCTTTTCCTCAACTTTCTCGCTCGATCTCGCGTCTCGTCCCCGTGCACGTATATGCGCGCGTGTGTGCATGTATGTAACTGTCTCTCCCGTTTCTTTTTTTTTTCTTTTCGTTCGCTTCCTCGCTCGATACGCTTTTTTCCTCGTCGCCGAGGAGAAACATGCGCGACGGCAGTGACGCGCGTACGCTATAAATAAACAAGGCCTGCAATTATTTTCGGGCACGAGGACGGCCTTCGTCCTCGACATCGACATCGACGTCGACGGCGACGTCGACGTCGTCGTCTTCATCGTCGCTGTCACCGCAGCAGCGAGCAACGTGCGCGAGGAGCCGGTTCATCGGCGCCGAGGGGGGAGGCGGGTCGAGCTTCCAGACCGCGGCGTGTCGCGACCGACGGCGTTAACGCCGCTGCTTTAGGTTAAACGTTGTTCACGGCGCAGCACACACAGGTCTCCGCGGGAGAGCCGTATTGATTTTCACGCCCCGTATTTGTGCGCACGGCCGCCGTAAGCCGGCGAGGATGGCGTGCAGGTGGACGGGCAAACCCTCGCGAGACCGTGGCACGACCCCCGGGTGAGAACGAGAGCGCAAGATCACCGAGGGCGACGTCGAACCTCGCGAGACACGACCGCGACGAGTCCTTCGGGAGCGCGAGGCGCACAGCTCGGAATCCCTCGCTCTCCGCCGCGATTCGCACTTGGTTAAATACACTTAACACTCATACCGCGCTCACGTTGTACCTGCTAATTGTTTTCGTAATAGCAGCGCGGACTGTGGTTCTGACATTAATAAAAGTTCAGTTAAATAAGACTAAGACTGAAAACAATCACTTTTGCTTGACTGGAAAGATGGCTAGGTACGTCGCGGAAGCGGTAACCACGCATGCGCCACCGGCTAAACATATGTTCTTCCGTCTCGAGCTCTGCGCCGGTCTGATGAACCGCGCTGCAGTGCTGCGCTGTACGGTGACCGATCGAGGCTCTCCACGTGGAGCGGACGAGTGGATCAGGTTATGGGCAAAACAGATCGCTGACGTTAGCAGTGAGCGACAATGGAGGAAACCCGAGATGACGATGTGCTGATAAATGGTAAGAGAATAGTCAGTGTTACGGTTGTTGGATAACGAACATTTTTACTATTTTTACAACTGTAAATAAATTAGCAGTCGGCATATAAAATATTAGATTGAATATATTATTCTGACGTCCTCATGACTATGGCCTGCCAGATAAAACTTTTTTCATTTTTATACCTATATCTTACAATGGAAATATAATAATTTATTATACCTAGCGTAAACGTAATAGTATAACGTTATAAAATATAATAATGTCTTTTAACAATGCTCATACAGTTTTCAAATAATGTTGAAACTATATTTTAATCACAATATGTATAATTGTGTTGCATTACGTCGTATTTCAAATATAACAAATATAAATTTCTAATACAAGAATCCGCGAATTCTGTACTGTCACAAATATTCGCTAAACAACCTCGTAAATTCCGATCCGAGATAAATATCCGTTAAATGTCACTAAAACGCGAATGTCGCGTCACGATCGAATGTGCGTAAAGTGCAATTGATGAGGGACGATCGACAGAAACTGGATGCTGCGCGAGATTCTGAACATAGTGATCGACTTCGATGGACCTCGAGAGATTCCAGCGAGTGAATGTTTAAATTCCAATACTCATTTCGTATTAACAGCGTGTATGTGCGTTTGCACATCAAATATAGCTGTAAAATTATTGCACATTTATCATAACAATATATAACATTTTTCATAAAAGCTTTACTTATTTTATTATTCGTCAAATGTGTTTTTCATACTTTTTTTATCTTAATAAATTATCTTTTTTGATAATTATGGCAGAAATATCTCGCGAGGTTCGACAAGTATATTTATACTCGTCTTCAGTTTTCATGTAGAAATACTCATTCATTCTTACGAAAGAATCTAGTCGATGCGAAAAAAAGAGTGAAAGATAGAACTGCAGGAGAACCGTCGGTTATGTATCTTTGCCTTCTCGGCAATTTCGCACGGTTACATTCGAGATTTATGGCCCGATTTCGATTCCATTTCGCGCCGCGGTTTGTTTACTTATTGGCATCCAGAATATGTGCGCTGGCTGATGTTACGTTCGGGCTTGTACTGCTCCGATGCTATCGCACAGATTTATCTATTGAGATGAGACGGCGAGATGGAGATGACCACGCGACACGAAATTCAGACGCCCCTGGCCGACGAATTAATCTCCAGGTTTACATATTTGAGAATGCAATTTCAGGAGTTTACGCATTTTTATACGACACATACACATTTACACACATTTACGCCTTTGGCGGAATTATATTTGATATTACGAAGATTTTCTATGCTCACGGAATGCATGATAATTCAGATAGTTTTATTTGGAGCCATCCTATACTTATGACATTTGTATCCATGACGTTTTTATTCATGACATTACATTTGCTTACAATTATCGGAATTGTTTTGATATCTTGGATGATTGAATTTAATTTACCGTGTCGGCAGAGAGACCTCTTAAATTAATCACGATACATACGCCATCGTTACACAGTATCTTTCACTGACGGGAACATTTCTATTACCATTATCGTTGCCTCTCGGTTACTCTGAGGCATTAGTATTTATCGCGTGATTATACCTCATACCGAATTATACAGAATTACGGTAATAAAAGGTGGAAATCATTTATTCCAATCCGGTTGTGTGTCATTGGAATCACAAGCCGGTTACATATTGGCTTCATAAACTCAGTACCGTCCGCACTACGAATTATAATAGCGAGCGAGAGATATATTGCCAGGAGAAATAATCTTTGTGCCAAGATGCATTAGTATGCATTAGTAATCTAATATCTAATCTGAGAATAAATAAAATAATTGGTATTTAATAGTACATCTTAAAAAACAGGACGTGCTATGACAACCAGATTTACTTGATTTGTAAAAAGTGGTCGATAATCAATGTTTATAAATTCGTTTCTTTATTTCTCAACTTGCAGATTATGCGCACTTTTTTTAAAATAAAGAAATAAAGAATTAAAAATGTTTAATTTCTTGGTCGGAAGTATATTTGTAGCAAGAGTTATTATATTGGAGTATTATATCGGTGATCAATGCGGTATCCATGTGTTAGTGAACAGAACGGCGAATAAAGATTAACGATTAGACACAGATCGTTGCGCCAACTTATAATGTCGACGAAGATCAGAACGTTGATTAATCCACGATTATATACAACGTAAAAATCGCTCGGATAAATTTCGTCAAGGCCAGTTAACATACACTGCCGTCGAAACTATAAAAAGCATCTCATCGCAGAAAGTTATCTACTGACACTTATACATAAGAGAAAGATATATATATATTCGATACATTTTAATCAATATATACTAATTAAAATGTATCGTAGACTATCTGTAGTGCGTGCGTGAGCGCATTCTTAGCGAATATATATATCTTTCTCTCTCGCACGATTTTGACCCAATCGCTCTATGGCCAGACTCTTATTAGAGGGTCTCTGTACATACATAAGTAAAGGACTGAATAAATGCGATGACAATGAAATTCGTGATGAGTCTTTTTTATTATCTCCTATTATAGGATACATTGCTTGACAAATGATTATACAGACGTACAATACCCAGCAAATCGTTCGCTTCGTATTTTACAACTTCGCCGCGCGACAATTGCTCCTTACAATTATTTACAGAATATTGAGATCTTAGTTTCGATATACAATATGAGTCCGAGAGGATAGTGTGTATACGTGTGTGTGTGTGTGTGTGTGTTTGTGTGGGTATGCGTCTCTAAATTCCTTTCTTAAATGGCGCCTTAAGTTTCCTTGCGTCTCCGATGCTTTCTACAGAATTGTGGATCTCTTAAAAAAAATTGGTAGCATGATAAAAAATGTGCGTTACACGTAGTGTCATTAGACTTTATCAAGACGGAAATCTTACAAACTTCGTTCCGGTTGCCGGTGCACCGTTCCAGAAATGCATAATCGTCGGGAAAAATGAGTCCATAAGCGAATCCTGGGAAACTTCAGCTATGATTAATTCGCCGACACAGCAGGTCGCTATAAGCGTATGGAAAACTTTGTTTTGATCGACGACGCGCGCAAAGTTTAGAGAATCAGACATTTATTAAGACTTTTTCCTTATGCTCGCGCAAAGAATTATGCGAGATGATTCATGAGCGGAACACGGAAATGATTACTGTCGTACTGCATCATTCGTTATTCAGCAGACACCTTATTCCTTCTTCCTTTCCGAATCTATAACAATAGTTGAGAAAATTCGAAACTATTTATTCATCTGAAGCTTCCTCTAAATCGCACGCTACCCGACGATTAATTCCCGATGCTCTGTTTGGAAAATAAAGATACATCTTGTACAAAATTTTATACATCGTATATATATATATTTGACATAAAACAACAGCAGAGATAAATGCTCTCTAAGCTCTGTTAATGATAAAATCAACACTCTCTTATATCAAGCTCGACGCGAACGTACGTTCCTTCATGTACGTTCGTGATATTTAATTCTCTTAACATCGGCGAGAAATTAAAACGAGTCAGTCGATATTATGTAGTACAGAAAGTCGCTCAAGTTACGTTGCAGCTGCTTAACAATAGGATCTAACAAGACTTCCCACATCCACATCTATTATATCCTAAGACAATATCGTATTTACAATTGTGAGCCTCGTCTCAGTGAAAGCGATCGACAGGCGAGCCATGAATCCGACTCTAGTGTATAATTGGATCTTGATATCCTAACAATAAATATTAATATAATGTTATCGTACAGTCATGTGTTAATGTATGTACATTCCCGTAATGTCGGTATTGATACACTCGCTTCATAAATGAAAGAGTTTGGTTCGCGATGATTGCAAGATGAAACTGATCGTCGAAACTGAGTGCAATTAATTAATACAAGACCAAGTTCAAGATCTTTACATAAATAATTATCTTGTATAATAAAAGGATGACGCGATCAGGAAGATAAACAATTACAGGCTTTTATTTTAATGAGTACGATGAAAGTGGCTTAGAGAAACATGTGAATCGAATAGTACATTCAGTCACATTTACTATAATATCAATCCACACTAAAATATTGCGACACGGCGCGATTTGTATAATGTAAGACTTGCAATATAGAAGGACGGCAGAAGCAAATCCCGTTAATTCGTTAGTTGCGAAAGTTGAATTGACATCAAGATATTGTTGCAACTCAGATATTTATAAAAGAGATTTTCCCTGGGATATCTCCTCCGAGACTTCCTTTTCTGTGATCTCTCGACATTCGCTTCAGCAGTAATGACAACGATTCTTCCGACGGCAAATATATTTATTTATCCTAAACAAAATATGCAAATAACTATTTTGCACTCATACAAATATCTAATAAATATTGTTGTGCTACGTTCGAACTGTGAGAGATGGAAATAAACAGGTACAAGATAAAAATCGACGAACTGAAATCAAGCACGTTAGACAAATATTGCGAAATGAACTCGTGCGAGGTGAGTTTAATTTAATTTGGTAGCGCTTTGCTTCTCGAGTTCTTTGAAATAATCAGGCGGCCGGCAGCAGCACGAACATTAATTGCCCTCAGTAGAAGCGCAATTGAGTATCAAGAGACATAGATTCGACTTCTCGAAGTTTTCGAAAACTCGGTGATTCGTAAGCTGATTCGCGCATGCGAAATGAATACGTAAGGCGACAGCAGAAAACCATTAATTCCATTAAGCCAGTTGTTGGAAGGTTGGACCGGCTTTGCCTTCGTTCTTCACATTTTTTCTTCCTCCTAAGGCCGAAACCCACCGATGAGGCCGAATCCCGTGGCGTTTGACTTTCATTGGACATTTCTTGTGCAAAATTGTCGCGCTAAAGTTTCGTGTCGGCTGTCGAGAGCTTTGAACTCGGTTATATTTCCCTGGAGTACGACAGAGGAAACCGGTAAGGGCGAAAGATGAGGAGCTACGTAGGAAAGAAAATCCTGCGAAAGGAGAGAAGCCGGCCCGGACTTTCGCCGCGCTGGGACCTCGTTCCGGGCTTACAGACGTTATATGTCGATGTAAAAAATCGCTAGTCGCAATCTGCTATATTGTAATGGTAACGATGCTGAACCCGAACCTAAACTAGATCACACACGGCATCCCGTTTCATCCCGCCCGATATACGTAACATAAAACCGCGCAACAACGCATCAACCAGCACCAATTAAAAAAGTTTTAAAAGCAAAATTGCACATACCGAATTTTTTTTATTTTCTTAACTTGCTTCTTCATCAACGGCAAACGATACGCGATGCGATATAGGTATACGTCTAGTTGATGTAGCAAATTCACTTACATTTAACGGATTCAATATCCACGGTGGAAAATTACGTCAAACTTTAATTCGCCTCGCAAGTTCACCTTGTAAATGAGTCTATTATCTCGAGAGGAAACTTCGTGAAAGAATTAAAAGCGATCTAAAATAGCGGCACAGCTGCAGGGGCGGGAGAGCGGCACTCCTCTTGTGAGTGCCGTGCGCGCGAGAATACCGATTAATAAAAGTTTTATCGGGGGACATTATACAAAATATCGGTCGCGTGATCTTTTTCCGTATTCTTCCCCCGCAGTGCCGCAGTACTTTCCCTGTCTTTGAACGGAAAATAAGGCGGCGAACTTTTAAGCGCTTCCCGCGGTATTTGCAATCGCGACACGCCGCGCCGGCGGTTATTGCGCAATTCCTCGCATACATGGGGACGTATGGAAAGTTGTAAATAGATTCTCGCAACAAATCGCCGTAGCGCCAGCTTGAAGCGAGCCGTTCCGGGCCCGGGCTCTCGTGAGTGTGAGGAAGTTGTGCGGGCGGGTAGGTTGGATCGATGGCTGGATGGTCTGGTACGAGCACCAAAGTAAAGTTTGTCTTGGCTGCCGGCCACGACCCTCCATCGAATCACTGACGGAGTGATAACGATAACTCCAGCAACACTGCTGAAGCCAGTATCGATTGTCATTAGGCACCGTACGAGATTCTCTTCTCGCCTGTTAGTTGTACGCTACCTTCTCCTCCTTCTTGTTTCACGTTAACGGCCATTCCTTCGACGGTTTTAATGTCGAGATGACGCGTGTGCACGCACACACGCACTCACGTGCGATGGTGCGCCGCACGAGCAGAGACACGACAGAATCCCTTATAACGTATGATATGTCGCAAGAAACAGAAGGGACACCCTTGAAGTCGCTAGGGGACCATTCCTCACGCCTTTTCGCAGCCCGTGTAAGAGGTCCACCACGAGCACAAGAAAATACAGGTTCAATTCAACGTACATATACTTTATTCTAATTTTATTTCAATATTGGATTAAATTATATCCAATTATAGTGTTTGTCCGCGTGAGGATATGTAAAGAATATTTTAACACGACAACATAGGTATGGCATTACGCTTACAACATTGATCACTACATCAGGGAGGACTCCTCCTCTCTCCCCGCGCGCAGCGAAAATAATCCTTTACAGCTAATTCACAGTTACGCTTTACTCTCGCATCGCCTCGTAGACTATTACGAATATCAATATGAAAGAACGGGAATAATCGTCCTAAAACCGCAACGTCCTTAGGGATTAATGCCTATCCGTAAGTACCTTAGTTATTGTTCTTGAGCACAGAATTTGATTTCGTTCGACCGTTTGATTCTAGCGTCCAGCCGATGGCAGTACAACGAATGGCATGTCGTCACTAATCGTCGTTACAATGTAACAAGACTCGCATCGATCGTCGCTGAACAAGCGATTATCCTTTGAGATTCGCGGTATTAAAATTACATCAAAATATCCTGTAAAATCCCCTTTCGGATTAGCGAACGCTCTTATCAATTTTCGTTTAAAGTTCCGCTTGTTTGTTTTTCTTGAATCCTTGTTCAACGATAATCGCATTGTTATCTTCGCGGATTTCCATGCACGGCAGTGATTGAGATTACAGTTCGATAGGATCGTGAGGACGTAGGACAGATGACAGATCGATCGATAAACGGATACGACCGTGTACGTGTCAGTAATTCGCTCGAGCTAGACGCAAGGATCTCTTTTTTTCTTTCTCTCTCTCTCTCTCTCTCTCTCTCTCTCTCTCTCTCTCTCTCTCGTAGTAGCTTAGTTATATTACAGACAAGAACGCATTTACTTCGTGGATGCTTAAGTACGGAAATATAAAAAATCCTTATACGTGTCCCTATCTAAGTAGGCGTGTAGAAACATTAAGTCGGTCTCCGTCTGCAAGACCAGGACGTCCTCGAAATCTCATTGAATATGAAGCAGCTGAGTCCTTTCACTCCCTTTCGAATCCGCGGGAGCATCTAGACTGATTTCGCTCGTAGTAGTGCGCTTGCCAAGGAATTGATGTCAAGCACAGGCTCGGCATTGTCGGAAATTAATTTAAAAAAGATTCTGTAAAAAGGAGCTCTTTGTCTTGTGCGTGATTCATTGCGGAATTATGATACTGTTATTTAAAGATATCAATCCCGAACAGTCGTCGCTGTACCGGATATTACTTTACCACAAGTACATTTGTCAGACTTTCATGAAAGCGAGTCGTGAGAGGGAACGATGGTACTCCCACAGCGATCAGATCCTCAAAGAGACGTTTAATAAATCTTAATTATTATATAATAAATCTAATTTGTTATGAATGCTTTTGATATTCAATAACGTATGTCGTTCCTGTTAGCGTAAAGTCATTTTCAAGATTTTATCTTGGATATCTTGTGAAGCACTTAAAATATTACTTTCTTTAAGACACCACTAAGGCATTATTTATATTGAAGAAATATCAATTTATCAGTCGATTCCAAAGCTTTCTTAGGAAGTGGCGGCGCTACGTGACGCGAATAAGAAAGATAGGGAAATAAAAGAGAAGTTTCAACATTTCCGTGCACGAACGGCATTCCGGCCGCGAATGAAATGCACCATTGCCCCTAGGGAAATTATTTTATGCCGGTCATTTGCCTCACTCATTTTATCGACGACGTAAACGTAATTTCCCACCGTTAATGTCAGGTACGCTAACACCTTGGTAGTAATCAGGAATTACGCATGCATCCCATTCCTGGGATTTTACTCTTTTCGTGATCCCTTCATTTAATCCTGATTGTTCTAAGCTACGCGACGTCAGAACGTCGACATTCACATGCAGTAGTAACTTTAAATAACCAAAGCGTCCGCACGCTGAAACGCTATCTTTAAAATAATTCATGCATTTAGTCAAAATAAGGACAACTTTGATAACGCATCCATTTGCATTCATCCTTTCGGCATATTCGACACGTATTCTGTTTTTGTACACAAGAGCAGTAGTTCCACACTTTGGCAATATCCAGTAAACATTCATTAAGGATACTTCCAGATTAATTTGGCAAAGTCTGCTGGAAGTTCGAGAAATTCCTACAACGTTTGCGAGACGCTTTGCCTATACATCTTACACGGTGTCGTCTTACTTAGAACTTACGTAACGCCGTTTACTGCATTTATCAAACGTGACGTAGTTACAAGCATACTGCTCTTCAATTAAACAGAGTCGTTCTAAGGCAAACAGAAAGTACCAATGATTATATATCGCGTAATATTCTCGAGTAATCACCGCGACGTAAGTTTCGGGATGACGTTCAGAAGAAGAACGTAAAATTGCATAACTTTTATATTGATTACTAAATTCTTGCTTTGCGCATGAACAATATAATATCATTATTGTTACAATATCGACACACATTTAATTTTTCGGTGAGCAATTCAATATTCGAATGTGCGAGTTGATTAACATAAGTGCAACTTTAAATGTACACGCTTATCATACGAGCGAAAGTGAGATTATTTGGCTACATCGATTTCAAAGAGGATGTCCTACTTGCGTTCATGGTTCAAGCACTTATTCTTTTTCAAACGTGTTCCAGATAGCGTATTATATATGCATTCACTTATGTTCATTGGTGTCGTCATTAATACAGGCGTACTAACGGCTCCATCATTAATCGTTGAATTTACAGAGTAAAGTAATATATAAAAACGGTACAAAAAATGTTAGTTTTTTTTTATTATCTTATGATCAATAATCAATGTTTTTAGATGGATTATTTTAATGCGAGATCTACAAAGTTATAAAATGTATGTGTTCTTTACGTCTGATTAAAAATAAAGAAAATCAAATAAATTTCGAGCATCATCACTTTCTTGAGTTCATCAAAATCGTAATTGCGTCTTATATTATAAATTCAACATTAATGATAGATTCAAAGAAGACATCATTTTTCGGACTGTCGCGATCTGACGGCACGACCTTTAACATATACAACATTACATATACCTATTTATCCGGTCTTACGATCCGTAAAAACGCTGTTCGATAATCTCCAGCCACTTGTGCCCCGCCACCGGGAGGAAATCGGCGTCACCACCAGAAATCCAGGGAATTTTCACATTTCCGTGGTTTCCTCGACCTCCTCCTCGACTTTGGGCAACGTATAGACGGCGGGGATCGACACGACATGATCCTCGAGCTTCAGGATCGGCTTGCAATCTCTGGTGACGTCCACCTGGTTGAAAGTGTCCTTCAGGATGTTGATCTCGTTCTCATGCGCGAATATATTGGTGGATGATTCCGTGCCATGTATGCTGTTCTCGTCGGTGCCGTTCCTGTGGCACAGATTGCCCGACGGAAATTGTCACGAGGTCAGCGCAAACGGGTCGGTCGACAGCTCGTCGACGGACGGGCTCGACTTCACCGGCTCGGCCTTGTCCGACTGGTGGCTCATCCGATGGACGATTTCGTCGTGGAGAATGTTAAAGCACATCGCCGTCAGCGCCATTCCCAGCATTATGTAGATGGAGCAGAACCAGATAGTCGCGTTCCTCGAGTCAGGCGGGGCGAGACTGCGCCGGGGGTAAGAGCCAGGCACCATGTCACCGAAGCCGATGGTGCTCAGGCTCATAAAGCAGAAATAGCCTGCATCTAGAAAGCGTGAAAGAAGCACGCTGATTAGCTCTTAGCTTCAGCTTGAACAGCCTTACGCTTACGTGTATCACAGTCGCTGACGGTAGATACATCGTGCTAAATATATCGCGTCGCGGATTCACGCCGATCTGTCAGAGACGCTAAATAAAACACGGTCGCGTCAGTCTTGTCAAGAATGCTTCAAATTTTATTAAAGTTTATTAGGAAACTTCGTCTCAGCAACTACTGAATTTCCTCACGCAAGAGAACCGAACGATCGCGAATGCGAGGTTCGTGAATATCTTTTTTCTTTTTTTTTTCTTTGTAGACCAGACTCACCTAAGAATGACCAACCGTCCATTTTGTATAGGGTGAACGCTCCGGCGGCGATGTAGCACAGCATCGCACCGAGACAGATACTGATCGGCGCGAATATAGTGACGTTGGGTCGGTCGCCCGAGCCAAGACTTGACACTTCGTCCTTAGGGCTGGCCTTAATTTCCACAGTGCTCGTGAACGTTGACGCGTTTGCGCGAACATAGAATGGCTCCTGCAGCTGCAGTTGCTCCTGCTGCCGCTGCACCAGCTCCTCCTGCTGCCGTTTCTTCCTCATCCGCCGCTCCTTTTCCTGTGTGCACGTATAGAAAAAAATGCTTCGGAAATGACGAAAAGGACGCTTTTGTCACATCCGCGTGAACCAATTTCATCTCGTCGCAATTATTTTTGAACAAGTGCCGACATTTCGTTTGCACCTTTGTACCTCGAGTGTCCTGCTAGGAATTTTGTAGGTCGATCCAATTTTATTTGAATGGCGCTCTAACAATAACTAATCAATAGCCATTAATCCCCATCGATCGCACGGCACCCGCGTGTCCCAGCCATGCCCTCTCCGTTTTCACCTCTCCTCTCTTCCTCACCCTCCTCCCCCATAGTACTACCGACCCGGCACGACATATGCATTTCCCATTACATCCGGTTTGTTTGATGGGAAAAAGAGCACCATCGACGGTGCGTGTTTAAACGTTTTATTGAGTAGACTAGGAAATGTGCAGAATTTTCGATAAAGCGTGCTCTGCTGACCTGCATTCGCCTCTCGTCGTAACAACAGTAGCCGCAATTCGAGCAGAGGCAACAGCAAAGAGCTCGCGTGAAGACACCCCTGGCGATCCTCGACAAGAGGCCACCCATGCTGGATAGATAGATCAGGGTCAAGGGTATCCCAATGATGGCGTAGACCATGGTGGCGACCTTGCCCCAAGTGGATTTTGGCGCGATGCTCCCGCATCCTGCGAAAATAGAGCAAGTTGATATCGAAGACCAGCATGAAAGATTATCGGAATATAAGTAAAAGATCGCAAGAAAATTTTCATATTCTTTTTGGTATTTCCCTCTTCCGGAGGATTGTTCTGCTCCGTTTTATACGATGCAATGGCACAATATTGCGGTGGAAGAGCGGAGAAGCAGCGGTAGTTAATCTCCCGCGATATGTTAGTTTTCCGGGTTACTTAAAAGGTAACGTGCGGCACGGTATGTTTATTCACGCTAATCAAACCAGCACGGTAATAAGGACTTTGTGTAACGTGCGCTCGTAAATTCGCCCGTGTAAGCGCGCGTGTGTGACGTGAGAGTGCGAGAGTGCGTGTCTGAGAGACTTGAGTTTACTCAAGGAATGATGTGGAAAGTAGCTCTGCCGGTCCCTGGATCGTATCCGTGGGAAGATTTTAGACGGACACCAAGGGTAGAGTCGTTATCGTTCGTTTGAACGGTTTTGATTCGAAATGGCATTCCAACACACAAGTTTTCTTATTATAATTCGCATGTCGTGAGGAATCAAAGTTAATTAAACCTCGTAAAGCTGCAGGACCGGTAAAGCATATATTATTCCGGGTCAGAAGCGCCTAGTGCGAGAAGTTTCAACATAAAGATTCGTAAAAATTCCTAAAATTTACAATATCGTAAAAGCTTAAGTTTTGACAAACGTCGATCAATCGTAATCTCGAAAAACGGTCCTCACAACGGCGGGGCAGAATTTATCGTGCGGCAGCGGCGTCCAATCGGCTCGCAACTGCTGGAATGGATAAAAATACCTAGGAAAACAGTCTATCCGAGAGTTTTTCTTCAATTTCCCGAAACAATCGAACGCGCTGTTTGATCAAGATACGAGGAATTTTAATAAATTTGATCGTGATTTTTCATCGTGACGCAACAAGGACGAGTTGCAGTTGAGAAAGATTATTTTTCCTGATTTATAACGTAAAATCCACATCTGACAGTTAACCGTTATTTTGGCAAGTCTATGAAGATAAACAGTAATATTTACGGAACGTATATCAGAGAGAAATGTCAATATTGTCGACACATAGTATTACTTCAATTATTTCGTTCTATAAAATGTTTCGTGATATCGATCGTTGAAAGTTTTTTCCCCGAAATGGATTATTAAAACCGATGATGTCATCTTGAGTTTGTGACACTGAAAATACTGACGCTTATGAAACTATATGTCATAGATTGATACGTTTGACTAACTGTATGCAACGTACAGTAATAAATACTTATCTGGCCGTATCGCATATTTATCACATTACGATAAACGAATCAAAAAGTCATAAAAAGTTTAGTATTCGAGACTTACTAAAAAGAACAAGTATTTTCTTACATTTCATATGAACATATAATTTCCTTTTATATGTATTTTGTAAAAATATTCTAATAAGGCACACATTACTCATTCCAGATACCGCTTGCGTCAATTAGTTTTTATCACCGTGATGCGAGAATTTCGCGAGAGCGCAGTGGGCAGCTTTAAAATGCTCTGTATTTTACCTTACAATCTCGATTACACGCGATCCGCATTTTTTTCAAACAAAATAATACATTAAGTATCGCGGGAAGGGAAACAGGCTATTTTATCGTCGACAAACAGCGTCATTAATCTCCGTAGATAAATACGACCTCATTCCACCGCGAAAACAGGAGGAAAACGATGCCTTTCCAAAAAACGCGTGCTTTTAGCCCTCCCTCGGATTGCGAAACTGGCGTTTTCACGCGGGCATCGCTCAATCCCAATCCTGACAGGTCGTCTCTCGCGGACGAGCGATGGAAGTAACACAGAAGCGCAATATGCAGTCACACTCACCGGTTTCACGCGGCTGCGACCCGGAGATTTACGCGCGCGCGGAAATAAAAGGGCCCGACAGCGGGAACGGGAAGGACGGAAGCGTCGCCGTTGCGGAAGCACCGAAGGTGCGTCTGCACGCCTGGGAACGTGAAAAACCGCTCGGAGAAGCGACGCGAATCGATCGCTCGTTGCCGCATTAAGATAATGGATCACCCATCGGAATTGGTCGAAGCTGGATATGATAGCGGCTCGACGATGGGATTGCAGCCGCGGTACCATCGCGGAACCATCGCGCAGAGGCCTATTCGTCAATGTCCCGATCGCCTTATCGTCCACGACGGCGCGAGACCCTTTTGGCTGGCCGTTATCTATTGTCATTTGTCAGCGGCTGTGGCAGATTGTCGGCTTCGGTTTTATTGGCCCCGACCAGTAAAAATATAGGTACTGCGCGCTCTCAATCGAGAGAGCCGGTGGCACGCGTATTTCGTATTTCCAGCGTATGTTTTAAAAGAGTAATCCACATGCGTGATGGAAGAGCAATAAAAAGGGAGAAAATAACTCGTGAGATATATAAATATACGCGCCCGTGGGCTACATATTATATGTATTGCATAAACATTATCGTATAATTTATGTACAGTTCATGCGATTATGATAAACTGTCACGGTGATGATCGTTGATTATCGGGTCAGCTGTTGCTGATGGGCTCGCTTACGATACGGGGTTTGTACCCTGCTTTGAGAGGATATTGAAAACAATTCGCGTCGGACGACGGAGGAACCGACGGAAATTTGAAGCACGGACGGACAATTCCCCGGAGCGTGGTATTTTCAGCGAGTGAACTTTTCAAACAACAAACCGACCAGTTATTTTTGTATCTCCTGCCAGTATTCCCATTTATTGTGTACACAGTTATCCGTATGAGATATTTTTGTTGCCCATCGAGCAATACGATGATTCCTTTTTAATCCATCGCGAGGTATGTCGGACTGTAATATCTTCTAAAATGACATGCGTTCCTCTATTAGAAACGCGCGGACTTTGCTAATCGTACGTTGTCTGACAATCGAGTGCCATCCATCGCGCTGCGCATTTAATTTTTTCGGAGCGCAAATCGGAATCTGAAAAAATTCGGCGACATTATAGGATCGCGTGGATGATCCGGGCACGGCAAATGAAAATAATGCACAATAACGGAACGGCGATATCCCGTCGCTTAAAGATGGTATCAACAATAATAAATCAAATAGCCGTATCTCATCTCGCTCGATGCAACAGCTCAAGTCGAGAAGTCGCAGGCAGGAGGGAGGGAAATATACTGGTGCACGGAACAGTAAAATTTAATTATCAGTTAGCAATAACATGCGCTTGCCGAGTTACTCGCTCTCAGCTGGCGGTCGCGTACACGCACCTGCATAATTCTAACCATGGCAATTCGATTGTTGTTCCATATAAAGGCGCCGCCCTCGTTAAAACTTACCTCAGTAAGTGGTGTGCTCTAAGACACAGTAACCTCGCATGCTAACGAAATACTGTGTAATGTGTACGCGATAAACGACGACCGAATCCCTTACATGTCGCAATTTCATCTGACTCGATTATAACATTCTGCAAAATGACAGTGAGCAGAATAATAACCGTTATTTTTCTCGTTGCAATTGGAACGTTTGTGACGTGTACGGCTTTGCCAGTAAGTTTATTATATAGTCACTAATCATTTATAACTTAAAAAAATATTGTAGTATCAGAAACTTACTGCTGGTGATTATTGTTAGGTATATACGCGAGTACAGTAATTACGATGATAAATGTAGAGAATTAAAGTGAAATAGATTATAAGTTTAATAAAAGCAAAATGTATTTGTATTTTTTTACAATACGATATTTGATGTATGTGTATCAAATATACGAATAATTTAATTTCATTTATGTGCTTGCAGGGCGAACACAGAGATGAAGAAAATGTAAGTAAAAAATTATGTGTCTGACAAAGTAATACAATAATTTTTAAGTAAAATAGAAATAATAAATTTGTATATATATACTATCATAATTGACGACACAAAACATTGTTTTTTAGAATTAATTATTTATTATTTAAATGATTTAATTTAATTTATTATTATTTAATAAAATTATTTGTTATTCAGTTTAGGGGACATAAATCTACAATATTACAACAAATAAAACAAATACGAAAAATACGACGATTCCATGATGATACTGCTCCAGAGGTCCTATACCGTGCTCTGTCAAACTACGATGTACAAAAATCCTTGGATTTAGCAGCCCCTGAGAAATTAAGTACCCTGGAATTTAAAAGCAGAAAGAAGAACGTACTAGACAATTTAAAATTGTCGGTGACATTCCGTGATAACATACTCTATATTTTTTCATATCTACTTCACGGTCGGGAAAATGGCCTCACGGAAGAACAATACACATCCTTACAGATGCTCTATGATGTTCTTAGAAAAAAAATGGTTCTTGTGTATAACATGTTGCCCATTCTGCCGCAATTGCAGAGCAGGGACAAGAGTTATCAGACGAGAGCCGTACTGTTGTCACTGACGAAGAATCTGCCACCTTATCTTCAGTGTACAGCTACGTTCCTAGCTCAGGAAATAAAACTCAAGAAATTCGATGTGAACTCATTGCTACCACCACCAGGGAAAGTTGGCACATTTAACTACTTCACCAACGTCAGTCCGGACGCGATCCATAAAAATAAGTTGAAGCTCGTCGACGAGGAGATGAGCGGATACGATAAATTCTCGAACATCACTCAAAAGGCTCTGGGTCCAGTATATGTGAAGCTTCTGCATGAACTACGTACGAATGGTCAGCCTCTGCCGCAGGAACTGTTCGGATTGATACTGATAAATTTACCCAATCCTAACGGTGACCCTGTACTGGAGGAACACGTCAGGTATCTATATGACGTGACCAAGAACAATCTTATTATGAACTGGGACTTGATCGGGAAAAACATCGTTCGTCCAGACGCTTACATGACCATTTTCTCCGTGCTCTCCAACATTCTCAGCCATTCGAACACAGGTATCACCGTGAAGAAAGCTGCGACGTACGTATATAATCACCTTAAGTTCGTCACTCCGACTCATGCAAATCCGTACTTCGAGTACATGTACGATCTGATCAAGTTGGACATAAATATGGGACTGCTGCTCTCGGCGATCGTGCCTCAGGAATTCGACACGGACGCGATCCGCATGAAAGATCGTCTACTGTTGTACTTTATGCATAATTACAAAAATAAAGATATGGACCAAGCCATCAGCGGATTCAACAAGTACGCCTATCAAGATCCCTTAGACCTTCTCATGGCGTTCCTGACGAGGATCGCGGATCGAATACCGACGTCCGCGCAGAACATTTTACAACCGGCTACTGCTCTGCTACCAGCATTAGTCATGAAAAAACACATTAGGAAGTTCACGCCGTTCGTGTCGCCCGAGATCGATATACTATTACTGCTGGAATCCCTGAAGAACCCCGATCTAAATCCAACATTCTCGTGGATAACGGATTCCACGATGTACGAATTGATCGCGCATCCACGAACGGCCGTACTCCTGAATAGCTTGATACCAACGCAAAAGATCAAATGTATCGCGCCTAGACAGTGTTTGAGTAATACGTTGATGCAGGTATCAAAGATACAGATCAACTTGCCTATGACGTTAACAACAAAGATACAGAACATAGTGAATATATTGAAGTCAACTGCATCACAACAGCTAAGTTCCTCGATACTATCAGGAGAAATGCATGATGTAGAAATGCATGAGTTGGTGACGCGATCCCCGATAATAATCGAGGTGGGCAAGGTGCCCACGTACAATTTACCGCATGGCAGCATCCCATATTTATGGAATATAAATAAATACATCAATGAGGCAGGTCACGTAGAAGAAAATCCGCAATCAATAACTTTGGAATGGCAGACAGGAATTCCTACAGAGATTGACTCTACACAAGGAGAAGTGATGAGTTATATACCTTTTCAAGACAATTTGCCAGATCAACCGCTAAGTGTGAACGTATCGTTGACAACCAAAACCTCTTATCTTCCTTCAGATCAGTTCCCTGCTAAGAAACCTTCAGAGTATGATGCAGAGCGCCAACCACCTAAGCAGGAAGAGCAGGTACAGAAAATATCTACGATATCTAAGCCACAAATAATGCAACCCCACGTATCGGAAATCATAGAGAGCGTACCTCCTGAAGAACATAACTTCGAAATCCATCATACATATATCTCAGAAGAAATGCCTCAGAAGGAAAAGAGCCCACAGCAACCGAGTGTAACTAACGAGAAGACTCTGCAGGATGTCTTAGATGACACAAGATCTACCGTACCGAATCAAACGCAGACTGGAAAACCGCATACCATAGCAAAGACAGTCTACAAGACACCAAAGAAAGGTTCGTCAACGGCGCAGAAGCAGAAAGTACCCAAAGTCTCGAAGAAACAAGATCGACCGCAGAAAATACTGGAGAGTATAACGCAGAAAGTGCCTACTATGATGTCTTCGGAGTCCGTAGAAAGTGTCGAGTTGAGCGTAAACCTTCAAGAAGATTACGACAAACCGAAGCCTTCAACGACGATTAAAGAGCCAAAGAGCTCGGAAAGCACACCGGTAGCTGTGCTCCCCCCATCCATAAAACTTGATCAATCGCTCTCAATACAAATGTCTGACAGCGGAGTGCCTGTTGTGACAATGAGTGGTCATTCTAATAGAACAATACCCGGACTTGTGGTGCCAGGAATTAAAAAACTTCTGGAGCGACCCAACTTAAAGAATCCATTAAGTAACGCCGATGAGCCGATTGTGGAACAGGTGCTGCAACCATTATCTGTCATGTTTGGCAAAAATTATGTCCGAAAGATTTTGAAGGACATGAACCCGGAGCTCTATCCTACGAACATCGCGTTATTACTAGCGATACTCCAGAAGGCCAAGACTCTTCCGCAAGTGATAAAGAATCCGAAATTGAGCAGCTTAATTCGCAAGTACATCGCCAGTATGGAGTACATCAGCCCGACGATACTATTACCGATTGTGGTCTCGTCGAAGAAAATAAAGTCCGAAATCGTGTACTCTACGTTCAACCCGCACGATGCAACTAACAATGATATTAGCGAAAACCCACCTGACGAAATCTCAATTGACAGTGTCACCATACCTCTTGTCAATCCTAAAACATGGCTACAGTCCATAAACCCATCAGATCCTTATAGCGATTTGATACCCACTTTGCCAGACGGAGATCTCTTGGCAAAGACACTACAACCACTCAAAATTATCATGACAACCGAGAAGATCACGGAATTACTTGGGCCAGAGTTTCAACCACTGGCATATCCAAATAAGGGCTCACTTCTGATAACACTCCTACACAAGCTGCGAACAACCAAGGTAGTACAGTCAAACCACTCGTTGAAGGTTTTGATCG
This sequence comes from Ooceraea biroi, assembly GCF_003672135.1. Classification (NCBI taxonomy): domain Eukaryota; kingdom Metazoa; phylum Arthropoda; class Insecta; order Hymenoptera; family Formicidae; genus Ooceraea; species Ooceraea biroi. The sequence goes on along the minus strand of NC_039514.1, from coordinate 2,233,987 downwards.
ACAATTGTATACTTGCTATCGAGTTACCATCGATGCACACGCAAGTGTCCGAACACAGCTTAGTAAAGATGATGTCCGAGTCGAAGGGTCACTGGCAGCCCGAATTGACGAGTTTGATTTCGGCTTTACCAACCGCCACGAATGATGCGGAGGTTGCCATGCTGGAGACGATGGAACAATTTCTCTCCGATCACAGTATTCTGGAGAAATTACACGTGGAAATACCATCGTCGACCATGTCTCGTGGAGAATTTTTGCATAAAATCATACAGAAAGCGCTGTCTGGCCAAATGCACCTGGAGAAGCAGATCCTGAAAGCGCTCCGCTATTACAGCAATAGGGTGGAGTTTAATGATATGGGCGCCCTGCCTATCATGTGGGTATGGGTCGAAGTGTACGTGTTAAAGGCCGAAGTACAACTGGGCAGTATGATTCAGCAAACGTTGGACTTCAACAAGCTAGAGTACAAAGAAAAGCTAGCGTACAACAATGTGATTTCCTATCTGGCTGAGAACCCTGACCTTCTTCAGAACAATCAGGACTTTGACTTTGAGAAGTACAAGACACAAGGGGAATTCGTCAAGGCTCTGTTCCAATATATAATGAAGAAGTCGCAGGTCCACGGAAAGATCAAAAACAATATCAAGATGCTGGTCTCGCACGTGAAGATGACCGGAGCGGGAGCGATCCCGTTACCAAGCTTATCCGAATCATAAAAGCGTCAATGATATTCTGTTGAAGTCTGGATGATATATTTTAATATTAGAGCTAAAGTGCGCGTTGATCAGATGAGTTTAATCTTGATTCGCGACAAAATAAAAGTTATATCGATGGACGCAGATCAATCTCGAAGTTCAATTTTCTAATAAACAATTAAATAGAACTCTCTCTCTAATAAAGCTTAAAATATTCTTCTTCGGAATACTAACGCAATTTACCATGCTATCATTTTATAAAATCAGATTATACAAAAACTATTTATATAATTTAAAATTACGAAAAATAATACTTACTTAACATAATTGTAATAAAGCTTATTTAACATAATTTGTAAAGAAAGAAAAAACACAGGCACAATAATTTGTATTATAATTACGATTGTATTTTTGCGAATGCTGTTGACAATTATACGATAGCGTACACATTCAAACATCCTTTACCTCTTAAACATATTAATGATATATTAACGAATTTATTATATTTTGATTGGACAAATACAAATATAGGCTGCAGCCAAGTGAATAAATAACATTTGACATAATTTCAATAAATGACGTGCTAAAAGCATGTCAATACTCAAAGTTTCCGGGAATTATTCCTGGTGAGGCTAATTATGCTCGGGTGCTTACAACCAGCAAGAGTTCACAGTAACTGCATGTGAAACTACATCGCTACATCTTCCTAATGCGTCCTAGCCATGACAATTCGGCGAGTAGAATGAGTTGCGTAAGAGAAAGCGACAGGCAAAATTTCAGGTCCATTTGCGCGTGTTCGTTAATTGCTTCACTCAAGAAGTCCGAATTGTCGTCTTGAAATGCATCGTGCAATGTAATAATAATATAAGTGACTGAAGTACTTGGAGTGCTTAAAGAATCAAACTTTGTTTTACTTTGTTCCCTTTCGAGTAATCGTATAAGCAGTAGGTTGAAAATGACTGACATGGAAATAGTTTGTTGAAAAATATCTGATTTTTTTTCTCTGCGATTTTTGGTACTTTCTAGTGTACAATTCTAATGTCATTTTTACCGTAATTATTTTTGAACTTTAATAAAACCTCATTGCATACCACCGCATCAGGCGCTCCAATCAAAGATCCATCAAAGGACGGGATAGAGACGCAAACGAGATTTCAAAGAAGCAAATGGATATAAAAGCGAGCCGATGTAACGAGGTGGCTTGGCCGTAATAAAAATGGGACAGATACGTGATACGCGAAGCGGAACGAAACGAGAAACGGAAGCGGCGGTAGAGATTATTTATTTTGCACGGCGACCGCAATCCGCGAGGATATTTTCCGCGAGACGCCTGGCCAAACTGTCTGGAAAACGAGGAAAAATTACATCGATGAAAAATAATAGAGCGCGACCTACCCTCACAGAAAAAGAGTGTAAGCGATATGCATCTGTATCAAGACACGAGCAACGATGACATCAAATGTGACACATGATGATGACACCGCAACGCAAGAAGGCCATTAAACGTCGCTCGTAAACGATGAATCATGTATCATATACATAATCATATAGGTATACATGCACATTTTTTATCTCTCTTACAATTGCAATTTATTTGAAAGAAATGAATTTATTTACAACAATTTGTTATCAAACTTTGTGTCGTTTTCTGCATAACATACTACTTTGATTAAGTTCACATTTAAAAACTTTCACTAACAGATACAAGTTGAATTCATATGTCATTCGCATAAAAGTAAAAGGCATGTTATTGTTAGTCTCGCAATCCTACTGCGATTTTTCCATCCACGTCGATTTCATTTATCCACGGAGAAGTCGAGGATCTCAAACAACAATTCTGCCGTGAAGATCCCGAAACGAGGATACCTCGAGAACACTCCTGTTCGCGCTGACTTATTGCGCAATGGCGTTTCGCCTGTTTAATTTAGCGCCCGAAATAATTTACATACGGCAGGACGCGAGAGGCTATGACCCGCTTGCTTGCTCGCTTACTCGCTTGCGCAATAACATCTCGAAGATGAGCCGTGTGCTGCGCCATGGCGGATGCATCGCACGTGCAGGCATCTATCCTGGGGGGTTGCATATACTCACCCTCTGACGTGTACGTCTCTGTGCCCGACGTCGTTCCTGCCGGAGGGTTTCGCAGGATCCGACGTAGCCCCCGAGGTCGTAACGGTAAGTCTCTCGGCGTGAGGACCCCGAAATTAATAACGCGACCCGGCGCAAATACGGTGCACATAATTAAAGCGATATTACGATCTGGTGCAGCCGCAGTATCGTCTACCGGCACTGCTTGCATCGGAGATGTTATTTAGTCGCGCCCGCTCGCGCGCGCACCGAATTTAGGTGCCGAAAGCGGAGGAATTACGTCCTGATTCGTAGTTTGCCCGCGGCACGTCGAAGTGCGGGATTAGACGGCGCGGAATAGGAGTGCGCTAATTCAGAGGGAGAACTAAGAACTGAGAGCACGAATGGACGTCTTCTCTCGTGCATAAAAATATTTCACTCACCTCCGATCAGAGGCAAAGTTTGCAGACAACATAAAGATTCAATATTTGCGGAATAGTTTACAAAATTTGTCAAGCGGAATGAGAGAGAGAGAGAGAGAGAGACAAATAACTTTAGACGGGCTTCTCTGGCGACCAAGTGTGATGATCTTTATGGGGTGGAGCACGAAATCTCGTCAGGCACGTAGGACACGCGTGACGATCGAACCGGAAGACGGCAGAGAGACCTGATGAGAAGCCCTTCGCCATGGTAGGGTAGGTCGCGATATCAGCAGTACGTTTAGGATGAATGAAACAAGACAAGAAGCACAAAAGAAGAAGCAGGCGGAAGAAATGGGGAGCGATAGCGGAGGGAAGTATCAAGGGAGAGAAGCAGCGGTACTCAAGTTTCACATTCGAAATTTCTTCGTCGTTGTAGAAAGACCTTGAAGCTTTTGTGCGATGCAAATTTCGGATAAATATGTGTATATATTTTTCTACATCTCGTCGAAATCGATGAGACATATGTTTAATCTAAAATTACTGGAGGTATCACGAGCGTAATTAATTAATACATAGCGAAACCGCGCATGAACACGATGGCAAAACAATTAATCCGGCCACGTTATCTCGTTCCGCGCGTTCATCGCGGATTACACGCGTTTCATCTCTCGCTCGAGGACGACGAACGTCGACGCTGCCACTGAGAATCGCTGCGTTAAGAGACAGGCTGCAGGCCTGATGTATGGGATACTCCTCGGCGGGTGTTTCTACACGGCAGCACCGTCAGGGAAATGTTACCCCATAAAATATATCTCGAGCGTTGGCTTATGCCGCGCGAGACCCAGCAAGATGTTTCTATTTCATAGAAATGCTCGTCTCTTCCGGCTTTGCGGGGCGTGCGAAGGGTGGCATGACGAAAGGCCACGAGGGCGTTGATAGGGCTAGACGGTAAATCACATGGGAGTTATTCGATGTCTCGCTACGTCCCACAATTCCGTCCAACGAGTTTGTCAGCACTACTCAAAATGTTATCGCACAGATTTCGCCGTGGCTGGACAAATTTCGATGGGTAAATCTTTATTGTACGACGTGCCCTTTCTCTTCTTGTGGCAGTAGATATGTGCAAAATACCAATCCATTTACATCCATTTATATCCAAATAAATTAAATATATTACGTAGAAGAACAAGCTTTATTCTTGTAATTTTCTCAAATTATTATACAATGCAGAAACATAATTAAAAATAATACAAAATAATATATAAACACGATATTATAAGTAATTATAAATGGATAAAATGGTTTGAAATACTTTGTTTCATCGAATCTAAGATATAACAGACAACAAATACGTCAATAGTTTCGGGAATCATCGCTCACGCTACAAGGAAGTAGCAAGTTGTGTCCGTGTCATAGAAGCCGATCGGATGCACAAGGACAACGAGGTAAGGGAATAAGGACGCGATAGAGTCAGGCCATAAATCACGCCCCAGCCATTCGATGTAGCATGCCTATATTGCACGCTACCTCGGGGAGTTATCGTTATTGTCGTGATATTCACACCGAGGGAGAACACTGTTTTACGAGTGGATGCACCAAAGCAAATTGTCGTCTTTTACAAAATATGTAGTCTGCCACGTTGAGGAAACAGCAACGCGTATAATTCCGCCAGTTCACTCAACGGTTTCACGGTTTCTCCTCTGCCACTGTTTGAACGGAACAATCGCGTGACAAAGCCGCGGATTAACGGCGATAACTATAGCTTGATACAAACGTAATAAGCATTGCAATCGAGACGAATGCGCGCACGTGTAAAATCCTAATTTGTCACTCATCCCTGTCCCTTTCTTCATAAGAAGCTTATTGCCGGCGCCGGTCCATCATTCGCGCGTCGCGATAACGTTGTCTCTCGTATCCCGCAGTATGAAGCGTCGTCGCAGAACGTCGACGACGGTCCCTCGACTAAAGTGCACGAAAATTCCACGGAATCTCGGAAAAATTTATTGTCCGGATGTTTACCAACGTAGAATTCTCTCAGGCACTCCCGGACACTATAAAATAGTAGTATAGAGCCACCTTCTTCCTTCACCATCGCTGTTCTAAGGAGGGGAGGGATGGCGGCTATTAGTAGTAATTACTGGAGCAATAAGTCTCTGCCTAATACTTCTCTCCTCGAGCTTTTCATCTTTCCTCCTTCGCCCGCTTCTTGTCGCCCCTCGAGGGTGTAAACTATCCCTCTTCATCTCCGCGGGAATTTGCTCGTATCCTCACTTCGAAGTACTTGATATTAAATGAGCGGAGTGGATGAGACTCTTATACAGAGTGTCTGACATAAGGCGAAAAACCTCTCGTCCACAGGTAGATCTCGTCAAACTGAATTAAAAAGTCCTGTACCATTTTGCAAACAACCACGTAAAATTTCGCGTAATTAAGTAAAGAAAGTTCGCTAATTCAGCGGACGCGATTGGCAGCGAGGGAAGTAGGCATGAATGACGTAAAATAAAAACGGCTAGCCGTGCACGCGACGCGATAGCAGCGAGTATCGGAGCAGCGGCAGGTGAGATCATGGTGGAAGTAACAAGGTGTGCTATTATCTCGGACGAATTTCGTCACGTTCTGCGCAGCACCAAGTTGTCGCCATTTTGCAAATAGCAACCAATAGCAACGCGATAATAAATGTAAACGAAAGTGTCACGACACAGGTTATGCACTGTTTCAGAGTCTCGCACATCGCACAATGCCGTCGTGTTCGTTTAAACAGTGTAAAAACACATCACGAAATAATAAACATGTTAGGTATTTTTCATTTCCAAAAAATGAAGAAATGATTGCGCAGTAGAAAAGACTTTGCAAAGAAAATGTCAATGCAAAGAACGGTATGTATATATGCAATATTGAAAGGTGGCAAATGGAATTTAACAAATTAAATATAATAGAATATAATAAAATACATTATTTAAAATTTCTTTATCTAGCTCGGGTTTGTTCTCAACATTTTAAGACCTCGCAATATAAAGATCGGTCATTTTTACGTGAGATACTATCTATACAGGGTGTCCCAGACCTACCGTATCACCAGTTAATGGTAGATTCCTGAGGTGATTCTGAGACGAATATTCCTCTTGCAAAATGTCGAGGGTGACGTAGTTTCGGCGCTACGAAGGGTTGTAGTTATCCTATCCTTGTGTAGAATTTTCCCGCGTTTAGTGACGGTGGGTCGAAGGGGTCCCGCGCATCGCGCACACTTCAATTTGATCTTAATTTTTCGCGGCTGTTCAAATTGAAGTGTGCGCGATGCGCGGGACCCCTTCGACCCACCGTCACTGAACGCGGGAAAATTCTACACAAGGATAGGATAACTACAACCCTTCGTAGCGCCGAAACTACGCCACCCTCGACATTTTGTAAGAGGAACATTCGTCTCAGAATCACCTCAGGAATCTACCATTAACCGGTGATACGGTAGGTCTGGGACACCCTGTATTTTATTTTAAAAAATATATTTACCATAAGTACACACAAAAGATCTTTTATTTAATCCTTTTCTTATCCGAATCTTTTTTTTAATTCACTTAAATTATTCAAGATGGCGGACTCTTGTCACGCTCTCTTATTGGTCAGTAGAAATGTCTGCGCAGTAGCACACCCTGTTACTTCCACCATGGGCGAGATGACGCATGGACAATAATTTCTCAGCGTCTCATTCACGCGCTCGTGTTGCCGAGAAAGTGTTGTCTCTTCTAAGAAATACGTCGTCTCGCCTGCCGCTGTAATCCGATACTCGCTGCTATCGCGTCGCGCGCACGGCTAGCTGTTTTTTTTTACGTCATTATGCCTACTTCACTCGCTGCCAATCGCGTCCGCTGAATTAGCCAACTTTCTTTACTTAATTACTCGAAATTTTACGTGGTTGTTTGCAAAATGGTACAGAACTTTTTAATTCAGTTTGACGAGATCTACCTGTGGGTGAGAGGTTTTTCGCCTTATGTCAGACACCCTGTATATTTCATTGCGTTCTCGAACAAATATTATGCGACTCTCTAATATAAATCCTTAATTCCGAGGTTTCACGCAGCTAAATAAAATGCTCCAACGCGACGTACCTGAAATTTACTCAAAAAGATGTTTAGCCTTTTAGAAAAGAAAGCAACATAAACGTGAACGTAAAAGTTCGTTAAGTATGAGTATTTATATTAAGTCGTTATGTACATAAAATATACATTACAGTTAAGAAAAATGCACCTTTATTTCGCATGAATAAATTAATTAAATACATGCCTCTAAATCGCATAAAATAATGACGGAAAATTATTTTTCGCGAAAGACATTAGAATTAGCGCAGGTAATTGCTTTGCGAAGGAAAATCGTCCTACGTGCTGCACAATGCACTTCATTAACGTTTATAAGCGTTAAAGAACGTCGCACTCTGGTCGAGCGCGTGTTACTGCTTAAACAGTTGTCGGGAGGATGGAACGTTATGGGTTTTTCCACGCAGGACTATAGTTTTTAATTACGCCCTTTTTGCTGCGATTTTCTTTTTCACCCTTGGGTTTTTTGTGGTATATACAGCGAGGACAAAACTTCAGTTTCGTACTGCACCTCCCTATTTTCTCTGGAGCAGAAATAATACGCTCGCCTCCAGTTCTTGTTTCGCCAACGCGTTCTATCTGTTATCTTGAAAAGCGGCGCGGCTAAAGGGTTTACATATTTGATCACTCCGCGGCCCGCTTTATTAATATTTCACACTTTCATTTGTGGTGTTGCGCGGAATTTATGATGTTGGCACATGCGAACAATGGATTACTAATGCCAACGCGCGAAACTTTCTTTTTTCTGTCATTTCATAAACGACAGCACCGTTAACGGTTTATCTTCTTTCAAAATATATTTGCCATTTTATTGAAGAGAAAACACGACAGAATTTTATTTTACGGTATAATTTACATTCTTTTGTGGCAATTTGACACGTTATTTCTGACATGATCATGTAATTATGATTTTATTATCGCAAAGATATAAGCTAGAGGAATTCTTAAGATAAACTCATTATGAGTAATAATTAAATCCGCCACAACGATATTTTTCCCGTCGAATCTCATCAGCGCCTTCATCACTGTTCTCTTTTGACACCTAAAGCCTACGTCAACCCTTTCCTTCTTTATCGTTCCTCACCATCCTTTTTTCCACACTCGCCTCCTGAGATTCATTAGTTTTTATCAAGAGTTATCCTCAGGTGTCGATATTATAAATCCTTTGCGCATAAAAATTGAGACGAAAATTGAAACGAAGCTGTACATTAATAAATCACAACACGATTAATACAATACAATTTGAATTATTACAATTTTAATTATATAAATTAATACAAATTTCGCAGATTTAAAATTCTTTAAAAACTCTTTTTCTCATCGCGTTTGCATTGCGGAAAATGTACCGGAAGTAATATGAATTACGAATCTTACAGGTCGCGCATTATGTTTTTCAATGCCATGTCCCTGCACAATGAAATAGCCGGTTTCGTTAATTAATAATTAGTGTAGCGAGCGCTATATGCTCTCGATATGCATATTGTGGTATAGTAAAATAAATATTTCAGGTAATTGTGGTGAACATGTAATAACCAATATTGATAAATCCTCTGGAACATCAAAAATGCAGAATACTTTCATAAAATAGAAATATGGCACTCGAAAGAACTTCAATCGAGACATTAAAAATTCATTATATTATACCATAGTACAGGATTATACATTAATGAGCATATACGAGCACTCGCACACACACGAGTACATGCAACGAAGTTAGTATCTACTACATTAATCGTAGAATAAGAACACGGTGTGCACGATCGATAAGCATTCATAGAAGTAGTTCACGTACATTGATCTCTCTCTTTCTCCTTCTCGCTCTCGTTCTCTCCCTACCTCCCTCTGTAGCTTAGCGGTATCTCGGCGATTTTCTTCGGCGGATCACGTTAGGTCAAGTCAATAAAGGCTCAATATTTGCTTTGTGTTCAGCACTGTATATGCGCGAGCTCCTCGTTATCGGGACTTGTGTACACAATCGGTTAGAAACTCCTCGGACGTAGTAAGAGACGTAGTAAGGAAGAGAACGAGATGGCGGTAAGAACGAGTCGATAGCATTACTGTACGCACACATGTGGCCAAGTAATATCCCCGTTCGATTATCTTTCGGGGTGGCTGACGTCGCTCGACGATGGATCGTCCTGAACAACGGCGCGGATCCGCGCGAGAGAGTAACGTTCCCGAAAGCGACGTTGTACATCAGCATTTTACATCTCTTCTTTCGCTGCTCTCTTTCTTTCTCTTTCCCTCTTGCCTGCTCTCCATTTGCACAGAGTGCAAACATTTCATCAATGAAAACAGACTGAGAAAATATTCGCGCTATTTGGTTTAGACGTCGCGCGCGATTTATATAGACAAACAAAATGCTCCGAATTTCAATAGAAGTAACTTTTAAAGATCACTTTCCTCGGGCTTCAAAAAGTCGTATTTTGAAGGAATAGACACTTCTGATGATCATAACATTTAATATCACGTTTTTTGATCATTTAGGACCGTTGCGATACAAGCAACAACAATATCGAATAATTTAGCAATATTTAAAGCATCTTGGAGTCGTGTATCAAACAACGGCAGCTTTCCTCGACGGTTAAAATCGGTGGGTGATCTGTTCCAAATGACTGTTCCACATCAACTAGCAATTGGTGCACCGTACCGACGGCAATAAATATACTCTGAGAGGCAGTAACGATCGTTTGTCGGCCTACTGCGATTTCTAAGCCCATAAATATCCTCCCCGAACATCCCAATGTGGGTAATCGTCGATCCAAACCGTTCTAGCTCTCCGGATTCTTTCTTTAACGACCGTCATCCGGGAATTATCGGGAAGTTATTTAGCGTCGTCCATATATTATGCATATTTTATTGGCACATCTACGCAAGTTATTTTATAGTCATCTTCCATAGTTGACCTATGATGACCTCAAGTTTTACGAGACTTTAATTTATGATCGAATGCAACGCTTCACAGATCGCATTAACAATAACACGATAAAACGGTAATAACTGTGTTAAATAAACTCTTCTTTTCTTTTTTATGATCTCCTAACGTTTTTTATCGCTAAATTGTGAAATTAAGTTAAATCCTAACGAATTGACGTCATAGATTTGCAACATGCGTTCGTTTCTTTTCGGATAAACGATCCCGGATCGGAACGGCCTAACGTCAGGAACCATAAAACTTGGCGTAAGCATAAGCGTAATCCGTTTTCCACATGGCTGTATGTAACGTGTACAAATGTGCGGCCGTAATAAAACAGTGAAACGCAAAATCACGGCGATAGAAAACGCTCGCGCGGAAAACGCGGAAATCACCCCTCTCGCGCCGGTAGCTGCTGTGTATTTGATACCGCGTCGAATTGCTCGAAAGTACAGCCATAAATGCGCTTCGTAAAAGCCGCCCTTTGCTTACAGTCGACGTACAAAACGATCGCGATTGTACAGCCGTGCGCTCGCAAATTAAGCCCTTTTTTCTGCCTGATCGATCGTCGTGCCGAAGTATCGTCTTTTTTCCAACTTCGAACGTACGTTCGATCAGATTTGATGATGCGAGCATTTACTCCATGTCACGTGGATTGTTATTGTGTATTTTGCACGGTATATAGCAATGTAATGAATTATCATTGAGATAGGTGAGGAATGCAGGATAATAGCGATGAATTGAAATAACTCTTGTACATCGAGTCCGACAAATATGTCCGCGGATTCAGTGAGTTATTAATACCATCGCATTCGTTGCAATTCACGGTGAGAACGGTTCGAGCTAATAACGCGGGCGTAATGACGAATTTCGCGCTGGTGCAGCGCACTAATTGCTGCGTGTACAGCTTTCCATAAAAAATTAACGATGATTATGAGAAAGGATTTATACTGGGCACGAATACGCGCTCATGCACGGCGAATCGGGCTTTAATCACGATAAGCGGTACCCTCGATATTCAGGGGACACACGGCGATTACGCATTTTTATTATTATTTGCAGGCTTGGAAATCTATCTTTAAATCAATTAAACGTGCACGTGAATCTGGATAATTTATAATTTCGCGAATAACACGCTCGCCCCGCGCATAATTCGCCCGCGCCTGCTTTCGGATTTGCATCGCGGATCGCCCGGGAAATCTCCATATTTACAAATTTGCATGCTTTGTCGCTTTTTGCATGAATTCCCGGATTCGCGGATTCGATATCTGACGCCCTACGGGTCTCTCCTTCTCCCACCTCCTCTCCCTCGCGAAAGGCGCGGATACAGCGAAAACAGCCTCGCCTGATGGTTGCACGGGCCTGGTCGGCGTACGCCAATTAGTTCACGTCCACCGTACGCTTTTCAGCATTTTCCTTTTTCTCTCCATCCGTCCACGGCGTGCTGCGCCGTCGGTGCATTTAATGCAAGTACCATCTGCATAATATCTGCTCGTAAATCTAGGGAAACCCGGCGTACCGGCGCGACCACTCTATCTGTTCACGCGCGACGTCGCCTTCCTCCCCCCCCCCCCCTTCATCCTTCGTCCCGACCGGGATATGATCCTCTAGATTTTATTTCTGGACATATCCTGGAAATATGGTAATGCCGCAGGTTAAGAGACGGGATCGCAGGGCAGGCTGCAGAATCAATATTAGATACATTGCGCGGTTTAGCGTTCTCTCGAATCTGACAATCTGGCAATTAATCATTACGAAACTCGAGTTTTCGGATTTTTCTACAGTTTTTGCGAATGGTATTTCGGCCATGTATGCATTCGCTGGATTCATCGTCAAGCCTGTGAATTTCTTGAAACCTCCGCGGAGATCCCGTCGTCACACCCTCGTTGTCACAACGGCGTCATTGGCGTCAACTTTCATTCGCGACAAATAATTGTGTAAAACGGTGCGTTATTGAGTCTGGCACTCGCTGTCAGAGCCGGAGGCGGAAGAAAAGAGCGGCGGAGAGGCGTGGAAATTAAATTAGTTCCAAGAGAGATTCTTACAGCTCGCGCGCGCGAGTGGATGGCGACACGGACACCGTGGGTAAACTATGTGGTGCCGATCGATACTTGAAAGTTGGTCGAAGTGTCGGCAGCTAAGGGATAATACGGATACATGGATAGATTCTCCTCCGGCTCTTCTCGAGAGAACTAACTCGCCTTTATTCAACCCCTTGTCGAATCACGTGGCGGCGGCCACCTTTCTTCTTCTCCCCCGAAGTTTGCTGGCTTTCCGCTCTCCAGGGATAAATCGAAACGTGTTCCGAGAGGAAAGTATTGAGCAGCGCCGGTCGAACAAGTTTGGATTTGAGGGATTTAAATCCTCGCTTTCGCGGCTCGCGACAAATCAAGCTCTCCATGCTTGATAAAGGCGCACAATCCAACGTGAAATTTCGCTCACCTGGACCGGCACAATCGCACGACTGCATAAACCGTAGTTTAATTAGTCATAACAATTTCAGATAATATAATTACTTAAATAATATATAACTTGTTATTATGACCTATATGTGTATAATGGATTATTATATTTGAAGTTTGTGAATAATAATGATCTGCAGATTTATCCATATTGTATTGTGTAACGTACACACAAATTTGTTGCTTTTCTAATAACGTCATTACTATACTTGTTATGTTAAACGCGGATTATCCTCATGAGAAATATAAAGCTTGCAAATATGTGTAATAGAAAGCTCACCATATGATATTAAATAAAATCTAACTCGTTGCTCGTTGCTCGTTGCAGAATGTATTTTAATTTCTGATATATGATACATGTTCTTGCTTGTATAGTTTTATTTACCCACGTTAATTAATATAGCTCGAAACAAAACTATATTAATATTTTTCATTTATCTGTTACCGAAGTCGAATATTCATCGTTAGCTTTGATTTTCTTCGTGATTGTGCAGAATTTAATTAAGTGTAATTATAAATCTCTTTAGTTTTATCGTTATACCGAAGATACAAATCCTTGAATTAAATGCTTCTCTGGCAAATGCAAGACAAATAGTTTTTATGCAAGAAACTCCCTTTGTTCAAAAATTATACATCGCGTACCATATGAAATTACTGCTATAAAAATATGACCCATTACGAGTTTCTCTAGTGTAAAAAAGTACTGGGGCGAAGAATTAAAAGAACCCTTTGTATTCATGTATATTCATTCTTTGTGAGCTCGTCAAAAGATAACAGGACTAATATGCTGCCGACGTTCTTCGTCCTCGCGGTCTCTTCGCCGCAGATCGAGTTATGTATTCCGATTTACCGCACTAGAATTTTATTTAAGAAGCCATGCATGAAAGAGACGGTCAGTCGGCATTACTCCGCTCCTTTGAACGTTCTCGTTTGACGGATACCAGCACCGGAAGACGTGCATGTATTTCCTACTATGCATTATCTCGGCCGATTGCGCCACCAAAGAATTATATGCGCGTGCTTTCGGTAATATTTCCGCTAAGCGGGAGAACGTTCGCGGATCGATTTGCAGGTATCGGTTTACGTGCAAGCGAACGATCACATAAAAATTATCCACATTGTGAACAATACCGAGGAAAACAAGCATGTTCATGTTGATTACATGCACGGAGAATTGGTCCGCAATTTCCATACGACACCTTCCAACAGCAATAAGTTTTTCGTTTTACCCTCAATTGTAAACCTTATTAATATTCCACATAGACGAGAGCACAAAATAAGAGCATACACACGAGTATACGTGCGAGGAAACGCATACATGCATGTATCAAGCGTGTCATGATTAAAAGAGAGTAGGGGCAAATTTCTACCCCTACTGTTCTCGAACCGGACCAACGAATTTTTTCATAAACAAAGACTAGTAGGTGCTTTATACATGAATAGAGTCATTCTTACGTGTTTTTGCGAAATTGGAAAACGCATCGCGCTCGTGCGAGTACATGCGAGTGGCGCGCGGCAGTTTTCGTCAAATGAGCGGAATTTAATTAAGGATGCCATCCAATTTGTGACACGAGCCATGCAATTGGCAAATGATATCGATATATGTGCAGGTGCGAGTCCGCCACGCGACGCGTTCCGGAAAACGGTTGATGAGAGGAACGGCGCGCACAAACGACGCGCGATCTAATTATACTCATCTGCAAATTATCATACAAGCACCGCAACCAAATTATTCGCACATTATCCGATAATTGAGAGAAGGATATTGTTTGTAGTAATTATTGCACAATTTATATCCGGCAAAATCAAATCATCTTCAACGTTAATTATCGGAAATTGGATTTTGCTAGATTTTCCTTGGTTCTTTGAGTAAGACACGTGCGGAGCGCGAGTTTCCTGCATCATCGGTAACACCAGTGCTGCATTTTCCGCATATTTTCCTTGACGAAATCCATCGATCGAGCGTTTCAAAAGTTCTCGGTACCTTTCTCTCGTAGACCGAATAGTTCGTTCAGGGTATTATATAATATTAGTGACAAGATTTAAAAAAACAAGAAGGCGAAAGGACGTTGATGGACGTTGATGGAACTATGCGGCGGAAGTGCGCGATACCGCTGGCGCGAGTCATTTCGATGGACCAGATATTCGATTTAACCGGTGTTTTTTTATCGATTTTGCCACGCGTATGCATACTACCTTGTATACTGATGGTATTTCACATTGGTTGAAAAATGCGCGCGGCTTCGTGCAACGAGTGTTTCGAATTTTCCAATCTGCATCGGCACATTTCGACTGCCATTTAATTCGTTGCATGCAAGCGGTGGCATCGACGCCGCATTTTTTTTTCCCCCTCGCCGGTCAGAATTACCGTCACAACCGCCGAGTTTATGAATATAGTCGGATTGCCCAATCGCGACAGCATTTTTTTAAACTGAAAGGGAATGATAACTAAAGAGCAGGCATGTTTTCGTAATCCGATTAGACAGATAGATCTATTTCGTTACACGATGCCACGAGATGCTTTTTCAACATTTTGCATTTGCTCCATTCACGTATTTATTTTATCCCATCACCATTTTGTGTGTCGCGTTAAGTATGGTCTAGTACTTTCATGATAATTCAAATTCGTTCAATTTTCATGAAGAATTTACAATCCGATGACGTACTCAAGCGCGACTAATCCGTTTATAAGCGTAATCGCTCACCGTCACACAATCCATGTACTCAGCAAGAGAATCCGTCTTCTCGAAGGACGTGCGATATCTCACAGATTCCTCTCTCGCGTCATCAAACGGAATCAATTTTTCATGCGGCCGGGAGAGTCGTGCGAGGGAAGGAGCGAGCGCGCGAGATGGACGTTGGCACCTTCGAATGTGCGATTCCCAAAGCAATTCCAGATCTGACAGCGCCTGCTATCGTTTCGTCGATCGACGGGAGACACGGCAACGCGAATGCACGTCGCATCACGTCTCGTCGCGACCGCGTAGGTAGGTAAAGCTAGGAATCTTGACGTCAAGCCTCAAGGAAAGGCAGGGTAGATAGGTAGCTAGGTAGATAGACGGGAGACCCGGTTACAGGACAATCCAATATTCCAGAAACACCTCGCAGACTGACGACTCTAGGTGCGGCAGAGGCTTCGCAGTTAGATTCATCCCCCCGTTGACTAACGCGATGTCCCCTTCATCCCTCGTCGACAAACCTCATCCTCTGCCTGATTAGGGGCCGATTGTTCCAACTTCTTGGTAAGTTTTACCTGACAGGTACTATATCTTTATCTCTTTTTTAGGACTTATCTGAAAAGAGACAAAGATACGCTACCTGTCAGGTAAAACTTACCAAGAAGTTGGGAAAATCGGCCCCAAGTATCAATAACACGCGTGTAATGCGAGATAACGAATTTCCGCCATGCGCACGATTCTCTTTTGCGGATCCACGATTCACTCGACGATTCATCGCGATAAGGATCGCGCGATATCGAGCGGACGACGCTGTATGATTATAAAGTTCGGATACTGTCGGAGGATCGAAACCGTCTCCTAAGTTGACTGTTATTTCACCCGATAGTCTCAAACGGCAATTCGGTGAACGTAATATCAAGGTGGAACTCGTGGACGAGCGAGACGTGGACCAAAAGTGGGCGGACATAAAATTCAGATCACCGCGCGCGTTTGCCGCATTTTTACGACGGCGTAAGTGCATCCGCCGCACTTTCCCTGGTGTTACGTGCCGTATCCGCGCCACAGTAGATATTCCCATGAAAGTTAATGTCAATTCGCGCGACTCGTTTCGACTCCGCCAGCACGGTGACCATGTTCGCTTTAATTTCCGACGACACAAAGATCGCGCGATCCCGCGCGATGAGCATGACCCCTCCGGGCAACGGTGTACAGGCGCCATCGCCATTTCCTCTGCGTTCTCTCATGAACCGTTTCTTGATCAAAATCAACGACGCTCCAAATTCGTTTCGCGTAGCGACAAAACGAGCAAAATAGTTGAAGAATTTGGCAACTCGTCGCCAGTCAGCATTAATATCTCGGATCCTGGCGCGAGTTTGGTGTCCGATGTGCGGACACGTTAATTCTCGCTGTCTCGTCGAAATGGCTATTATCACGATCGGTTGAACACAGCTTTTTTACCGGCTTTTAGAACGGAGCAGCCTCCCCCGAGCACCGCGTTTGCCAACTTCCCGGCACCATAATTCTTATTTTGCCCATATACGTCAAGAAGCACGAGGATTTGCCGAAGTTCACGAGCGAAAACGCAAAAGTTCCCAGTCACCCCTCGCTCGGATTATTCTTCCTCCCTCGGACGGCAGGGGCTTATTATGTCGGGGCACTTTCCGGGCGCGGTTTATTTGAATATCGCTACGTGACCGAAATGTGCGGCCGGGTTCAAAGGCATAATGCCTGCAGAGGCGACGTGCACCATCGCGACATCCCTTTTGTGCGTGTCGCGTCGCGCGTCGCGCGTCGGTGCCCGCTACGAGCGCATAAGTGCTCGTGCGACACGTTAACGCGCGCGAGGGTAGCGCGCAGGGAAGGTTTGGTCACTCGCTCCAAGTCCAAGTCAATAACCCTTCCCGTTGTGTGAAGCCGAAGTTCACCATGCGCGATCTGCGACAGTCGATAAAGCCCGGCTTCACGCCGACCTGAAGTACTTTCGCCCTTCGCGAGAGGTCGGAAGAGCCGGACACATTCGCGCTATACTCCCTTCGACCGGGATAATAGAACCTTGACGAGGATACTTCATGAAGACTGCTGCAGACTGCTGATTAAACATTTATCTCGTTATGTACCGGAAATATATGGATATGTGAGTGGAACTTGGAATGAGGTAGTGAAATAGAATGCCAGAATTGCGATCTGATTACTAATAGTTACTCAGTTTGATTATTTTGCTTCATAGCTTTTAAACTTAATGCTAATAGAATCCCCCATTCGGATGATTAGCACGAGGACAACGTTGAGGAGATCACAATCTCCTTGAATCCTTCCATGCTTCTTACCGGAGGGACCTCACTTTCTTAAAAGTATCCCTCTTCTTTACGAGGCTCATCCTCGCGGGATGCGAAGATTCCGCTTAAATACCATAATGTGCTTACGGCACATCACGACGCGATATCACTGATTATTATCAGTTCGTCTTGTTACTTGCCAAGTGGAAATGTAAGACGCCTTAAATCTCTCAATGGGCGATAATGCTTCACACGGCAACTGTGTGTTTAATCAAGCGTACACATGCAATTTGATAATAAAGAGTAATGGCCGAGAAATCACCTAGTTAATTTGCAAATTAGAGCTGAAGGTAAGAACGTACTTGATCGCTTTGCATACACTTTTCGCGCCCTCTCGTTCGGCGCTAGACAGCAGCGTATCGA
Organism: Ooceraea biroi; assembly: GCF_003672135.1. NCBI lineage: Eukaryota > Metazoa > Arthropoda > Insecta > Hymenoptera > Formicidae > Ooceraea > Ooceraea biroi. The sequence continues at coordinate 2,215,962 of NC_039514.1, read as the reverse complement.
ATATAGCAAATGTAAAAATAGTAAAAAATAAATCGGCAGTCCAAGATGGAGGCGTTCTAATGCAGAGTATAATGCAGGTTATTTCAGTAATAATTCAGTAATAAACATGAAATGCAGCACGTTTTCTGCTGGCGCGATAAAATGCCGTTTGTACGTGAAATGTGAAACAATGTTCAAGAATCTTATCTTGAAAATTACCTTCCGGCGAGACGCGGCGTTATCTCCGACGAAAGTACAAGACTAAGTGTACCGCATAAAAGAGAAAAGGACAATGCAATAAAAAATGAACGATAAAGGACGACAAAATGGTCGTCCGCAACAGGAAAAAAACAAGACTCAATTATTCCCCTTCACTAAAGCTATCGTGGAACAACGAGATTTCTATTGTGCCCGGTTGAATAAAGAAAACTTTTGTACAATCGCTTTCATGCACGATCAACGCTCTCGATAAAAATAATTTTTATTATTAATTTATACATTGTTCACAGCGCTCACAATCGTTGCTACTTGGGTTTTGTGCTGAACGATGCATTATTTGCGATTTATACACATAAGAAAATTACTCATAATGTCTAAGAACTTCCGAGCGACGCGATATTATTTAATTACTTATACGTTTCAGTTTGCAACCGCACAAATTCCCGTAGAATTTTTCTATTTTCAACTACCGGGCGATTTTCGCGTTTCCAATTCAGCGCAGACTTCCCGATGTTTTAGTCGCACGTTACGGAGTATTTTATTGAGGAACGATCCGTATATACACGGTTGGTGTACGAGTGGCTTCAGTTACGGGCGAAGTAAATGACGCTGCGTCCCTATATATCCACGCTCCAACAATTCGAAAATCCTACGTCCATTCCCGCGAACTCTTTTATTCTAGGGATTGACACAAAGCTCTCCAAACACCGAGCTATCCACGTGAAAAATTGTCTTCGACTGTCTTTCGCTTGCACCAAGCCATCGTGCGATCGTGCCTATTGTCTCCTCGGACATTCCTTTTATCCTAACCATCGTTGACCGTAATAACGTAAATACGTTAATAACGAAGTCAAACCGTTCGTTCGTTCGATACCCATTCATTTAATATCTACATTCCATTGTTGAAAAACACATTTTTATCACTGCTGATTGTCTCGATTATCTCGAAGCGCATTACCTCATGATTATTTCTTCGCGTGACTGTCATCGTTCAGACTGCATTCCGACAGTTCCAAATATTCAGGCTCAAGATCGCAAAAGATCGACACAATCATTACAATTTGTCTGGTCGACGATACTCTTCTTCCGCACGATACAGCGCAGCGTGCTGTTCCGAGATGGTTAAAACATGTTGCACCGGAAGCACGCGATACGCTGCAAAACTAGCTGAACCATATACGCGCCTTAATCCCTTACGGGCTGCTTAATTCCGCGGCGATTACCTTTAGGCCTCAGCCCACCAGATTTTCCGCTCACGTACGTCTATGATCCTACGTCGCAGACCACTCTGCTCGGTTTCCACCTTGCACACACATTACGCGCGCGCGCGCGCGCGTGCACATATAGAGGGATACACGATCAAACGCGTTCGGTACACACACACATACATGTTATTCTGTACACATACATGAGTGTTTCCCTATGAACGTAGGGGTGTGTTGCGCTTCGATACGCCTGAACGTATCGAGCGCATGCACACTTATGATCCCGCGTGCAAATAGCGGTCAACTACATACACATAACGAGCGCACACATACATGCTTTTCGCACGTATGCACGTATACGTACATGTACACGCAACTCGAGAGGAATATGCTGCCGTCGCTGCCAACCAGAGGTTGTAATCTGCTTTGGGGCGTTTTTGTCGCTTGTTGGCACAGTGGCCTGTAATCTCTTGACAGACTGTGACGTTACTGATCTCTTTTTTTCGGGGGAGGCACTAACGATGCGACTTTGCGCATCGTGATGATGTTTGAAAAGCGACGAGCTGCAAGCGAACGTTGATTCTCCAGATCGTGTGTCGATCGGATCAACGTGACACATAATTATGATTGATTTCCGTCGAATGCAAAGATCGTTTTTACTTTATTTATATGTCATTTGTTTGTGCATGCGGAAAATTTACTGACACTCTCACAGATCCGATTGCCCGCATGGAACATCACGCAGAATTTTCTCTCAGTGTTGACGGGGAAAAATCAATTCCAATAAATAGCCACGCGGCGTGAAATTATCTGTGCATACGTCCTGCGCTCGTTTCGCTATTACTGCGCTACGATTTTTCAATTATATTATATCGCAGCCAGTGTGGGAGAATGGTCCGCGATAATAAATGCACATGCATTTCACCGCGTGACACGATAAAATATACTTTGCGCGATCGATGATTAATGCGAATAACGTATGCAACGTGTGATTTGTGATCCAATCGGCACTCGGCGCGTTTATAAAAGATGCGGGCGTGCGAGCATCGAAATCGACCCATGATCTACTACCTCCAGATGGAAATTTTAATCGTTACACGACCGCGCCATTACAACGGCGCGCGCGAGCAAGTGCATTGAGCGATTTATATTTTGACAATATGCGCGATTCCATATACGGCGCACGGTTATCGCCTCTTATCGCCGCTCTTCACGCCATAAATCCGCGCAAAAACTTTTTACAATTTTTCGCGTCTAACGCGGCACACGACCGTATATATGCGCGTGTATGTTTGACGGATGCTCTCTGTCACGCCCAAATCGCATAACTTTCAAACGCACGCGTAAGGGATTACTTTCTGCGGGAGAACTCTCAATTTTTCGTCGCCGCGGTAGAGGAACCGACATGTAAGAGAATTCTCAGGGTGTGCATCCCCAAACCTCTCGTCGCGAGCACGCATCGGTTGGCCCTTTCGCATTTTCCATCGGATGCCTGCGAAACTCTCGTAGGTCCTCCGCTCGATGTCTCGCGGAAATCATCGGCGCAGGCAATGTCGATCATTTCCATTCCTTAATAGACTCCGCGCGTGGCTGATTGGATCGTGGGAATCGATCGGAAATAATTTGGCGAATCACGCAATCGTCGCACGTGAGTTTCCACGAGCGTAAAAAACCACTCGAACATGAGCCGGTTCGCTGTATCAGCGTCTTTATCCCATGATAAAAACAAATTAATAAAGAACATGAGAAGAACCTCACTGCCAAACCCCTGCTAAACCCTTCCTCGTAAATCCTCGTAAAATAGACGTTTCTCAGCAAAGGAACGGCAAAAATTCGGGAACCTCACGGATTAAACTTCGTCGAGTTCTGTTGAGTGGAATGCTGAGTGGAAATGGCTGGGGTAGAACGGGCTCCTATCGTCGTAAACGCGAAACACGTTTTTACATCGTTACGATTGCAATTACGCCCATTATTATCGCGGAATAGTACGAACGTGGCTGCGCCGAGGGTAAACGATTAGATTAGTCTATTTAGATACCATGCGTACTGCGCACAGCGTGCGCCATCATTTGCTGGGCAGCTTTGACAAATAGTGTTCAGCATATATTAATCACCGTTCGGTCTCTTGCCTTGTCTCGCGGCTTGTACGCGTGATTCGATTCGCGCACGTAAATTTGGTCGCTCGCGCGATCACCATGCGTACATACACACGCTCGATGCAGTCAGACGAATCTGACTTGTCACAACGCTCATTATTGTTGCTGGATACCAGCACAGAGCACATCGATTACTTACACCTGCCAATATGCAAATGCGCCACACGAAGAATTGGGGGCCTAATAACGAGCATGTTGCGTAACAGCGCAACGTAATTGCGGTGGAGTGCTCGCGGTATCGAACTACCATTCTGCCCGCGAATGCACTGAAATCGAAGCGGGCTTTGGCTCTTTCTCTCTCTCTCTCTAGCTTTAGGGCGAATACAGTACAGCGGCATCGCGCAGGCAATGTTATAAACGTTTCGCAATTTTGTATAAATAGTACGTTCCGCGTTGTTTTTTCGAACAATGTCCGCGATGCCTGGGAAAAATTTTGTCCGGAAAAATTACTCCACTCGACATTACGTAACGAGAAACGCTGGTGCATTTATAAATATTTGAATCGCGCCGAGATTTACGCGACGCCGACGTCGCGCCAGATGGCCGGGAAATATTACGCGAGCGCGCCGGAGCCGACGCCGATCGCATTCCGTTCACAAACGTCGCCGATAAATTGACGAACACAATCAGTAATCAAACCCGGTTAAATGAACATCCTAACAAAACGTGTTTAAGCGAAAACTTGTTTAAACGCCGCCCCCGACTGTTTCCTGTCTGCTGGCAATCTGTCAAAGGACTCCTGTCAGTTTTTCAATTTCACCAATGTCGTTTATCGCGCAATATATTCGCGCCATAAATAATCATGAAACGACGGCGGAGGCGCGTAAAAAGCTCGCCGGTTTTTGTCATGAACATTTAATCCCCCTTCGATCGCGTGTGCGCGTTATACTCTCGCACACACACTCATACACACGCATACACACACACACACACACACACACACACACACACACGCACACACACACACACATTCAGACACATGCACGGCCCACTGTTTTAATCGCTGCTGCATTGTTCGCTACAGCAATAAAGGAAGGGAATTCGGGAAACAGCATCGAAGGAGGAAAGGCGCGCGAATTAGTCCGTATGAAGGGCTCCTTTTTTTCTTCCCCTTTTTTTCCGTCCACCTTTTTTGCGGTCGCCCGTTTTTCTATCTGTCGCGCGGCTAGCCCCGTAAATAAAAGTCGGAAGCGGATGCGGTCGGGCCGCGGAACGCGCGCGACCTCGCCGTTGAGATAATGGACCGAGGATAATTAACGGTTCCCGCCTCACCTCCGACGTCGTGCGCGTCGACACGAGTGATTTTAATTTCTGTATCTGTCCCGACTACGCCGCGCGAATGATTTGCTCGTTACCGCGCGCTTTGGGTTCCGCCGCGGGAGGCGCCGCGTCGGCCGAAAATAACGTAAATGCAGCATCGCTCGAAATTGGTCGCCGTATTTATTATACTTATTAGTGACAGAACCGCGTTACGTTCAGGCGACATCATGCGATTGCGTGCGTGACATATCGTGAGAGTAACGTCAGGCTATTATCCAGCTTTTCTCTCTTTTATTTCAAACTTTTGACATAGACAAGATGGTACCCCGCGATCTTAATCTCCGTGAATTCCGGGCTTATGGCAATAGTCGTTCGCATATTTTAGTTAAATTACACTGTTTGAATCTCTTGAGAAAGATCTTCGGAAATTTGTCTCCGACAAGATGATTTTCGGCATATAAAATGGTATGCGGAGTAACAAGGCGCCTTTTGACTTTTCATTTAGACCGCTTTGTGCTTCTCCTTGAAATTGCTTCCTCAGGAGATCCACGTTGTTTCACGTAATTTCGCGTACATAGTGCTGCATCTGCCGGCAGAATATTCTACAAATATTTCGCGTTTTTGAACATCGTACCTATGACAATATTCAGGTGGCTTTAGCGTGTCGCGAAATAAAGGCGATAGTACTCCATTCGGTTTTACCTCCCTTTTATGCCATATCCCAACAGAATCCTACGACATAACGACACGCCAAGGACTTCTAGGATATTTGCTCGCGGCAAACATGCCGCTGCAACTGCAACTACGGTGATTTTCGGTACTCTGTCTTCTGGCTGAGGCTTCGCAGCAATGGCGGGGCCCGACAAGCGTTATTAAACCTCCAAGGATGATGCGAGAAGTCTCTTACATCGTTCGTCACGATAGTTGGTGAATTTGGGTGCAAGGTACTGTATATATAATGCGTAGAGCCAGGAAAGAGTAAAAAAATCATACTTCAATACTAACAGTCGTGATATTTTCAATATTGATTATCCACATACGAATAAATGCACTCGCTAATTGCCCTCCTCTCGCATGCTGGTACACGCGCAAAGTCATCAGAGAATTATCGCGCACAGTTTGTAAAATATCAAATATCAATCAAATCAGTTCCTGTTTGTCGAGATATTTGGTTTCATGGTATGCACAATTCTATACGTACGTTGATATATAAAGTAAATTGCATAATAATATCCTGTAAAACTTACTCGTAGCAAATTATGATTCGTCGATTATCGCGCTACCTCGCTGGTTATCGAATTCCGCTGTTGTCATCATTATTGAATGTAACCTTTGTGTAAAATAATACGCGTGAAAATGTCGTGTCACACCTGTCCATGCGATACATCGGATATAGCCGTAAAACTTGCAATTATTATATATGTCTGGTTTACTAGATATAATTGTATTTTATTTTATTTCTGTATTATTTACTCGTATTTTCGTGTTGGGATGAAAAATGCGTGATTTCACGTGCTACAAATAGCGCACAAGTTTTACCAAGCGAAAATCGATGGCAGTCATTCCGCTGCAGTTTCGTTAAAGTCGAATCAAAAATTGTATTTTATTCCGCAAATAAAAATAAGAAGAAAAAGTAAGAAATTGGCAAGAAGAGTAATATTTGGTGCGAAGGCTCGGACAGATAAATGTCATCTTCAATATCACGACTCTGTGGAGTGTCAATTGTGTGAGGTTGTTACTCTTTTATACGGGGTAGCAAGGAAGGAAACCAAGGAACGAAGGAAACCAAGATTTCACAAGGATAATAACGAAGTCACAAAAATATTGAAAAGTGCTTCATCTGTAACTATTTCCGCTATAAAAAATTAATTAAGAGATGAACAAATTCGTTGCAGGTGATAGCACTGACAAAATATATAATATATTAAAGATTTATTTTTAAAACTATTTTTAGGTAATCGGTTATCAATCTTCATCATTTTAAAATTAATTATTTTTGTGGATTTTATGTATTATCTGCAGGCCTTCATACAATTTTGACTTTGAAAGACGAGACTATCGATCACGTACAAGCTCCGATGTTAGATAGAACCCTATCAGTAGAAGGTTAAATTGGTTGTGAAATTCGTTTTAAAACTTGGGAAAAGTTTTTCCTTCGGTCGTGTACATTTTCCAGGATCATTGCTTCAGGAAATGTACATTGAAATTGTACATCCCATCGTTATCCGATCGTTCGTATATTTTTAATTCATTTCATCGATTCGTTGGCGCATTACGATATTGTTTTTCAATTGCATTTCCGTCGTTTTATTTTCGGGCATTTCTATAAATTCACGGGAAAACAAACATTTTGACAATTCAGAGAAAGAAATATTTTAACACAGCTCAATCTCTGGTTATATCTCTGGTTATATTTATCTTGTTAAATTTGCTTCACGAAATCTCTATGTTAAATCCATCTCATCTGAAAGTTTCTGTTTATTAATCATAATTATATATATTCCCGTTAATTTCACATTTTGGACACTTTTAACAGCACAAAAGATATATTTTTAAGTATAATCAAATTTTTGCGCAAGAATTATACTTATCCTTCTTTATTATTCTCTAAAGTTATAATTAATTCGTTAAGACATTACCTGAATGATATTTGCAAGTAGCACGAGGGCAATGACCTCGCGCTTGAGATAGTAAATTCCCTGTGCGAGTTTTATCGAGTAATTAACCACCAGAGAAACACCTGGTTATCGGATGTGGGCCGCACACATCGGAGGCATCACGTGCGGGCCCCTGTTTTCGTCAGACAACACTTAGCACTATCAATCTTTTGGATCCAACACTTCGGTAATCTTCACGGCAAGAAATATGGTGGATCGTAAAAGCAGCGAGCGCGAGTGTCGGAATAATAAATCGCAGCGGCTCCCGACCCCCCTGTTTTCCCTATACGCGTCCGGTCCGATCATCCCCGTCCCACCCGCCTTACCCATGGGCCAACCCCGTCGCGTTTTCGATCACGTTTCCTCCCTTGCCTCAGTCTTCCTTTGACATCGATTTTGTATCAGACAGGTAATTACGGAATCCGAGTTATCCATGCGAATCCATCGGCGGGACGTGCCACGAATTATTATCACGCGATGGAGTCCATCCGTATCTTCCATATCCCGCCAATGCTCTCTCCTCTAGTTTTCCATCGTCCTTCAAACCGTTGCTGCTATTTCCTAGCTTCCCCCTCCCTCCCTCTCTCTCTCTCTCTCTCTCTTTCTCTTTCTCACTGTCTTTTCTAGTCTTTTCACACTCGAACTTTTTTCCGGTTTTCATGTATCGAGACGGGCGGAAAGGCTGCAATTGCGTGGCGGAATCGCGCTGCTATCGTCGTTTCTATTTGCGGCAGGAATTCCGCACTCCGTAAAATTATTGTACAATGGTGGACAAGAACGACCGCACGAATGGTGCGAGAAGTGGAAAAGAGATCGGACTAACAGAGAGATCGGGAAGAGGGTGGACACGGAGACGCCGGCGTTACTGCGGCGACTCGTGAAAAAGAAGGCGACGATTCCGCTGCTCCAACCGAGACGCGATATAACTTTCAACGCGGACACTGTATCTCCGCATTAAGGAAACGTCCCGCGGAACTTTATCGAATCCACTGACGCCGCGTTCGATTCTTCCGCTTCCGTCCATCATCCGGCGTCGCCACCCTGACACTTCTGTCGATCGTCGTGGCGTAGATGAATCGGGAGCAAACGCGTATCCGCTCGCTCGATCGCGAGGGATCAGCGCCGGGAACGTATAGAATTACCTCGCGTACTTAAGAGTATCTCCCTCGCGAGAGGAAGCTCCGCGCTTCCATAGTATCGCTTCATCAGCCGCGCAGATCGACACGTTCACGTCAACGAGCCGGAAAAATGAACCGACTACGAACTGCGGCCAATCTCGAATCCACGTCTTCGGATTGAAAAGGGGACAAGGTATATAGAGAGATAGGATACATGCACGTGTGTGTAAAGGCGGAATTGCAAAATCAGCTTTCGACCATATCGCCAATATACTTGCGTTTTCTTGAGTTATATGATCGGCGGTAACGTTTCGCCAGAATACAAAGTAGACTATACAACCCCACAATGTCACGGTACCCCCTGAGACCCCTGTCGCGCTAAAAGCGACGCACGAATAACTTCGAGACCGCTCCACGGGCCAGATGCCATCATTTCGATACGCCGATCGCGCGTGCATACCCTGCGGAGCCCTCCAGTCCTCCGCAGGACAAAGGGAATAAATTTGTATCGGGCGGTCGGGCATCATCGCGAACGCGAAATTATTTTGCATCCTGGCCGGGCACACGAACGGTAAATGCACTTCCCGTCAGCTGCGCCCTACGAGCGCACGTAAATCTGCGATGGATCGCCGATAAAAGGGAGTCTTTCAATCGTCCGAACGATTCGCGGGAACCCGGGGTGCGAGGAGGCAAGGGATCGTTAATTTCTTTCTTTTTTTTCGGGAGAGGCTTTTTATTTAACACCCAACGTGCGTTTACATCGTCGGCGTCGTGTTATCGGCGGATTGACTCGTTCCGTACGCGGATTCTGCGATTACGCGCTCCGCACGGTCCATCGGGCTGCCACTGAGCGGGTATATATATTCTTTAACGTCATTCGATTTTTATCGTCGTGGGCCGTCAACAGTCCTTCCTCGTATTTTTACGGGTTGTCAGTAAATTGCAGACGAAACGGACGATAATAATTTCTCGATTTGATGCAAAATACGCGCGTTTCGATTCGATATTACACGCTGGATCGTTCATTCGTCCTTCTCTCTTTTTTAATTTTTATGGTGATACAGGCTGACATCGTGTATGGAAAAAAAACGAAGATAAACGTTATCGCTTCATGCGCTCGATGAGCTTGGCGGAACGGCATATAACGCATTGTTGTCTCATATCGATTGCAATCAGTTCGAAATAAAACAATGAACCTCGCGCAATCTCATTATCGCGCTCTAAAAGGACCATACCGATACATTATTGCTCGCAGTAACTGCGTTTTACCCTTCCTCATCGTTTTATCGCGTAGCTGGCAAATTACAGCGCGTTTTATGTGCCGAGAATTTTATGATTGTTTAAGCTGATTGCGCGCGCGCGCGTGCTATACTCTTTCGGCTTATGCTATGCCTCGCCTATAATCGATATGAGAATTTGCGCGTTTATCACGCAAAGATTTACACCCCGACGTGGTAAACTTAATTTCATTGGCGTACCCCACACGTTATTAGTGCGCGATATATTATGCGAGATGCACCCTCTCTCGCCTTGACGTTTATCTTCTCTCTTAATTATTACTTTCCATCCGTTTCGTTATCTCGTAATAAGTTACTCGTCGAGCGAATTAACGTCATTTGCATCGCGTTAACGTTTTAACGTCGAGCGCATGCGGCACTTTACGCCCCGAGTCTGAGCCGATGTAAAACAGCTGTAAACCCCGTTTGCTGAAATAACCATCACACTACAATCGTATAATCGATCGACACCGGAAGCGCCGCTTACATCGTGCTTGGTAAAATAGGAAATCAACCGCGGTGGCCTCGCTCGTGGGCCGGGAGTTCTTCAGGAGACGGAGGGAGAGATTACGGTTTAATGTATTCTCCCGGGTATACAAGTTCTTCGTCGTCGTCGACGGCCGTGCTCGTCAGGGACGAAGTTGCTGTTCGTCTGCACAGCCAAGACCGTCGTAACAACCGCCATTGCCATGTTAATGGCCCGGCGAGCCGACGCGCGCTACATCGCCGCGATCTCTTAGCTCTTCTTCGTGGCAGCTAGATTAAGGTACGTATAATTTTACCGCCTTATCCATACCTCCTTCAGAGGTCCGTCTGGCATGGCCGGCACGGAGCAAGATACCTCGGCATGCAAATATAACGGGATACATGCTAATCCGCCGCGCGATCTCAATCCGTTCGAGTCACTTATCCAACAAGAAGTTAACTACTTATTCAGGACGCACGAGACGTCATGGTACGCGTAAAACGCAACAGCTTCTCGACGGAGAGCTGAAGGAACATTGATGCAAGCGAATGGTGTCTCGCAATTTATGTACTTCGTTAAAAATTTTGTTGCAAAGATCTTTCTTCTCTTTATCCTTTTTCTTGCTACAGAGGGAGAAAGAGAGAGACCGTAACTTGGAAGCGGTGACGTAACGGAAATGAAGTTACACGTACATTTGTCAAGCTCGACAAGTGTATTCGATACGTAGCGCAACTCTCGGCAACTCGTTGCAACAAAGGGACAATGCAAACTAGCGCGCACGCGCGCAAACGCGTCGGCGACGTTTCCGCAACATTACCGTCGTCGGTCTCGCGCGTCCCGGCGTTTTTCGCGAGCGACTAGAAGTACGCCCGGCGTGCTTAAACTCGCTTCGGAGCGGACACCCCCGTTCCCGGGGAGTCCCACGACAAATGAATCCGCTCGGAAACTCGCATGCAACACGGCGGATCGTTAAACAACTTTGCTCTAGGCCCTTCCTCCTCGTTCCTGTCCATCGGAATTGGATGCGAGCTCGGGGAGTCGTTAACAATCCCGAAAGATATTCCCCGCCGATATTCCTCGAAATCCCTTGCGGTGGTGTCTCGCCCTCGCCCTTGGACAGGAGACACGTCGTCACGAGGAAAGTGAAGAAAGGGTACAGGCACCCCGCACGAAGCGCGAAGGTGGATCCCGTTTTAATTCCGGGCGTTTCTCGTGCATATTCAGGAGTTTTGCGCCGAATGTCAGGACGTTGTTATGCTAAGACCGCGTGCGCTCCCCGGTTAGCTCTTAGCATATTTCTCCTATATTTCCCGCGATACCCGTAGCCGCGGCGCTTTCCTGGAGAGGCGACGACGCGCCTCGCCCGCAGGACGCCGCTTCCGCACCTCTCTCTCCACCCTCTTTCTCCTCCCGTCGTTCTCTTCGCTCCCATTTCCGTTTGTCGCTCGCCTGCTCCATCCATTTGCATCAGCAGGTTTAATTACTCCTCTGGTGCGTTCTATTTTCAACTGCTTGACGACGACGACGACGACTGTCGTCGTCACCGTCACCGAATGCTTGTCTCGTGTTTCAGCATCAGACGGACTACTGATGGGGGAGTTTCGAGAGAGTGGCGATATTCGCCCGGCGACTCGGCGGCAAGTCGAGACCACTGACACATGAACAATCCTCCGTAACTTTTCCAGAAACGTAGAAATCTCTTTCGAAGTATTTCAGGTGTGAGCAACGCAAACACCGCGTGTGTTTCTTGAGTTTTGCTCGCGTACATAATCGAGCATTGCGGTCAAAAAGACGAGTGATTGCGAGGACAACCGGCCCTTGATGAAGGTCTTGATTGACCACGGTGATGCTGACGCCCGGTAGACGACGACGTATTTATCTACAGCGTCGAGTTAATCCTCGAGACTGGATCTCATCGCCCGGTCGTCGCTGCAACGCCGGCTGATGAGATCAGGGATGGTTAAAGGCAACAATTATGCGATTAAAATCGTCTGGCAGCGTGCTCGGTGCTGCGGGCGACAGCCGACGAAATTAGCGTTGTCAAAACACACTAACGCGCCGTCGTAAAATAGAACACGGTCGCGTTTATGCATTACATTATCGGATATCTTGCTGCGCGACGTAATTCCGAAATACCTTGAGACGAGCGTTACATCGCTGATTGGAAGCTGCTCGGGGAAATATTTATGTTGAATAGTGGCTACCGACTGAATTTCCACTGGACAAGAATTGTCATGTCGCAGACGCAATTCTCCATATTTTGATTGTTCTTAATCCGGGATATGATTTAATTGCTATTAAATCACTATTACGCGCAACGCGCGTCTACTGTAAAACCTGATAACGTATCAGCGTTCAGGTAATTTGCTCAAGTCTTTTCAGGTGAATATTACTCGTAATTATTGTCCGTTAATGAATTTGACATAATTTATAGAATTTTTAAATGAACGTAATAGTGTCCGCGTAAAATTCCGAATAAACTCGAAAATGTCGAGAATACGAAGCGGAGGGTTTTTGATTCACATTACGTGTGAAGCAGGCGGAACATGAAAAATCCATTTTGTCCGCTACTTAATGTCCGAAATTCTGGTCCACGTTGCGCGTTATCTCCCTGAAGCGGCGGCTTCAAATTTATAGATGCTAGGTAGCCGTATCTTAGTAAGCAGCAGCGTTTGCAGCAGAAACATACGCCTCTCCGCGTGTTAGGTGTGCGCTTCTGCTTTCTGTCGTTCCGCTCCGCGTTCCTATCTCATTCGCTCTTTCTCTTTCTCTTTTCCTTGGCACATTTCCTCATTATTTATGAATTTATGCGACCGTCTTATAAATGGATTTAAAAAGGATCAACACGAGTCGTCGTAGGCTGCAAAATACGTTTACGCGAAGGATTACACGGTGAAGTTTTTATCGAGAAGATTATTTCAAAATATGAAGCAACTGAAAGAATACGTAATTACGCTCGCGGCTACATACATATGCAAACGCGCTGTAAATGCGATTAGAATTTTTCCAGGCTAAGCGTAATTCCCGGAAATAACCATTTTCATATTAAAAATATAACAGCGCTGTCACGGTAACATTTCCAGCATAGAAAGGCTGTTGGATGCGTTTCGCTATCGCAAAAACAATTATCTTTCATAATTTAGAATAACATCAAAATTATAATCTATAATATATTATCACATTTCTTTAATAAGTCACTAATTTCAAATTAAATTTATCAGAAGTGGAAAAGGATACCATCGAAATTGCGGAATAATAATCATAATTTATTGCATTGATGAGTTCCTCCCCCATAAACAGACCCAATATTCAATAGATTACCGCAAGAAAAAAAGGTAGACATTATATGAGAAACGAGCGTATAATCTCGAAGACAAATGCCATCTTACGAGGCCCCCACGCGATAGCTCGAGAGTCGTTCTCGCTTCGTGCAACTCGGACATTAATAATAACAGCGTAACTAGGTCGTTATTTTTCGAAGGGAAAAATAATTTCCAAGTGTAATTAGATATTCACGAGGGAGGAAGAGCTACACGGGGAATACCGCGTTTGCGCGGCGTTCTCTGTTTTCCCGTTAAAGGCGCGACGCATTAATCAGCCGCGAGTTTTCTCGCTTTCCACCTTCTTCTTTCTATCGTTTCCTGCGAATTTACCCGTGCTTCTTTGTGCGAACTCGGTGTATAATGTCGAAATGAATAATTAGTTAATTGCTTCTCACGGTCTCGTCACAAGATCGTCTCGAAGAATAAATTTTTATGTCCAAGAAGAGAGAGAGAGAGAGAGAGAGAGAGAGAAATTCTAAAATTTTCTGTATTTCATGAAAGCCAAGCATGGGCGAGATATGTTTTGAAACGTGCACGTTCTTTCTTCAATGTGCTATCGCACATTGTATATAACACACAGTCATTTATAAAGTTACTTTTGCTGGATAGACCAGAAATGTAAGGAAACAGTGCATCGCGAGGAAAGATCAAAACGTAGTGCGCCAACTTAAGGCGCAGTTTCATTTGTATTCCAAACAGTAAAATATATTAGGTTAACATATCTTTATTTCGTTTGTTTAATATTTTTAATGACGAATATATTTTACAACCAAATATAAAACGAAGAATACGAGAATAATGAGAAATGATTACGACGAAGCTTAAAGTTTCACAGGCTCGAGAACGTCGTTGGACGAAATCCGTAACAAAATCCGTCAGCAGGATCCATTTTTTCACCCTCAAAGTCCACTGGAAAGGGAGAAGATCCGGGATAATTCCCTCATATTTAATTCCGGCCGGCCTCCTAATTTATGAATCATCGAGAAAACATATAAATACAATCGAAACGTTATCTACGGCGCGCCGTCGTGGGGGAGAGAAAAGGAAAACGTTATGCGGGAGCCACAACGAGATTAAAAAATATATCCCAAAGGCGTGCCCGATTCCACTCCAGCGACGATCGATCATTCGTATATATTACCATTTCCGCGGTGGAGTTCAGAGCGCGGAGAGAAAAAGAGGATATCCATCTTCTCGTGGCATTCGACGTCGACGTCTGGACGAAGGAGAGACGGGGAGGAAGGAAAGGAGAAAGGGGAAAGAGAGAGAGAGAGAGAGAGAGATAGGAGACGATATACGCTATTGCATCGCCATTGCTATGTAAGAGAACCGTCGCTATTTCTCTCGCGGGGAGAATGCGAAAAATAAAAGTGACAACGTCTCCTGCGCGTCTCTCCCGGCTCGACTATTTTCCTCATTATTTCCTTTTTTTACTCCACCGATGACAGGTTATCAGATTCGCAGCCGTAATGAGCCACATTTTCGTACGCGTTGATCTTTCGGGCCTCCACCTCCTGCTCTCTTCTCTTTTTCTCATCCCCGAAGGCGAGGAAAGACTCCTCGTTAACTCTGCCTTTCTCAAGAAAAGGGGATTCTGCGACGCTGCCTGTCGGACAGGGATTCACCCCTCTTGTTCCTCTTTGCGCCCTCCCGCGAAGGGATAAGCCGATCGCGCTTTTCGCTTTTTCATTCGGAAAATGCGAGGAGCGACGTCATTCCGCTAATGAAAACGGTAAGTCACGAATCTGATTTAATCTGCACACGGTAAATGTAGCTCGAGTCTCGCGTTCCCGCTCGAGTTCACTATGCTCGCACGCTGTATTCCAAACTGCGGCGGAAAACGAGCGAGATGGAACCGTAGTAGTCAGTAAAATCTGCAAAGCCGATTCTGCACACAAATTTCGCTTCATTCGGTATGTGCGGCACGGCCGGGCTGGCAGCTGGATATATCCAACGGAGGGTATCGATTGATATGACCGTTTGCTATTGATGATCGTGCGCCTAACAGATCGAACCTTTGCAAAAGCATCACGTAGCCCACACCGCGGCGAATGGTTATTGAGTTGCCGAAAGTCGGAGGTCGGAATTTCGGCGTCGATTGCGCATCATCTTGAGGATGAGACCCCATTCTCGCGCGATACCGAACGCCATATATGTCGCGATATATGCCATCATGATATCACAATCTTAGTCAACGAAATCGGTCGATAAAGTTTCTCTGTTGCTTGCAACTTGGAG
This sequence comes from Ooceraea biroi, assembly GCF_003672135.1. Lineage (NCBI taxonomy): Eukaryota > Metazoa > Arthropoda > Insecta > Hymenoptera > Formicidae > Ooceraea > Ooceraea biroi. Next base: position 2,200,064 of record NC_039514.1, on the reverse strand, counting down.
CGAATATCGATTATCGGAGATCATACACCTAGGTTATACCTAGATTATCAAAGATTATAAGCAACAATATTTTAAGCAGATCAGAAATGTGTCCGAAGCATTTCTCGAGTTATACTTGAAGTAACGAATGTTTTCAGTTCCGATGTTAAGTGTCATTAAATTGTACGATGCAATTGCGCTGTAGACGAGAAACAAAGCCTGTAAGTTAAATCAACGGACACGGGATGGAACAAGGGTCAATGGTGGATGGACGTGATTTTATTGGTTCGTTTGCGAAAGCCGGGGAAAATAAAAAATGAAAATAGCAATTTCACGGCGGAAGAGGTAAAGAAGACGATAGAGAGCCTCTGAAAGAGGGCTGACGTGCCCGAAAGACGAAAGGCGGAACGAGTAACGCACCAAAAAGAAGAACGAGCAAAATAAGAGAAAGGGAGGACGAGAGAAAGAAAGAAAATGAGGGGAGGAGACAGGCGTGATTCGAATCTAGTCTTCGCAACGTGAGAACGTGGGGTAGGTGCGCCCTTTGCCACTCCGGGACTTCCTTACCGCTTTTTCGAACTCCGAGCGCACGTTCCGCCTCTCCACTCCGTCTGTTCTTATCCCCGGTTCGATTAATCCTTACGCCGCACTCGACGCTTGTAATAATGGAGGAAAGTTCGAGGAGAGGTGCCGTTACTGGTTAAAGTTCGAGTTATTCTAAATATTCTCTCGGTCCCGCAATCGTCAAGGATTTTTCCAGATCCGTAAGAGCCTGCTCTTGGACTGCAAATTTCTTACATTGTAATCAACTGCAATGAAGTAACAATAATTTCTACAGAAGAAGATAAGTAAGAAAAGCATAAAAATTCTTCTTTATTTCTCATTAACTTTGAAACAATTAAAAGTATAACGATATTTCACTAGCTAATTCTATTTCGATAATCAAATCTGAATTCCATTTATTGATCCACATTGCTGGACGAACCAACTCGACATGGAATTGATTTGAATTTCGCACTATGAACGGAATAGCACAAGAAGTTATGTCGATTGGGTCGTACAACGCGGCGTTGCCGAAACGAGCGACAAATTGTGATTATTCGGCGTCCCTTCGCGCCTAGCAATCCATTAGGGGGACGGCCAGGAATCTTCTGATTAAAATTCACCACCTCCTTCATTCCAACCGTCATTAAGACGCTCGCAAAATCGCGTCTGCACTTCTCGGTCAGCTGAAACTCCCAACGACTGCGAATGGGGGCGTAAAGAGGATACACGAGAAAAAGGTAGCGGCATGTGTGACTGACAAGAACGTCGCGCCGTCGCGAAATGAAGCTGGAACGCCGCAACGAATATGTGTACCATCGCGCGATGTGCGCGTGAATACATTCACGGACGCCACGAGAGTAATCATTCGAGATGATTAATGGAACCCTGCTCTCCGAATTGCGACAACGGTATTAATCTCGGAAATAAATACGCAGTTTTGACACATTTTCTTCTTTTTCTTTTTCTTTGCAAAAACCGACACTCATCAGAAAACTGCTCGCTCATCAAAAATATAATTTGACTCTTCTTGTAAGAATTGATCTCATAAGGAGCTCTCTCGTAGATCGTTGAGTCAAAGTTACGCGCGTTCTGCTCCGCTCATATCGACTCTTTATCGCTCATATTGATTTCACAATATAAATCGATTCGCCATAAATAACAGTTTTCATCGACGCGAATCCGTCGAATTGGCTGAACGAATGGATGTGTGAGAATACGAAGACGTGTGTGTGCGCGTGTGTATACACGTGTGTAACTGGGTAATACGGATTAGGATACGTAAGTGGATCAAGCAGGAAATATCTTCGGGGGATACAGTCTAGTTGCCCGGCGGGATGGGTCGCGTTATGCTACCCTTTGGTCCCTGTCCAGCCTCCCCAATGATGCTCCAACTATTTTCCGAATACGTAACTCTTAGTTGGCGAAGCGGCAGCCGGCCAAATATTCATGCGACCTCATATCGTGAAATGCAAACGGATGATTCGTCTCTCGCGATACGTAAACTGGATTATGCGTCCTGAGCCAGGATAGGAATCCTAGCGAGGTGTACGATGGATAAAGCAGAAAAGCGAAGGAGCGTTATGAGCCGTCTAGCGCGGACTCGAAGAATATAAAATCAAAAGGAGTTGAAGTCTTGAAATATTGAATGTCTGCGCAACTTTGTTGCATCCTCCGCAGGGCGCGGTCTTTCGGATATACTTCACTAAGAGTGAATTAAAAATAATAATTCTCCTTGCCTTTTGTACGATTTCGTTATGTTTTATAATATATTTGTAATATAATATCATAAATATGTGGAAATATACTATTATTAATCGTAAAATATCTATAAATATTGCACTTTGAAGAATCATTGGAAAGATGTTATATTCAGTAGCAAAAATAAATGAACTACTTAATAAAATTAATACGGAAAACCTTTAGTTATTTTATTAGTTATTTTATTTTATTAGTTATTTATTAGCATTAGTATTTTAAGTAAAATATAAAGGAGCTTTCATCTATCTCTTTTCATTTGTGCTTACCGAACGAGAAAGCGGTGCTAACAATGAACGTTATAACATGCATCCGAGTGAACAAGCTTTTATAGAATCACTCCTTGCAACCAAAGTAATTAGTAAACAGAATCAATATTTATTACACTAATGAAGGAGATAAGAATAGAAAAGATAATATAAATAGATAAGATAAGAAAAATTTTCTGCAAAAGAATTCTGCATGCATTACGCCGATTGAGCATTTGGCATGTTTCCGTGCCAAATCTCAAAAATGTATTAGTAATTGCAAAGCAGAGCTGGAATTTTTGAGATACATTGTAGCACATTTGTATGCAGTAATCCTTAAAATATCGAAAGGTGGTGAAATAAATTCTGTCATCTCCGTCCTTTTAAATTCTTACCTAGTTCCTTAAAAGCGGAAAAGGTGGACAAATATTTTGAGTTAAGATTCCATCCATAATTCACGTAACAAACCAACCAAATGCGATAAAAATGGATGGGAAAATGTATTGTCCAGGAAGAGCATGCTTCTGTCTACGTGCCAAAGTTGTTTACTCATCTCCATAATGTGTTTACACATTCTCAATACATCGTTATTTCATTATTTCGTCAAAACTTTTTTTCCCCTAATAGAAAGTACTATCGAATATGCTCAGAAAAGTCTGTCGAAATGCCTTGTGCAAATGAAATACGTCTTGGCTTTCATTATTGCGCACAATGAGATAAAATTTGGAATTGTTTCAATTCATTTCAAGTCTCAACTTAATTTAAAAAAAATTTTCCAATTATAAACTTATCTAGACTTTAAATGAAATATAGATGTAAATTATACAATGCAATTAAATAGGCTTTGCCTCTTTTAATTAAAAAATTAAAAGTGCTAAATGCATAATTATAATTATTATATTATAAAGCTTTATTTCAGTAATTAGATTTATTCCAATTTTAAAAGTTTATTTGAGCCGATCTCACGCGATCAACTCGCGGCCGAATGCACCTAAAAATGTACGCCGCGACGAGAAAGTTCCCTTTTCATTTCCCACGCTGATATGTCCGAATTTTTTGCTCGCGCGAAAAGTTACGAACGATAATATTCGCTTAGTATTATGTCAGTACGAAGTTTCCCAACTGCCGGCACGTAGTTGACTCGCTGAACAATATTTTCGTGCTCGAACAAGCCGATAAAAAGTACTGGGATACTTCCCGTAATTAACTACCATGCGACACTGAAAAAAAAGGAAAGCGGGAGAAAGAGAAAACCTACTGGCGATGGCCAGTCGTACGTTTGTGTCCGCATGTAAAAAAAAAAGAAATGGAAAAGAGAGAAAGAGGCTGCAGGCTAAATGATTTTTTTACTTTTTTACGAAAAACAATGCGTGGGAAAGAAGTTTCAGTTTCGAACAAGGACGGAGCTTGATGAAACAGATTAATTTTCCATGCTCTATTTTCCTGTCGAAAACCGTTTCGTTATCGAGTTCGTTACCGAGGAGATGATCACTGTATAGCGTAGGTGTCCGTATACTGTTGCGACATTACATGCAAGAAACTGCAACAGGAAATATATCGATATCCGAGCAAGATCGAGCGAATCGCATCCGGCCATAATAACTCGCAACTTGATATCATTTGCGGGTTATCGCGATGGCCACCAATACTAATACCGATACCATTCGGCGATGATGAGCGAATAGCCGACGCGTGATAGACGAAAATCATGCGCGCGTATGGCTGCTAAAATTTATATTAAAATTCATGGAACGCACGTGTTTCCTGTCGCAATTACACCCCCGCGCGCGCAGGGGTGCATATTACGACCACTCTATATACGGAGCACACCAACGAAAATTGCGAATACCGTACCATGCGACCCTGGGGATTTTCTGTATTTCGTAGCCGACGATCAATCGCTGGTACCACTATCTATAAACACGGGGCCACAAGAGCGAGTTACGAAATATTAATTCCGGAGAATCCACGCTTCAGTGTGGCATATGATTAAATCGCCACGGTAAAAAAAGTGCTTGCGAGTTTCGTAGTCATCGAGTGTTTTCCGTGAATGAACAAACTGTAGAGTTGGAACATGGGGAATTGAAATAAATTCAGCATGTTCTGAGGACGAGGCTGAAGCTCGTAAAAAAGCTCCACATTCGACAGGGATTTTTAAATCAATCTAAACCATTCTCTGTGAGGTGTGTTTTCTTTTATGATAAATTATAATTGATTTAAAAGGTACATGTGTGTAATGTAAAAACTTGTAATGCTACATTTAATCACAAAAATTATTCAAAGATGTAATAACAAAAATGTAATAATAATATGTCATAGCTTTTTTCGAATATAACATTTATTATGACATACCTGTTCTCGTAGCAAAGCTGTGCAAAGTAAAAATGACGAAACCAGGAAATACGAAGGGATTACATTAACTCGAATACGGCGAGTAATACGGTACTATTAGCGGTGTTTAACAAGACCATCTTGAAATGGAGATTCACCGAAACGAACATTAAAAATGGAATAAGTATGTATGTATGTATGTGCGCGCGCACATACTATATATATATATATATATATATATATATATACATATATATCGTTATCGATAATTCGATAAGCCGCTCGATGTCTCTAGCTATTACTTTCTTCTTTTTTTAAATATCCGCCGACTCATGGAGTTCCAATCTGTTTCTGTAATAACTAGAGTAAACGATCGGACGTGACGTCACTCGCTCCGTGTGCCGCTAAGCCGGAAGCGATGGAATTGCCGGAGATATCGTCGAGGAATGAAGCAAGTCGATCCTCAGAGCGGACAACAGATTCGCATTTGCATAGTGCAGCCATTACACGCTAATGTCGGACTTTGTTTGCCACGAAAATTGATGCCCGCCGTATTATTCTCTTCGTTTCGTATTTTTGGGTCGTAACGACGAACTCCCTCCTAACAAAACCGGTGGTATTCGCTCCGATCGATGCCGCTTTACCTCCACCAGGAACGTTCGCTCCGATCATCCGAGGTATCCCTTTTGTCCTATTCGCGGTTTTCTATTCGATCGGATTTTTGCACGATCGCCGCAGAATTTTCGCAAAATCTCATGCAATTAAGGAAAACGAGAGTTGATTCAAAGATTCATCCCGAAATATCGCATCCCGGATACGGAGCGAGAAAAATACAAATGGAGTAGTTTATAAATTATTGCAAAAAATGTTCGAGGTGAGTTTCTCGAATTCTCGATGCCACTGGCATCATCGTCCATTTGTCTAGCTACCATCGCGAATTAATTGACATGGCATTCGATTCGGCTAATTATTCGGCTGCGCGCCAATGTCTTTCCGCGTGCTCATCTCTCCGTTTTCCTCCGTCGCCTTCCGACCCACTAATTACGTACAAATATTCTACCGCGCCGGCACTCCTTTTACTATGAGCTTATACCATCTCGTACGTATACATATACACACGTATACTCACACTCGCGCACGCACGCATATGGTGCTTGCACGAGGGAAATCGCCCAAGTTCGGGCAAGCAAGCAGGCAAACATCATTCGGGCACTTTGTAGTTACAGCGCGGATGCTTGCTGATACTGATTGTGTGGGATTGTTTATCATCCCATTACTGCGATTGCCGTAGACATATCATGACATTTCCCGTTACTATCATCGCGTTGGCAGAGCTGCTTTTCGCGTTGAACTACCGAGCTTCTCGTTAAGATAGCAATCGTGGATCCGACAATCGTGGTTCGCCATCGCGCTCTTCTCTCGTATAAGAGAATAATATGTATACAGAGCATTAAAAATCGTCATGTCAGGAAATTTAACGTCGACGAGAGTCACAGTTTCTAATTTTAACAACGCGGCGATACCGCGTTCCATTTTGTGGTTCCGACTTACGTGAGATCTCTCATTACGTTTACAAAACTGAGTGGGTGGAAGAGCATCAAGGAGCGGTCGAAACTGTCGCGCACGACGTGTAATAATTAATTAATTGTATCTAAAACTCACCGATGGTGGTGAGAACCGTCAGAGAATAGAGGAATGCCTTCGGAAAGTTCCACTCGTACTCAGGCACACGGCGTTCCGTTACGGTCTCGCTGGTCGAGCCCCCCGTGTACGTCCCGGCATTTTGGGTCGCCATCATGTCCTCCATGATCCTCTTCACCAGTTGGTCCTGAAACTGCGCGATTTCCTTGTCCGCCAGCTTCGTCCAGTTCTCACGGTAGAGGATATTCAGATTCTCCGTGATGGTCCAGATCTTCTCCACGGTCCTCGCCCGGGCCTCGTAATTCAGCTTGATCACGACCCAGAGTTATTAATTAGGCGACATTTCAATTATTGTCGAGCACTGACAAGGTATTCCGTACGTTAGGATTATGGGACTTGATACGCGTTAATTAAACTAACTTCATACGCGCGCGTTAATTAACATAGACTAGCGCGACACGTTTTGCCTGCATTCGTCGCGACGAGTGCTGACAGAACGCGACAGATTGCTCCGTTCGTAATCGCATTCATATTACATGAAGTTCGAGGAATTTCGCAGAGGAAGTGGACGAAATAATTGTTCGAGAAAGCGGATTTCCCCGGCGGTGCGACGATAAAAACCGAACAATCCGTAAAACGATCGCGAATATTCAGTCGTTTGTCAATGAGCGATTGCTATTGGAACAACAATCCACTATTACTGACCGGAAGTAACAGACAGCGTTCTTTGTGGCAATGTCCTCGGGGGATACGCTTTTCCTTCAAAGGGTAAGGATAGCGGGAGGAAGCACGATCGATAAAACTTCGTTGAAACGAGCGCTCGCGCCAGAACGCACCGATAATTCGATTGACTTCGGGTTCACTGAGGTCACCTCAGGTAGAAAAGCGGAATGAAACCGGAGACGTGACGATAAATCGAGAGTTGCCGCCGCCCCGGAACTGTTTGCTCTTCCTCGGGGAAAAGAGAGGTAAAAACAAGTTGGCGGCTTACGTGCACAACTGGGAACGACAATCTTAATGCACTCATAGCAGTATTGACAAATCTGTTTACTCTTTCCCTATTGTTCCCACGCCTGCCGTGTTTGTTTATAGCGGTACATTACTATATCAATTATTATAAGGTACGACTTTTCGAGTTCGACAGCAATTTCGTACCATTATCGTTAAACTTAATTATCTCGGTAATTAATGCGTGTATTGTGAAAAATCGTATTATACGTGATTTTGAAATAAGATTCAGTTTAATCTTTTAAAGTAAAGTAGATATGAAAAGGAATTTTAGTTAGATTTCTATTTACCACAAGGGGATTATTAGAACCTGATTGATGAAGAAAATTAATAAGTGAATTATAATTATTAAAATAATTATAAAACACAGGATGAAATGGAAAAAGAAGAATCGATTTAATGTTGCGTTTATTAATAGAATAGCCTTCTCATAATTATTCGACAATTATTGTACCTAGAAATGTACTACTATCTACTTTTCTTTTTGAAAGAAAGTCGAACGAGTCAAACTTCGAACAAAAGTCGTGTCAAAAAGTCGTAAATCCGTTAAGAAAACAGTAGCAAACAACAAAGTGAAAGAAACAAAAATCTAAAATAAAAATATTAAGTTTGAAAAATTTTTAATTAAAAATCTGTTATTTAGAGAAATGTATCGGAGGGCTCTGCTCACTCACTTGTTTCAACCAAGCAGTGGTGTTTCTCCTGGTCTGCTGGTTCCCGGCGACTGTCGTGGCTAGGGTTCGCTGCTGTAGGTCAATGTCGGAGCCGCGCTCGATCGCCAGAAAGATCACGCTGCCCAACAGGGTGTAGGCCAGCAACACGATGCATATCGCAAAGTTTATGAGACATCCCTTCAGGAACGAGTGCTGGCTGGCCTTGTCCGGCACTCCACCAAAGCAGAGGCACCTCACTTGCCGAGACGAATGCGCCTTCGCGCGCTCCGACGTCGATTTCGATCGCTTGAGCGACGACGTGTTGCCGTTGTTTGCCGGCTTGAAACCCTCGTAAGCTCGGTAATGCCGGACGTTGTCCTTCTCCATCCTCTCGCCTTCCTGTCTGCGGAATCACCGGGTTCTACCGCCGTCGCTTTCGTCGCTGGGCACGTCCTCAGGTGCGCGCATCTGCGTCTGTCCTGTTCCGTGCCACTTAGGTCGCGGTAGAGCTTACGGTATCCAGGACAAGAAATTCAAACGATCACAGCTCTCCTCTCGCGCACTGATTTCGCACACGTGGGTCATTCCGACACCTCAAACGTCTCGACACTTCGCTGAATGCCTTCAGTCCACCGTACGCTCCGCTATTCGCTCACGCTATTCGCTTTATTAGTTCACCACCGCGATCGCACGTAAAACCATCTCGGATCATCATATTTCGCGGTACTGCAGCAAGATCCCGATCGGTAGGAACGAAGTATCGCCGTGGAGTTTTCCTCGTACGCACGTCCTTAAATCTCGCAGGCTCGATCGGGACCACGGCTGCATGACTAGAGTTTCGCGTGGACTAGTAAGCTAGGGGACGGAAACCGCGTCTCCTGGCACACTCATATGAATCCGCTGGCGTCATTCGATCTCGGATGTCACTTCGATTCTCGTCACTGTAGATTTCTTATTACAACGCACGGCCGAAATCGCTCGACTGGATGATAGCCTTGAAGGATTTCCAGACAGCAAATGGACGGCCGATCGTACGCGACGCGGACACTTCCGTCATTTTTCCGTGACACGATCGTCCCCACTGGAATGTGGATTGGAATTCTATAGAGGAAATCGATGCCTGAAATATCTTTTACGATATTAGTTATCTCTCCGTGCTCTTTTGTTACCGATCATAAAACCGACGTCGACGTGTGATTAACGTTTTACAGATTCTCCTGCCAGAGCTGAAGTTATTAGCATCCGATAATATTTTCAAAGTGGCTTATTAATTTAATTTTTAACGTTCTAGAACTTTTGCAATTAATAATAGATAACAATTCATAAAATTTCAAAATAATATCGATAATTAGCTTTCTCAAATTTTCTTGAGAAAAACTAGTAAAAAAGAGAGAAGTAAATTGCCAGACGTAACAAACACAATTATTCATTTAATTATTCATTGTTCATCTCGCTTGTTCATGAGTGTAGCATCAAGTCTCGCAGTATCAGGCCGAGTTTTTTAGCGACTTAATTTAAGTTCGCAAACAAGTCGCAATATACGAGTGTTAACTGGTACTGACTAATGCATTATCGCACAGTACGCGGAAAACGGGCGGAAAGTAACGTCTCGGAAAAGCGATGGCTGCTAATCCTTTCTGCCTCCTTCTCTCCGTTCCCGTCTGTATTTCTCGTTCTCATCGGGAAAACAGAAACTTAAAGAACAGCGCGGAGCGAATTTTCGAAGGAGTCTCCATGAGTCACTTAAACTTTCTCCCTACCGTCTGAATACGAAGCCACTCGGTTTTCCGCTTTCCTATCTTTTCTCCGGGTGCAAGCAAAAAAATAGAACGAAAAGAGAGAAACGAACGGCAACGGTGGAAGATGGAGCACGGTCGACGAACGATAGAAACTTCAAAGCCTCATTCCAACAAACCGGATTTCCGTAATAAGTAAGCGCGATGCACGCCCGCGAGCGCCGATTCGCGCCCTCGGTGGATGTTTCACCCGGTCTCGCTCCTTATTCTTATCTCCTTGTCGTCGGGAGAGTTCCCGCGCTGTTTTAATGCACGACCGCCGACTCCGTGGAAGATCTCTATGGAGAATCGGTGACTTTTCCCGCGTCCTCGCGGAAAGCCGATTAACGCGAAGTCGCGCCGAGGTAATTCACTCGCGCGCTGCGAATGTTGCACTCTCGTTGCATGTAAATAAATCGCGCATTGTCTTCCGGGTCGTCTTGGAGCTCAGGAACGTCGCCGCCCTCGTGCTTCACCGGATTCTGAAAGGAGAAGAAAAAGAGACTCGATTACTCACGCCAGTTTCTCTTCCAGCGGAGAGATTCCAGTTAAGAGGCTACGCGGTCATTAACCCCGCATCCCGAAGCAAGGCGCCGATGATCATTTATCGGCTGCCGGCGGGAGTGCGCGAGCGAGAATTCGACGGATTATCTAACATTACGGAAGTGGAGACGCACTCGTGTGTGCCGCAACGCCACAACGGAGAATTCAATACACTCAGACGAATTTTATTCCCAGCCGGAATTTGTGAGAATCCGGGCATTGACGCCCGTGACTGCCTCGACGTCCTAAGAAAGACGGCTGAATTCCAGAAGGACTTTCGACGTAGAATTATTCGTGGGCCCTGGGGGAAATCGCAGGAAATTTCCCGCTATGTGTTTCCCCGTGTGCTTGCACTCGGTCACCCGGAGCTGCCTTTCCAGCGGGGACAATAATCGACGGTCACGGTAGAATCTACCATTACGGAGAGTGCAGAAAAAAGAGAGGCAAGAGAGACGAGTCGAGAAATAGGAACGAGCGATCGGAGAGCGATAGACGGCTGCGGGACATAGGAGTTACGGATTGGAAGAACGGCAGATGGATTCCGCGCGGAAAATATTGCTTTCTTCGTACGTTCGACATCCATAAATGCATAGCAAGATCAACCGATCCGTGACACCGCCTTCTTTATCCTCGGGCGTGATTTAAGACTCGGGCTCTCGCGGCAGATACGGATCTGAAGCAACGGATCTGAAACTTTCATGGAGAGTGATTTGCATAATGCGTAAGACGGCGAGCGATCTGCGCCCGGAAGTGTAGCGCAGTAGGTATCGTCGACGTTGAGTAGTAACGCGTGCCGCGTCTCACATTGTTCTGACCGTACATGATGTGCAAAGCGCTCTCGCCATAATTAGATATAGCGTCTCTCAATTATGTATTTTACGATTGAGTTCTGCCTGAAGAGCGTAACAATGGCCGTCGGCTACTCGTGGTTACGTATCTCGGTAACAGTGAGAGTAAAGTAGAGTCGAACTCGTACTTGCTCGCGCGCTCTCATAATAGCGTGAACATCCCCCCAGAATTCACCCTCCGTCAGTCATCCGTATTCATGACCGTCTAAATATTCACGATATACGCGGTCTTGCATAACGGCGCGTATTGCTGCTTCTCGACAATCGCACTCGCGCGCAAATATGGCGGACGGTAAGGCACGCCGGATACTAACCCGACGCTAATTTATCGTTCGGCGTGTGATCGATCGCAACGCTTGATCGGCCCCGCCCGGTCTTTGCGGCGGGGGAAACGATCTCGCTGTGGAACAAACTGCCAAGCCAGACCGCTGATCGTAAATTGGGTCTGATCTCTCCTCGCGTCTCAATCTGCAGCCTCACTCCCTCTTCTTCCTTTCTCTTCTTTTTCACCCTCTTCTTTACAACTTGTTTACGAGCCCACGATTTCTGACGTAGAACATTCCCACAGAATAATATTCTGATATTCGTTATTATTGCTATCCATCTTTATTTATTTATTGCAAATAATCGTTCGCATCCCCTTTAAAGTTTATGGATCGTTCGAGAGAACGCTGTGCAAGACCGCGCGATCGCTCGCGCGTAACAAATGTCCGCTGCCTTTGCTTTAAGGATGATAAAGCCGCGCCTTGAGAGAATTAACCCCGATTTTTTTGCATACAGTTGACACACGTACAGCGATTCTTGTAGATCTAAATAAGGTGTCTCGTGGACTACCGCCCGTTAAACCGCCTTGACATCGTTAAATATAATAATATAATAAATAGAACAATAAGTGCAAAACTAAACGCGAGATAAACAACGAAGAATTTGTGTAGCCGTATTGCGATCACCACATCCTTGGTTGCATACGTTGGTATAATGAAATTTTGTCAAATTTAAAGCTGTCTCATATCAATGTTATCATATCACGTTATTTCACCGGATTTACGTCACAATCGACTCACGCATTAGCATTTATAACCAATTCGCAGCGAGAATCGAAGGATAACCGGCGCAAAAGTCGATTACATCACCGACGTCGCTTCGCCATCGACGATCACGGAAGGTTGAGCTTCATGGGGGTGGTTCTCGCGACGTAGGGGTGGACAGAGGGGTAGCAAGCGAGTAGACCGACGGAGCGAAAAATGTGTGCGAGGGAGGAGGAACGAGCTGCGAGGAGTAAGAGCGGCGGGGGTGAGCGGGAAGGGAAAGGGATAGGGAAGGCAAAATGCAATTTTTCCGTTCGGCGCTTTTTCCAGCGACAGGGGAACCACCTGTGCTCGTCTCAGCGACTTTTAAATTCGTACCATTGTCGGCTCTATTTGCTGAAAAATGTTTATTCAATTTCGTTTACCATCACTGCAAGATATTTACCCGGTCGCTTTTGCTCGAACAGTTCTCGCACCACCGCGGACGATGGGAATTGGATGACGGCGCGGGGGTGGATACGACGCGAGGCGGACGGGATAGTCGGGCAGGTAAGTTCGCGATATGTACGAGATCGCATTTTTCCGGGGAGAGGCTACATCATGCAGACATCGATGGGACGTTGACTCGTGAAGCAATCTCCAGCGAGCGCCGGGCGACTACTCAAATGTTTAAAATGTCATTGGAGATTATTGTCGGCAGTCGTACATTAGGAAGCGCGACAGAATTCTCAAATTGTCAGACAAATTACAGGAATTGTGCAAGATGTACAGAGACATCGGGTCACGTAGAACGCACGGAAGCTTTTCTTAAACGACGTGTGGACTGCACACTCTCGCGCGGATATCTATAGAGTAAATCTATAGAATAAATCGACGATCTTAATCATTGCGACGAAAATAGAGTCATACATGCAGGCTGAATTACGATGAGTCGAGAATGAAGTTCCGGATATCTTTTCTCTCTCTCTCTCTCCCTCTCTTTCTCTCTCTATCTCTTTCGAGAACGTGTCGACTTCGTCCGGTTTCGCGTATCAGCGAACGAGATCGCTGTCGGCGATAGAAATTTATGGCAGAGTCGGAACCCTCGAAAATTTCATTAAGCCGTCCGTGCAGCGATATTGAGAACCGACAGCGAACCGATCGAAAATGGAAGTCACTATCGCGATACAATGCATCCGACGTATCGTCTAGGACGTGCGCAAAAAGCTCGCGGTTTGCGCTTTCATGTGTGCATATATATCTGTATGTATGTATCTATGTATGTGTGTCAATTAATCACCAAGAATCAAGCCAATATTTTAGGAAAGTGTATTAAACAAACAGCGAAAAATCGCAGAGAAAATAGTATGTTTTTACAAGAAAATGGATATTGTATGTTTTAATATTACCACCTTAATTAAAAAAATCAAAACTGCAAATAATTGCGATTTGTTGTATTGTAAGATGAAATAAACTTGTCTTATAAGAAATATTCCAAAGTTTCTTCTTCCATCATTCAAGCACGCGGAATTAATATTGTAGGTTCCGATACTAATGATTCTACATCCCACATGATCCCACATAATCCTACATAAAATAACAGGGACGGTTCAAGTCGCTTTGCGCCGACACCAACAAAGTATCGCGGAAAAAATAACGTCGTACTTTCTTCTTACTAACTTTTTCCAGAGTCCCATGTGGATTTCAGTTCTGCGCTCCGACACGTCTCTTACTTTTTTCCTGGTGGCCGCTCGCGGGTTAGCTGCGCGGTCTTATCTGTGCGCAAATTGAACACGCCGGCTGCACCGAGCGAGGCGTGTGCAAGAAACCGCGGGGCCAAGGCACTACGAGGGAACAAATAAAGACAATACATTTTCGCACAGCTGTTCGGCAAACTTCACCCTCGCCACCGCGCCTTGTCTGAGCACGAACGCCGCCGACTATCCGCGTGCGTCGGTGTGTTTAACCGAGGAGGAGGTCGCAATGTAGACTTGGCGACGTAGAATCTCCACTACGACACGGAATTCTCCGCAGTTTGTACCGTGAGTGTGTGCACGTACACGTACACGCGCACAATGCGATATCCGCGTCGAGGAAGCCACTCGAAACGAGTTCTTTCGCGATTCGGCTTGTTAGGGGTTGCGGTTGTGCGGTATGGAGCGACGTGACTGCCTGCGGAACACGCGGCTCGATTTTCCAGATTTTCCTATCCCGGGCGTATATCCTCCTAGAAGGAGGGCAGGATGGTTGCCGCCGGGACCACCATCGTCGTCGTCTTGGCGGTCGCAAACTTGTCGCCCGCGCTTCCGCCCGCCACCATGCCTCGTCTCAGGTCACAAAGTTTCTTGTTAAAGGCAAGCCGAGGGTAACGGGACCCCCGCGAATGAGCAACTTGTCGATAACCGCACGACGCACTCGCGATTGCGATCCCGACTCCCGCATCAACTTCGCGGCGCCGTCATGTTGCGTCAATATTTCCGCCCGCGTCGCATGAGCTCTTTACTTTGAAGCACCACCTTTGCCACCGACTAACGGGAGATTGGACAAGTTTTCGCCACCGGTCCCCGGTATATGTATGTATATATACATACAACGGTTATACCTGACAGTTCCTGTACGGATCCAGAGGATCGCATGACAGTCTTCGAATTTCAGATTTGTACTTTGATTATACTTCCATTAACGATTCGCAAACGTGATAAGTTAAAAAAATTATGGATACTCTTATCGCCATCATTTCTGTTTCTTGTAGTTCAAGAAAAAACATCTCTTAACTTTTAATCATTTTCTAAGTCAAAGTGGATACAAGAAGAGAGGTGAATGATATCATAAACTGTTGATACTTTATGACTTTATTGATCGCATCTCTATCATGTCCGGGTACCACAGTTTCGTCGGGTGTCACGAATGCGGAGGAACTCGCCCGCTCAGCCTTTGCACGCGCAAAGGGTCTGCCATGTGTCGATCTTTTGCAGAAACCCCGATATAAAGCGATATAAAGCGTGCGAACTTGCGCAAGATTTCGTGTTATTAATTTAGCGCAAAGTTCGGAATGCGCGCGGGTCCGATCAACCCTTCATCCCTGCGCCACGCCGTCGCTATGGTCAAGTAACATAACGATGGTAAAGCAAGGAAGTTTCAGGCCACCGATAGAGCTTCAAATGCGTCTCAGAGCTGATCCATAAATTAACTTCAGTAATAACAGTTGGTCGCGGGGCCCGCGTTATTATTACCGAATGAACTTTCCGGCTTAGCTTAGCCGACCTGACGCGATTACCACCGCCTGTCCGTGTGGCGACACTGGCGACCACGGCTTGGCTCGCCGAGTTCGCCGTTAATTCCCGACGTAAACGTTGTACTGGCGTAAACGGTTACTGCGAGAACCGACCGATGCGCTGGCCATTTCCGCGCGCGGGGCGTTGGCCGGACAAAGTCGTCTAGTTGGTAATTGCCCATGGCCCGAAGCCATGCCTCGAAGGGCCAGCGCGATCCGCGAGCGCGGTTTATTAGGTGGACGAGCGTGCTCAATTATTCGCCATAGGCACGACAATAATACGGCCGCTCGTTTGCACGGACCGTGGCCGAATCACAGCGCAGCCACGCGTGGAATTGACTAAATGAATCCGATTCTAGAGCGCGCGAGTCCCACCACTCGATCGATCCGCCACTCGAAGGGTGTCGCATAACGTTGCCGATATTGTTCGCTGGTTAGCGTTATCGGTATTGACGAGCATGCACGCATACGCGAGAGGGAGGCTTCTTCGTTAACGGAAGCGAACCGGAATTACGCGCACCGCGCCGGGGCGAATGGAACGCAACACCGAGTGTTACCCGCGTACTCGCGTTCTCGATAATGGGATTAGTTTAATGTAACGCAAAATCGTCGAAAGTAACGGACGTGTTAAGCGACATCGATTAAACCAATAGCGAGCGATAGCGAATTGCACGTTAATGCGCCGTCGTGTACTTCAGCATCTCGATGTAGATTTTATATGCGTTACTCGTACGCATAATTATAACATGACTGATGCGACATCGTAAATTCATAAATAATTACGGACCGAACATGTAACGCCCGCAAGGGGTTCATTATATTAATTTGTGCGGACGTATTGTCCCGTTAAAATGGATAATAGTTGCGTGATCGATTGAGTTAATATTGTCTATCTTGAGCACAACAAATCGTAATGATTGCTTGTGCCGGTTACGCCGAAAGTAGTGAACAGATTATCTTTATGGGAGAAAATCGTGAAGAGATTGATTTTTTTGAGAGAAATATTTCCTCGAAACGCTCAAATAGAACCGTCTGATGTATCGGAATAAAGGCAATAATCAAGTTAGAAAGCGCTGTTACAACCCCGTTGGCGCGCCCACACATACAGAAAGAGAGGCTATTTCATTAATATATTACGCTGTATCATACTTTACAGTGTCGGGTTTCGGATTTTACGTGCAACGGACGTTCCGTAATGTGGCTTGGATTCAGTGTATCGTATACTTACTCCAAGATTGCTATATTCCATTTCGATATTCACGTCTAACGAAAAATATATATCAAAATTAATAACGTAAGTTATCTGAATATAATCATATAATATCAAATTATTATATAAATAATATAAATTGTATAAAAAATATATAAATATAAATTTATTATACATGCAAACAATAGTAGAAATGTTTAATTATTAATATTAACACGTACTGATATATGTATGTATATGCGTCAAAATAAATTGTAAGTAGAAAATAGTGCTACAATTAACATTAAGAAATACAGATATTAAAAAATTTCTTATTATTATATATCTCACGTTGAAAGGTTTTCCAAAAACAAATTGTTACAAGAAACAGTTCCTATGTTTTTCTCTTTATCAAAAGACATGGGTATTACAAGAAAATGTTAATTCACTAGCTTACTTAAGTGTTTAACATATATGAGAGCAGCACTGTGCGCATATTCTGGCGGTGGTAACGTAAGAAAGACGGTTTATGCTTATGCACTGGCTCTATACAGAAAATGGAAATTAACTTAACAATTTATCCACTTGGCAGAACTTTTTAAGCGGTACCGCGCGGCACCAAAAATTGTCGACATTTCCAACTTTTACCATCAGATTCCCCAACGTGCTGAAAATAGAAAATTATGATCCGGCAACTTTTTTGTGTTTCTCGAGCGTCTTGGATAAATAAATAAACGAATGAGGAAGTTTTTCACAGATCGCATCCACAATCTCGATAAAGTATTACGATACAATAGCTACTTAGAGAGATAAATCGCCGTGCTTTATTGATCAAGCCATCGGTGGATTTAGCCAGCAAGCAACCACCGCTCGAACGGTAATCGAACATTATACCTCAACAATCTTTGTTTCTGTAGAAAATGCCCGGTAATACATTCGCGGTTGCAAAGAAACGAACAAAAATGCGCAGCACAGCGCACACCAATGCTCGATAATACGGAAAAATATATTTCCATAAATTCTCGGACTCAAAGTCCAAAATCTCCTTTCCTTTCTCTCTTCATCCCCCTCCTTCTGACATTTCACTATTCGTATAGTATATCGCGCTGATCGTTTTCTGCATTTTACATCGAATGCATTCGTAGTCAACAGTGGAAACGCCGGGAATCGATCTTGCGCCATGCACGCCATGAGACGACAGTCGAATACTTCGAAATAAGAAAGAATTCACTCCCGCAGCTCGCTAAACCGAGCCCGTCGATTCATCGGAAGTTCCAGCAACGACCGACATCCCTGTACTCGTCGTCTCGCATCTTCCCTTTCTTCGCTGGACTTACGAAATCCCCCTGTGGATTTTATTGAAAATTTCACGTTTAATATAGAGAGAACAGAGATGGGAATGTATCGTGCGCTTCTTACACGCATACAACAGACTGAGATGAGTACGACAAAATATGAAAAGATGTGAAAGAATGCGAGAGACGTTCCCAGCCAAGCATGCTGATGCGCGCATAGGAAACATTGAAGAGCATTTCGGCTTACAAGTCGCTTCCAAATTCGCGAACCGGATAATATTCCAATCTCATGTGCAAATTCCGTCGAGTGCTAGAATCAATTTTATAATTTAAAAAATTGGTGGTAAAAAATAGAATAGAAAATTCAAGTGAAAGTTTCATCGTTGACTGTAGAGTTGTAGACAAGAAAACAATGAAAACAAACATGAAAAGAAATAAATGTTGAATTTTTTTATTAAGCGCTCCGAGATAAAATAATCAATGATAGCGAACTACAAGAAACGCCATTTAGAATTCGCATGACGAAACATTTTACTGTCCCGTTTCCGCGTCGAGGTAGCCGCTATTGAGAGTGACGAATTTCTGCACGTACTTTTTCTCTTCACTGCGCGTTTTTTCTCGATTTTCCTGTAGTCTATGTCGGCGGAACGGCGAAATAAAAGTTTTCAAGCGAGGGAAACCGTTCATGTGCCGCGGATAGCGCTTTTCGCGCTTCGGGCTAACAGAAAGCGTGCCGATAAAGTTTCGAAGCATTCCGAAATTTTCTTCACCATCGACACGAATGGCGACGAAGCAACGTAACGTGAAGAGAGAGAGAGAGAGAGAGAGAGGGGGGGGGGAGAGAGCACAAGAGAGTCTCCTTTGAAAAGTATCGAGGAGCTTTCTCGAAGACGAATGACGGAGACGAAACTCAATATACACGAGTAGAACTTTTCATTACGTTTCTCTTGCTATCTTTTTCTATTAATCTTGCAATCCAAGTTTCTGCGGCGACGGTAGCATTACCTAGACGTGAGCAAATCGCCAAATGAACGAACATTTGTATGTACTTCTTTCCTCTTACCTCCTCCTTTTCAACACATCGTGCAATATAATAAATCGCGCGAGATCCTATATTTGTACGGCTCAAAGAGGCAGATACGAGAGAATAAAGCTTCAAATATCCGTAAATTTATCGAAAAGGGAGGACGATATCCCCCATAAAAGGAAAAATATCGCGCGAGAATGGCAGCAAGATCTCGCCGCAATTTTACGGTGGTACAATGCCGCGAATGTAACCGCGGCGGTAATTCCTCTTTATACGTAGCGCGGCTATTAAGGGCTCCCATTCCCTTCCCCTTACCCCTTTAATGCAAGGGTGCTTAGCCCGGGACTAGGCCACCATTGCTGGTCCCGTTGGAGCGCGCGTGGCGCAACAGCGAATTCGATGACCGGTCGGACGTAGTCGCATGCAAATTGTCGCGGCACGAAATGACAAATTAACGGCGGTGGGCCATTCATACGGACACTGATTAATTGCCATTTACTTGCAAATTTCCAGGGTGCCGCGCGTTTACACGTCGCGCTCGCGGCTACCCGTCGTCCTGCCCGACGGCGACGTCCGATGCCGAAATGCAACCGCGCGTCGCGATTCGCTATTGCTACCCATGTACATGCACAACGTCCGCATGGCTCACGCGAATCGTTTGTGCTTTCGTTTGCGAATAACGTTACATATACCTACAATTATACATTATGTAAGTACAATACAATAGCGTCCCGCGCGCCACTGCGTCATGCGTATTCAGCCCGCAATCCATGATTCGCTATGAATATGCGATTCGCGAGACGATTCGAGATACGACGAGGTATAAGGAGGTTCGAGACGCGATCCTTACGTTGAACTGCGTTTGCGAACACGTAAGGTACGCCCGGAAGGGCCGACAATTGTGAAATCCTTCTTCCCTTCTCGTGGCACTCGCGAGGGAATGCATTGAGCGTTTTCTCAGTTGCTCGAGTACCGGCGCGTCGAAGAGGTATTCGAGTTCCTACGTACATCCTTATTAGACGCGATACACAATAAAGCACTATCGACACCATGCATCCCGCTTTCCATCGAAGCTTGGCGTTGCCATCTAGCCAACATCACGTTTACGACGTCGTAGAAACTACCTGTCTATCGTGAAGGAACCGACCTGAGCACCAACCCCCCGGCTACTATCCTCTGCCACCCCCGGCGGAACTACTCGGCCGCGTGCGTGTAAGTGTAAGTCTATTAGATGGTTCGACGATCTGGGGAACACGATCCAACGGCGTACGGGAAGTTCACGGAAAGTTTCCTGACATCGGCGAAACTTTCGCCGCGACAAAGCCGAGCCTCCCTCTCGAGTCTCGGTGCGTTCATGTAGCAAGCGTCGACAGCGCCCGGGCGCCCGGGCTTGTTTGCCGAAGTGGTAATAAAATATCGCAAAGCACGCTCACCCGTTCACCCGCTCAGGGTAGAATCGGCGAGTCGCGTTAAAAATTATTGCCTCGCCACAACGCACGATCGACTTCATAGCGGATTTAATCTCGTCCGCAGCCGTTGTTGCGTTCCGCCTGCCTGCCGTGTGCGAGAAAAATCCGCGTTGCACATTGAGGCATGAAAAAAACAAGAGCATCCTGTCAGAGTAATGTCCATTCGGAGAGCGCGCGGTTTCATTAACCTTTCCCAATTTTTCCGATACAAATTTTGTCTTCTGCCAAGATATCGGAAATCAACGGTTGGTTGTTAGCTTATCACATTTGCGAAAATACATGTTGCGTTTAGCGTCAGGTATGTAAAAATCGCAAGAAAATATTGGCAAGTTATTCGTGATAACATTTACATCCGTCACGCGCGCGGTACGTTTTCTTTAATAACGGAGGAAGTAGGTACATGAAGCAATTGTCTGCCTTGGGCGAAACGTGCGAATTGCAAGGCAACTCGTTCTCCATTAATAAGATCGCGCGCGCAGCACGAACATTTCTTTCAAAATTACTCGTTCTATAAATATCTCGCGCTTTAGCATGGCAGATAACGAATTTCTACACAAGGTGAAGGATAGCAACAAAGATAGTTTCTTCTTTTGATATCCTTCCTGTTTCATTAGCATTCTTAACATGAACTTTTCAGCTGACCTCGCTCGCGGTTTTCCTATCTTTTCATTTTTTCCTCTCTCTCTCTCTCTCTCTCTCTATTCATCTCACCCACGAACCAATTAAAAAGGCAGTATTCTATATTCTTTAGATTTCCACATTTAGTTTCAGTTACAACGAAATGCGTTAAAACGAAGAAGAATGATGACGAAATTATTGAATTAAATTTAATCTAGTACAATTTAGACAAATTCATATAATCTAAAACAAATTACAGTTTATTTATTTGAAGAATTCATTTATTAAGTATTTTACTGTCTATGTCTAACAATGCGAGCTAATAACCATAAGCTCCATCGTGGCAAGTTACGCGATTATTCTTGATTGAGGGATGACGGCGACGTGGTTTGCCGACGAAAAGAACGTGGCCTTCAGTCGAATCGATTTTTCAGCTTAATCGCATCTCTCTCTCTGCCGCATACAAACGCGCGCCTCAGGTCTCGAACACGATGGACGATTCGGTGAAATCCCATTCGGGGCCGAATGCCTCGATTAAACGAGAGGTAATCAAATAAACGGGATTTGAACGTCGTCGTCGTCGTCGATCCACTTGCGTACAGCGAGGGACGATCAATGACGAAAAACTGTTCCCGATCTGTTTGAACTGCAAAAGCGGAGGGGGAGGAAAGGGATCTAAATGTCCGTGCGTATTAGTCCGTTGGACGTTTCGCGCCGAGTGAGAGCGCAAGCGAATTAACTGAAATTCAGTCAGGGCCGCGATTTCGTCTGATGTAATGTCTGAAAAGATGCCACGCTCAAGGAAAATCTACGCGATTAGATATTAATTAAGGAAGAAGACGTACCCAGCGTGTTCCGGCCTGTGTGCCACAAAGGCATAGCGAAATGGTGAATAACACGATAATTTGATTATCTGGTTATCCGGCGAACAATAGGGTAACTGCGGGTAGTTGCCGCTGTTACTAGCACAAAGGATCAAATAATAGAAGGCAAGTACATGCTATAGATTCTAGGAATGCATAACTCGTTCTGAGGATTCGTAATGCCGAATAACAATCCCCGCACAAAGGAATTAATCCGCGCACACTCCACGCCGATGTACCCAGTGCTCGGATTTTCAAAATCGCATTCGCGTTTAGTGCTACACGGAAAATATATCTTTTTTAATATTTTAAAGGTTCTCAATATATTCGCGGCACAATCGTTATGTGCAGAACCGTTGTATGTTCGGGACACTCAGATTGTTTCATGTTTTACACGGTGCTACACATTTCCGGTCGATTCCGAACAAGAATACTGCAGTGAAAAAGGAATACATAGATCATGAAAAAAGATAGCTGGAAGCAAGGTAACTAGATTATTACCAAACGTAGTGCTACGATGACAAGTCGCCATTCAATTCTATGCGGTCCTGAGATGCACTTTAAAATCCTAAATCCTTAAATTCCTGCAGAGAACTTGTTAATTTACGGAGATTGATAATAAATATTAATTGTAGATAATAACGACGAACGCAAAGATACACACGCATACATACTTTCGTGCTGCTAAATTTGATAATCGATCTATAGGATGGATGCATCATCGAGGTCATAAAATGCGAAACTGGATTATTTTAACTTATAATAAACAATTCAGGTTTTTTAACTCAATTTTAGACCAGATGTAATTAATTACGATCTTGCCAAGCGGAGATAATTACTAATCTCGATATTTCACGGAAGTGAAATTATTCCTACGATATATTTCTACGATAAGAATCTCCAATCATCGTTTCCTCGTTCTTCTCTCACGAACACTCACTCTATTCACTCGTTTTGCATCGACTCGTTGATAATGTAATTCTCGCGAAGAATTACGTTATACAGGAGAAGCCACTCGAGCGTTAATGCGGAATCACCCAGAAAATCAATTAGCGCTCGATGGATTATTTCAAATGCTGGGATATTCTTATCAGGTAATATTCACGATCGCAGCTCATTAATTGAAGCATTACGATTTTAATGTAGTCGTGAATATTGTACATGTATCAATTGATATGAACGTGAATATTGGTGCATGTAGGATCACTTGATATGGACGTAGGAAACTCGTGCAGTATCTTTTGTAATTTAGTTTAATAAATTGCGAATTCTAAGACACATCACTGGATCATATCATCAGATTACTGTTAACACTAAATCATTCAATTCCGCTTGTCAATTATACATATAGAGAAACGTTGTAACAATTCGTGGACACACGGAGAGCAATACGAGAGAAAAATTGTCCATACAATTATACATACATTATCAGGTTACAATGCGATTATGTTAATGGGTTAACAGCTCCGCACTGAAATATGACTCTCGCAATTAACATCGCATTAATATATGATATTCACCGAACGTAATATTGGAACATGGGATTAATCGAACTTAATGTAACATAAATCTACGCCGATATCGTAGCAATTAACTAAAACGCTACATTATAATACATAACGGTCAATGTATTTACTTCGGATTTGGAGATATCGCTTATTAAATGTGTGCATTAATTTGCATTGTATTATAATTCGCAGTTGGATAAAACGTATCCAAGCGGTAGCATTTCGTTTCTAACTTTATAATTACTACTTAAACAGTTTCAATTACCGCATCCTATGTCATTCTTCTCCCTTGAGTAGCGTCTCGGTAGCTTATCCAGAAGTATATTTTATTTTCGGTACGTGACTGCAGCATGGCGCTATACTTTCGTGTATGAACGCTTCATGTGTATCTTTCCTTAGATAAAAATCCAACGTTGTTATCGTTACATATAAAGTAAATATGTAGAAATCAAGAGAAAATATTTAATTTTTATGTTTATTTTATATATATATTTTTTTTTCCAGTTATATTTACATATCTTATTTAAATAACATTATTCAAAGATTCTAAATAGAGTTTGTTAACGTTAAAAATCATTACATAAATGTATCGAGAGGTAAAATATATTCATTTCTAAATAAATATACATATAATCAAAACGTACAACATGTATATGAAATAAACAGAATATGAATAGAAAATCTATTATTAATATGTACATAGAGATAAAATTTGCATTTTAATAGAATTTCGTATCGTATTATTATTTCATATTTAGCATTATTCATATTTAACATTATTCTAGGAAAAAAGGAATATAAATATTAATTACACAAATATTAATTTACAAAATGCACACATTTTCATTACGTATTTATATCGTATTTGTGGAAAAGTAACTTGTATTGTCGCTCTTTGTTACATGATGCATTATTATTACACAGTTAACAATATATTTGTACTTTATTTTATATATATTTATATATAATAAAGTATATAATAAAGTATATAATATAATATAATAAAGTACATATGCATTTATATTTATATTAAGTCAGTCAAAAAATTCGGTTTGATTTTCTTCATTTTTTAAATCAATTTACATGTAATTCTAATTGATAGATATTATAACAATGATGATTATTTGGTATAAATAAATTGTTTTTACTGAATGCAATAAAGTAAAATGTGACGCAAAAATAAAACCTAATTTTTTGATTGACCCAATATAAATCATGCAACTTTAATCATTAAAATGAGAACTTTAGTAACAGGAAAATCTTGTAGAATGAAACATTAATAAAGACGTAACAATTCCCCTCCTTCCTCACAGAACAACAAAATACCATGAAATGCTCAAAATGTCTAGAGTTTATCGCTGCCGTCTAATTTTCCTTTCATCTCGCTGGAATTTATTTCCCCTTAAGTAGTACCATTACATAATGAGATACAATGAATATTTACGTTAATGGAAAGAAAAAATTACGCGAAATTGATGAAAAGTATATCGCAGATGGAGTCCACGCTTGGAAAAACGTTTATACGATAGGACGCATCTTCCTTTTTTTGGTCCTGAGGATCAACGGTTTCCATTCTTTAACGCCAGAGTATACTTCTGTGCGCCCTAATCCTGACTTTAAGCTTGATGATGCAAGGGCTTAGGAGACAATGCGGAAAAAAAGGACGGAAAAAGCCAGAAAAATGAAGAACACTGGCCGTGCAGAGAAGACAGATTTACAAAAATAAAGAAAGTCCCGGGATGGCGCGTGCACGCATTTGCAATTTTAATGATTATGTTCGCCACCCTACGAAACGAAAGAACGAAACAAGAAAGAAAGAAAAGTGGAGCGATAGAATTATCGTTTACATTATTCCATGCGTATCGACTATGCGCCATCGTCACGCGTGAAATTGAAATCTACTTGACGCGGCTGCATGGGAACGATATCCGCCTGAATCATAAAACCCAAGACATATGCACGACTTAAACATTCATGTTATGATCATCGTAATATTTTATATATCCATCCTATGTATCCCAACTCCATCACCGACGCATCTTTGTCCGTCTTTTATGACTCCCCAGCATGCATACTATCTCTCGTTTTCTCTCTTTTCCTCGCTAGGTACTCGATACTGAGCGATTTCGAAAGGAGCGCAAGATGACGAGAATGAAAAAGGGCACGTGTCAAACGCCAGGATATGCATTACGAAAATATGGCCCTTTAAAGTCTCTGGCTCAGCGGAAGTGAGAGCGTTGAACACTACATGCACCTTTTTCGTAGAGAGAAGTGTCTCGATCTACCGAAATAATCTTTCCTCGGCGTAATAAGATGCGATAAAATATGTTGCTAAAAGATTATTTCAGAATTTATATCTTACATTTTACCAAATTTATTTCTGATTTTGACAACCAAACGTTAATAAAATAATTTAAATTCAACGATACATGCGTTTTTTTCCAGAACGCACGCTAAAATAAATCCCAAATTTGATGGATGATAATGTTTGTATTAATGGGAAAAGAAAATAAGAGGATAACAAATATCGAAATTGGGAGATTCGAAATAGACTCCAAATAAGAGTCTGAATCGTCAGATTTCAAGATAACAACCGTACCGTACCATATAAAAGGATGTGATATAAAGTCGGCTGGAATATACGTGGCGGTTAATAAGCATTAGCACGAGCTCGATCGTTACTTCTAATATCGTATCCCACCGTTCTCACCATTCTTTTTCTTGCTCCTCTCATATTCTCTGGATATTCCACAGGAGAGCGCAAATGCGCTCTTAATCGTGCAAAAACAATTTTCAATTAAAGAATGTGTGTGTGTGAGAGAGAGAGAAAGAGAGAGAATCCGTTTACACAAGGGATTCTTACGGTCAACAACAGAAAAGTAGGAAGAAGAGAAAAGGCTGGAAGTTCGTTCAATCCTCGGTGATTTCGAATCGTGATTCGAACATTCTGCGCCTCCTTTAATATGCTAAATCCTTAATTGTGCTTAGTCAGTGCCAATCAGCTTGGTGAAGAACAGCAGAAGGGAATGAGGAAAGGTGAGAGATTTGGATTGCGCTCCTCCTCCCTCCTCTAAATCAGCCGAGTCTCTTTGAAAAATTCAAGCGATAAAAAGCCGAAGCATCGTGATGACATTTTAACCGGATTTCAATTTCAAATTTACTTCGCCCCGGATGTCTTCGGCACGATTTCGCTGGTTGAGTCAATCTAGGTAATATCTGCTTTAATCTATCTCACGCATATTCCCCCGCTTTCCGCTGTTACCCCTGCGCGTGTAACTCGCGCACGTCGAAATCGACTCGGATTTTATTTTCTCGTTTCGACGTGCTTTGTTAAAATTCTGATTAAACCATGTCCGGCCTCTGTCAGTCGAATTTTACTATTTAATTTTCCTCCTTGCGTCGGAAAGCGAATAGGGTGCAGGAGAAGGGAGAGAGCGAGGGAACGCATTACTCGCGAGTGCAGGGTTTTACGATCGAAGAGCGGTAATCGATGGAGGCAACCGCGGCAAACGCGAATTTCGTGAAATGGTAAATACAATCTTCACCGTATGGTACGGGGCTCGACGGAATTTTAATTAAGCTATACGCAATTATCCCGCTATAATTGCATTAGGTTAAAAATATCGCGCGTGAGTTAACATCACGGGCAGGAAACACCCATGCGATAAGGGCGCCGCGCAACAGAATGCAACGCGCAATGTAATCCCGCAACACAAGAATCGCTTTTGTTTTCGTTTTTGTGCACTTTTTTGGTGAATCGCAATTCTACGGATGCACACAAATTAATTTCGACAACGTTGCTCCGCGGGGCACGCATCCGCGACCAAGTTCCCACAAGCTCAGGCACTTAAAACTTTCAGCGAGGCCAGTTTTGATTTATCTGTTGCTCACGAGCTTCTCCCGCTTCCGAACAAGTTCCCGACGAAAATAGATAAACAGGAGGTGCATCCCCGGGCTTCCGCTGATATATACTGACCCTTCGATCCGTGCATTATGTTGGCCGCCTCCGCACTATCGACACATGTCTACCAGCGAAATATTCCGCGTCTGGTTACTACGGGGAAAGTTCCGCTCGTATCGATAACGAATATTCGAGATACAACGAAAACGTAGAAAAACGCTTCAACCAGAATATTGTCGTTACATGGTCGCGCGGTTTCGCAAAAATAATACGCGCAAGAGTAAGTTGAGAACAACACGGAATCTACCAGCTCGACACAGACACTTTTGTACTTAAGGACTACATTCGCCAAACACGCTGGCAAACATGGCTTTGTACCTCTGCCGGAAACGTATTTCAAACGTATATTCAAACGGTATGAATCACTCGAGGGGTGCAAACGTAAGCAGAAGATACGCGGAGCAAGCGAGTTCCCTTCGCGACGAGTCGCGGAAACTTCGTTCTGGGCCAATAAGAATGGATATCCAAGTGTGGGGATGCTTTGAGAAGGTTGCGTATGAAAGGTTGGAAAAAGGAAAACGAAGGCGGGATACGCGAGGAAAATGGGGGTTCAGCACAGACGGCCCAAAAGAGGAAAATGCAGATAGAAGTAGGAAAATTAGCATGAAAGTGGAGAAGTGCCGTATGTAACCGACTTTATAGTCGTGCAGTCGGAACAGTCAGCGAAAGAAAGCCTAGGATTGCGAAAAATTCTTTGGAAAAAGACGAGCGTAAGGTCGGAGATATGAGTTGGCTCGGAAAATACCGCTCGGCAGAGGGAGAAGTCGAGTGGTAGCGGAAGGGACGATGTTTGAGCGGCTCAAGGTAACTCCGAACTAATATTAAACGTCCATGCGTCATCATCGTCGTCGTTCAACGTCGATTTGTTAATTTCGTGTATCCGCATTATATTTGACAACATTGACACATCGCGTGTTACACGTACGTACACGTGTACGTACGCGGCTGCCGAGTTACATAACTTGCATTATCTTTCAATATTGTCCCGGTTACATGAACAATAAATCGATTCCCCATCGCTGTCACCCAGTTTTGCCTGTCACAAAGTTTACGGGCTTTCGAGTTGAAGAACGCCGAGTATGTCACAGATCGTACGAGCCAACGTCGCTTCACGGAAATTGTAGCCAATCCGATAACTTGTCACGCCAGTTAACGTGGCGTAAAAGGGCGATCAGGATAAAAACGGCAGCGGTAAAACGGGGGAGAGAGGAAAAAGAGCGGGAAATGAACGCGAGGGGTTAAGTAAGGATCTCGGAGCAAAGCGCGGGGGAATTTTATTAAAATATCTAAGTGGCGAATCGCATTAGGGAAATGACGACACTATTGTTCAGCCGAAATCTCATTATGGCCGAACTCTCGGTACGCGTCAAGACCGCTGCGCGTGCAAACTTCTTTCCGCGAACGTCGACGGGTGAACGTTAAGTTGCATGTAAGCGACGACGGACGGGAAAAAACGAGAAATTCGAAGGATTACCGCGTCGAGATTTTTGAGGAACTGCATACTTCACGAGCTCCGCCACGGCTGCTTAATGTGCTTTTCGTGTTCCCTTTAAGAAAATTTTCTAATCCCCGTCTTCTGATGAAAGACCCTGGTTAATGCATCTCGACGGAAACTTATAAACGACACGTACATTTTCTATTAAAAGACCTCGCAGGCTCAAACAAATGTGAAGTCCTCAAAATTACTACTCTCGTCGACACTCATTTCGCCGCGATATTCGGAGGAGAAGAGATAGAATCCGCCGAAGTATAAATATGTCATTCGTAATTCTAGAACAAGCTATCTAACTTTTCCATCTCTGATGAGAGCACTGATGGTCGCATTACGATACACCGTCTAGTATTTTGATACGCGAGAGGGGCGGCTTGATGGCGGGATAAATGACCACGATAAAGGGCACCGAGCGTTATCTTAGCGAGGCACGCTCCGGCTCGCTCAAACTTGATAGTGGCGATTGCATGACGAACCTTGCTGCGGCGACGGCTTGCATTGCTGGCTCATCCCGCCTCTCTGAATAATTTCGAATCCAATCCGATGAGTTGAGCCCTCGCGACTGAAGGCCGCATCTCACCAACGCGATAGATTGCGTGAACCTGAACGGGGGGTGACAGCGCCAACCCCCTCTGAACATGCGTGCACACGCGCGCGGTCATTGCCGGTGTCCACGTATTTCATGGTCCGCGTGGCGTATAACGAATGTTCGTCACATTGTGATTTATGCTTTGTCCATGAGCTACTCTGGTATGCGTCATGAGCCGCACCCGAGAAGGATTACTTCGGCCGTTGATTATCAGCGCGCGCGGACGCATCGATTCCACTGTGGACTCGATCATGCGGTGGTTCCTGGTGGAGAACAGTTATAAGCGGATAGCGAGACTGGTAATAACCGAGCCGTCAACTTTGCCGAAATACAAACGGAACCGTAAATGGAGCCGTGTAACAAAGCCACGCGGTGCACCGACCGGTAACAAAAGAGGCAAAGCAGAAATTACATCGTTCTATAATACCGTATAATCGAGGTGACCATAATTGATTAGTATGTTAAGTATTGTTTTGGGGATATGATGACGAGGAGGAGAAATGTGCACATCTATATATTATATATAACGATATGTAACAAGTAATTCAATAATATAATAGCATAAATAATTAATAAAAGAAGAAATAGAAAGCAAATTATTATTAACAACCAATATGAAAAGGATAACTAACGATTGCACAAAAATACTTAAATATAATTATTTAAACAATAGAAATGATATGCTTTGTAATCAACGATTTGAACGATTCCTAATGCAAGGAATTATCAGTCAACTTAACTTTCTTTTGCATAAGAGAATAAAGCCCGCACAGAGTAACGAAGAGAATCTTTTGATATATGATGTTACTTCGACGGATCTTGTTACTGCCTGCGGCTTATGATCTTGTTATCCCAAAATACCCAGCACTTGCACGTATGAGAGACACACATACGGGAAGAAACGGGACTTCAAACCGCTCTACAGACCGAGGAAGCCGAGATAAGAAGTGGACGATTTATTAAATCATTTCCCCGCTTTCCAAATCGATTGCACTTCGTTATCCGTTATATATATAACATGAGTTCTATAAATTCGATGAAACGATAATAACGTCCGCGCACGGAGCAGTTTCGCTCTCGCCCCTTCAGTGTATATTCAATATTTATGAAAAGTCATACACACTGTGAAAGGTTGTGTATTATTAAATCGAACAATACGAAATAATGGAATTAAATCCACAGAATTATATATTGATAATTAAAATTTTAATAAAAGGTTACTTACTAAAAAATATGTGCACGTAAAATGTACAAAAAACTCGACTGATTTTGCCCTGAAATAAAATTCTGACAAAAACTATTTACTGATTTTATGTTGAATTTTCGTCCAAGTTATTCATATACGTAGAGAGATATATCGAGAATAATTTATAAATCCGTACATTTTGACAAAAAATGTAAAAATTCAAGATGAGTGAAACGTTAATCTAGAAATATAAGTTACGGCACAAAGCTAAATCGCGAACAAGTAGAGTATAGCCATCGCGTATCTTTTTATCACATTAATTATAAACGATATATTATTACGTCTAGACGTTCGCGGCACACCAGATACATACACGCATGAAGGACCACACACTTTTAAAAAAAAAGGAGAACTTTCTTTATTATTTTACTATTTACACAGTATTATCTTGGGAGATAATGTTATGTCTGGAGTGATTCCACGAAGTGGAGCCACTACTAGGTATAACAGACGTCATCAATCATGAACTGAAAAATCAATACTCCGAAAAAGGAAGACTGGAGACAGAAACGCGTTCGAGTGAAGAAAAAACTCAAAACCCTTCTGAGACAGACGAAGTCGAACTCTCATGTAGTAAAGAAACCAGTGTCGTGTTTAGTAAAATAAAGTTCTCGTTTTCTTTTTTTAAATGTTGATTCCTTCGTGCGTGTGTGCATGTGTGCATGTATGTATCGTAAACACACGAAAGTAACAATTAAACGTGCTATTTCGATCAAGCTTGGGAAAAATTCGGGAAAGCTACGACACACTATATCGCCCTGAAACGTACGCACACGGAAATTGTCGTGAATTCCTAAAGGTAATTTTCCTTGAGCTGGGTTCGAGCACGTACGGTCGCATACAATCCTCCCGTACACATCCGCTGCAGGGACGCGTATCGGCTCTTCGCGTGAGTACCCATAGGACGATCAACACTATTATAGCAGCATCATCCCGCTACTAACGGAAGTCCCATTCTGCGAGCAAGACTCGTCGCTCCAGAGTTTTCGGTCGTTTAATTCGCTCTTTCGAATTGCCGGTCACACTTTCATTCGTCCGGCGAACCGTATTCCTAAACGTTTGTGATTTTCACGCGAGAAAGTAACAAAAAGTAGAATCTAATTTCAGCGAAAACAATGAAAATTTACGGGACAGTAAGAGAAAAATGAGTTGACTACGCTCGATCTGATACCAAAAGATCTTCTTTATTTCTAAATCAGAAAATGTTCTTGCGCTTGTAAGAAAGGATACTGATTATAAAAACGATATTTGAACGTGATGCAACTAAAGAGCACGAAATCGAAATACAAAAGGTGGAGACTGTCTGCTGGTACGATTTTTAAAAGCCGCTCTGACGCATGCAGACGGTTCCCACAAAATTCAACGGCCATGTCGTTCCTTCTCCGACTATCTCCCTGAATATCGCTCATCGTCCTCCAAATAATCCCGACGATCTCTCAAACTTTTTGCTGCGATTCTTCCTCGGTGACACCGACAAATCGCCGGACGTCTTCCCTCTCTCTCCCTCACGCTAGAATAAAATCCTACAATTTTGAAGTTCTTTGACAAGAACTCCCCGTACTACGGTATTTCAAGATTTAGGAGTCGCTGAAATAAAACTGTAACAGCCACGAGGACGGGCGGCGCGCGCGGGCCCTCGTTAGTCTTCGTTCGATCCGCCAAGACTAACGGAAAATATTTGAATACGCCGAGCTTATCGTCGAGTTTTCCCTTTGCATCGAGGTGTGCCAACCCTGCGCGGTGGCTGCGAAGGCGGACAAATTTATGACAAGCGATTTGCCCGAAGAGAAAGTTTCCCATCTCTTGGCACGAAGGCTATTCAGCGCGGCCTTAATGGACGCGTTTTCAAGTGAAACGAGCAAACAAACCGGGGATGCATTTGTTCCCGCGAGCGTCGCCGTGCGCCCTCCTTAAAACCTCTCGCGACGATCGCGGGCGTCCAAAAGCGAGAACGCGTTGCTATAAATTCCGCCGAGACGCAGATGCGCTAGATGAAGATGCATATTATGCGGAGATCCCGCTCGTAAGACGCCTCGGAACGTCATGCGAGTTTATAAGATTCGATGAGGTGCTCGCGCGACAATGAAGCAAGTAAGCTCCGCGGAGTGTATGCTGCGCGCAATTATAATTTGGTTGCAAATTTGATACGTCGCTGCACAGCTCTCAATTG
This sequence comes from Ooceraea biroi, assembly GCF_003672135.1. Taxonomy (NCBI): domain Eukaryota; kingdom Metazoa; phylum Arthropoda; class Insecta; order Hymenoptera; family Formicidae; genus Ooceraea; species Ooceraea biroi. Next base: position 2,167,029 of record NC_039514.1, on the reverse strand, counting down.
TGCAGAATTAACAGCGAGAACGCAGATTCAGCGTGCGGTACGAATCAGTCGTTGTCAAAATTACGAAAAACGCGTACAAGAATCTTTCAGACACGAATTCAGCAGGTTGATGATAAATGCGCCTAATCAACATGATGAAACATTGAATCGCGCCGTTTGTACATTCTCCAGCTGATATCTCGATCGTTTATCACGGCGACTCCGGCGTCAGGCTCTGGTGCATTTCACGCGTTGTAATCTACAGATAAACATAGATTAGGTTAACCAGGAAATTGTGTCTGCCGTTGCAGACAGGTACTTCCTGTTGGGCCTCGACGTCTCCCCTGATCTGTAATCGCATTGCCGACGTTTCCTATTAAGTTTACGGATTGTAGCCTTCGTCCAATATCGACTTTACGTGACTCTGTAACGTGCTTTCGGTACTTTTTCCCGTTTGACGCGTTTATTTTCTATAGTCTGCATCGGAAATATTTTTCTGATGATCCTGTCACATTAAGTCGAATATCGTACGCGGTATATATGTATAATATATGCCTGCCATTATGTGCATCGCGATGTTCGCTTTATTAAATTTCATATTTACTGACGAAGCTCATCTCTCGTTTTTCAAGACGAGCGCAAAATACTTGTTTATTCGCCGTTCCGCTTTGCGCGCAACTTCGCTTACCCTCCTGGCAACCGAGGGATCTCTCGAAGAGCAAATTGCGTTATAGCCGCGGGCCCTATAAGTAAGTACCTGCGGTACAGCTTTAAGTAGAAGTCTTCATTTTTGCTGTATTTTCTTTTACTTTATCCACTTTCATCTGTGCCAGTCTTATATCAAAGTAAGATTAAGTTCTTGCGGATATGCAAGAAATTGCACGGACAGAAAAAAGTGTGGCGATAAGCACAAGAGTCACGTAAAACAACCTTGTTAAATAAATATAATAAATTATACAGCGTGTGTAATGCATGCACACGCACTTATCGATATCATGAATAATAATACCTTAATTATACATACTAAATTAATATCGTATACATTATCATAAACATTATCGATTATTGATAAGTATTCGGATTTAAGTCCCCGATACATACTGTTTCTATTATGCCCAAGATAAACCAGTTCTCTTTAGATTGCAATAATATAACGCCACTCTTACAAATATACATCAGTAGAGCATGGAGATTTAATTAATAACGAGCTACCGCGCGGAATATACGTGAAATTACTAGCAATTCGACTCTTACGTAATCCGGAAACATAATCATCTGCATATCTCGACACATCTGAGGTTGGAGACCGAAATGAATCGGGGAGACTAAAATTTCTCTCTCGTATCAGTCCAGCTACATCTCATCCGGCCTTACCCTTCACCGAAATTAGCCGTGGATGGCATCCGAAACGAACGGCGAGTGTTCACCCGACTTGGGTCGTTTCTCTTGCCGTTCGCCACTCGTATCTCCCTTTTTTTCTTAACGAGCAAACCTACATTCGCGTCATACTACCAGTCGGGCAGATCGTTCAAATCTCGAACGAGTGCACACTCGGCTGGTCGTTTCGTTGTGAGGTGGTACGCGCGGGATTATGGGGGCGGAATAGTTAATTAAGTTTCTGGCGGTCACGGGGGAGAAGCGACCGCTCGGGTGAATCATGCCAGGTGGCAGAGTCAAGGGGCGAGAACGGGGAGAGAAGCGAGGGAGGAATCACCGGTAGCTTCTGCCGGGACGAGCTGCGGGGATGTATGAGATACGTGCAGCTCGTAATTACGATCCGCCACCTTCGCCATCGGGTTTAACTGGTTGGTAAATAAAATCGGCGACAGAGCCCGTGAATGTCGCCTGTCGGCGCTTTGTGCATGCCGCCATTTAATGACACAGTATTTTTATTCCGTCGTCGATTTTTTACCGAACGCGATCGTCGCAATTCGTGCAAAAATCACGCCAGACAGGTGTTTTCAGTCACGAAAAGACGAATAATCATATACGTCCTGATTAACAGAAGAATTATAGTATCAATATAGACACAATTATAACAATTGTATTTATTCAATTTCACATGCATATGATGTATAAAGCATCATGGTGTCTTTGTATCCTTTCATTGTTTCCCTCGAGAAACATTTATCGAATAAACAATTAAATTCATATTATTGAATTTCGGAATTGCCGATTGTACGAAAAAGTTTCTTCATTTATATAATATAATCTCTACGGTAAGAAGTCAAAATCGCACGGAACTGTCTGAGAGACATAATGAACGGTCGCGGTACGGTGAAATTAAATTGCGAGTAGAATTGCGGTGATTGGCCCCGCAGATTTCATAGCTAAAGCTCCGGCTATTTCTTAACCCGAATTAGAGAACCTGGGCCCATGAATAAATTCAACCCCGAGAACTCGTACGAATTTAACAGTCGTCGCCTCGAATAATCTCAATGAGGCTGCTCCTGCCGGGGTAGGGCGCAGCATCGAAGCGACAGGCCCTCATTATTATTCTGTTAGTACGCGTCGAGACGACGCTAAGCGAGTCCAATTAAGTGCAATCGAGTGCGCGGCACGCGCATTGGTATACACCGGATAAAACGTTCACGCGGAATACTATGTCGAAGTCCCGGGAATACGATCCGCGCGAAAGCTGCCACGAGATCCTTCGCATTGACGACACTCGGAGTGCTTCGATATCTCGGAGCACTTTGCACATACCGGGCGTTTGTAATTCAGGTATCTCTCGAGAATTACTATTGATATTCGCACGTTAGATGCGATTGAAACACGTACGTGTACTACTACTCTCTTCGATTCTTGTGCTCAACTATAACGAGAAATAGAAAATTACTCGCAACTTTCACAATGTGGAAATGCGTAATATCTTATACGTGCAGCGAGATGTACAACGTACGTGCTCGGCGTAAGTTTCGTGCACGGAAAACGTGTGCAGCGCGTAAACATCTGAAATTTCAACATTCTAGTCGCATTTAGAGATGAACACAGAGAAAATTCTGAATGGAAGAGAAGAGTAAATATGTGCAACCAACATCGTAAACCTAAAAAAATAGGGTTTTTCATGATACATGAGTGCAACCGAATAAATTCCGTACTTCTCTATGCTACGTATAAAACAATGTCAAAAATATTAAAATATTAATAAATAGACTCCACTCTCTCTCTCGCTGTATTAAAAATGTCCATCAGTTCCAGTGATCGATCTACCAAGGAACATCGTCATAGAAAGAACCTAACGAAAAGCCGGTGATATTAATAGCCAGTTGTAATTACATTTGGCACACGCGATAAGCCGAAGATAGGAGGTTCCCGATCCGTAAGCCAGAGACCAAATCAGATTACCATACCTCAAGTATTTCCCGTAAGTCGCTCGCCGGTACATACTCGTCCGCCAACCCCTTTGTAAGCCTAAGTAGCCATAACTTAGTCTGCCGACCATATCAGTCGGCAATATCCCGGTAATAAATTAAATCAACGAAGATAATCCAGATAGAGTCCACGCTCTATAGGGTTGTTCGAGAGCCGATATCATAATGGATCATGTAGCACCTACGTGTAGCATCCTATATAACTTCCTCTCTCTCTCTCTTCCTTTCTCTCTCTCTGCCAACTCATTTCCTGGCTTCGCAGTGTAGCGATCTGCACATCTTAAACAAGCGTATATAGGTTTCAAGATGAGAAAAGCATCGAACAAGACCTCTTTGCTCGAGGAAATAAAGCCTCGACTAAACGGATATTGATAACATAATCAAACTGTAACGTGCTGCAAGTGCACATTTTACGCTTCCGCGTGTCGTATCCCGTAAAAATTTTCTCTTCCTTTCTTAGGCTGCTCATTGCACGTATTCATTCTCCTATAAGATCATCCCATAAAATCATCCCATAAGATCGTGGGAATGTATTTCCGTAATATCTTCATCTTGCGGACGGGCGGGCCATCATTTTCGCGCATGTAAGCATTTCACGTGCTTTTCATTTCCGCCGCATAATGCCGCGATGGCACTTCAAAACAGTCATCGACTCGCTGTGCACGTTTCTTTGCGCCGATCTGCAAGTATAATAGCGAAATAACTCGGTGTGGTTTTATGGGACGCCACATCATAGCGCGCCACGGGATTGTCTTGTATTCTCGAGAGCACGCGCTTGTCTCCTATTATCGCGCCTACGAGTGAGCTTTTACAAGTACGTTTTCGAAATCACGATCGCACACGCGACATAAATCAGTCGCTATAAATATCAGCGAAGTGTCTTTTACTGTTAGATCGATGTGCTTTTCATTAAAAAGCGCCCTTATTCATGGAGAACAAGCTTTATGGAATTCAACGTCGATTGTCAATGAGAGACGAAAGAATCATGAAATAAACAACATCAAATGTTCAAATGACGCACCGAAATGATTCTGAGAAAATCCAGAACGCGAGGGCGAGAGATACGATAGCCGTGGAAAAACTTTGCCGGAAACGCAAGAAGTAAAGAAGGGCGTTACGCTAAGGACATTTCCTATTACGTTCTCTTTGTATTTAATTTAATGGAAAATGTACATAGGAGAAAATAATTTATGAAAGATTGAACGTAATTACGTACTCTTAGAGACCGAAAACTCTGATGAGATTGCACGGCGACTTATATTTTGTAACCGGAAACGGCGCGCGGCAAGAAGGAAAGGGCGACGCAGGAAAGTTTCTCGTACGAGGACGAATTAAAAAGTTCTCGGGCGATGGCGGGGTCGGAGATCGAGATGTGAGGGCGAGGAATGACTCTTTTTGCGCGAAATGAAATGAGATCTATATACGGCAGATGGAAAGCGGTTTCGCGAGAAAGTTTTTATTGGACCTAGTAGCGAGATACGGTACAACAGTTATCTGCGGGGCACGGGGAGAGGGTGCCTTACGGGAATTGTCTTGGTTGTTTCCTGATCGACGACGATCGATGTCCTTTCGCTTGTGCATTCGCACAATTAAAGCCGAACAATTTCGCACGCGTGACAGATTCAATTTGCACCTTTGATTTTCGTGTTACAACGCGAAAGAAGTACGACGTGATGAGTACGACGTGATGAAACGCGCACGAGCAAAGATTAAACGCAGCTTGTCAGATGCATTTGTGATACGCCATTTGTCCCAACCAACGGGGAATTGGTACTTCATTTTTAAGCGATTGCATTTTCACCTTTCAATCGCAATCGTCATTAAGACCGCCTTCAGCAAAATGAACGACGCTCGTCGAAAGAATCACGACACCAAAGTCAATTTTTTTTCTCCGTCCTCGTAGGCGTTGGTACGCGGTATTTTCACGGAGTGGAAGAGCTTTTGATCTGAGAGTACGATGCCAAGGCGCGGACGGAAGAAGGAAGGCGTATGCCATTAAAATCGCATTCATTTATTGAAGTCTCTCTGGAATCAACCTCTTTTCTTCCACTAAAAGCATAGATATCGTGAAATGATGTTATCCATGTGCGCGCACACACCAAAAAATCGATCGACGAGCCCGCTGGATTCATAAAACCATCATAAATATGTTCTTGAGATTTTACCAAAATATTAAGTCATTTGATATATTGATATATTTGGTATTATAAACATTGTATAGGTCGAGTTTTGCGAGAGTCCTTCTCGTTACACACTAATTGATTTGTAAAATGAGGAATTTTACAAAATAATGAAGATAACACAGACACTACGACGTTTCGTACTATTATGTTTTTTTCTATTCATCGTATACACGAAATAATTAACAAGTAGGACTGTGAGGTAAAACTACGTTCAATTTCGTACGGACGATATCAGGGTGTACCTACACGCTCCGGGGAAGAGATAATAGGTCTCCTTGGGATGTCGTGCAACCTCTCGATGGTAATATAATACATCCGGATGATTTTCGACCACTTCCCTCCTATCATACCTCGTCGACGACGTGGAACAAAGGAGATCCGCAGGCATTGTTTCACCAATTACAAGGGAATGGAAACGGGACATCTCCCACCGGCAATGTAACCTCATAATGACTTGCATTTGAAGTACTTTGTAAGCCATAGAGCGACCGCTGTCACACACTGTCGTATCCCGCGTGCGTACAAATCCGTTTTCCAATAATGATAATCTACCGACACGAACGTCGCGGCCGTAAATGTGTTTTCTGCTCTATCCTTCAGATCTGATGAACATTCACCAGCGTAAAACGCCAATTTCGCTGAGTCTGCTTTATGCAAAATGAATAATCGTGTGTACAAGTATGCGTGTATTTTAAAATGCATTAGGTACTTGTGTTGTTATATGAGTTATGTTGTTATACTACTCGCTTATTTAACGGTCCAATAAATAAATTCTGGAAGCTGACGAAACTTTTGAGGATTCTCGTAATTTAAATAATTAAGAATATCACTACGTAAACCTGAGAACGCTAAATGCGCTGCACTTTCATTACTCGATTTATACATAAGAGATTATCATTTCCCGGTGTCGCCTAGCATTTTGTTTCAGTTTAAGAACGCGTATTTCGTACGTGATATAGTACAGCGTAATGTTTCGCCATGCACGTTATGTCGTGTTAATTTTCGGAGTTAATGCGGTATAACGTAATCCCGCTTACAGGCTGTATTTAAGACGCATAATGCAGGAGAGGATGAACGTTTTACTGCAAAGAGAGAAAGAGAAGCTCGTTCTATTTTGCCTCAAATTAAACTTGCGTTTTTTTTACATTTCCATAATCGCAAATTCATAATTTCCTACAAAATACACGCTTTTACCCACTTGTCAAATATTCAAGCGCAAATAAGATCAAGTATAAATAATAAAAACTGAAACTAAAATATTCAATTTTCCTACCAACTTCTGTCGCACATATGCACATGATAAATTAGTATTGCGCTGCTAATGCATCGGAAAACTAATTTTATAACTGTAATACACGTCCCACTCTTAAACCGATGGTCCCTAACAAATCCTGGCATTAGCGTCACGGAATAATCTTTTGAGCCATCCAGCGGTTTCTAACCGACTAGCTCTAATTTATCCAGATTTACTTGGTACGTGGCGCTTTTTAATCCCAAACAAACCGTATGTGCTGACAGACGGTTCTCGTTAAATATTGCGTGAGGAATTTATTCGACGCTTTCTCTTTTAACCGAACACGCGCGCGCAAGGTAATCTGAAATAAAGTCGTAAATAAAATAATAAATATGCATCTCGTGTGCGCTTCAATCGCGACTCCGTAATCGCAATTAAATCACAAATGACACTGCTTTTATTCCGACGTGGAGTAATGCGCTTTTATAACTGGCAGAATTTGTATTTCGTGCAAACACTTGCGGCCGCTTTCCCATACTAAAGTTGATGTAAATAGCTGGCTCCACCGAAAATACCTCAACGTCCGCGCTTTCAGGCAGGCTTGAAAATTCAGCACGCATTATTCAAATACCGTGCGAGGTAAGGGCACTCGGGCGGACGAAGACGAAGAGGCGATCACGGCGAGTTAAGAGAAATTTGCCGGGAATGAGTCACGAAATAGCTGTCGGCCACAGTTACCGTCGTAATTTTCCTCGTGGCCGTGATAAAGTTTATCGAGCGTAATCCTGAAAGATTCATGAACGACTCGTTCGGTGCTCTCCTCCACTCTACGTATACAAACATGACTTTCCGATCTAACGTCCGCCGAAGCAACGCATCGACAAGCCACCCCGTTGTGCTCGCGTGCTTACTCAGAAAATATTGCTACAAAGTTGTTACTTCCGCGCAAGCATCGATGACACCGGCGGATTCAATTTTTAGAAATTTCCGTGTAATTTCTGTGCCGACGTGCCATCGCAGTCACGGCGTGTCGTGCGTGTTGCGTTTATCCCACTGGAAAAATTCCGCGCGCGCAAAACCTGCCGCGGTCCGCATACCAAATCTCCCTTTTTCTCCCTATTCGCCATAGTTATGCTGGCGCGCGTTACCAGATGCATTGCCGACGAACGCACGAATTGTTATTCATGTGATAGAGAAGACCGTAGCTCGTAAGGTAACGCGTCGGGCCCGGTATATCTCCGTATCCACACCTGGGTATCTCAGTTTTGTCTGTTGTTGCGCTTACCCGTCTTTTCCTCCCACGACGCGACGAGAAAGAAGGCAAAAAAGATGGAGCGTGATGCGCGTACGAGGGAAAACCGGCAAAACGGAAGGCAAAGAAATTTTGCTCGCCCTTCCGAAGCTGCGCCAATCTCGATCGTAGCAGCTCCATGCAGCGACGCGTTGCTCGTTCTGCCATTTCTCGTGAATATATAAATTTCGTGTCTAGTGGAAATTGCTCGCGTCTTCTCCCTCCCTGCGGGCCCTCTCTCGTCTTTCTTACCTCGGTACTTCGACCTGAGCGTGACAAAAATGAATAAAGCGCACCTTGTGTCGTCGCAAACCGTTCCCGAGTTCAAACGTTCCAGATGCACTGATTAAAATGACACGCCTCGTTAAGTAAGTTTTTTCACGTTCTGACCGGCGCCTCTGTCGTTGGAAGTCAACTAGAAGGAGAAGAAAAACGCATAGCAATGCATAGTGTATTAAAATTTCATTACGGTTATGCCGGGTTGTTAAGCCGGGCTTTTTAATCATGGCTCATCAGCGGAAAATGAACCGGAGTGTGGGGTGAAGCAATTACGTCTTATGGGGCCCTTGAGGGATCCAATTCAACGGAACAATGCGACAAGATCCTCCGGGATTTGACGTGTTCGCGACTATGCGAAATGTGGAAATTAACGTGCCCAAGTTCGAGATTGACCGGCGCGGGCGTAGCGACAGTTGCAATGTCCCGTCGGGTAAATTCTACCCCTCGAAAAAGAACGGGATGGTTAAATGTTAGACATCACCGACAGTTCGCTGGAAGTTAACGTATTTTATCCCGCAGCACCGGGCTGGCAAAACTTACTAGTCGGACTAACACGTCGGTACGCCGGTCGGAATATTAACGACATGTGAAGTAAAACAGTTTACAGTGCCCGGCATGCATATAATTACGACAGCGTCTAGTTTACCGTAGCATTCGCGGGCAACAACGATGAGCAACTAATTAGCAACTTTGGTGGACGGTCGTGTCTACGAACGTACGAGTACGATGGTGAACGAAGGGCGGTAAACAGGTGGAGCAGAGAGACAGAAAGAGAAAGAGGGTGAGAACCGGTGACGCGGATGTCGGGGATGTGTGATCGCCTGAAGTGGTATGCGCGCTCCCCGCGCATACAAACATTCATTTACAATGGAGGATGTAAATTGTGGCGCAATTAAGTTAACAGTACGCGCATTCAAATAACATTCACCGCCGCACGTCACTTCGGGTGACACGGCGACAGCGATAATTACTGCAATCAGCTAAAATCGAACCAAAACGCTGAACTTTCGACGGCGTGCACACCATAACAGGCGAATAAACAATAATTATAAACAATAATTACCTCTGAATGAAATAATTGTTCTCTCTCTTTCAAAAGATGATTTTCCACAAACCGAAACACGAAGACATAAGAACTGTTTGCATGGCTCAAATGTAGCATATACGCTTAAAGAAATGTTCTTCTCTGTATCGCGAGTGTCCCAGGAGATGTCAAGACGCAAAGAGATGCGAGGAAGAATACGCGACACGATAGTCGACATCCCACTTGATCGGACAGCTCCAAGAGTATCTCGGGGACTAGAAGAAGGCGAAGGTAAAAGACATCGATAGTCGATAGCCGACTATTCGCAACTCACAGAAAGTTGCTGCGCGCGGAGATACTGCGGGACAAGCCAAAAAGACAGTGTGACACCGGTTGTTACGTACTTGGTCCGACCGCTCCTTACACCATGGCATGAGGAAGTAAAGAGTCAAAGTGCTATAGCGGACAGGGTCGGAAGGGAGAGGGGCGGGCAACAGTTCTGGAGAATAGCCTCGCATTTGGTTACCCGGACTGGGACCATGAATATCTATCGGCTCGGGGGTTCGACACTCCTCCTGCAGGATGCATGTACGCGGGTATCAAGGGTCTCGAGTACGTATTAGAATGGTATTCAGTTTGCGCCCTGCTCGTTCACATACAATACCCTCAATCGTCGGTCGAATTTCGCGCGGTCCTATTTTCTACGCTCCGTGATATCGAACGCATACGGCAAGTGGAAGAAAACGAAGTGAGCGCGAGCGTGTGCGCCGCGGGACCGAGCAGCATTTTGTCGATATTCGAGAAAACGCGATGCTCCCCATTTCCCCACTCACGACAACGCACCTATAAAAGAATTGTGTACTTTCGTCTCGTATCTCGTTTCTTCGTCTTCTTCGTGTAACCATGGACCGGAATCGCAGGCTGGACCGGGGAGAACACAGAAATTCAGACGTCATGGAATTAGCGATCATCGCGCGTAATGCGCTCGCCCATAATGCCTCCAGAGAATCGAATGCGATTTCACAAAGGGTCAAAATATGCTAAAGGATGCGCTTGTTTGTCTGCTTTTTTTCTGTTTTTTTTTTAAGATCGTTTTAACGATTGAATGACCAAATTGATGGCTCCGGTGAACAAAAGGCTCAAATTTATTCCACTCTGCGAAGCATATGGTATACAGCTCGCGCGTCCTACTTTGGATAGACCTGAATCACTTTGTTTCAACGAGCGGCAATCGATCTATTGGGTGACTAAATAAAAATTAGTCGGTCTCATAAAATACTTGAGACATGTTGCTTATAAAATATAGAAAATATTCGACACGCGAGGAATAAATTCAGTCTATTTCAATCTATTATTTCCGCTATGAGTCCATCAAGTATGCATTATTATTATATCGATGTGCTATCGATTCAAAAAAGAAACAGAGAACATGCTTGAAACTAACAGACTCATTTCTTGGTGCTTTCTTGGGAAACAGCTTCCAAAAATATCTATGGTCTCCAGGATAATGCAATACCGTAGTCGCGCGATTCTCGTTACACGTTGATGCCCAAAGTTATTTTTCGAAAGGATCGCCTCCTCGCAGGTTCATCCTCGGGCGGAATACGAAGGAGAATTTGTTGTCTTCCAACTTGGTCCTGATATAACTCTTGCAATCAAAACACAGGCAATAACTCCGCGGCCATAGTACGCGGAACGGACGAAAAGCAGAGAACCGAAAGAGAATGAAAATTCAGAAAACGGACGTATAGAGTAAGGAAAGAAAGAGAAAGGGGGAGGAAGAGGGAGAAAGACAAGCAGATAATTAGAAAAAAAAAACAGAAATGGCAAAGGATGTGGAGAGTTAGAATGGCATGAAGTTTTGCGCTATTTGAGATAGAAAATCGAAAGAAAGGATAAATGGAGGAAGAATGGCGCGCATATACGGGTTGCCGGCTCGGTATGCCGGTGGCAGATACGAAAGTCAAGACAACTGCTTTCATACCGCCATTCAGGCAGATTTCAAGGAACGCGAAGTCGGCTGCAGCTGAAACGATAAGAATTTAATATGAACGTGCAACCGCTTTTATCAGACCAAATTACATATAAATTACCTCTCCTTGAGGAATACACAAACTGAAGCAATAATCGCAAATCAAGTTTAATCACGCGACTTATTGTTAGCTAAGTAAGCTCCTTATTGTCTATCACCAACGTCTGTCAAGTGGGCATAGATGTTCAACTTTCACGACGACGAATGGTACAGATTACGTAGTTACATGACATGGAAAAAACTGGCGAATGCCTCGATTATTGGAAGTTCCAGATAGAGCGTAACGTCACATGGCGCTGCTCGAGTTTCGATTTGTCTCTGGCGGTATCAAAATGCGTGTACGTTTTCCCTCCCAGGGAAAGACAATCTGGATATTGAATTCAGGCAACGTACGAAAAAATAAGGGAGCGAATTTTATTTCGGAGCTCTGTGAGTAGGTATATATCGCTATCTTTCTTCGTCTCGCTTTCCTTCGCTGTGAATCCGTTTTCTATTAAAGGAGTTGCTTGGAGAGATTGAACGTGAAAAGAAACGTCCTGCAGAAAATGGGGAAAACAGTAATGTCCGCCACCCTCGATCTTTCTTTTCTTTTTGTCGTCGCCTCGAATGTGCTAATGGCGCAATATAGTAAAAATATTAAGGTCAACGGTTCACGCGGTTCGATTAAGCCACGTTCTCGGGAAGAGAAACGAGTTTGTCATTAATTACTGGAGAAAGAAACGCTTGAAAAGAGATTATCATGCATTAGACATTTTCGCACTACATTTGCGTAACATTTAGCTACGTTTAATGAAATATGCAAATAAGATTTGCTTTCTGCCATATTGATATTCTTAAGCAGCCGCTACATACATGGCAGGACGGTGTGTCGGTTAATATGCTGTCGGCCGAGTAACATATAATAAACGCATTAGTTTGGAATTTTTGTCGACATGATGCAACCTGCCATAGACACTATTAATTTAATATTCACCTCGCATAATTTGCAACGATTTAATATTGTTTATACGTTGCAATCCTGGAGCTTTATTAATGTCTTTCGCATAATGCTTCTAAAAATGTAAATATAGAAATTTTAACAAAGAATATTATAATATAAAAATATTTTGTTATAATTGCCGTTGAAAAATAAAAATATTATATCAACGTATTTATTAAATTATCGTATTATTAGCTTGCTTCATTATCGCGCAAGTCTTATTCACCATAAACCATAAACCAAACATAAATGCGATACAAAACATATGTCACTCGTTCTTGCAACATGCACTAGACTTCAAAATTCGTTGTGTTAATAAAGTCGAGAAATATGTGCATACGTAAACATAATGCCTAGGTATTAGTCGCGCCGACATTTTCGGCCGGCGTTAATTATGCCATTTTTAAGATTGCGCCGTGACACGTAGCACGAATAATACATTTTATGCCACACGCCAACCAATTTTAACTAGCAATGAACTCTTTCCTCCTCATGTCCCCAGATAATTTTGACGGTTGGTCCACAAAGGCGAGAAAAAAGTGCGGGGGAATACGAAATGAAATTTTCCTCCCCTCTGCTCCTGCCACCCTTCCTTTCTCGTTGTGCGCGCTTATATGACACACTCTGTCGTCCCAAGATGCTCCACCGTAAATGAAACTGCAGATGAAGCCACTTCGGTCATACCTTGACACGACCGCGAGCATTCCGCTATTATGCTCTTTTTATGCGCCGATCGGGACTTGGCCGCACTTTTCAGCTTATGCCGAAAACACGAAAGACAAGATGGTGTAGAAAAACGCGAGAGATTAATGACGATGTGACGTTTAATGTAACGCGCACGGCGCATTTTTCATTCTTACCGTTTGCGAGAGGCGAGAAGCTTTTACACGAGAGTAGTTAAAATTTTTATGGTACTCAGTAATTAAGTGTGGTTTATTGCATCCGCACTGTCTAGTTGAGAAGTATCTCTTGCGCGTGCATCTCGTAACTCGAAATGTAGCACGTTCTTACAATAACTGAACTTGCCACTCGAGAATAACGAAAAAAGATCATCTTTATTTTAAATGTTCAATCGAAGAAATGTTTCATTTTAATAATATCGTAGAAATTACGCTTCATAAGTGAGGATTTAGGGTAAAATGTAAAAGATTCCATCTCTAAAAAGTTATTAGCAAGACTCGCTTAATTACCTTGGGGCTGTTGTACACTTTCAAGAACGTATTCATATGGAGAACAACTCTATACAGTAATTATGATAAAGGAGCGACTTTTTTTACGGATATATATATCTTGCTTGCGGATGAGCATGAAACGATTAAATTTCCTAGGAGATTAAGTGTAACATATCGCTGTGAACAATGCCCGTTATTAGCCGGAGAGTGTGAAATGCTGCGACGGGTCTATAAAGCGTTGTAAGAAGAATTTGTCATCCCCAGTCTCTTGTTTAAATTCTATGAAATACATTTATAAGGGACAATTTACGAGGCCCATCCTTTACGGAGGAGATACTTTGGACCATAAATTGCGGACTCATATAGCTGGTGGGTAATGGGAGAATATTTTTCCCAATGCGCATATTACGTACGCTGTGACACGAGAAAAAAGTATTACGCTGTTACGACTTACGGGAATGCATTTCCTAAAATATTGCGTCATTATCGCGGCGAGTCTTTCGACGGAGGTTCCGTTACTTTAGCGTCGCTAAATTATTTGTTCCAGCGTATTGGTTGAATATCGTGACTGGCCCCATACGGACACTTGGAATAACCCGGAGAAAAATCAACGATAAATTATGCAGCTCCGCCGCAACGTCTTCTTCCAGTTAAATCCAACGAGATGCATCGCGTTCGCGAAAACATCGTAAATAAAACTCGGAGGATCCTCACGAATCCCCGGGTGCGCTATTTTAATCACGTTACGATCGTTCGATACAGTGTTTCCCAGACTAGAGTTTTTCTTCATTGACTCTCTTCCTATCGTTCAACTCAAACTCGCTCGCAAGTGAAATTGCAATTAATGGGGACTACCGCATCTTGCATAGTTCTCAACAATGTTTTCCCCCTTCCACTCTCCGGGAAGAGACAAGGACATATTGAATGAAAGTGGTTTACCACGGTAGCGGGTGGCGGATCAACATGGTCCAGACGGATCATCCGCTATCCTCTACCCTCTTCCAATGGGAGACGCAGGTCTCCGTGGAACTGGGACTGATTATCCCCGGCAAAACTTCCTTAATTATCCCGCAGCTTCGAGGAATAATTCGAGCGATTCGAACAGCATGGTTTACGAAGCCGCGTCCGAACATCTCCGCGACAAACAAACCGGGACTTGTCCCGGAGGAGGAAGAGGAAGTATCACAACCGAGCGAGAGGAAACGTCGGAGAAAATAAGGGCGACGCATTCACGAGGTGGTGTCCGTGAGTTCTTCAAGACGCGCTTTCTTCGAGTTCGATTCCGTGCCAGCCGCCAGCGATTCGTTTCGACGATTCTATGAACTTTCCCACAATGAGAACCACCGAGAAATTTGATCGGTTCCTCGAAATTCATTCGCATTCTGATATCTCCGTGTTGGAAGAAATGCGAGGACCGAAGAGACCGATTTATCAGGCAAAATTTTATAACGTTAGATTTCTCAAATCAACGCCAACATTGCACTTAAACGATCAACGTCAAACAACGTCAGACAACAATAAATGTCAGCACACTTGGATGATATAACGGTGCGCATTAAATGATATTTATACTTGCTCAGATCGTACTTGTGTTTGATTCACGTTTAGCGATTAAAATTCATATAAATTACTATATTTTTTCGCAAGAGCAATCTTTTTCGGAATGCAAGTTCTCAGACTTGCCAGCTGGGACGAGTGCATGGACGCATGGAGTGCATGGAGTTCATTCGGTATACTCATAAATAATGGGATCGTAATAATAACGGATAGTGATTCAAAGCGAATATGCCCAAAGGGGTGGCAACCTTCGACAAATCGAAGACCGCTATCTCCGGAGACATATCCTCAGATACTTGGACCTTTGCGTCTCCAGGGACGTAATACCTAAGAGCGCTTATCTCGATGCTTGGAGGAAGGCACTTTGAGCGAAGAAGCTTAGTAGTTGAAGTTTCTTGCCGAGCACTTCTTGTCTGATGCGAGCTTACGCCGGTTCATCGGTGTTCCGCCGTGTTCTTCGTGTCGTTTGATACAAAACACACCGATGCTGAAAATCCCTTCGTCATACCAACGCGCGAAGACGGAATATAGTTTATTCGTTTCGATATGTCAAGTCTGCCGTATCACATATAACGTATAGTATACGTCGTATACTATGGAAAGAAAGTATACGCTTCTTAAATGTTACTTTAAAAATTTATTTCGTAAATACCTACTTCCATTTATTATAATAAAGAAATAATATTTTACGTATTACAACGTATTTTGTGCGAGTAACGCGTGTGCAACATAATTTAATACGTTTCGATTCTGAACACGAAATCATAATTCACACAAGTTTGCTAATAGGATAGATGTTAAGATTCCTCCTTTCAACGTCCTTTGTGTGTCAGATATTTGCATGTGTGTGCACGAAGCTTGTGTAATTTAACGAGCAGATAAGAGGAATCTACCGAGTTAAGTTCCAAGGGTCATTGAGACTAACGATGCATTCACAATTGTGGGATCACGCAGCGATATTGGCTTATCAATGGACCTCTTTACCTCACAATTGCTTCTCGAATTCGTGAATGCCTGTTTCAAGAAAATTAATGACTCATGTATCTAACTTCCACAGAAAAATGACGCCAAAATGCAGGACGATATAAAATAATTGGCAACAAGGAAATGTTAATTTGCAAGCTCAAGAGAATAATCATGATTATCTCGCAACCTTTGCACCCGAGAACTCTGCGATTTTTTATTCAACCGGACTTATGCTGGCACTGTGTAAATACCTGCTTGTTTTGTACATAGCTGGATCATCTGCGGATGAAAGTCGGATGCAGGCAGAAGAAGATGAAACCTCGTGACACGTCCCGGCTAACGACACATTTGCACCTTGACAGTTTCGTGAATTTTCGCCGAACGCGGTCCCTAGGCACTCTCACGAGCGGGAGATGTGGAGGCTAGTCGAGCTTGTGTACGTGGATCAGGTCGGGTTCCATCTCTGAGACGGAGTAGACACTTTGGAAAGTAAGCCTAAGGGAGTGGGACGTACGTGCCGTCGATGTGACGATGCTAACGATACTTGGACGAACGGGGGACGATGAACCGAATCCAGCCAACTGTCCAGTCTCATAAACGACTAGCGAGCGAGAGATGCAACTGTCACATGAAGTTATCTGGCAAGCGGCCCACTTTGACGAGCCTTAAACCACCATCATAGCAATGTGTATTCCGTCTTTGATTGTTATAACAGCACGTATTATTATGCACGCGCTCGAAAAAGGAATTGATAAGATTATTCGACGTTCTTGCGTCTTGAATTAGTTCCGATGATCAAGTCTTTGGGTGAAAAGTTAAAGGATTACTCGTAAGTTAGGTTTATAATTACGGAACGGTGAAGGCACATTACTTGTAAACATCTAATGTTACGATTCCGATTCGAACATGCAATTATGCATAAATATACATGATTACGAATAGAATGTTCAATTACAAATATATTTATATATATAATTAATATATATAAGTATACATTGAAAATATATTATTGTCAGATGAATATATTAAATTATCTATCAAAGAACTATAAGTAATAAGCAAGTATATAATGGCGATGCAATAATATCATGACAAAGATACATCTTCTCGGGCAAGCATGAACTCGGTTTGAACCTAGCCTAGACTCTCTGTCTGAAATGGCCTAGATTCAAGCATGCTGATCCCGGAGATATTCCTCAATCTCACCTCGGAAGCATATTAATTTTCAAACACTCGATCGCCGTCTTCAGCTTCCCCAAGTAATCCCATGAGGGATTCACGCCAAATATGGGATTAGCCCTCGGCCTTTTACCTCGATTTAACCTTAAGTGGAAAATTCCCTCATAATGTCAGATTTAATATTCATACCAGCGTCGTGCGAAGGCGCGACCCCTGAATCCATTACCTACTTTCGCAGTCGGCGATTAGTAAGTACGGTCCGGATTTCATCCCCCGACCGTCAGCCACGCACTGGCAAAAAGACCGCGAACGTGCTCCGCGGGAATACTAATCGGCCGAAGACGGGCGGCCTTCCCGCGCATCTTTCTCGCACAGAGGAGGCTCGAGAAGTGCTAAGACGACGGGAACAAGCGGGAACGAACGGGAATCAGACGGGAAAACGACGGGGATGAAAACGACGGAAAAGAGCGAATGAAGTAAGGGGAGTGATGGGTGCTTGTCTATTCAAGGATTTAAAACGCTCGGGTAAGCGTTAAAATCTACCGCAGCTTCGTGCCTCGTGAGGCGCTCGACTCGGCTCGGCTCGACTCGAGCATCCCCGAAGCGGGTGCCAGCAAGTACCGGAGTACTCCGCCACCCTTTCTGCGCGGTGCGTTTGCGCGAGTCGGCCGAGGAAACATATTTTATTCAGACGGTTCTTAACGACGCGACTATGTGTTACCTGGAAAGGGAAGATTGAAACTCCACAGTAGCCCGCTGAGGGTCAGGACGATCCGTGAGCAGCGCAACCAAAGAAATAAGGGAAGGAAAAGGAAGAGGAGGAGGAGGAGGAGGATGTCGAGGAGGGAAATCATTGGAATAGTCACGGACGGAACTTTGATTTTTCTCACGAGGTCCATCCACTCGGACGGATACGTGCCGAAGAGTGGATCACAGCGGCTGAGTTTCTCCGCGAGAGCGATACCGTTCTCGAGGCTCCCCTGCCATTGGAAACGCTTTTTAGGTTAACGCACTCCGAAAAGACTCGCCGTTATTTCTTAAATAACTTACTGGCATATCACGCGCGAATAATAATTCTCGATTGAATAACTTTTATACGCTCTGCGAAGTGGAGAGCGTGCGACAGAAAGATGTACAATGGTTTCTACAATAAAACGGCACGTGTTTCATTGTTGAATTCCCCAGAGTTTTTCTCACCATCCCCCAATCTCGTTTATTACAAAGATATAAACGGGACACACACGAGACCGTCGTGGATTCATCCAGACTCTGTATTTACGAGCTTTCAGGAGTTAACTTCGTTTCCTGCTCGAGGACAGTCTCGACAAGTAAATTTCTCCACTGTTGTTAGGGCCTGTTTGCGGCCGGTGTTGCAGCTATGAAAATAACAAAATTTCCCGGGACAAGGAAACGCAATGCATAAATTCCAGTCCAGATACTTTGTCCGCCTTTCTTCCCGGTCGTAAAATTTTCATGACGCAGTGCGCAACATTGCGGAACCACTTACCCTGTGCGCGTTCCCGAAGCGAAGCGCGATTATCATTGCAGAAATGAGCGAAATCTCTGCCATGATATCTTGGCATCCCTTCGCGCAATGGTTCTCGCAATAATATCAAGTATTAAGTATGACAATTGCAAACATGGACTGAGCGAGTATCAAGCTGTGAAGAGGACTTTCGTGTGCTTTTCGATATCAAGACAATACAATTGCTGCTAACTAAATGGTGTCCGCCGTCTGTATTCTTTTTTTCATGGAACCCGCACTTGTGGATTGTAACCACTACCGACCAACGCGCTGGCAACATTCCCGCAACAACAAGAACAATTCCAAGTCTGATGAACCATTCGGTCTTCAATCGGGAATGCACAGTACCTAGGAAGAAACGGGCAACGATGAATCTACATCGGTGTGTCAATCTACTCGGATGTGTGCGCAGTTATGTGCTACATATAAAAATACGACTACCGGAAGCGGGGCAGCGGGAAGAAATGGGAAGGAGGGGATAGGGGGTGAACGGGTGGTACTGAGTGCATGGCGCTTCGAGAGGGATGTCTGCCATTTATTCTCGTCACGTTGGCCCACCTCGTCGCAACGAAAAAGAAGAAGAAAAAAGAAACGACGAAGAGAGAAAGAGAAAGAAAGAGAGGCATAAAAGCTGCGCGTAATCCTCCCGCTATCTCTATACATCCCATTGGACGCCGTATGGATGCCCGCTGGAAGGGCTTCGGGGACTCGGCGCAGCAAGAAAGAAGGACAGAGGGTGTGGCAAGGGAAGTCTCTCTTGTCCACAGACGGTCCACCGTCGACGATGCGGCATATCGATTTTATTTTTATCCCCGACCGCCATCCCGCTTTTCCCCTTTTCCACCCCCTTTCGTCTCCGCAAGCATCCACCCCCATTGAGTTCGCGAAGAGGTCCCGTCGAGTTTGAAGGAACGCTTCCACCCACCGCGGTTCTCTTGTTCGATGTTGCAGCTTCAGCTGAAAGGTGGATAGATTCGCGTTGACGAGAACCGCGAGTGTAAAAGTTCCGAAGTCCGGAAGGTTCTTCACAGAGCGCTTTCATCCGCACTTAGGCCGAAACACGACGTTCGTGCGAAAACATAAATTCTCAATTATATGGTCTCGCTGATGCTACTATCTATCCAAAGTGGCGAAAATTGCAGCAGCAAAGAAAAGTTTTAATGAAGCTCCAACATTTTGTTTCTTAAATATATTCTTTACTTTAGTTCAATGAGGCACATCTTCTTTGTAAACACCTTTCATGCTTATTTCTTTTTTTATTGCTTTTTTATTCTGGTGATTTTTATTTCGTTAATATAAGCGGCGGAAATGTACGATTTTTTCCACTTTTCATGAAGGATAGATGTTGACATCGCATTTCCGTTGATATTACTATACCTTGATATGAATATGCCTTTTACATGTTACAGATGAACGTCCTCGACGGGCTCGTGTCTAGTGGAATTAACTAAAATATGAGCAGAAATAACTATCCCTCTCCGCCGCTGTTGCGTAATGGTTAATCACGTTCCATTCGTAGGCATCGCACGTCCTACGAGCACCCAAGTAATTACATCAGACATTGGCATCGATCGTGAAAGGACTTGGATTACCCTTTTGAGAACATTGAAAGGCGCGAAAATTCTCCCTTTCAGTAGTACGGGTGTATGAAAGCTGGATCGTGGAAGCTGATTAGAAATTGACTTTGAGGGTCGAATCATATCGCATGATCCTCACGAGCACATTATTCGAACTAGATCCCATTTCCACTCCATTTCTATCTATCCAAAGTAAAAGTATGCCAAACTGCGGACCATCTCAAATTGAATAATAATAACGTTGGACAGAAATTATAGAAAGTGTATTATACTAGTAAGAAGTAACTATTTTATTAATGTTCTAATAAAATCACACAAAAATATACAAAACTTAGATAACATTTTTACATCAAAATTCTCGAGTAGTGACTGCATTTTGCTACAACGTTTCGTGCGTCACACAGGTTCGCGCGTAGAAATGCACTTTGCAGAAAAGGGGGCGAAATGCATTACTTTGGCCAATACGCGGCCGTTAAAATGTACCGGAAGAACTGGTGTGCGCAGAGGGAAATTGAAATTGCGCACGAGCGGCATTACCGCGTCCCATAGCGGTGTTATGCAACCGGGGATGCCAGCATCTTTTCCCGCCTCTTCCTTTTCCATCAACGCCTCAACGCTCATCTATCTACCTTCCTGTCTCCCTTCGTCTACGTTATCCTAGACTCACAGGGCTCATAAGGGCGCGCGAGATGCGCGGCTGCTCCAAAATTCTGAATACGAAGTGTTCGCACGCTCGCGCTGATAGTTTAGATCCCTTCGTACACGCGCTCAAACACAACAGTGCGCATTTACACACAAGTTACATAATAACTCCCGGCGGTGCATCGACGAGCCGTACATTGAGCAAGGCTCCACGACTCCGCGTATTTACTCAACACTGAGTATAATGTCTCCCTAGCGTATACGCGCGGCGTGTACGTGAGCATGTGTATGTGTGCCCAATGCTGAAGGAAACGTATCCTGAAGGTCCATTTACGATGCTCATATGGCCGAAACGCGCGAACTTGCTTCGTGCAACGTTTCAGCAACAGCTGAGCGGTGAACGAATATCCGCATCCTAAAGCCATCACATTTCCGCTGCATTGTACGAAAAAGCAAAATTACCTGCAATCGGCGTGGTTTTAAACGAGTGAAAAACAGATTGATCTAGACGATTGGCGAGGAGTGACGTGCTTTCACGTTATCTTCCGTATTCCATGAAAATTTTACCGTGTTTTTCATCCCGACACGACTACCCTTTTTTCCAAAAATTCGTGCTTCATAATACTTTATTCCAGTACAGATATTGGATGCGCGTAACAGTTTCCTTCTACTGTACCAGAATGTATGTTTCAAGAGGTTTTGAAAAAAAGCGTTTATATCAAACTTTTCATATCAAATGAAATGTTCAGCATCCGTGAAATTCGTTACGAAAATACTCTCGTTACGTAAATGGAGGCTTTCAATTATATGTACAAAACATGAATATTGCAATCGTGACAATCGTGAAGGCGAAAATGTCCCCAGGCTCCTCATCTGACAGTCCAACACAGCCACCGGGTCGGGACTTTCGTTTGCACATTAAAGAACTCATCAGAATTACGAGCATCAGTCGAGACAAGTTCATTATACTCAACGAGTGACCAATAGAAATTTTCTCGTTTCAGGACTAGTTGACGAAACGACCACAGTCGAAACCCATTTCGAACTTACTGCGCAACCCTATATAGCAATGTACAAAAGGGACAGCGCGCACCACCCGCATAGCCACCCCTATAAGCTTTGCGATTAACTCGTTTCCGGCGTAGTTATAAAATTCTCATCTCTGTTGCTCTCTGTCGATGCGCGAAATAAGTTCGATATTGTTCCTCCCCCCGTTTTCTTGCCCGCTCTTATGCTGGCTCTTCCTCTATATCCTCCTCTCTTCCACCCGTTTGGCGCGTAAACTCGCGACGAGTCGACTATCCAACCCCGTTTTTTTTCCATGAACATGTGCGTGCGTACGTGCGTGCGTACGTGCGTGCGAGCACGCGGTACACACGTCAAAAAGATACGCGCACGCGCGATAATCTCGTCCGCTGTCGTTACCCATTCCATGCTTTATCCCTTTTTCAGTTCGACGTAATCCCTTTTCTTTGTCATCGTGCGTTTTGCGAAAAAAAGCCGAAAGAGTGTAACTCGCCCAACCCCACCCTTTATGGGAATCGCTCTCTATGTGCGAGAAGATTGAACGTGGAAAAGCTACCCCTTGTTCCCGTATGCCTTTATCGGGCTTTTTTATCTGTCTTACGGCGTACGTAACTCGGTTTTGACCGGAATTCGTGCGTTAAATCTGCAGTATTAATTATAACGGATAGGTCGTATTACCGGACCGGTATGTTGCTGGTGAGACCAGCTCCCTGCCGCAGAGGGATGAATTATCGATTTATTAGACTCCTCGTGATCGCTCCTTGGGATTAATAATCAGGGCTCACTCCAAACTGGAAATCCCGTGGTAACGTTACGAATTAACGTACGCGGGTTAAGTGGGTCGATCGATGTTAAATGTTAAATTCCACGAGATATATACCGGCATCATGAAATGAAATATGAATTAAATAGTACTTTTATGAATTAATATTTATCTACTCGCTCATCGCCTTCTCTTATCGCTCTTTGTAAATTTTACTTAAATGGAACTTAATTAAGATCCTAATGTTTATTGTCATTAATACTTATGTTGCTTTACTAATACGCGATGTTGGAAAGCGTCAGTCCATCTTGTTAATTTCTCATAGCAAACTTAGCATTAAGTACGTAATTTACATGATTGCGTTTACATTTTGAAACAGAAACTTGCTGATATCGTTTTCTCTTTGGAGTTTGATTTCTCTTGGCGTTTACTTTCTCATTTTGCATTGGAGAGATGGTAGTCATTTATATTACGTTAACGTTTCTATACGAATAGGGAGATATATTATAATATTAATTAATTTTGAATGTTTTGTTTACACAAAAATTTATACAAAAGTTTTTAAAAAGATTTTTGTTCTAATAGATACAATTAAAACACGTTTGAGCTTCTATTTTTTTTATTTCAAAATGATGTTAGTGTTCCAATCTTAAAATTAATTTTTCCTGTTCCAACAGATACAAATAAAGATTCCTAACATTTCGAATGATGGAATAAGATTTACAAAATTACGTACATTCGTCGGAATCGATTTGCAGCGGTCTTTGCATAACATCTGAACCTTTACAATCTCTGCGCGGTCGTGATCGTGAAGCAAGGATTTTTCGTAACAACTCCCGACGAAGCAGCGTCCTATACGACGCTCGACCTCCGTGAAAGCGAGGTGGTCCCTTGGGAGCTCACGGAATATTAAGCAAGATTCTAACGTCCCTCAGCGACCCCGCAGACCGAGCGGCAAACCATCGGGCACGCTGTAAATTTCACTTTGCGGAACTTAAGAGAGGTCTGGTCTCGGGGTTAGCTGGGGCCTCAAGTTCCGTAAGAGACAGTGCACGACGGCGGAGAGACGGGCGACCATCCAGATGAAGCGCAGGGGTCGGTTATTCCACAGAGGTACGGGGTAGTAGGATGCGGACGTTACGATGCAGCCGACGCCGTCGCCGTACGGAGATCTCTCCTTCCGCAACGGCAGACAGTTTGCTGCACTAATATTAGCACGAGGGATAAGGGACCTCGCGCTCGATACCCGGTTCCGACATCGCGAAAACCGCCTTGGTATAGGGGGCTACTTGGGGGGGAGGGGGAGGAAGAAAGGAAGAAAGGAAGCAGGCGAGAGGTAGACGGACGTAAGCCGCGGATTTCTCGGCGCTTCTGCCGGAGACGTCAGGACGGTTTGTCTTTTCTCGGTTAACCTCATCCACGACCTCCTCGACCGCGATTCGCTTAAGACAGGGTGATTCACTTACGGCCCGTAATACTGCAAGATATGTCTCGGTAGCCGCCTTCGGCGCGCGCTCGCGAGGTGAGGGATGAACCGCCGGTTCGACGTATCATCCACGGCGCCGCTCTCGCCGCCTTGATCTGTAATGCTTTACTGCGGCAGTTAATTAACCCTGCAGACACCCTCCAGGCGACGACGCGGGTGCTTGATCGGAAAGATGGAAGATACGTGCTTCAATTCGCGATTTGAACGTTCAATGAACGAGCGATCTGTAGAAAGAGATAGGAAGCTTTCCTCTTTTTCTCATTCTTGTAAAGTACGTTGCTATAAATTAAGTTGTAAAATAATTTTTTAAGCGTTTCTTAATATACGTCTGTGTGTTGCGTTATTAACAATGTGACGCGATCTATAAACAGAAATACTTCTATTTGCTTTATTTATGTTTAATTAAATATCCAAGATAATCTTCTCTCTCTCCTAATGAGTATTTGTTGAACCAAAATTGGCAGTACCACGCCGTAAAAACGATGATGCGAAGTTTTTTATGAATATAGTCTTCTCTCCTTATCAGATCCGGATTTCCTTCTTGCTTCCTCACTTCACTCTCCGTCCGTTGAAATTTCCTTCCTCGTCTTTCCCTTTTCCTCTCTCTCTATTTCTCTTTCTCTCTATCTTTTACTCTTCCTTCTTTAAATTCTCTTTCTCATTCAACTTAAATAACTCGTTTGGCAGACCGCCGCACAGGCTCTCTAATAAGATCTCCAGCGCGATATTCGTTCGCTCTTCGTTTTCCATTCCCTCGCTACTGCATCCCACCCCTTCACTCGTCCGTCTGCCTGTCTGTCTATCTACAACCGTCTTCTCTCACTCTCGACTTTTCGACTTATCTGACCTCGAGCTATCCCGGCTCGCCGTTACTGCAAGAGTTCTCTCGGCTAGTCAAAGCTCGATTAATTTCTTTGCTGCCGGATCCCGCATGGAGGCAGGTGTGAAGAAGTATCTCGCGCTCGTCCTGCGTCAGAGATGATAGGGGAACCTTGTAGCTGAGTCGAGGGAAAAGTATCGTCTCTCCGCGAGAATGTCTTTCCACAGCCCCGACAGATCCGATGAATCGCGTCACGATTCCGCGGTGCGGCCGTAAATCAAGCCGGAGAGAATGGGCTGAGCCGGTATCTCATCGCGATGAAGCGCACACATTTCAGACGTGTACGCAATCGCACACGGGAATATCGCGATTATAGATAGAGATAGATAAAACAGAACACCCCCGCGAGTCGGCGAGTCATATTAATGGTGAGGCGAAATTTCGCGCCCCGTGGTAGCCTCACCGCAGCACCGCAGCGATGCGACAATCTAATCCTGCTGATGACTCCCGCGAGAAAATGCATGCCACACTCAAAAGTACATTGAATTACGTAATTAGTTATTAATTATCACAGAATAAAATTGTTCGATAAATTGTGTTAGTCAAAAGAGAGAATGGGAAAGAGAGGGATTGATTTACGGAGCGACGCGGGCAAATTTAATATTACTGTTCGTTGTATGAATAATTAGTTGCGCATTCATCGAGAGCTAATCATCATAAATTTGTCAGTCAGGGAAACAGACGTCCATCATGTCTGTCGCAGACATCGACCAAAAATCGACATGATTGCATGTATCGATGTACGTTTCAACGAATATACCTTTCAGGCGCATCCTCCGCGCGAGAAGAGTGATGGTGGCACTTGTGACAGTGGATTCGACTGTAATGATCTGCGGCCGGCTAATTTTCGGCCAATCGACAGAGACATGCCCGTGACATGATGTAATCTCATGATACCGAAATGAAGACTGTCAATACAGCATAGTAGTGATCCGCGTGCACCGGGCATTTCCAATAACCGATGATAAAACCCGATTATTCTAAAGACATTTTCTATCCCGCTTTTTCGTGCAACTTTATCCAATCATCTCGCAAAGGTCACTGTTAAAGCTATTGAAGCGATTGAAGCGATTAAGAATTAAAAGACATTACAAATTACGTAAATCGTTCTCTTTAATAATGCCTAACAATCTCAATTAATAACGCTCTAACAACGACAATGATTTATTGTAATTTATTTTAAGCAATTTGTGTGCAAAGCGAGATAGTACTTCCCTATATTCAGATAGCGTTCACGATGCGCAATTTGCGGATTCTGTTAACGGAGAACCGGAATGGTATTCCAGATTTGGTTTCCAATTTTCTAAGGGTAATACTAGGGCATCGCTGCGCGCATTACACGTCTTCGGGACCTCTTTTATGTCTGCGAAAATGTATAGAATTCTTTTCGCTGACTTTCTTCGGTATTCGTTGAAAGCTTGAAAAATGTATTAATAGCACAGAAAATTGTCTCATTAAAACAAGCAGCGGCTCACATTAATTATCTGAACAACTTTTTGCCTCCACCAGAACTATTTCACCGAGACTTCACTTTATCAGCCTTCAACAAATGATCTCGCGATATACATCTTCCTGTATTTTTATTTTATTTCCTCGCACTATCAGCTCGAAACAAGAAACAGAAAAGTATCCGAGCACACGAAGGCAAAGAGACGGAAGGCTGCGGAAGGGATGAAGGACACGCTCGTGCCAATTGTGTAGCACTGTAACGCGATTGAGCAACGACATCTCGACGTTGTTGAATTCAGTGGAAACGTAATTACTTTTCTTTCCCAGAGCGTCGATCACTAATTACTGCATCAGCCGGTTCACGCGTTTCACCTCGGAAACTTTCTCGCGAATTTTTCACCACTCTCGTCTGCCCTTTCAGTAGTTCTTCGTCCCTTTCTTCTTGTCCGTACGTCGCTTTGTCGTCGGATCGTAACGAGCAAATGCGTCCTAAGGAACCTACCGGCGAAGCCCCCGATAATTGGTATTTTACGAGAGAATTCACGGGACAATTGCTGGGACGGTTATTCAATCCTGGGAAACAAATTACACACGCGCGGCGCTTTTGAAATGAAACTCTCTCCGTTTTGTAGATCATATCTTGGGAAGAGAGACGCATCGTGCGCTGTTTCAAATATAACTAAGTCTAACTTCTTACAATGCGCAATCTCATATGTAACGCACATATCGAGGCAGGTCTCGCAAAGTTCGAAAGTTTCAAAGATGAAAACTGTCTGACGTCTCGCTGAAGATAGAGAGTATACCGTGACACACGTTTCCACCAGATTTATTTGAATAGCATGCTTTTACTTCACGATGATATTCAGAAGCTATCCGGACACGTTGCGGAAACTTACCTTCGTGAAATACCGCCTTCTCCACCTGACACGCTTTAGTCGTCTCGTGGACGTTTATCGATATGGTACAATTTATCAAGTATGTTTCTTCTAGCTTTTATAAATCACGATATACTGCCAACATTTCGCTCCCGTTCCACTAAAATAACACGTAGAGTAGAGCACTGGAAAATAATCCAATGAGTGATGTAAAATTCTTGTAAAATTCACTGAAGATAATTATCGAACTGATTAGAAACTCATTGCAAAAGCATTACGCTCGATTAATTTCATATAATTTCCTGAGGTTTGCATAGAATTGTTCTCCCAGTTTTACATATAATCCTTGGAATTCGCCGAGAAAGAATTAATTAAATCACGATAAAGACCAACTGATATAAACGCCGCTAAAATCGCATCGTTATAAATCTGCACGAAAACTGAACTAATGACAAACTCGAAGCTCATGGGACTCCGTTATCGTAAATCACGCTATAAACTTTACGGACTTTACTTCAAATATATGCGCGGATGAATGCCCGTGCAACTTATCGAGATGTGCATTCAAACGAGAAGCTGGTGTCAGCGTTTGATAGGGGTTGACACGAGGAGTTGGCACGCTGCGTGTCGTAAAACGAAAATCTCCGCACTTCCGTTTACACCGTTTCGTCCGAGGACTCTCTGGTGACTCTTGGAAGAAGTTTACAACTTGCACCACGCAAACTTGGGACAGTATAAATTCAAAGAATGATAGAACTTGTTTGCGACTGAACGACTGCACTGCTTCGTGTGAAATAATGCTGAGCACTACTTTTTTATTACGCGGATCGCTATTTAATTATCGGTGTTATCAAATTTCTACATCCGCAGTTAAGTGAGAACGCCATTCGTCAAATCCACAAATTTTGAATTTATAGTAGCGCATAGTTACGTAACATCTAAAAAAAGATAATTGTATCCATTGTTTGTATGTACTCGGTGCATCACAAAAAAAAAAACAGTCGAACCCTCGGGTGTTGCAGACCAATTGAATAATTCCTATTTCCAACCACTCGAATTCCCCTCCCCTTCCTTCCTCTCCGTTCGATCGAACAACTCGTTCACGAACCCGAGCTCTGGTACATAATATACACCTTCGATTATGTACCCACTACCGTCCCCACTTTTCTATTTCAGCCTCGTTGATTCCCGAGTAGGGTGCGCAAAGTAATGGCTAGGATTCTTTTTGGGGAGCTTGATTACAGGAGAAATTGACCGTAGAGTAGAGTTAAAAGCACAGTGCTCCTACTGAACGATCCCGTAATTCGACGCGTGTTGATCTCCGATATTTAGTCGGTCTCCTATTAGCCGAAAATAGGGTTTTACCGGCTTAAATCGCTCACCTTTTTGCATAAATTTCCACCTATCAGTTTTGCAGCTGAAAATCTTAAAACAAGTTTAGTGCACCAAACGATTCTTTGCATGTTAAAGAAATAATACCGCGTAAAGTTAACCGGCGCAATTACGGGTTACAAGCGAACTGCGAGCAATTAATTAAAACGTTCTGAAGAAAGAAGTTAATTAGCTTATTTCACGTTACCGTAAATATCGAACTTTTGAATATGAATCCTTTGGCAACTGTCAAGCTCTTTGCTGCGAGGAGGAAGTACGTACGCGTGAAAGGCGGCAAGAAAATAATTACGTATCAAATTCACATTCAACACCCGCGAAAACGGGTAAAAAAATTTCAAGTTTATGCCACAAAATTCCACATAATCGCGAGTAAAGAAATCTCGTTGAACAAAGAAATTAGAAGCGAGATATTGGAAAACGAGGCGACCGTTTACTACGACAACATGTGATCGATGGAATTTCTTTTCCTTTTTCATCTCGGCAAATTTACACAACGTCGACTAATGCGGCGAGATTATGTTTTCTAGTGCTACGTGCTCATGAGTGGTGCACGAGCTTCCTATGTAATTGCATCCGCGTCATCCCGATGGTATCGCGGAACGCCATTATCTGCGTTGAAGCCATGGTGGGCGCGTCGACTGCGAGAGTGCGAGCATGCCAGAGGGTAAAAGTTACACGATGGAGAGCGGTCGGAGGACCGGCGTCGCAATGTTCTCAACGCGAATGTGACGCTGAAGCTCAGGCTTTGATAATGTTGATTGGAGTTTGGCCCGTTCGCTCGCGAGTACAATTACTACTCGTATTTCACGGCTCCTGGAAGGGATCGGTATGCTCGGATAATTTGGACATTGGCGAGCATCGTGCTGGTTCTCGATAAAATGCTCGATGCTGCGATAAGTGGTGTTCACATCAATGGAATTCATCGAGACACGCGAGCAAGTCAAAGTGATCGCGCAGATACACAATTGCTGAAATAATCTCAATGAATAGTTATTTTAATTTCTTATTCTGAAATGAGAACTAAAGGTAATATTAGAAAAAATTCATTTTAAATAAATTCTTGTAAATAAATAATTATTTATGACATATATATATATATATATATATATATATATATTTGTGTTATTAAATGTGATTGATGTATAAAACTATTATTTTTAATAATAAGCAAATGCTTAAAAATATTCTATATCTATCATTCTCCGTTCTATATCTATAAACATTCTCCATATCTAACGTTGTACTTTTTCCTCTTGCTTTACAGTGATGTGTGTTACGTATTCACATTATCGTTATTAGATATCGCGGAGTGAGTTGATACCGTGCGATCACTCGCGAATAACGAAAGCTGGTTAAATCAGCCGAGTGAAACTTAAACTTAAACGGACGTCGCGTTACAAACTGCACCGGTGATGTTATCGGGGTGAATCTAGCACAACAAACAACGCGAAAGAGCTACGAAAGAGACTGTCAGCATCGGGAATCACCTCCTTTAAACATTTCCAAAGCTCTTCGACGATGACATTCGGAATCACTATGACTCCCGGTTTTACATTCGAATACGCCAGACAACCCGACAGTCGCGAATGCGCGGTGACGGAAAGGAGGTTGGAAAGGGTGACAGAGGGATATGAGGGGAGTGCAAAGAGCATCTACGAGGCAATGCCGCCAAGTTCGACGTCTTAGCATCGACACGTACTCGTCATAAAGTTCCGACAGATCGTACGCTCGACGCCTCTGATAAACTCCCGGGAACATCTTGGAGTAAGGCGCGCGAGGATTCACAAGGAGGATGAATGTCCCCCTCGCGTGAGGTGTTGCGAGCCTCGAGTTCTCGCTGCTCAACAAGCGCTGAAGCGTTCGTTCAACGGCCAAGCCGACGAACGACACCTGTCGCTTCTGGGAAATGGCTTCCGAGAGCCTCTCAACCACATGGCAATGAATAGCGACACTGCAGCAGAATTTCCGGTTTAACGAGCCTGTTAAATGGACGAAGGGGAACGCCGACAAAGGTTGCGCCACCACGTAATTCCTTTTAATCAGCCGCGGAATTCGTGCCCTATCTACCATTGATGATGACGAGATCGTTACGTCACGATATCGTGTCTTCGTCGCAAAATCGTGCCACTTGTTGTCGCACGGATTTGCATTTGCATTTTGGCCTTTAGTCGTCCTACCATCGTCGCCAACGATGGGCGATGGGCTTCCTTACGAACGAGTTTGAGCAGCTTTCGGAAATTCAGTCAATCCCAAACGAATACTGAATTTTTATTGGTCGACGAGTCGAGAGGAAATGTATAATTAAAATAGCATTGTTTTAATTATTCTCAGTCAGAAATTTCAAGAAATCACGCACAAGAAATCAATCAATGTATACGTGAAAATTGCAAAGAAATGTTTATAATTATTATAATATTTATGATCAAGATTTTTGTCAAACCGAAAGAGAGAGAGATCCGATTTTCTGATTAATTAAAGATTGAAGAAATAATTTCCTGAATATTTAAAGTTAGGACGACAAAAAAGCGTATAGATGAACAAGTTCATATAATAAGCTCGAATGAGCGATCGAACCAGACAAAAAATCAGGAAATGAGAAGTGGAAAATGATTCCGACGGAAGTGAGAATAAGAGCAAGCGATGCACCGGAAGTCGTTCTCGTCCGCAAACGTTTTCATGTGCATCACGCCGAGGCAGTAGTGGTGAAAACGGTAAAACACTGACCGAACCGGGGTAGACGACGCTAGTTTATAAATGTGTTTTTCAAGAAGTTAGTTTGGAAAGTTCGCAAAGAAACCTTGTTCCCCCATTTTCTGCGCGCGCGAGACTGTACCATGGTTCCGTTTGGGGTAGGGTAGGGTAAGTACTTTTAATGGGGCACGCCGTTATTACGGATTTAGCGAACGGCAAGCGGGAGTAAGGAGTTAAAGAGGGGGAGGTAAAGGTGCCGGATCCAAAAATAAACGCCCGACTAACCGTTCCGGCTACGCCAGCAAAACTTTCTGCTGCAGCATCCCTGCAGCTCCTGCTGCGCCTGCAGGATCGTATTTGGCGGAAGAACGTGAGATAGAAGGAAGGAGAACGTAAACGGAAGTAGAGACAGAAGTGAGAAAGTGTGGAAACCGACTGCGAAAACGTCACTTGATCGTGGCGGAATATAAGTTAACGCGTTTTCATAAGAATCAAAATTTTCACAAACCACACTGAGAAAAATTTTTCATCGGCTAAACCGATTAAATAGTTTTCTGATTGTTAATTTTGTTTTCCGATTACCTTCATCGGATATGTCCGATCATTTTCCTTTGTCTTTTATGCACTTTAATCGGATATATCCGTTTATTACTATGTAATCGGTTTATCCGATGAAAATTTTTCTCAATGCAGCTTTTCGTTTTTTGCGATATACTGACATTTGATTAAAACACTGAATAAACATTGACGTGCTTATATTTGTCGGGCAAGATAAGCCAACTTGCGGTAAATATGGAATAGAAATGTGCAGCATGAACACGATATTACGTGTAATAGCATCAATTGTATACTATTCATCAGTTATTAATCAATCACATAGTGTTTTAATTAATCACTCAGATATTGCTATGAATTAATTGTATACCGTCATTAGCAATAAACTACAGCATTTGCTTATAAATTTGTCTATGTGTACGGCGCAAAATGATCATGCAGTAGCGTGCATAAATAAAATAAGAGCCGTTATTTCCACATCATAATACTGTGCTCGGACATACCGCAAAAGCGTTCTATCTACCATTATCTGAATTAATGCGGCTGTGGTCTCGGTAGCTTATTTATCGTCCGTAAAAGCCCATCTATTTGTCAGTGTCGCGAGTATAAGCGAAACAAACCTACGGCTACGGGATGACGAACAATTCGGTGACGAAGAGTGCATACGCTTTGATAAATAAATCAGCGATTCGTCGAATGGATTCATTGCGATTTCCCGTCTCGCTCTCGTTATGCTCGCGTTATTAATAGGCGGGATATTTTTCGATGAGGGACACCCAAACCAGCAGGACGAATCGCGCAATAAATCCCACATGCTCGCTCGAGATCTTTCGATTGCTAAAGTCCGCGCACAAAACCTTCAGAAGTCTTCGAGGAAGCTCTTGTAAGGCGCTCCAAACTTACGACGCGGAGTTACGAAACAGAAGTTACAAATAGGATCTCCTGATAACCCGATACGGGAAGAGCAGCTCTCTTTGTTCTTTCTCTCTCTCTCTCTCTCTCTCTCTCTCTTTCTTTCTCTGGTTGCTGTGCCGTTCGAGCAACTTCGCGATTCAGGATAAAGGTAGCCGTGGAAGCGTAAACGATGCCGCGCCGAGCCGAGCCGGGCCGAGCATGGGCTAGAGCACGCGTTGCATTACAGTATGCACGCATATTCCTCAAAATATTCATGAAGCTGCAACACGCTGTAGACTTTATCGTGCCAATCAAGGCAGTGAAGGAGGGGATGGAGGCGCAGATGAAAGGCTGCGCCGTGGCAACGGCGGCGGCAGTAGCCTAGGGTAAAGGGAACGTAAGAGTGTAATTAATGCTCGGAATGCAGGATGAGGCGTTTACACGGGCGAAAAACGAGAGGGAGCGATCCCTCCGCCTGACCTGATTAGCCCCTCGAACCTCGACTACGCGGAGGGGTGGCGTGGTGGTGGCGGCGGAGCCCGCCGTCTACTCAGCGGCATGGAACGGTCGTGTCGTTTGAGCTACTTCGTCCCGGCATCTCTTCTTTCCTTCGCATCCCTCTCAACCTCTCAGTCGCACTTTTCCCTTCCTTCCCTCGCCGCCGGCTGTCTCGCGCCTCGTTTGCAGTCGGAATTAAGAACGAGTCGCGGAGCGCGAACGCAACCCCCTGCATAAGTCCCCTTCCGGTTACACGCCTCGTCAACCGCCTCACTTATAATAATAAGCACAGTAACGCACTCGGCAAAATGAAGATTGCCTATGAACGAAGGAATAGAAATTTTGATTATTCATTGTTCTCTGTTATACTTATTATTCTTATAAAATAATTAAGTGAGGATGTGTATACGAAGAGGAATAACGTGAAGAACGAACTGACGAAGCTATTACTGCGTATTTTGGACATCAGTCATGAAATAAAACTACTAACGCATCGTTTTGTGTTATAATGCCCATAGTTTGTTAGCAAACTCCTGCGCTATATGGATATTTAATAAGTGATTTCATAAAGACGAATATATGCGCGCGGGTTATCGCGAGGTGTCGGATAGTGAACACGCACGAGTTAATAACGCATTTTATGTCTCGTCTAATACGTTTCTATATGGCCCGGCTACGTTGGAGTTACACGCGGAATGAGAGCGGCAAATTTCGTAATTGCATTATGCAGAATAAGCGCGGCGTGAGAGCCAACAATGCGCAACAAGCTTTTTTGCCAAGTTTCGCCTGGGCGAAGAGAGCGCGACGCGGGATTACTTCTTTCGTAGATATTAATTATAAGCGCAACGTACATGTCCCGTTAAAAAGGGACAATTAATCTAGAATCTCACGCTGTGGCGCCGCAAAACTGACGCTCAACTTTCGCGGAAAATCCGCACTCTCATTACGCCATATTGCGGAAAGAGGTCTTTTCGCCATCAGAACAGCCATTAACTTTTTCTGTTGCGATTACGCATCGTGTCTTTTGTTCTGCCATTTGCATTTTTTGTCGTACGCCGTGTAACCTAAATGTGATCTTTCATGCAAAATTCATGCGACTATTCACAGAACGACGTACTGTATCTGTCAAACGTAGAAAAAGGAACATGTAACTTTACAACGTTTTCCTCTTAGAATTTTTCGTTACTTCTCGAATGCAAAGTAACAAGGTATGTTCCATCGAAATTTTGTACAATCCCGTGTATTATCTCGAAATACAATGATGTTGATTGAGGTTGTGACAATAATGTTAATTTATTATCATTATCAAAATAATTACGGCACTCTAGTAATACGAATTACTCGAATATGATTATGAAAATACCTGTTGTGTTTCTCATAAACGTGCATTGTGGTTCTTTACGATTTGATTAATGTCGCATTTCATGGGGAATAGGCATTTCCACCAAAGCAATCCACCAAGCTACCATGGCAACTACATAAAAGCCCCTCGGCTGACAGTGATAAGCTTGTACGAAATTATCCGGTTATTACATCCGAAACTCAAATACCTGTAATAACTTTGTCCGAGATTGTTTTGCGCGCAGGGACCGACTACCGTACGAATACAAATCTATCGGACGTAGGTAAACGCGGGGATGAAAGGTTTATGGTAATGGCAGTCCACCGGTGAGTCAAAATGTGGGTAGTCCACACAAAGGGCGAATGCAGCAGTAGACGCGACGTAGCCGACGGGATAGCGAATTGCGTTTCACGACATAGTTTCATTTTAGCTATGGGAGAAAGTGAAAGCCAGATTCGTGAAGAAGGAGTACTTAGACAATAATTTTACAGAGAATAAATATCATCCCTTTCTCCGGTAAAAAATTCATCGACCAGTGAAATTTCGTCCGCGATAAAATTCGGTAACAAATAATAACAATTCTCACGGTACCATCACTCGTCACGCGCACGTGCGCATACGCGCTTCGAACGTAGCAGCAATCGAGATTTTAACTGTCGGATGCAGTGTCATCGAAATGGATTTTCATTTAATGGTTAATATCTCCGATGCGACGACGTCGAATACGTGTCAAACGCCACGCTCGCACGAGCGTTCGAATGCACGCACGCGCACCCGGATAACTCGATCCGCAGAATGTTACCGCGCGGAGGGAACACAAACGCGTCTCAAATTAAATTTCCACGTAGGATGTATGCGCATATCTTCTTTCGTGCTCGCGTCGCCCACCTATTCCCAGATTCTCCGCGCGGGGTATAATCCCGCAGTCGATCACGATCCAATCTCCACGGAACATAGTGTCTACAGTGCCATACGTAATGCACGTCCCGAGAAGTATAGCCGTAATAAAATGGCCGTTTGAGAGCGACGCGAAAATTCTTCCGTGGAATATGGATTTAATATACAGCCCCCGATGCGCGCACACGGCGAAATCTAATATCCCCCCGCGAAGGAGTCGATAGTTTCATCGGGATGAACCGGCGGTTTTCCGTCCGCGGAACGGAAAAAGAACGGCCGAGGATAGCCGCGCGAGGGGAGGAGAGGGTAATTCCTATCGAAATTCCACGGGGGTTTTACGACCGCTTCGCTAACCGTTCGACGTTCATGAATTTGCGAAATGCCATACCTAGTAAAATGCAGCTTCAAATGCACCCTCTTCTGCCCATCTTGCTGTCACCCTTCGCCCTCGTCATCGTCGTCGTCGTCATTTGCGGTAACAACCGACCGGACCCCGCAATATTCGCTGACGAAAGACGTCATTAGACGTCACGGAGATAAATTGAGGAACCGTGGCCGCAAGCGGATCGAGCCACGCTCGCAGCTGTCGATCTCGTCGACGGGATTAAGCGAGCGTTTCCGCGTGGCGCGTTGTCACGCCGCAGTCGCCCTATTGTGGTGTATCGAACGTCACGACAGGGCAAGTCGCCGAGTCTAACACCGTGTAGTGTCGATGTCGTCGAACAGCCGCCAGCCAAGTCGTTGCTTGAACAGTGAATGTCGACGTCACGACATCGACGGGATTTCGAGCAGCCACGCTGTCGCGAGCGCAAATAAACGGTACGAGAGGGATTTCCGGAACACCGTAAGACCGTTGACAATCTTACCTTTCTTGTATCGGGAGAGCGTTGAAAAAAGTGTTGAGGAAGTGGAGCATCCTGTTCGTGAGATCTGTCTTACGCGCAGAGAAATCACCGAGTCTATCGATGGTGCGGATCGATCGATCGATGTCGCGGCAACTAAAGATTTTCGACACAGGGGTACGTAACGTATCTTTTATCGTGGCGCGGATCAATAGCTCGTAAATAATTTATAGAAACGCTGCGATACGTTACGTCGTCGAATGCATCACGGAATACACTACAGAGAAATAAACGAGTACGATATAGCGGGTCAGCGTACGCGGTTCCATTTAAATAAATGATAATCAGTACGGTATAACCATAGAAAATTCCGGGATCAAGGAAAACCCTCGCTCGGTGTCGTTTTGCCAGGCTCACAGATCAAGAATGGATGGGTAAGAGAATTATATCTCGTCTCATGCTACACGAAACACTCAAGTTTGCACATTACCTTAGCGTTAAAGCGTTCTCTACGCTAAACACGCAAAGCAGATACAATCGACGAAGATTGGCGTTAAAAGAAAGAAATTAAAAGCCAAGGAATTTGCAGAGGATCACACAGTCGGGCTGTTTTGCCGCATCATCGACTTTACTATTCTCTTCTTCCCCTGTACGCGGCTTACGATCTCTTCAAACCGAATAGAAACCCAGCAGGAACGCCATTACAGACACGAGCATCCTTTGGAATGGGAGATGGAATGGGAGATCCGTTAGATTCGTAAATAAAGGAACGACGGTGGAACTCGCGGAACTCGCGGAACGCGAGTCGCCGCTAAGCAAAACCACCAAGAAAACGTTCCGCAACGTCTTACGAATATATGCGTCTGTGCCCGCCTGTATACGTCTCTCTCTCTGCGCGCGCACGCGTGCGGCTGGTAGAAAGACGTAGAAACCACCACTAGCAGCAACGAGAACTCGATTATTCCGCGGTTTTCACGCTTCTTTCACGAGCACTAACTTGGGACGCAAAAGCAAGAAAAGCCGGACGTACAATGCGCGCCGGGAGACATTGGGGTGCTGAGAGTCCCATTGGTCGTCGTGAGGCAAACAAACACACGCAGGGAGAGGGAGAGGAAACACGTATACACGGTGGGCAGGTTCCCATTCACGTAGTTAAATCTCTCTTACCGCTTACGTTGGCGAAAAGTTTCAAAAGGGACAATGCGTCGACGCCGACGTTCCACGGCACGATGTGCCTTCCAGCATTTGAAGAAGCTACTTTACGCGTAAAGAGTACGAATGGCAACCGCGTAATGGAATCTTAACTTGCAGTAAGTTATTGTTGCCGCAAACCAGAGTAAACGAGAGAACGCGCGCGGCGCACTCGCCGCGTATAAATCCAAATAACGCGGTGCTTTGTATCGCTATCGTTATTACTTTCGCGTAAT
The DNA here is from genome assembly GCF_003672135.1 of Ooceraea biroi. Classification (NCBI taxonomy): domain Eukaryota; kingdom Metazoa; phylum Arthropoda; class Insecta; order Hymenoptera; family Formicidae; genus Ooceraea; species Ooceraea biroi. The sequence continues at coordinate 2,129,019 of NC_039514.1, read as the reverse complement.
TCGAGAATGGCGATCGCCCTTAACCCCTTCAGCGGCAAACAGAATATCACTGTTTGTGCCCCTGGTGGCACCCCAAAAAAAGTAATCGGATTTTAAAGACACCTTGTATTTAGGGATTTTTTGGCTCGCGAAATATGAATTTGAGGTACAAAATTTCATAATTCAAAATGGCCGATCCAATATGGCGGTCAAAAAACCAAAATCTATCTATTTGTTATGATAACTGGTATCTAAAGGGTTTTTGAGCCGCTGAATACGAATTTGAGATACAAAATTTCATAATTCAAAATGGCGGATCCAATATGGTGGTCAAAACACCACATCTATCCAAGAACAATTGAAAAACTGACAAGTATTTTTATCTTAGAATTGGGAACCCAAACTATCTTTGGAAAGATGCATCCAAAAACTTAGTCAGTGAAACAAGTTTTTATTTATTTTGTGCCACTTCATTGGGTTCGACATTTTAAATTTTGCAATTTTGTACCTCAAATTCAGCGACTGAAAAAATTCTTGAATACCAGTTTTCATAACACTCAGATAGATTTTGCTTTTTTGATAATATTGGGTCCGCCATTTTGAATTTTGGAATTGTGATCTGAGATTCGTATTCATCAGTCCCAAAAACTCTTAGATATCAGATTTAATAACATTCTGAACAAATTTTGATTTTATGATTATATTTGATCGCCATATTGGATCCGTCATTTTGAATTTTGAAATTTTGACTATGGATTCGTATTCAGCGACCCAAAAAGCTTTTGGGTACTAAGTTTTATGAAGATCGGCCCAATCAATCGAAAAAAATACAAGGACGCCATATGGCGTCAATGCCGACATGGACACATACATTTTTCGCGCCGTATGGCGTCAATGCCGCCGAAGGGGTTAATGATCATCATCGTCGAATTACGTTTGCCCGCAATGCGTTTGTCCATCGCGTTCGGACGATAATCCGCTTTGATACAGTCAATTCCGCGCGTCGCATTCAGAAACTGAATATCCTGTTCATCGCGCCAACCGTATTAGGACTATACGCGAGCCCGAAGCTTACCCATGTCTGGAACGCGGAAAGATTGTCGGACTGCCTCTGGTAACTGGCGAACGCCGACCGTGGTTAATGAATCCCCTAGAGTTTCTCTTCCGGGAAGATTAACGACGCAAGGAACGCCACTAGCTGCGGTGGCCGATGAAAAGGGGTTGGAAAATCTTTTAATGGTGTATATCCGACTCGGGTAATGTGCCCGGTGTATGAGTCTTTTTTGGTAAACTAGCGAAGGAGATTTATAAAGTGCGTACCCGTCCGCGCGTTTTAACAAGATCGGTTTCTCCTAACTACCACATCTCTTGCATCCGCTGATATTTTCATCGCCCACACGCACGTCGATGTTCCCCTGGAACATCTTGTGCTTTACGACGGTCGTTTATCGTGCAGTTAAATATTAATTGCTTCGGTAATCTGAGCTGAGTTGTGGTAATTTGACGAGCGAGCAGCGGACGTAAAAACATAACGGGGTTATAATTAGTTAATTGACGTAAATCGTGACTGAATCTCGTTCCGGCAGGGATATACTGACTGATCCGATAAATAAATAAGCCGATTTTGAACATTAACGAAATCCATTCGATAAAGGATTTTATGGAAACGGTTCGCAAGAAACGTAATTATAGAGATAAAGTTTCCAGCTCGCATACGTTGATACGCGATTATTCACAGAAACCGACCTGCCTTAAGTCAATATAATTACAAGATGCAATAAGATCAAATCACGTTCTCGCCATCGCGAGAAGAGGAAAGAAATCTCCTATGTCAGTAATGGCAAACCTTTTTATGTGCGCGTGCCAAAAATATACAAATAATATTTATCGAGTTATTGATGTGCCGGGCAGTTTTTTAATAGGGAAAAAAATTAATAGAAAATTAATTATTGCAGAATTTTATTGAGACAAATTTTCAGCTGCCTTGTTTCTGCTACCTTGTTTGTGGGCTATGTACTTTTTTGTTGGTTAGTTTTTTCGTGTAAAACAAAATTTAACTTATACATATTGTAACCATTAAAACAATGATACCACCTGTAAATCGTTGACGTGCCAGCAAAATGTCGTACGTGCCACTTCTGGTATGCGATGTGCCATAGATTCGCCTCCACTACGCCATCTTCGCGTGTATGTAAGCGTGTACGTGTTCCTAATCGCGACAGATTGCGAACAGTTAGCCCGACAGCGTTTGACAATATAATCGAAAATGAGAAAACACGCGGCGAGAGCGGGCAACCCTATCAGCAAGCTTCGAAGTGCGCTCCGAGCTGTTGATAACTCGCGTATTACTCGATTACGCAACGTCGTCGGCACACTTACAGGCATAATTGCTCGTCATCGCGGTACGGCAAGCGACGTGACAACAGCTCCATGTATCTTCATATGTCGGGGTGGGAGACCGTACGTTATCGCGCCCCAAAGACACGACGATACGGCGCCGTAACGCGTCGCGGCATACGTTTAACAAGCGGAATTTCACGAGCGATAAACAACTGCCACCGTAATCGCGACGGTGATGTATGCCGACGACGCTGGAATCGTTCCCAGCTTGCGTGGAAGAGGAGCGTGGACCACGTGCCTCCATCCTAAGACCACCCCCTTCGTCATTCCCCGTTTCCCGACATTCCCAGGCAGGCTATATGAACTCGCACGTTCACGTACGTGCTGTTCGCGCAGGTGTTTCACTTTACAAAACTGCCGTGCTTGCCGTCGCGTAGCCGCGTTTTCGCCGCGTTTTCGTCCTGGGTGAGGGAAAAAGAGACGCGGGGGTGCCGTCGGCTTTAGCGGCACAGAGGCGACACAGGTGGCCGTGTTCAGACAGGCGGATACGTACCTGTCCAAATGTCTCCATGCGGAGCTCGTATTACGGTAACGTATGAGAGCGGGAATAAAACTTATTCCGGCTCACTCGCACGGTCCAACTTCGCTCGTTACGAGACTTTTATTCCACACCCCGCGCGGAAACTTGTCCCAGGAGGAAAAAGGGGGACCATATCGGGCGATTCGCGTGCTTTCGGTAGGTTACACGCGCGTAACGTCGTAGATTCTTATAGAAGATTCTGCGTTACCGTTTCTTGATTCGCTCTTGATTATCACTTATGGATATCACATATATGGATATCACTTTGAGATTTTATCATAATTCCGTAAATAATTCTCAAAATCTAATAATCGCCGTAGAAATCAGTAGATAATCACAATAATACGAAGAATGAGTTGGCAATCACAACAAATTAACTCCATTCTAGCGAGGTGTGAGGAGAATCTCGCACGAAAAGCACGACATATTTAATACCCTTATATACGTGTATGTGATTGAAAACATCCCAAAGAGACTTATTTTAAATTCTTGCGGATAGTCGAACACGTTACATCGACGGCGCCAGTGGAAAATGCATAAAATACATTTGTCGAATATCGCGCGTGCAGAGAGTGCCGTTTTTCGCGTATATGCATGTGTATATGCGTAGAACATTAATCACATTATTCGCGTGGAAACACGCGCGAGATAACGTACAAACAGATCCGAAGAGCCAAATGTGTTAGTTTAATTTTAGCTCAAACGACACTTCGGCGATCATTCGTCCCGCCGTAACTATTCATTTATAGCCGACCGACATTACTAATTGGACCGTGCCAATTTGGCGGATCCACCGAAATCCCAAAAAGTGCGTCTGAATAATGCTGGCTCGTGTTACCAGACTGAAAATTCCAACATCAGCCTCGAATTTGTTGTGCCTCGTATTGAAACGCACCGGTTCCAGACAGGTTGGTTAATTAACACGAGGAGAGAGTAAAATTATTATCAAAAAACATCGATGCCCAACGGATGAACTAATTGCATCGGTTAGACTCGTTAAATTCCGCCACCGCCGTAATAAATGAGATTGTGTAAAATTACATGCATACCGTACTAATTAAATTTATTGCTAGGCGTATATGCATAGGGTAACCGAAAGTGTTTATGAAATAATTTATTTTGTGGAGAACTGTGTTACACACATAGATTACAAAGTACCAATTGTAAACCATCATAAATTAAGTTCGCGTATGAGGATTAAACTGAAGAGTCGCGTGAAGAGAGATATCAATTGATTACAAATTGAATTCATATCTGAAAATTATATTTGCGCACAAATTGCAATCACAGTACGATTTCATTCCTTTTTTAAGTAAATAAAGTAGAAAAACATGAGAAAATAAGAGGTAGTGATGGAACGGCAATGACATCGGAAAAATATAAAATTATACAAACATCAAGTAGGAATACTGAAAAACTGAAACTGTAGAAATGTTACTCTAGCTCTCTCTCTCTCTCTCTCTCTCTCTCTCTCTCTCATTATTATAACATCGCAATGTTAGATGAATCAACACTTGTCGTAGTGGGATCGTAATTAGCAATGAATTTCGATTCGACTGCATAATTACAACACACAAGAATCGTGTTTACTTTAACCCGCGTTATTTCCCAATAATGAGTTGTTAAACAAATCAAATCACTGACTATTGTTGTTTTCTTTCATACAAGTAAAAATGCATGCGCTACTACTCTCTTATTTATTTTACTATCGCGCCGTCACGGCGTTTATGAACGGGAAACATTGAGTTTCACGCACAATTCTTTTATTGAGAATATGTATGAATAGCGTCGCCCGGCGTTTTCTTTTTTTTTTTATGAGAATGCACACGAGCATGCTCGTACGTGCCCCAGAAAATTTACGGCCGCATAACGCGGTGTCAGCTTTAAGCTTCGACATGTGACTATGCATGAGAGAACGGTCCTCCAGAAGAAGAATGTTTACGATGCGACTACTTTTGTTTGCTTGGATAAGACGATGACAGTATCGTAACCAATAAGTCAAATCATCGTTGTATCTGACTATTAGAGTAGCCACTGCAAAAAGGATGCAAGAGAATTTTATGGTCGATTATTGAGATACTAAATTTATTACATACAATCATTTTACTGACGGATAATTGCGTCTGCATGTTTAACGAAACGCTGGAATTACGCGAAAATGCTTTCTGCGATTACAGATTGAGCACATCGCGCATATTTCATACTCGCTTCCAATAAATCTCGATCAAACTGCGACACGCCTTCGTAATATTTAAAACGTTCGCGTCAGTTATAGGGTCTGACTTTCTTTATTGAAATAAGTAATAGCGCACGCACGCTATATATTAACGTGCAATATAAAATTCACGTGGCGTAGATACGATAAATTGTAGGCGCACTACCGTCCAAGGAATAAGTTCGCAGTATGTAACAGTATCGAGACGTGATATAACTAGCATATTGAAAAGTGTACGATGTAAAAGAGATAATAGAAAAGTCGATACCACATCATTTAATAATACTCCGACGCAAAAGTTCAAAGTTTTTTAATTATTAAAACGCAAACTTTCGTTTCGAGAGTGGACGCGAACGGAAGTAAAGTTTCGCGAAAGGAAGGGAGAGAGGTGAATACGGTCCGAGAACTCACGTTTAATTCAATTTAGTCAAATATATACAGAGGCTTAAAGATCAGGATCTTTCAAGTTTCGCGCGTCGTGATTATTAACGTGAAAAATTATATTCACGTTAAACCAAATATGCATTATCTATCAGAATTATTAGCCAATTTTCGCCCTAAATCGGATTATTTAAAGGCAGTTATTAAACTAACGATGCGTATCCCATCGCAAATATAACAGTTAAATGCATTATTTTTAAATCCGCGTTTTAAATGGTCTTTTAATCCGATCGTAAATATTTGATCTGTGCCCGCACCTCGCATATATCCATCTAATATATCGTTGGATATTGCAGGTGCTTTATACATTTTAATATCTACACGAAAACACGATAAGCCGATAATCATGATAATAAATAAATTTCAAAACTCACGCATTGACATTGATTACATAATTTGTTAAGTCGGAATTATGAACTTTTCCGAAACTGGAAAACACATTTCGTGAGAGTCAACATGACCATTGGCTCTCTGGTTGATGTCACATTATCGTGTAACAAGTTATTGCAAATGTTTTCCATTTGTGCTAGAACGTAACTTAATTTCAAGCCGTAAATTAATTAAAAACTAATAAGCGAAGAATTGCAATCCTTCAAAAATTCTCATAACAAAAGCAATTTTATCTTGCTTTACCTATCTAAGAACATAAAAAGAGGTTCGAATAGGAAACGATCGCAGGCGACCGTGAAATTGTACTTCGACGGAAGGCTTTTCCATGATCTCTCGACAAGGTTTCCCGGTAGCTGTCGCGACACAATAAAGCCGCAACAAATAAATCTTCCTCGAGGAACACTTTCAAATTTGAATTTCCACGCTTGGGAGGCCTCGAAGCAAAATTATCTGCGTTTTCAAGAGTGAATTTGCTAACTTTGTTTCGAGACGACACCGAACTTTCCGGTGGCTTCGCGATTTCACCGCGCAAAGTTTTGAATGTGACTGAAGAAGGGTGCGGTTACCGGAATTTACGTAATTGTGACCTTTAAAGCATTTAAATTGCAAGAACAGTTTAATTGCTCACCGCTTCGCCACCAACAACGGGTAAAAGTGCTAGTAAAAATCGCAATTGCGGTACCTTGAGCGTGCATTATTGAATTATCAAGTTATTCCGTATCAAATAATTTGATACGCCGTAAAGTAAGGAGACGAGATATCGTCTGAGCTAAGGAGAAACGTTCTTCACCTAATTATTTATTCCGTCCATTTCGTCTGAACACTTATTAATCTCTTCGATTAAACAATTGTTAAAATTTTTGAAACGATCTTTTTTGGCTTATCGACTTCGTCTCAGGTTGGCAAAATCAACATTCTCTGGATACATTCTTTTCGCGCGTCGCGTGCGACATTATAAATCGTAAAATTTTCGTTACAACAACCTTCGTGCGGTAGCATGAAAAATGACTGGACGCCACATTAATCGCAGCTACTTTAACGTCCGATACATGGGCGAAACTAAAGTTCGTGCACCTGCAGCGCGGTGGAGGGACGCTGCAAAATGTCGAATGGCGATGGATTCGTTACACGGGAACTCGGTTTGCGGTCGTATGTACACTTACAAGTACGCGTAAACTCCGGCGTCTGTCAAAACTCCAGGGCAAGCCATTAAAACAAATTACAGGGGGGACGAACGAACGCCGATATACTCGCGATAGTGCATTTGCCGCGCGTGAAAGTAGTTTAGCTTCCCCTTTGATGCGACGCGTCCATACTTCATACCAGAGTTGCAATCAATAGTTGCCTTGCTGACCAGCCAAAATACTTTCTCCCTTAAATCGGTATACATCTTCATTACAAGCGTTGCAAGATGGAATTATTATGTCGAACAAAATAGTTAAATGAAATTAAATCGTATACCAAGAGAAAAACAACCATAAACTTCAGGAATCTCCGGTCTTCCCATCACAGAGCCAAAAGAAAAATATACGTGGCGGATATTATGCACTGCTGCAAAAATTTGAGAAATGCTCACTGGAGAATCCTGAGAATGTCGTTTGTAAAAACGTGACGTGTCGCATAGTTTCAGGAATTTTCCCTCTCCTCATACATACCGGAACCGGAAGGTGACGAAAGTGTGCTCGACCCAAGTCTATTCTATTCGAGAGAAAAAAAAAGAAAACGAAATGAAAGATAGTGACGAGAAAAAAGCAAGAGGTGAAATACGCGAGAATGAGCTGTATATCAATCGAATGCCTAACGAGCGTGACCTACTTCGGTTTTGAGGTTGAGCCGTTTTCGAATTCTTATTGTGTACTCGAGTATGGGTATTCTTCCAGGTATTCTTACATGCGCACACATACATACACACACACACACACACACACACACACACACACACACACACACACACACACAGCCACACATCATCATCATCATCCTCTAGGGACACAAACTGGATAAAAATTTTTAGTTCGGAGTGCTATTTGCATTCGCTTGAATGTAATCGCTCCGATGAAGTTTATTTCCAGCAGAACGCCGCGCTCGATAATTTTTTTTCAAAATTTCGATAACAACGTCGTATTGAAGCACGGATGAATGCTTCTTATTACGGAGAAGATAAAATAGAATTTGTGCAGATACCATTTACTAAGGCACAAAGAACTAGTTCGCGGTATCTTGAATTATAAAAGCAATAAGTTGCGCCGTTTATTAAAAGCCGCAAAAACATGTTAAACTGAAATCAATCTAACTCCAAAGATATAAGAACGGTTCAGATGAGTTTCTTTTCTATCATGCTGATAAATCTCTTCCTCAACCCCATACGTAACCATAATTCATATTGTCTTGCAATCGTCTTATCGGTGATCAGAGAGGTATTAATATAACGATGCGAAATCACGTCTACGTGAGAAATATATAATCCGAGGAACAGTATTATCTGTCTTTTAGGCCCCAACGGGAGCCGCTCCCATCTGCAATGTAATTTAATATCGCTGCCATGCTTCCATTCCCTCCCTACGTTCACTTCCTAGCAATTCCATCATCGAATAAATTTCTGTGGAACCGCTTTCTTCGCGGATTCCGCCAACAACAATTCGATTTAAGGATGATCAAACTCGGAAAACGCCAAGTAGATATTGATGAGAGATTCATTTTATTTTTTTCTCGATACGGACGAGATCGCGGATAAATGATTGTACTCGAAACAGTCGCGATGCCGAATTATTTTCCTGCTTCCGAATCATTTCGAATCATTTTTTCTTCTTGTATTAATTAATTATAATATATTCAACATTTCGCTGAGAAGTGGCTCATTATTGCGCTCACAATTATTATATAATAAATTTTTGGTCTTTTATTGTCATTATGTCTCAGCAACTGTTCCATTTACACGAAACGTCATCTACAGGATTCATGCAATACTAATTCACGTGCAAGAACCATTAGTTCCCCATCTCTCCAGCAATTTCCGGCGCGTTCTGCCTTCGTTGCTTTCTCATTTATTCTGAAAAATGCGATAAAGTAGGATTTGACCCGACATCCGATGGGAAGGAGCAAATCCAAAAAGATAAAGAACGTCAGCTTGGTTCACGGGAAATGTAAAGGTTGCAGGGAGATCAACGGGAGAGAGAGAGACGAAATGTAACGGGAGAAAAAATACTCCTGGCAGTTGTAGCACGACGCTATAAATAATACGCGAAGTCTTGGCTATGCCAGGCAAAATCCATCCCGACATCGCTTTTACTTCTCACTCTTGTTTCCCACGGATTATAACGTTGTTATTTACGAGCCATGGAGTGCCTTTCAACTAAAGCTTTATATAGTGCAACACTGAATTTTCAGTTGCTGAAGAACCCGAGTAACAGCGCGAAATTTATTTGCACGCAGCGGGGATGCCGGCCTCGCCTAAGTAAGTCTCAATCGGATTTTTAATTACGGCGAGAGTCTTGGGCGCAATTTAGCTTGTGTAAAATATATACCGTTTACAGCTACTCGCTGCTCCAAGAAAGGAAAATAATAAAATAACTCGCGGCCTGAGTCTTCTCTCATCAGTATATTTCAGAAACGCGTTAATGACCACTCGTTTTATCTCGGACGATTTATTTACCGACTCTACTAAAAATTTTCGTATTTCGGTTGCACCGTTTACAATCTCGCGATTAAGCAGAAAGATATTTCATCAACGATACTCGAACGTCTCATTCATTCTCCAGCGGAACATCAAGAATATCAAGAATGTCTCTATATGCGTATCTCAAAGAGGAACGCTCAAAGCAACACTGTAGAGCGCTCTCTCAATCGTGCGCCATTCTCCGGCGTGCACGTAGCACAAATGTGGCCGCATCAGTTCCGTCACGTCAGAAGAGATTAAGCGGCGAGCGCATCAACGTCTGAAAAGTATCGAAAATTTAAAGAACGTCGGGCGGTAGTTTCTATCGACAGCTCCCTCGGTTCTCAAGTCACGTTCGGAATCGCGGTGATCGTTTCACGGCGACGTGCCTTCGTCGGGACGGGAGTTCCATGTCGGTGAATCCGCCGCACTCGGGAGAACCCCGAGCTCGGGAGTGCCGGCGAATTGCGTTTACAGAACGTTCGCGCCACCCCGAAGCTCATCCTTTCCATATTCCCATGGTAGATTCTTCTCGCGTCGAGGCAACGACGATAGAACTCTCGGTCCGCAGATGCTCGTTTACGCTTAAAAAAACCTAATTAAAGTAACTATCGAAGCCACGAACAATGGCGACCGGACGCAACGATGTGTCACGTGCGCGTGCACGTACGTGCACGGATTTCGAAAAGAGAAACGAAGGCTTTTGCATCGAAAGTGTATGCAGTTCCGCCAGCATCACCACTAGCTTTCAATCAAACGGTTTTTTCCCCGGGGCAACGCTGTTAATTTATACACCTTTAATTGCAAACCAGCGTCGGTGATGTCGGACGTCTCTTTTTCAAGGTGTTTCGTAATGAGCACGGTGCGCTTGCCCTCCGATACCAGCTTCACTCAGATCCGCGCAAATGAAAGACACGGACAGTTAAATAACATCTTTGCTCGCTATCCTGCCTCTCTCCGCTCATCACTATTGAAATAAATTTCAATATTCACGGAGAGAGAAACGCCGAATAACTCTCATAAATATTTCCGCATTCGCGTCGCGGACACAATCGACGCGACAATCGTCGATATCTAAAAACGCTCGAAGAGAATCCCAATAAACGGGGAAAAGCGTCGGGCTGCCGCGATCGAGTCCTCGCTCACGGATTCAGATGTGAGCCCTCCCTCCTTCTCCCTCGCTGGCGCAATTCCGGCCAATTATAACCAGAGTAATGCGACAGGCACGAAATTGCCGCGCGGCAAACAAATTGTCGGCGCGCGACGAAATCGCCGCGAATAATTTCGAAGCGCAACGTTTCACTCCGGGCGGCGCGGCGGCGCGCGTCATGGCGCGAGAATTGCGGAAGCGCGTGGGGACACGCGCGTCGCGGAAAATTAAATGTCAAATTAATGCGGACGATAAATTCGCCGGGGCGAACGAGCGGCGCGGACGTGGCGGCTGGGCCAGCAAATTTACGGCGCATTATCTGGAATTTAATTCGACGACGTATAAACGCGCGGGAAGTACGAGGCACTGATAAGACGACCGGAGCGGAGAGCCGACGACGACGACGACAACGACTACCGTTCCGCGCGAGGAGGATCGCCGCGGAGATAACAAAATCGGTCGCGTCTGCTTTACGAGCGCGCTGAATCCTGGACCCGGCTAAAGCCGCTCGTTACAAGCCGATAAATTTACAGACGCTTCGTCAAGCATATTCTCCGCATGCACTTTCTGCCCTCTCTCTCTCTCTCTCTCTCTCTCTCTTCCCTGTCATAGGGGGTGACGAGTGTATCGACCTGAATACCAACCGACAACCGCGCTATACACTCGAACCCGCATCGTTATCAGCGCGTGCATTAAGATCGCTCTGCATTTTAAATGACACCTCTCACCTCTAGCTGGAACGGCAATAGGAAGAACGTACGATGAAAGCCAACGCCGTTCTCAGCGCGAACGAGGTTTCCTCCAAGACTGCTTTGTTTCTCGAAACGTCTATCCGCGATTCTGGTCGACAGTCAGAGGTGTAAGGAAATAAGTTTAGTGTTTAGTCGAAATGACGGGGCCGTATTTCGGGATTTCGTGTTCTTCGAGTTCACGCTAGATGTTGCAAACGTAAGGAAACTATCGCATAATGAAGCGGAAATGCACAATATTCTCACGATACATATTATGCCACTAAATAATAATGTAACGTGTAGTAATATAAATAGAATAGAATGCAACAATGATAAATTGTTTGCCGAAATTAAATATCCCAAGAAAACAAAGCAGTTATATTTTCCGTAGAGATTTCAAAAGTAATTTATAAGTTATTAGGAATGAATTTCCTGATTATGCAAATCGGCAGTGAGATATTAAAGCCTGTGGCGTTCTCGAATTAAACTTTCGTGCCAGAACAACGAAGCGTCTAAACTCGAAATTGCAGTTTCTCATTTTCTAAATGCGAACTGGCCAAATTATCGCAAGTTTATAATAAAGCGATAATTGGCTGGCTAATTTATTATTCGGAGGCACGTGAATTCGCTTATTATTATGTTAGTTCCAAATTTGTCCCACGATATATTCCACCCTCGTAGCGCAATAAAATACAGTTATATAGTATTTTGGATCCGCGCTGCATATAAAGCAAGACATTATCTCGACCAGTAGATGCGAGAAGATTTGATGCATTGAAAATTTGCGATCGCGAGGCATTAGGTACAACATATACACTCTGTCTTATCGCCGTCTGCTTCGAACAATTCAAAACGTATCCGTAAATATGCGCGAATGGTGCCGCGCAATGCAGATTTACGTGTCTCCAAATAAAGGCTGAACCGATAAGTTATATAGTCGGGACGCGAAACTTTCTCGAACTTTGGGAAAAGCTCTCGGAGAATACTCGCGAAACTTTGCCGAATAACGTCGCGAGACAAGCGCAATTCTTCGAAGCACACATGATTTCCGCGGAATCGCGATACTTTTAATATCGAACGACGCAAATCAAAGCGGCGCGGAACGCAAATTCAAATCGATCGTAGGTATATCGCACGATCGGCGTCGATTCGTCACGGAAGACGCGGCGCATTTTAATTCCGCGAGCGGGCACTCGGCAAATCGCTTCGTCGTCCGGATTCGGCCCGGGACACGGTCGACTGAATTCCAAGCGAATTTCACTCCGGCGACGGCGTATCGATCGATCGCCGACAAGGATTCGCCAAGAAATCGCCTGAACTGGCCGGCGGCGAATCTTTCGCGCGATGCCGGAAAACTGCTTAAGCGAGGAAGGTTCGAAATTATCGAGGAGGTTACAGAGAACGCCACGGACAACTAAACACACAAACGCATGCGTACGGGCCCGGATAGAAGCGAGAAAACGTCGGAAAAGGGATGAGATGCAAAGGGAATGATGGCGAGCGAGAAGCCGAGACCAGGCAACTTTAGTTGCAGCTACGGTCAATGTGGCTGTTTCAACCAGTCGACAGTAAGCATTGTTGCTGCACGTGGGTCAACCCTGCTGCACTTTCGTTGACGACATGCCGATGAGAGTGAGAAAGAAGGAAAGAAAAAGAGAGAGAGAGAAAGAGAGAGAGATAAAAGGGGGTAGAAAGAGAAACAGCTGTAAAAGCAAGGCACCATAATACGAGTAGAAGATGCCGAGATTCGAAACGAGGGTGAGAACGAGAGGGAACATAGTGTCAACACCTTAAGGACTGAAAAGCGCGACTTGTCGCCTTTAACATTTCGCCGGGGACTAAATGACTAGTTTGAGGATTCTCGTTAAGGATAACGTCTTAACCTTGTAATTGCGTAACTGCATGTAATTTGAACTGCTATTCCCTCGCTGGGAGTTCCGACACGATGCATAGCGTAATGAAGGATACTGTGCGTCGTAACCTTTAATTAAAGGCGACCGCGGATAAAGGATAGAAGCAACATTCAGCATAATCAAATCATCCTTGACGGGCTAATAATGAATTCACATAATACAGGATATAATTCACAAGTTCTGCAACGATCCATAACAGAGAGGATTATAGTGCATAAACGTGCAAGAAAAACGCTAATAATATTTAAAAAGTCTTCTGCACGGTTTAATTTCTCATCAAGATATGATTATCGTTATATATTTTTTTCTTGATCTCCTAAGAACGCAAGCTCTCAATGCACACCTTTCGCATTATAGAAGAAAAGTTTACAAGTCGCTACTTCGGGAAAAGCTCTCGAAGAATCTCGCGAAACTTTGCTGAAGCGGGTGTATAAAGCGGGAACGATTGATAATTTAGCCGATTGATGTCATTCAAAAATAGCAGACACGAGTAACAAAATTCGATTATGTTAACAGTGCACGTTGTTGAAGATTTATATGTGTTATTGAATTGGTCGTCTTGAATTTCTGATAAATTCGTTTGTGATGAAAGGAGCCTCGCGTGCGCGTGCGCCTTATCGCGTAGAATCGCTATATAATTTGAAACTGTGCACTCTCAGCTGCGTCAAAATGTTTACGCAAACTTGCATATCGCCGTTGATACAGGTTGCGCTAATTCGATAACGTGCTAGCTAGCGAGTATTACAACGTTCAGAAATGAAGTACCAATCGATAAAATATTAATCTACAAAACGCATTAGTCCGATAAATTTGTTCTCGTATATATTCTCGCGACTAAGCATATCACGCTATGCACAGCGAGCGTCGCATTTCCCCGAAAAATTTCGCGAAAAATTCGTTTTCTCCGGAATGAATAATTTCTTCCCTTTTTCATGTATAAAAAATTTTACCCGCGAATTTCACTCGCGCGAGCAACACGAACACTAAGCGCACGCCAGACGAGTCTTAGCAGTGGAAGCAGAAAATTTCCATTAAAAGTACCATGCCCACCAGGGTAAGAAGAAAAAATGAATACGGTTTGTATGCTATCGTTGCAAGCGCAGTCGGTTCTATTAAGGCTTATTTTCGAAACTTTGTTACGCGCGGTTGTTATACTGGTCAAAACTACGGTACTTTGTTAAAAATGTAAGAATTGTAATTTGCATTCAGTTGCCAGTACTTTTTTAAGTAGGTTAATTTCTTGACAGTTTCGTGTACTGCGAGCTTGCATTTCCCCTTCGACTCCTTCCCGTGCATAAGGACGCTCGCCTTTGTTGAACTTTTTATCTCTGTTTCTTGATGATGTGAAAAATATATTTCGCAGAAAACTTTAGGTTCAACTTCGTTAATGAGGCTTTAATTCCGAACGTATTAGAAAGAGTATATCATACGACGGGGATACGACGGTAAGTGAGATAAATTTCGCGGTAACTGAAAGATATATGTAAAACCACTTTAAAAGCGTTGCAATACCATGCATAATGATGTCGGTAGAATTTTAAATGGACCTCGAATAGCATGTACGTAAACGCGATTAAATTTGCAATGAAGAGAACGGAATCGAACAAACATTGCGTGTGCGATATGTTAATACGTGGCAAAACGGTCGCATTGAATTCCGCACTGTCAACATGTAAAATGCTGAAAGCAGTAACTGCCGTGTATGATGTAAGAAATTTTTTAACGCGTTTATTCTTAACGCGTAAGAACGTTGAAAGGTATTCTCCCGTCGAAGTTCTCTTCGACCCTTACCACCGCCTCGAAAGTTATATTTTATGGAACAGCGCCAGATTTAATAACGCAGGTTTAAAGGTTTTACGCGAAAAAGCACGCGGCCCATCTAAAAATGCTTTCTCGCGGGTCTTAAAACTCAATGTACGTAATTCGTTCGAGTCCCGCCGCGACTCGAAACCACTTTAATGCCCTCGTTAAAGTCCTAGGCGGTTGAGACAAAGCCTTTATAAATTACGGCCTCGTTATGTTCGCAAAATTAAAAATGTGCGTACGCTTACCTCTCTGCTCTGTCGGCGAGGAGTACGCGGGGAGGAGCTGCGACGTTTCCACGAGTCTGTTCGTCACCACCTGTTACAAAAAAAGGGCACATAAGTTAGTGGCAGAGATAAAAGCACTGGAGTGACGTAAAAAAAAAAGATCAGTCGTAAGGCAAGCTTATCCGGCAGCTTCGTTCCCTATATGCCAGACTTTAATATCTGATACGATATCGTCAGCTATATGTATAAAAGGCCTGCAGCAATTTATCGATTTCTGAAATTTCTTTGAAGGAAAAAGGACAATCTTAGATTTTTTGCGTAAAATTTATCAGAATTTAATGCAGCAGTGGTAATAGATGTTGTATTAATAGACAACGCTGCTCTTTTGTTTGTCAATTGAAGAATTAATTGTTGAAATCTATTATTATTATTTTAATCTGCAAAATAATTAAATTATTTTTATTTTTAATTTACCATAGCAGTTTACAAATGTGAAAAAGCACCAGAAACCGAGGAAAATGAAGTGAAATAAATTAAATCTAAGAAACTCATACAATATACCGACGTTCATAGAAGGGAGCGGCAATAAAACGCACATGTATCACACGCGACAAATCCGCAACTGAACAAAAAAGAAACAAAAAAAACGCTCAACGTGAGCTGCTTTGAGATGTAGCTATTCCTTCACAGCAGCGCGAGCAGGAAACGCGGATCGGCGTATAGTTGCATCGTGGATGATGCGCTTGCGGCGAATTCCCGCGTGCGATGAAAAATTAACTCACGCCGGGAACGCGCGAGGGGGACAGTGGAATCAACGAAGGAGGAAGAAAATAAGAGAAAAAAAGCAGAGAGCAAAATGAGACGAGGGACGAAAGCGCGAGAGATACTTACACCGAGCGTCGAGTTTTGCGCGATCCGATTACGCTCGCGCGCGGACGCGACGCTTGCACGCACGCGTGCACTTGAATCCAAGCAACATGTTTGCACACGTAATACCCATCGGACATACACGACTTAATTACACGAGGCGCCATAAACCTGCGCTGAATCATTGTCGCAATCTTCGCGATTTACACCGGCCCGGCGCCGCGGGCAATGGATTACGCCAGCCCGTTTCTATCGCATGATTTACGCCCGAATGTACTTTGCATTCCATTTACGGGGGTAAGGGGTGCATGCGGGCTGCATACAGCGGGGTAATCCCCGGGTCCGCGGCCTCATGGTAAGCCCCATACATTACGCCTTATTTACACGCGCGTGACAAGTCTCTCGTCGTCTCTCCCCTCGGCTGTTCTCCGTTCTGCGTTTCGATGCATTAACTTGCATGTGCGTTGAATTCGTCAGTGCGGCACGCACTCGCCATTGCACTGTGATTAATATGCATAACTATATCCGCGTTCCATGGCGAGTTCGATAACGCGCAGCCGTAAACCGGTACCGCTCCACCGCACGCGATCAAACCCCATAAAGCCTTCCTTGGATATTTCTTCGCGTCCTCGGTAATGACGTGTCGCATTAATTTACACGGGTTATACATTGCCGCGTTTCGCGAAACTCGAGAGATATAGGCACACTGGTCTGCGCGTGAGGGAGGTAATAATTTATAATTTTTATGGCGCATGCACGACGCTCGCGTATCGGAGCGAAAGCGCGAAATGGTAACGGATACCCCGTACACCTCATCGACGCCGGACACGCACGGCTTGTGCAATGAAACGTATTCTGACGTGTACATAACGTACGGTCACACGAAACGTATTCGGGATCGTAAAACTCGAGCGCAAGCTAATTGCTTAGTTAACAAAGTCGCGTATTTTTACGGCGCGAGGGTTAAACCAAAGTTGCGACGCACTATTAATTTCTCCAACTTTAGCGACGTAATATCGCGTTGCACCGGGTCCGCGTAGCACGTTGTAACGTTACATGGCTGAAATAATGTTGCTCGGCAATGCTGCAACGCGCTGTGAAATAACGCGACGAAGTACAACAAGGGTCTTCTTGTTTAAAATCATCTTAATCCTCATTATGTGTCGCAAACGCGGTCATTCATATTATTAATGCCAAAACAGAGAAACACCACCAACATTTTTTCACGTACAATTATTTGACAGATATAGCATCAAATTATTAAAAATCGATTGATAATTCAATACTTTACGCTGCATCTTTTCAATTAAATTTGTAGCGTTTCTTGTCTCATGTTCTTCAACATGAATTTCGTTGAAAATTTACTCAAGAGTAGGTATTTCACACTGCCATGCGGATCATTGAGGTAACCTTGATAGTTAGAAGTTTCTAACAGTCTGGATGTGTGATCTTCGTGTAAAGGATCATGGTCTAACACCTAACGCGTGCTGAACTTGAAGGATAGATCAAATTCGTACGCGTACGCAGGCACGCGCGCGCGAGGGTTGCTCGTCCGTGTGAGCACGTTTCCATACGTACACGTAGAAAAGGGAATTTGTACACCTGGATCCGCAGCTCCCAGAATTAACGAACGAGGGGCCACGTACGCGCGCGTCCAGAACGCACGTAGTAACCAAATTCCGACAATTAAACGTCTGCCGAGTGCGATCAGAAAGTCGAAGACAATTAAACTGAAAAAAGTTCGAATTTCCTGCATTCAGTTCCCTTCCATTTACGGACGTAGAACAAAATGTATCCTGATATGTAATTTTAACGCGTAGCACTAATTATTAATACTTTTATTCTTTTTTTAATTATCGCGAGACCAAGATTTTTTATAAGCCACATGATGTACGCAAGGTTTACAATATAATAATGATTGTACATTGTTTTATCCTTTTTACATTTCCAATCCTCCTATTCTAAAAAAGGCGTGTTAACATCGTGAAGTTCTTTTTTATCGAATATTGAGGCCTCTTTTCCGCGACGCTGATTGGTTCTCTCGCTTGGCTCGAACTTCGTGTGACTTGAACTTTGTGTTGCGAATGTCAGAATGTCATAGTGGCTGTCAGTGCGGTTATATTAATTTATTATTTCTTAGGAACGTGAAAACGGCAGCTGTCCATTCTGTCAAACTTGTATTGATGAAACATGATGAAATAAATAACGCCTTTAACGCCTTTTTTAGAATAGGGCTACGGGCTAGAACTTTTTCATTTTTGAGTTTACGGTCTTTTCAATAGCAGAGAACTCTAGGCAATATGCCAATTAATAATATAAACATCTCAGAACTCCTCGGAAAAAGAAAAAAATTTTTTAATAAATAATAGATGAATATTATTATTCGAAAATATTATTAACATTGAAAAATAAAATAGCGCGCGCCTGTGTTGTACTAATTTTATATGAAAATGACTTACATTTTTGCAAGCAGGTGGGCATGCCGTATTTTGAAATATATTCTTAAGTAGCTATATTGCGGTATTGCGATATTACGGAATTACTGCTGGTTCTGTGGAGTTCATGCTCCTAATGAGTTACGAACTCTTCGCTGTGGAAGATTTTAGCGTCCTTTTCTTTTCCATCCGTTCCTTCGACTCATGAAAAAATTACTTACATTTTTACAAGCAGATGGATATGTCATATTTTTAAATATATTCTTAAGTATTGAGGATAATATATTTTCGAAAATTAAGCATGAAAGAATCATGTTGTAATGAAGGTAAGTCGAATATTTGATATATCGAGATATTTCCTAAATCAAGCTGAAAGCTTTACCTCAAGAAATAACAAGTCTACAATTGCTACGACCATAAAGTAGCGTTGGCACAGGAAAGCTTGGACGTTCTTGGACTCCGAGTATTCAACGAAATCCTTGAGAATACCTTGTTAAAGGAGCAATGGGCCGAAGGAATGGATGGAAAAGAAAAGGACGCTAAAATCTTCTACGGCAAAGAGTTCGTAACTCATTAGGGGTATGAACTCTTCAGAACCAGCAACAATTCCGCAATATCGCAGAGGTACGTAACTTCTGTATATGCGGACTCTCTGCACAAATCTAGCTTAGTGTTATTATGCAATTATCATATAGAATATACGCAATTATATTACAGAATGAAAGATTTCTGTAACGGTAATAGGTTGTAGATCTAAATCCGTATACCTATACACCTGTCATTCACAAACGTGTAGCGTTTGTAAACTCATATATTAATTATATCAATATTAATAACACAAGCAACGCGTATGTATGTATACATATCTCGCAAGCGATAACTAATTCGCAACCATTGAAATCACATTGTGGTTGGAATGGGTCATGCGACGATATCGTCGATAGATAAATCGCGTGATAGATAACGTTGATCTAACTATAAATTATATACGAGCGCGCTTGCGGGTGCATGTGTATGTAATTTTCATGCTAACCAGTTAATCGCACCACAAGCGCGAATACATTGTGTCAAATCATGCATTCTATAATTGCTGCATCGAATATTCCGTCAACATATCACTAAATCCTGATAGTATAAATCATAATAACATATTCAGCGTACGTCTTTGCGATACCATCTCTCGTAAACTTATTTGTTAAGTGATAAATGGGAAAAACTGCAATTATCATAGATATCATCCAAATAGCTTTTAATGTAATGCTGTTTTGAATAATAAATTTAATTATATAAATCAATAATATATTTCTATAGTAAAGTGTTGTACCTATAAAATCAACGTACATCGAGCTTCTAACACTAAGACTCGGTTAGCAGAAATCATAAATAACTACG
This sequence comes from Ooceraea biroi, assembly GCF_003672135.1. NCBI lineage: Eukaryota > Metazoa > Arthropoda > Insecta > Hymenoptera > Formicidae > Ooceraea > Ooceraea biroi. The sequence continues at coordinate 2,108,901 of NC_039514.1, read as the reverse complement.
TATATTCGCACGTAGCAATTTGACATTAACAATGTTCTTATTTGTTAAACCAATCCCGGAGCAGATAAAACATTCTTTACGACAATGCGAACGTGAATCGCCAAGTTCTCAACAACTCGAACGAACAAGAAGCAACCAGCAATACGCTGTTGATTCGCAAACCACATGCAAAGTTTCACATCGCGTACAACACGTTATGTGACTACACAGCGCAAAACGTGTCCTGCTGATATATATTTTGCAAGGATTTACAGGGCATTGGTATTTGCACACGGTAAAAGCGTTATGGTTTCGACGAAATTAATCGCGGTTTTTTAACACGGCTCGGAAAATCAGTTTCTGCAATTTTCATCGCGATCCCACGTGTTACGTGTACTCTCTATTTAACTAGTTGTAAATACGTTTATGTATGCGATCTTTTCACACCCGCAATACCCAGGTTTGTATACAATTCGTAATAAACCAAAGAGATAAAAGAGAAAAAAGAATGTTCAAACAACATCTAACTAATGACTGTAACAAAACTTTATTAAACCCCGAGACCACCAAATTGGATCTCAGCACATGCAGACTCGCGGAGCACAGCACAAATTTAAAAGCACGCATGCAAGTCACATCGCGTTACTTTATTCGTCTTGTTGCGAGAATCAGATTTGGCGAACGAACCACGATGCGGTGGCGACTCGTTAAGCTGGCGTATCCGCGCCGCATCATCAAGATGGTCCGCGTCAGCTCGTAACAAGCCATCCCGTTAATGCGGCAAAAGTCATGGCGTTCGCGTGCCACAAAGAGGACGGACCACGCGGCAGATTTTGCTCGTTGATAGCGGCGATGGCAACGGGAAATTGTAGGTGAAGACGAGCGAGGATGCGCGCGTGACACTCGACCGAGATGCACCCTCGAGAGTCCCGGGGACAGCTGCGGCTACTGCGCTTTTCCCGGCACTTTGTTCACGCGGCGTTATCAGCGGAAACGGCGTGGTTTTATCGCGAGACATTGTCTTTGAAAAGTGCCGCTTTAGCCGGTTTTGCGTGCACGCGCGCATCCAAGGATAAAAATACACTCGGCCGCGAAAACACTGCTCATACTCGCGTGAGCGCGATTCCACGCAGAGAGAAACGCAGTCTGCTAGCTTGAAAACTCACCACCTCTCGAATGAAAATCTGCAACTTGTGAAATTTGCATCAACAACGCTATGAAAAATATATCGTCGTAAAATGTTACTTGAATGTTTGAATGTATAATCAGATAATTCAAGACTAAGAGACGGAGCGCTATTTTCTGTGAAATTATTGACGCGCACCACTGCTGAGCATCGAGACGACGTTATCGCCAAGGACCGTGGACTCCATTATGCCCGAAATTTAAATACTTACATTAGAAACTTTTGCGGGTTTAACGAGCACCCTCCGTAATCTGGCATAAGGGTCCATCAACGGAGCTGACGTAATATAGCTCGCGCAGCTGCAGTTACGCTAAACTTCCCAGGTGATATCCACCGTTATTATCAACCGTCCCAGCGGCGAGGGCTGATGTACAATAGAACGTGTTACTTTAGAGCACCCTGGACCTAGCCGCTTCTTAATAGAGCTTAACTATTTTAATGAGGGACCGTGCCGGGGATGGTTTCGGAGGCAGGATACCCACATTTTCGGCGACCCGGTCGACCGTCCCACATCTTCCCGTCCCTTACGAGCATACTCTATTTGAGGAGGCAGTTCCACATGACTGCGTGGCGTCAAATTAAGATGGCACGCGTGATGGATAATACTTGATGACAGTTTTACTAGCGAAGTATATTACAATCTGTGTGGGTGTGTGTGTGTGTGGTTGCTCCGCTATAATATCACTTCGCTATATGGATAACTAAGTAGAAGCAACGGGAGACAATGGCGACAACAAAAACTGTCTAATGCGTGAACGTTGATAGTCCTTTTTTTATTGTAATAATTTATACTAATTGTTTAAAAACATGTTTCAGTTTTATTGATAATTATATTATCACGATAAAATAACCATTATTGATAATTATATTATCAAGATGAATAACCAAAATATTGAAATCATCTGAACTTATTCGACATTTTATGAAATATTTGTCATAGGAATATATTCGCCAAGAAAAACGGATTTATATCAATATAATACCTCGACAAACTACAACGTGCATTACGAGAATGTAGCGAGAATTGCTAAACCTAATTTCGTGTATCCACCAAAGTTGCTGCTCTAATACGCTATCTCCGTAAGCATCGGTTTAATGGAGATTACTATAGCGCACACGCCGTATAGCGCTCATATAATATTAGAGAATGCTAGAGAAGGACCACATCTCGTGTCAGACGAAAATCGAATCATGCAATTAAGCCTGATTCATTTGCCGCCCCCGTAACGTGCGTGCTAATTACACAAACGGGAGCAACGTCGATATTCGATTGCACCCCTCCCGGTATCCTTTCCCTTTCAGGCGATAGGATTTCGCGCGCTATCCGAACGCGGAAGAGGTGATCGCTGAAAAACCGACGGAATAAAATAACAGAGCGTCATATTCGGATAACGTATTCAGAACTTGCTCACGTATTCTCTCGTTTTCCCGATATTTCGTCGCGGGGAAGCCAAATCGAATTACCACGTTAGCGTATTTAGCTCGTCAATTGTGGATTGACATACGTAGCCATAACCCATAGCAATGCAGTCGAATGCACAGGCCTTCTACCGCATATGATTTGCGAGACTTTTCTATAATTGCGTGGAATCCTCCAGCATACTCTTCTCATCAATCGAGAAGAAATAGAACACGATTAGTGTTTCCAAAATGTTCTAACGCATTATCGTTATTAGCGTTTCGGAGTATGCGTAATCGGCTCAATCCTCGTTTTTACAAACACAAAAAGGGACTATCTACTTAGACAACTTACACAACATTAAACCGTTATGCAGCTTTGGCAGTTCGCCTTAAGTAGATAGTTTATATATTCATAGAATTCGAAAATCGAGCCGATTATGTATGCTCCAAAACGCTAATGGTGATAATGCGTTCGAACATTTTGGAAATATTTCGTTATTAATATAAAAAGATTTTTTTTAAACTTTTTTTCGATTTTAATTTTACTTTTAATGTGGCTCTTTGGCGTATTTAAATATGTATTTATTAGCAATCGCGACTGGTTGTAAATCCGACTACCAGCCATGCAACAATGTTGTTAATCACATTCGCAATGGAACCACTCTGCCAAAATCTATTTTAATCGCGTCGATGACTGTCGTGCCAAATGCATGCACATGCACATAAATCCACTCAATCACAATTTTTTTCATATCGTATAATCTTGTTACTATGCAAAATAACCCACATGGAAAAAAATTTATAAATCTGTTATTGAATGCAGGCTCGTAACATTAACAAGACAAATAACGCAAATTAAATTTATAACATATAAATATTAAAAGAGTGTGTTTCACGTAACAAGCTGAAAAATCAAAGCTTACATAAAAGTAATTTAAAAAATACCTAAGAATAGATTACCACATAAAGAATAAAATGTCGGTAAATAAGTTTTGATGTTGCTTTTTTATTTTAAAATCCATTTATCTCATATAACATGAATACCTAATTAGTGCTCATAATATCAAAACTTTTGAATCAAAACTGTTTTATGAGATAATAAAGGTTAACATATAGTAGTATAGTAATTTGAATAAAAATATATATACATTTTTGTATTTAAGTTGTATTATTACATTTATGCTGTGTATGTGATAATCTTATGTTTATTATCTACCTTTATTGTTTATTTTAGAAAGAGACATTGTAATATTCTAATTGTAGCCATACTGAAGAGGACCAATACTAGTCGAAACGTTTGCGTTTTCTGTGAAGATTAATAAATTGCCAGTCGTGTCGACAAAAAAGAGTTATTTTTGTATTTGTTAAATACGGAAAATATATTTGCCGATATACTCACGTTAATATAAAAATATCAAAATGTATTAAATTTAATTGGCTCCAAAAGTTATAACATATTGAACGCAGCAAACATTTCAACCGTTTTAACTTTCGGTGATAACATTTTTTAATATCTCTTTTTTGTTTAAATTTCATATTATTTCAGGTTAACAATGACGAGTGAAAAAGGATTTAAGCCAGATCAACACTTATCAAGGCAGCGTTGCAGCGTAATGCATATTAAATGGAGGCCTCATCGAAAGCCCGATGCAGCACACGGCATGGCCGAGAGCAATGTACATTGGCTTGTTGTTTACTACAATAATAACAAAAATCCGCGATATTGAATTCATCGACTAAATGCAACGCACCTTCTGCACTGCGCCAATATTACCTTTCACGATCGCAAGTGGAAAAATATTCGATACGGCACTTCCACGTATTTGCGTACGTCGAAGTATCGATATGTTCAATCGATATTCAACCTGGAAATTGAAACAACATCGAATCCGGATACAAGTGTTTCTAACCAGCTGACTGTAAACCTGACATTTGAAGGTTTATTTATTTCGTGACTTCAATACGCCGTGTGCACACACCTGATTTTATAATTCACGCTTAAAAGATCACACGCCCTAACACAATGCAATATCGTCCTACTGCAAATGCCGCGAGAGTTAATAAACTTGTTGAGAGTTAATTTTCTTGTGTATCATCGAGCCATGTTCGTTTATTAATTAACAAACGTGTGTTTAAAATTTCTGCAATAATGATAATAATAAATTTGATAATAATAAATTACATGCTCGCACTAGAAGATAGGTATTTATTTATTTCTTCCTTTACAGTTTATTTGTTCCTTTACAATCATTGAAATTATTACCTAAGTTACATGTCTTTTATTATATTTTATTATATATTATTATATTTTATGATAACTTTGATTCTCCCATCAGAAAGAGAAAAAGAAAGAGTGAGAGAAGGAGAGAGAAAAGAGAGAGGGAGAGAGAGAATATTTCTACATAAATATAATATTATACTTCTGCATTACTTTCAATGCAATTTTCTCTATATTCCTTTTTTATTTTATATTTTCTAAAATATTTTCACAATAGCATTATAATTATATCTCGACTAGCCAAATTGTACAATTTCACTCAAGTTTTTTATCCAGGACACGATTTAGATAGAAATATGGGATAGAAATTTGGACAGCTTTATGGAACTAATTTTTTCTCGAGAGCATAGATAATATACCGAGAACTTTAGTTCTTACAATTAGAACCAATCAATCAAGCAATTCCTAGGAGAAATATATGAATATGAATGCATGCACACAACAAGCGCGTTAATATTGCAAGAGCGCTTGTCTTTTTACAGTGACATATAATTCTCCATTAATAAGTGCAATCCGCTCTATAATGGCTGCTTCTCTTTTAAACACCCTCTTCGTTTTCTGCACTCTCTTTTTCTTCCTCTTTTTTTTCTTTCTAATATATTAATAGTTCGCCCGATCAAACGCGCAATCAATTTTATCACGGCGTCACAAGCGTATTACTAAAGCTCGCCAAGAGAGAAAATTCATTGCGACGTTCGAATTACGGGAGAAAAAAAGCGCCATGCGACAAATTAAATCACGTTGCTTTATATACATATCTAAAAGATTACAAATTTTGTCAAAAACATCTCGCGCGGAATATTTTCAGTTATTACGGCATCGTACAAATCGCGTGGCATTAAAATCCCACGAGAATATCCACGGGATGCTCTGTTATATCGTTAATGTCACTCATATAAAATGTCTGCCATGTTATGAAAGATTGATCTAACTTCCCAAGTTTTCTAATTGACAGCATCTAATATTCGAGATGATAGTAGGCGTAACGAAATATTACTAGCAAGCGAAAATAGATTAAACAATCTCGCTAGTGACATTTACTTCAATTGACAACAATTAAATTAAACATAATCTCGTTTCAAACTACTTGTGTACACTGACCTCGTCAATCGATGCACGATAACAGCACTGGCCGTCCGTCCTGAAATAATAAAAATATTTAATTGCTAATTAATGAACATTACGACTTCTCGTGATAATAAATGTACTCATTACAGAATTTGTATAATTCCTTCAAACATTTATTATTACGAACTGCCTGCCTGGCGCTTATAATGAACGCTCCGTGCAGTCAGAACAAATAAAACAAGTACGTCTGCAAAACAAATAGTCATTCTCGCTGTACGTTAATAATTCGCCGTCTACGAAGCGAGGCTGTAGATTTAATTGCGCAATCAGATCGTGAACGGCGTCGCATCGAGGCGTAAAAGTGAGGAATGCACTCTCGCCGTAGACCGCGCAGTTTTTCAGTGCATCTCCTATGACAGGCGACGTAGCTTCGTGTCGGAATTTATGTGGAGGAACATGCATCCGCCTGAATTCATCGTATAAGGGCTTACTCGTGCGATATGTCACACCAACACGCGCGGACGTGCGGGTGCGCACGTTTGTGAAATCGTGAGTGTGCGCGCATCGGTTTTGCATTTTTCAAGCCGATAATTTATCAATCTTGTCCACCCCGATTCCACCCCAAATCCCATTCTCTAGCTGGCACCAGCCAGCCAGCCAGCCAGCAAGCCAACCAGTCAGCCAGCGGCGGAACGGTTACGGCGAAGAGGAAAAGCCGGCCGCTCGTAGAACCGGCCGTTTCTGGCAGGAAAATAATGAGCCTCTTTAAAGACCGGAAGTTTTCATTCGCGCGGGTCCGGAAAATCGATTTTTGCACTTTGTCGAACCTGCTATTCGCGCGGCCGCGCATCAGAGCCGCGCGCGTTTTCGACCCTTCTTTTCCCGTCATCCCTCCGTGAATGTCGGTGCATTGTTACCGAAATTCTGTCGAATACAACGTAGTAACACAATCGCGCAAGAATTTTGCGAAACGGTTTCCCATTGCAACTTGTCGAATTTCCTGTCTGTGAACCGGACTACCTTTTATTCGAATCGTAAAATCAATTTTCAAGACAAGTTCGATGATTGGATTGAATATTTCAGGACTTTATTCAGCAGTGATGAAAATATATCCAAATTAAATAGCTTTTTCATAACGTTTATACAATATCTCGTTTGTATTTATATTATTAATTTACACGTAGTACATATACAACACACAATTGTTCTTTATTGGATTTATTATTATATTTTGTATATGCATTATAGTGCTATTCATTAATTATAAATATAATTCATGATTCCTACTACATTGCACTATAAGCTACAACTTAATTAAATACCTGCTAACTTCGAAAGGGAAAGTACATATACTCTCATAGCTGTCATTTAGTCCATTGTTAGCTCATTCACAACGAGATAGGAATAGAAAGGAAAGTTCATCAGTACGAAATTGCTGGCTAAACGAGATAATTTTGTTCATTGACGAGAAAGATACGGCAATCTATTTACACACAAATTTTTCATTGTCAGTCAGAATTTATACCGTTTTAATTCAAAACGTTAAACTATTCAATAATAAAATGATATATATGTAACTATATTATTATTGCATATTAATATATTAAATAAATTACATAATTACAAAAATATCTTTAATAATTATAGAAATTGATGCTAACAACATCAATAACTAATACTATAGAAATAAATAAAAAATAAACACACGGAAAATAAACAATTTATACATTTCACACAAAATCATGTTTAAGATCTTTCGCTTGTCGCATTTAGCATAATAGATTACTTTTTATAACACAGGTGTGATCCATCGCTCATTAATTTTACAGTCTCTACAACATAAGAAGGCTGAGCGAGCCCGAATCATCATTCAACTTTGCTTTTAGCTTATTCAGCAAAAGAAAAGTAAAAGGGAGATGTGCGTTTTTAAGCAAAAAAGGTGACATCAGTTTGATAAGACCCTAATGTACATACGCTACACATAATTTTTGTAACATAATCGTTATGTAAGCAAGGAATTTGTTGCATACAAAATTTGTCAATTTACTTTCAAACTAACCATGTATACCAAGTTTGCCATAACTCCTGCCTCATATGCTTAATGAGAAAAACTAGTTCGAACGTAAGTTATGGGATTTAAAGGAACAATATTGGAAAGTGCAGGAAGTTATATGCCTCTTCATTTAACTTAAAGTCACACAGTTCTCCTTGCCGTCTTGAAGAAACGAATTCACAACTTTTTTCATCCCTAGCTTTTACGAGAATTACGTGAATGTTTCCAAAGCGGAGGAATGTTCTTTATTTTCCTTATTTAAAATTTTAAATTCCTTATTTAAACATGTTATTTAAAATATCTCATTTGCATTACTGATCTCCTGCCCGTTTTATTATTAAATTACCTACGTCTGTCTCGTTTGAGTGACATCATGTTGGCCCAGCCAGCATCTTTTAATCGCGTGAAATATAATGCAAAGTATCGGCAAACCGTGCAGCGGAGACGCGTCATATTCAGAATTCAATAAGGAAAATTCGTCCCACCGGTGGAATCGAAAATTATATACGTCCTCATACACGTCGCGACAAAGTTTCTCCGGGAATTCTCAATTGCTTCCACGAGAAACTTTAAAGAGGTATGCAAGTTTGAACCGTTTTTCATAGTTAGGGAATCGCGGCTGTGTATGTCAGACTTTCAAGTAGCAAAGAAGCGGATATGCCCGGATGCATACAAAGCGTGCGAGCGCGGCCGCATATATTCTGAATGCCAACGCATTCCTCCACCGCTGACCGTTCAATAAGCTTTAATCTCGCGATATTTCTATCGTGAAAATTCTCACCTCTAGACGGCGGCAATGTAGCGGATAACAGGTAACACTAAACTGACGGTGCTCAAATGATGGTCCGCGCAGAAATTCTATTACGATGAAGGCAATTCGTAGCCGCGGAAACTAATGACCGAGAGAAATAAGGAAATGCAATGGACGCCAAACAAAACTAATTTCATCTGTTATAATGACGAGGCGAACTCCCATATATCGCCATCGTTGTGTCTCACACATGGGTTCAATACAAGAAAGTTCTATCATTAAATTATCGCACGCGGCGTATTTCATTTAGAAATTAAACTTTCAACCAGCGCATCGACCAGCGAGTGCATGAGTGCATGGGAATTTCCCTCTCGGCGCGCGCGAGAAGCGAGAAAATTTTACTAATAAAGACATAATCGTTATACTGCACTAATGAATCGTTCAGTTCACGGAATCGCCATGTCCGCCGAGGCACGGACGGAATTCATCGGGAACTTTTTTAACTTGAAACTTAATTCGAAGCGAGAGGCGCGATAAGAAATTTATTCAGAAACTGATGAGGTATTTCGTGCGGATTTTTCTTTCAACGCGTTCAACTCGATCGCTGGACGGAGGAAAATACCCATCGAAGGAAGCGAACGCCAATAATTCATCCTGGTGAAGAAAGCAATTAGCAAAACGCAATTAGCGCATCGTCTGCGTTCATTTAATTTTCCGTTGCCCTGCGCCATATATTCTCTCGAACGTGGGCGACTTAAAAACATTCGCGAAATTTATCAGGTCATCCTGCATAAACCGATCGTATCCATAATTAGCATAACGAGAATAAATAAGCAATTGGATATCTGTTAATGTTGTTTTCAAACTTGGTTAATGAAAATACGATATGTGAACCGGACTATCCAAGATATGCATTAAAGACACCGCGAGTCAACATTCAATGATCGCCTTATACAGAATCTATTATATATAAAAAAATTATCTAATTATAAAAATCTGTGTGGTATTATTTCGTAAAAATGAGAGATTTATGATTCCGGAGGCATGAAAAAAAAACGACGGCAAATGAAGCGCGATTTAAAAGAACGAGGCCAGAGAACTTGTAACAAGCGAGGGAAGACAAACTACAACTCTCAGAAAGTTGCGAGAGTTCGAGAAGTTCGCAGAAATAGATGCATGACCAATGTCTAGCGGTGTTACCGAGAGCGTTGTATCGCGCCAAGATCCAAGACAGTTTCAGTTGTATAAAACAGAAGTTATTGTACCCAAGAGGAGTCGGGCACATTAGGATCAAAATCACAAATCCTCGAGCACGTGACTCACCTACGAAACTTCCGATCATTCGGCCGCGCCAGAACTCGCGGCCAATAAAAATATATCACTCGCCATCGTAGCTCATCGACATATTGACGGGAAGGAGGAAGACGTGTATACGCGTGTATACGTGGCAATGAAGAATGCTCCTCACGTGACCAGACGCAAAACAATTGCCATTTCTCCATCGCGTAATTGTTGCTATATATATTTCATTCATCCGGCGCTTTTCGCGCCGTTCTATCCTTTCTTCTATTCTAGGCGAGCCAAGTTGTTTCCACTGTCACTAATAGCTCCGGCGCTAACCCCCTCGCACCTTCATCAGGCGCCCTTTTATACGATGCAAATCGCTTTTTTGTTCGCGAGTTAGAGAAGGCAAAGGGGAAATTGCTCGTGACCTTCTGAAAGAAGGTCCGTCTCGCGCGCCGACGTAGGATGAAGGCACACAATGAAGCCCGGACTCTTTGTTGCAACGACGATAATAATATTTGTCCAAGCATAATTCGGGAAATATATTCAGGACTTCATTTCAAGACGGGGTATCGCGACGTCGCAGGATCTTCTTTGAAGAACTCTGCGTGCGCGCGGGCCGCGGTAAAATTTATTCTGCCTATCTGCTTCTTGCAAAAACACATGGGATGTCACTTATGCGTGATGCAAAATGCCGACGTTATCGTTATTCAAAGTTTCGTGATGTTACGCAGAAAAGTGTCTCCCTCCCTCAGATCAGACGCAGTATCCGATATAATACACGTAGCGCTCGATTTCCATCTCAGCATTCTTATTTTGATATTAAGAAAAGTCCATTCTTGTCATTGCAGTTGAATTTGTCAGCAATTAATAATATTTTTACACACTTTTTTCATCGTTACATAATATCTTAATTCTACTTATGCAGCACTTTACTTATATTTTTTTTATAAAATGCGTGATTAATACTTTAACATTATGCAATTATCTTAACACTGCTAAATTTTATATTATATTTTTCTTACGATAAAGTCATTCTTCGCAAGTCGCATCGGCAGAGTGCGTTTTTATATGAAGACAAAAAGAAAATCGGAGGGTAATCTTCGCGTAAGCCGTAAACTAACAAATTGCTGATCATTATTCTTTACGCCGCTATTCTAACCCGGTACGGTACTATCATTTTTCTGTTCTGTCAAGTTTTCTTACTGTCCCCTAAATGGATATTCTCCAGACGTTCATATCGACGTAGACATTTGTCACTGGCGTGTCACGACAGGTCTGACATATTATCACTGTCAAGCGATATAATCTAAAATCGCTGTGTCCACTACAATATTACATTATTCTAGCTTGTTCAATAAAGACACAAAAAGGGATATTCTCCGAGGAATTTGTTCGATTTTCTTCGGGTTCTGTACACCCATCTACTATCGATAGTAATTCAGTTATGCTGGAGTACCGAAGTTCTCGAACAGCTCCAAGAATTTTCCGACATCAGAACAAGCGAGCGTGAACAGCATTAGCGCGTGCACGGGCGTGAATCAAGAGATGAAGTGTTCTATAAACCAATTATTTCAAGAGCGAAAATATAAAATATAAAATGCTCGATAAATATCAACTCGCCTCTCTTTGCAGACTGGTAGGCAAACAAGATTCGAACTACGTAAATGAGAAAATATGGAAACGCCCCAGGATTTAATCATAAAGTCGGTGTGGTCAGGGGAATCTATTTGATAGAGGAAAAAGCGAAACTGATGAGACGCAAAAGAAAAAGATAAAAATTACGATGCGCGGCAGAAACCGGTGGCGGTCGTGCGTCAACGAGAAAATTGAATACCACGCCGAAGCACACAGCGGGCACAAATTTATGGGCTGTTCCACTTTTAGGAACGACAACCAGACACCGGCACGTGCAGTCGTTAATCGATCGCTATGATTGCACCGGTAAAAAAGACCTATCAAGCGACCATTATTCGCGTTTTCTATTATCAAAGCCGAGCTTCCTTTTTAGCCGCCGTCATTTCGTCTTTTCTTTTGTCTTTTGTCTTCGCGCGTGGCCAGGATAAAACTCTAGCACGACTCGTATCTCGAATTAACTGCAATTAACCGTAATTGCAGTATTATTATCATCTCCTAGCGAGCATGAGTGCACCAGAATAGAAATGTATGGAAGTATCGTCCAAATAGCCGACAATAAAAATTATCTAAAAACAGCCGCGTGAAATAATTATGACACGGATTACCACGTGCCGTATGCATCATCAACAATGAGAGCAATCTTTAAAAAGCTCGGCGATGCTTGTTGTATACGCTAAGCTCAAAAAGCAAGGACGATAATCCCCGGTATTAGGCTTTCTGAGTCTCGTTGGCAGAAATTAGGGATGAGAAGCTACCGGTGTGGGTAACATCTGGTCTTGACGTTTCGTCAATGCGCGGTAAGCAAGAAGGGAATAGAAAAGGGAAAGGGATGGGAAGAAGCTTAACGTTAGCTCTTCCCTGGTACTGTTAGCGAGTGATGACGACGATACCAGAAGAAGGATGGAAGATGGCGAGAGCAAGAGAAAGAGAGAAAGAGAGCGAGAGAACGAGAGAGCTAGGGGAGGATCAACCAACCCCTAGGTCAGAACATGCAGGGATTCTGGGTACGTACAAGGCACTGCAGCCAGTGCGATTTCCAGCCTTTCCTTACGGTTGAAGCTGTCGTGTGATTTATATGAGAACGATTTCGCGTCTGGCGGCGCAGGTAATCGCGCGATGATTGCCGCTCGTAATTGATTAGCGATTACCCATGTCACTTAATCCGCGCGCTTTCTCGCGAAAGTGACAGCGACCGATTGTGTGGGCAATGTTATCGATATATAGATATATGCCTCTTGGGCAATGCATCAATCAAAATCAAAGACGAACGAGCAAATGGATGGGCGATCCGACGAACGTCTCTTGATAAATCGTTTTCTCGTTCTTGAAAATAATACTTAAAAAGTAATCATGCTTCTACTTCTGCTACGATCTTGATATCGACAGTATCTTCATTAAATCTACGTACATCTCACATTGTAAGTTGCTTTTATATTTCGATACTTGTTAATAAATATCTTAGCAGCTTCTCAGATGCTCAATTATGCTATAGTCAGCATAATGGGACATAATTCACGTCTACATAATCATGTGATATCATTTTATAGTAGGAAGATAGTTTTAACTTTTAGATTTTCAAGTTCAATACATGTTCGGTAACGTACCATGTAGCAAAATCAGTCATATATAAATTATTTCGATGCCTCGAGCTTCTTGCTGAACGCAGGCCATATAGAAGAATCCAGCGCGGACCGCAAACGACTTTAAAAACTGTTTCGTAAATACGTTACACCGACTTGCTCCTTTTGGAACATTTCCTGAGCGCATTTGGATGAAATACATCACGCTTCCCATGATCGATGTGCATATATATGCCCGTATTTATGCCGGCGAGCGGCGTTCCTTGGAAGCAATCTTCGCAGCCTGATTTTATATCGCGAGAAGTGCTCCAATACAGTTTCATGCAATCCCCAATACGTTCGACATTTTGAATTCGTAGATGAACGCTCGCGCGATCGCAGCAACGTGTTACCGGGGAACAATGAAGGCGATTTACGGCGCTATCGCCGCAAGGTGCTGCAAGCGCGATGGAAGTATTGATACGGCAAGTGGCAGGGTATGAGCCGGCTCAGACATGAGCTATTTTCGGGACCAAAGTGACGAACGTAGCAGCGCTCGAAATTTCCACCCTTTCTCGTTCACGTTAAACGATTATCGGCACATGATAGTGTTCGCAGGTAACTTTTGAAAAATACTCTATCGTCGAGACCTTACGATGGTGATTCTCTTTCGCTTCCCGCCGCCTGGTAATATTATTTTGCGCAACGCCAGAGATTTCAACACTTTTTGCGAAGTGTTCCTTTTTACTCAAAGCATTTCCTCACCGTTTCTTTTTTTGAAGTCTCTTTATTTTACACTATTTTTGTAATTGCAAATATCATAAATAAATTAACGCGAAAAGATTGAGTGAGTGAGACAGGAATAGTGAGCAAAGTATCTATCAACGTTAATACAATTGTATTATACTTTGTCGGAAATCCATTATCGATCCGCAACGTTATGCAGAGAACACACGTCTCCGTATAAAAAATGAGAAATAACGAGCGAGGTGGCGCATTTCCCGCGGCGGTATCTCCTCGGAAGAAGTTCCCAGCATTATCCCACTCATAATTTTGTAGGCAGCTTACACAAGCTTAACTCAACCCCTATCTCACCTCTGTCCACCCTCCAGCCGCCACCACCCACGGCTGCTCCAGCATTTTCGAGCTTGCAAGCGCGCACAAGCTGCCCCCTCATAAACTTAACATAAGGGTTAAGTCTTAGTAGTGCCCTCAGCTTTGCTCCTTTCGTTCCTTTTGTAGACCATCCGCTCTACGCTCCCTTACCTACATCAAAGGGTAACTTTCTGCTTGTTATCTGAAACTGCTCGGAAGCCTATGTGTAATTACCTCTTTGAATATTTTCTTTTTAAAGTCTGCTTGATTGCGCCGCCCCGCATCGCTCGCGCGGCTTTGCCTTGCTCTTGGCAAAGTTATCTTCTCGTAAAAAAAATTAATTAAACTGGTACAATATTAATTCTCTTTCTAATTAAATTTATCAATTCACCATTTAAGCAATTATCTTGTACTAACACCGACACAACACGCGAGGAGATCTTCCTCATCGCCCCCTGCGTGGATGTAATCCCATAAAGAATATCTTCCATTTACTCGGCAAATCCAACTATAAGCAACATAAAAATTGAGAGAATCAGAATGTCACAAGCGAAAGCAGAAGTCGCGATTATGCGCATTTAATTATCGTTAAAAGTAACGAGCACCATAAATTCGTCTTGCAGTCCGGGGACAAAAGAGAGACCGGAAAGGGACCAAACTCGCGAGCGTCTCTAAACCAAAAGTCGCAACGTACAGGCCACTCAGCGAAATTGCCACGTGGCCGAGTTCCTCAACAGGGCACGAAGAAACATGAGAATCCACGAAAGGACTGCGTCATATCATGAGAAGACTTTGATGCACGAGCGCGGACCACCGGAAGAACAAGAGGAGAGGTCAAAAGCGAGACATTATTTCTTCGCTGTCACAACAAAGTAGGATTTGTCGTAAGGACCACGATATATATTATTACGTGCAGTTTCGCAAAATTTTCCGCATTTCTACTGAGCGAGATTTTAGAGATTCGTTTATACGTGAACGTGTTCTGATGCAACACAAGAAGAAAAGCCAAACATATTTGCCTAACACCTTAATATCTAATATGTAACCTATTGGATCAATATCTTATACTAAACCAAACGCTACGAAAAGCCACGAAAAAATTAATGTAATTATCAAACGTCTTGACAAGACATATATATCACTCAGCTTGACTGTTCGGCTTCTAACAGCGATAGATGGGAAGGAGAAAGATGTCGAAATCTACCAGTTGTGTTACGAGTGCAGTGGATGAACATTACACTCATTACGCTACGGCGAGTCAAGCACGATTCGCGAACGAATTTCATCGTCGAGCATATTCCCAGACGGTCGTTAAATCCGAGGAATTGCTCATCGTCGCGGAAATGAAACGGCGGGAGGAATCGACACGCAACTTCGCTAATAAGTTAACCAGCAATCGCTCAAGCGCCTTGCGCATTGTCAGAGTTCTAATTGGATCACTGTACTCTTCATCGTCGCGGGACGCCTGGAGTCGCGGTGCGCCACACGATGATCGTTGCCGGCACAACGAATGTGGCGATCAACATCGACATTTCCTAGCGAATTTCTCGTCTAAAGATGCTCGTCGTGCTCGCGGCAGTTCGTTGTTTTCCCAGGGAGAAACGTTACGTTCACATGTACATTTTCGACACCCCGCCCTTGCAACAACCCCTTGCCTGTACACGCATTCACGTTGATATAATGCGCGCGCGCGGATCCAACGTAGAAAGGCAACGAAAGAGACGAGAAGAGAAAGGCAGAGAGAGGACGGGACAGGGTGGCGAAGGGGAGGGACTATAGGTGAATCCCGCAAAATTGCAATTCCAGACGAAATGGAGTTCTGGTATTTTATCCGACGTTGTGTGTGCACCACGCGAATTCGAACGAGAAGCGCACGCCTGGTATGCGCGCTTGGTCCGTCCATCACTTCGTGCGCGGAAGGTCCCCACCCTCCGCCCATCACCTGGCATACATATGTATTTTATGTACATATGTACAACCCGGAAAGATTGTAAATAACGGTACTCAGGTGCAGCATGACGGAGACACGTCGCTGTCTGATGCGTATAAACGTTTCGTTTTAGCGCCGCCGGGAGAAGTCCCGGACGTTGCTCAAATTGGCAGTTAATATTTTATTCAATGCGGCCTGTCTCTCTTCCGTGCTCGCGCGCGTTAGACGAGCACGAAACTCGAAGCGCACAGCATGAGATATACGCTTTGTGCTTAAATATTAAGGGTTCTGTGCGGTGGAGGGATGCACGGAGATGCGTTTAGCGAAATGATATTTTTATTCAGCCGCTCGCGAACCCGGTTGCGCTAGTTTATTGAATCGCGGGTATTTTTTAAGCATATGTCGTGAAGAATGTACATTTTGTTAATAATTTATAGCACAATTTAAAATAAAATATAATATGAAAACCGAAAAAGGAAGAAGAAAGGAAGGAGAAGAGAGAGGAAAATACATTGTTATTCTCGCTCAACCATATGTTAAGCGCATCCGATACTTTTGCGCTCGTTAAACTCCGGGCTTACTCGATACAAACACGACCCACAGGTAGATCATGTACCTTCAAACATGCTCGTATCCTCTTCGTTCGGACCCTCGAGGCTTTGCTATGGCTGAGATCGTAATTGCTCGAGGAGGGATTCGCTACACCCACTTGTAGTAAGGGGTTCTATCCCGTGCAATGGGCTAAACGTAACCATGATTTACGACTCTGTGGCCGATAAGGACCGCTATGAATGCGAGAACATTGGCGGTATAATGTTTTCCAGGCTGATGGTGCTCAGCTACGGAAAAACATTTATCGCTCTTGTACGTACAACATACGTATGTATACAAGATGTCTCGTAAGGATTGATGTACAGGTAGCGCAATGGCTTTTGGAAGCACATCGCAAGATTTATAAGCCAAACTGTTTTAAAATATATATACGAATTAATTAATATGATCAATCAGACGTAAAACTGATCCGAAGATGATAAATTGTTAATTGACAAGGTCACATGTGAATCAAACGACGACTGTCTCTCTTGCGTAATCTCATTTCAAGAATCGTCGCGCGTTCAATTTTTCAATAATCCAAGCGCAATCCAGAAGCTTACCGAGAAAATATCTGGAATTCTTCGAGAGAACGGAGTGCCTTCACCAATATTATAGAGGCATCTTATATACGCACATATTTCAATACTGGATTTTTCATGTATGCGTCCAAGCGAGTTCCACGATGGGCCCTTGTTACATGCTTTATTTCACGACCGTGAAGGCCGCAAACGCTCCCTCTCCCGTAAGTGGCAATTTGCATAAACGGACAGCCCAAGTGTACTCTCCTACGCTCGCACGCTACGAGATTTGTCATCTCCGATAGCTCGCACAGACTTTCCAGCAGCGGTAACAGCGATAATGCTGCATTACTGACGTGGCCGAAATCCGCCGGAAATTCTGGGACGTATGCTTCACTCCCGCTACTCGTGAGAGTACACACCGATGCACATCTAAAGATGGGAATTTGACGCGTTTCGGGTGCGTGCAGTATGACGGATGATCGTTCACGGGTATTTTCCTTTACAGAACGATTAAGGGAACGCGAGAGATTAGTAGCATGAGCAAGTGAGAACTGAAATTGCAGCCAGATTAACGAATCAAAAGTCTGACAGATATCTGTTTCATTTCGCGAGAACCGCGAAGAGATAAAACGTTACGGGATAAATCGAAAGATCTCTTTTATTACTCTGCTGTTCTAATATCTCCACTTTTATCGAGCGCTTTATAAAAGTTCACGCTCGCCTCGATTGTCCCGTTGCTCCTGTAATCCCCATTGAAAAATTAATTGCAGCTACGAGTTTGCGTTCGATGCCAACAGACTCGAGGCCGCCAAGAGAATTATAGAGAATTAATCGGGGCTTTACCAGGGTGTATTCTGCCAGAAACCGGAGCAACCAGAGCAGAGGCTAATAAGGCGCGAACGATACGGTCGAGGGAAGACAGAGCACTCTGGTACATTTGGACCGTTGACGAATGCCACATGCGTGACTTCCCGGCCGTCATCCCTCGTGCGAACCCTCCATCACGCCTTGGAACTACTAAACCCGGCACTTTAGCTTTCTAAACTGCGGAAACTACAGCGAATTCCGCGCCTTAACACGGCAGGTGCTGCTCCCTCTTTCAGCCGATTAAATAACTATAATAACCAGAGTTCGCCATGGTGAGACTCCCAAGTTGAAGCAAGCTTCTCCTGCATAAATCGCTCGCAAGAACAGCAATTATTTTTCGCACATTCTTTTAGAAATTCTTTTAGTTATTATAAAGCAGTCATTCGCGTCGCTAAGGCAAAATTGTAACTCGGTGTCGACAACGGTGATTGCGTTTCTCGTTTCCTTTTACTCTTTTTCCGGAAACATTCAAAAATGCTAGACAAAGTATGAGGAGCGGTCGCGGGCACGGTCGTCTCGCGGATAAAGGAAATAATATCGGAACGAGTTATCTCGGAAGTGGCTCGGAGAGAGCGTTTAAAGGATTGGGTCTCAGAGCAATAATTGAATCTCCCCGCTCGTTCCCGTATCTGGCGGGATATCACGAGATCGGGAGGACGATAAGATAAGAATCGCTATGTCAGTAGGAAAGGAAAATGAGAGGGTGCGCGCCGACGTATCTGCCAACGGGCACCGCCCTACGTTCAAATACGACCGCGCGCGACCAGTTAAGAATATTTTACCGACGAATATTCGCGCGCGGATCGGGGAGACCTTTCGGGCTCCCTGCAAGAATTTCCCTGACGCAGCGGATCCGGCCGTGTTGGCTGCGTGAGCATTTTTCTTTCTTATCTTTCGGCTTCTCTTCGCCACACCTCCACTGCAACGCGCGCGTGCCAAGTGGCATGAAGAAATAAAAATTCGAAACGACCCGCGTAAGATTGATTTTAAGCATCGGCAGGCTGAATAAAATGATTTAACTGAAAAATCAGAAAAAAACGCTGGTAATAATCTAGGATAAAAATTCGATTTGTTGTGAACTAATTCTCGTATATCAAATTCTATTTCTCATTTACAGATGAAATAAAATTCATCTTTTAAAAATAACGGATCTTTTAAGATAGCGCATTTATATAAGATTATTGCAAAGGCATGGTAGAAATCTTCCGATTTTAGTTAATAACAGCATACTTGAATAATACAATACCATTGCGATGTGAAACTAGGTCAAACAGAGCAGTCTTAAGAGTACGTTCATTAGTGTGGCCAATTATTTTCATACAGTTCATTGGAAAATCCCTGGTGTACTATCGATAATATGACTAAGGAGATATTTTTACCCAATGATTATACGTTTACAATTTATCCATACATTCTCTTAAGCATGTTTAAGAGAACAATACTATATTCATCAAATATTACAAAACAATATATATATAATTTATATAATACTATTTGAATCTCTGTCTCACCTGATAATATTCTAAAGTCTAAATAGAGAACAATGTAAAGAACAAATCGAATGCTTCAACACACGTTGCTACATATACGTGATATCTTGATATAAAGAAGGTTCAAATTCGGACAGGCAAACATCAATGTCCTGTATGACTGATATCTGCAAAAGCCTCAATTTATGCTATATATATATATATACTTGCGGTCATCGATCTTGCTCTAATAGATGGGCGAGGACGGAAAGTCGATTTGTTCGGTCGAGTAGTGGCGTGTTTTATTTGTCGCGGCGAGACGTCGGCGGGCCGGGAAAATGTAGAGTTATTACATCCCGGCGGAGGTAGGAGGACCGTTTTCAGGCGACGAAGACCGGACGAAAAATGGAGCGGGCGGAAGCGACGACTGACGAATGCGATCCGCCGCGAGAAGCGACGCACTCGTTTTCCAAAAAGTTATATTGCTAACTGCATCTCGTTCTCGGACAGGTCATCGCCTCGGCCTGCACTCCGTAATGCTGCACGCTGCACTGAAACCGATGTTTATTATCGTCACATATACGAAATTACGAGGGCAACGAGTAGCAGGGCAGCAGCATCCGTTCCGCACGTGTAAGTAAAAGGTCAGTTTGCAAGGGTGCAATATATATCACACGCCTCAAGAATTCTTGGTCCCACATCGCGGCGAAGCCGTCGATGATGGAAAAACATCGGTCGAGCACTGCATAATGCATATGAGAGAGCGTTGCATTTTAAAAAGTTTACTGAAACTTTCGTGATCCATCAATAAATGACTTGAATAAAAAAAAGATAAATGTGAAATGCATGCTCGTAAAAGAAAGAAAAAAATGTATCAGTTACCAATTAAATTTATTTTACTTCCTGGCTCTATTACTCTTCTGCTTTTTCGACATTTCTATTTCGCGACGTATGGCGGTTTAAGGCAAAGATAACTCCGTTTCTGGAGCTCCACATTTATCATCTCCTATTTTCGTTTGCTATTTTTCTGTCGTTCGTAGTGTGTGAAATATAGGTGCTATTATTCGCTCGAGTTATATACGCCCTTTCTATAAGTATTTATTTAATATTTTCTGTACGGACGTTTCTCTTTTTCTCACTTGTACGTCTTTTTGTTATCTAATTCCCTGTCATATCTACAAAAACAGTATAATTCAGTATTATTCAGTTTTAAAAAAATTAGAAAACATTTTTATGATGTATTACAATATGCATGACGTGTCATTATGCGATTATATCGCTTTGCATTTCTACTGGGAACATGTTACGCCGCATTGCTGGCGATACTTCGATATTTAGCAGATTAATCCATGTATAAAATCACGAGGCCACTCACCCCAGCAAACACCCACTTTTTCTCGTTTTTGCAAACTTGGCATAAAACCGCCGCGTATATATGTGTCAGGACTTTACGAGACTTTTAAATTTATGAATGGTTAACAACGCACGGAAGGTAGAGATAATTAACTCTTCTGCGGGGAACTCCGCATTTAAACATTGATTTTAATAAAACCGACAGGAAAACACCCATGTTATAATAAAAAAAAGATTAATGCAGAAGCTTTTAAAAGCATCTATTAAGATATTTAAATGCACGGTTGTTATTATTTCATCGCAACCTTACGCCAGACAAGTTTTCAATAGTCCAGAGGAGAACTTAAATCGAACCCGTCGGAATGATGAAACGAAAGCGGTGATCCGCGTATTTTCAATGCGGACGAAAGCAATGCGCACAAATAAAGCTCAGCAGCGGAGAGCAATATTTAGCGTTGATTTTGCGTGAATCGTGGACCGATGCTTTTCTGCCGATTCACCCGTTTAAATCTTCATGGCAGTGTTGTTCGGTGACTGTTCATAAAAATTCATTTGCCCGTCATACACGTGATCACGGAATAAATCACGCGCACCGTGTACCAACCAAACCCACCGCGAAATCCACCGGGTATTATCAAATCAGGGAGTTCTTCCTCACGGTCCTTTCCCTTTTTCACTTAGCAGGCTTAAGAGAATTTAGGAAGCGGGTGCGCTTCTCCCCAGCGTGGCGTGGAACTATATATTACGGTGGCCCGTAATCGAACGTTGCTTTTCTCCCTCTACCTTAAGTAGTCGACCATGTGTATTCGCGGCACATCGTACGTACAAATCCATTACATTCTCTTTCGACAGAGAACGAACGGCAAGATCTAGTACGAACAATACCGTATCCGGATTCACGTGGGACATCAACTCGCACGCACGTACGCACGCACTCACGCAACGAATGCTCGAAAACCGATACGCCGCGCGACCAAGAGACGAGAAAGTGATTCACCCTGCTGTTTTCACGAAGTTCACGTCATTGTTACCTCGAAAAGGTAAAATATTTCCGAGGGCGACGCGCGCATAAGCACCGATTTGCAATGTATATACCTCGTACACGAGGGACGTCTTCACCGACCAGATCCGTGTCCATTTACCCGCTATACCACCCTCAACGAGCACGCATTGTGCCCGCTCGTATTCCCTGTCCGTACCCTTTTACTGAATACGCCATTTTCTACGTGTGTACGTATGTGCGCGGTACCATGATCACCTACATGTCGGTGTGTGCACGCGCGGTCGTTCGTGATGTGAAAAGAGGGAGAGAGAGAGAAAGAGAAAGGGGGAAGGTGACAGTGCTAACCAGTGTTCAGGGCAGAACGTGGCCATTGGTGGTTGGTGCAGAGAAGGAGATGAGGGTGGTTTGGGTCGAAAGGACGTGCCTGACTCCTCCACCTCTTGCTACTACCAGCTTTATTTTTCTCCGCTCCGCCGCGACACTGTCTTTGTCCCCAGACGAACTTCCTCTGGGCGAACTAAAGGGGAGATGCGGAAATACGCCGAGACCTTAACTTCATTATTCCGGAACGCTTTAATTTTGGTCGGCCATGGCGCGCCGGAACAGGAAAAGGAAACGAGAGATATCGAAAGCAACTGGCCGAAATGCAGACGATACGATACGTGGCGGTCATGAGAGTTACAAGATGGCACGAGAGGCAGGATACGTACGTTAAAATCCCGTAACATACATATGTAGGGACTACCAAATATGCGCTCCGAAAGAGAAAAAAAAGATACTTAATAAAAATGATTACTATTGCATTAATTAAAGCGATACCATTAAACATATAGGATATAAAACGAGTAATACTCGCAGGCGAATAAAACAAACCCGTTTGAAAAAAGCAAAACGCATCTTTCAAGCGACACTGCCATGTACGGTATTCTGCAAAATATGCGTCGGTCCAGTCCAGTGCGAATCCGGCGGAGCTTTCCGTCATTCCATAATCTCGTAAAACTGTCGGATTCGTTTCAACGTTTATGCGAGCGGGACATTTCAGTGGTGCAAACACAGCGCGGACTCACTCCCAGGCAATGCATAGTAAATGCGATCGAATGTATCCGCTTTCGGATTAAATATGCATATGTGCCGTATAATAACAATAAGAGTAGTAGCGATGAGTTAATAAGAAGCTTTAACAGTTATAATAATAATAACGCCAAAGAAGGGACTATCATGCGGTCCAGAACATTCGCCGAACAATGGCTCCCGCGTTACGCAATTATAAAGCTCGTAAGCAGATACGAGACCTGGTGAGACTGGCTACAGTTTTCGAGGATAACATGAGTTATTCACGCGACTAAGAAGCAATATACGGAACAGTAGAGCTATGCATCCTTTATCGACACTCGTCTCGATTATCTTGTTTGCGCGTAGAGATTGGGGAAATATCGCGCCTTAGATTGCGTACTTTATCCATTTAATAGCAGTCGTTTAGCTTATACCATCCCGTCGCTGGCAATAACTGCACCGCGATTTTTTAAAAGTGTCGTGTTGTACCTTACCTAATTGTCGTCAAACGATCTCATCGCAACGACGTCGCTTGTCATCGTGAGCCTAAAAAATTTTATTTTGCAGACGCATGTCCGATTCCTTCGTGAAACGGGATCGTTCTTCGCATCGCGTGCATTCTAATAATATGCATCAATAGAATCGAAAAAATATTATCCAAATATTATAAATCGAGCATAGCAGAACGATTCAAGTCCTCATAAATCGTACAAGAGCTCTTGGCTGTAGAATGAGAAATCGAATGAAAGACCGAACGTCCTGAAATACTTGCACGTTTTATCTTTATTGTTTATTCACCTTATTTTACAAGCTGCTTTGCGCGTTTCTCCTCATACGAACAGGTCGGCGTTTCAAAGTACGTTTCATTGTGATCGCTACTTCCGTTTGCTCTTCTACTTGTTCCGCGTTAGAGCATCGCATCTCACTCCGGATACTGTTTCAGATAACTTATGCTAATGAACGACGGCATATAATTGCGCGAAAGAACAGAAAGGCAAGCATCAATGACTCGGCAAATAATGACTACTCTTCGAGTACTCTGCTGCGCTTTACTTTCAATGAAGAAAGCTTCAAGTTATTTAACGCTCCGCCGTGTTCTGACCTCACGTCGGGCATCATTAGAGGACTCTTTCGCTCGTGGTTGAAATATCTTTTTGAATAGAAATCTTCGTACATTCCGCGGCCTTCGGCACAAAGCATTATCGCCCGATTTTCATTCAGTTCCATGCGAATATATTATATTGCGCAAATACCTCAGGGCATCCGTGACGATATTATCCGACGTCAGCTCAAAAGAAACAGCTTCCGCCGGTATGCATTTGCATACATATGCATGTATGCATATAGAAGATCGGCGTATTGACGCTAGGGTAGTGCCACAAAAGGCATCATGGATTGTAGAAACGTCATGCATTCCGTTTGGCCAGCTTGCTAACCCAAAGGCTCGTTTCGCGCACGGAACGCACAGAGTGACCCTTTGGTCTCCTACCGTCTTCTGCTTGATGTATTCTCGAGGGAATCGATTAATACGCACGATTGCGGATGCAACGAACCGCTTCCAAGACCGCGCATACCGTAATGGTCAAACGACAGTACTACCACACCCTTTAAGCGCTTCTACCATTCGCACATGCGAAATTAATACAGAAGCAGATAAGAGTAGACAGAGAAACAGAGAGAGAGAGGAATGAAGAGAGGAAATATAAAGAATATTTATATACATGATAATACATATAGTATAACAAATACGTTGAAATATAATATTCTGTTATTATCCTAGTTGTTATATCGAGAATCCGATTATACTCTATATTCTTTCCACAATATATTATACATGGTAATTAATGAAATGCAGTAATCATGTCAAAGCTACCAATTTAAAGTATTATTATGTGTATTCTCGTAAACGTCATAAACCATTAAAATGAAAGCCATTATAATGTATTTTGGGGCGCGATGGTAGTAATTGTACACCAGGTAATCCATTAATTGACACAATTACGAGTATAGTTATTGCAAAGTCAGTTCATTTCTAGTCAAAAGCAAGTCTCCTTTCATTCTACCTCACGGACATCAGCAATACAAAGCAATCGCGTCCCACGTGCAATGGGAATTATTACGTTGCGTCTACCGTGCAATTGCAACTCTGAAGACACCAACATCTCCGTAACTCGAACTAATACCCTCTGCGACTTGAGGTGGAAATTGTGAACAGCGAAGCAACTATGCCGACTATGCGTTCATCGCTGATCGCACGAAAATCTAATCTCGTGATAACTAACCTGAATAAGACATACCTACAAATCGATTTGAGCGATATAAATACAAATTGACGTATAAATTGAAAACCTCTTTTCGCGAAAATTAAAAAGTATCAATGAAACACAATCAAATGTTTCATTGGTAACAATCACTAAATTACATTAAACAGATGTATGGAACTAAAAATTTTCATAGATTCCTGGTAGAAATTTCGTGCATTTTTGTAGCAGTTATTGAACAGTATTAATTAATAATACTTAATTAAGCTATATTTCTAATAACTATTACGTAAAATAGTAAGTCTTCATCTTAATACGAGTATAATAGGACATTGAAGTGCATGCATGGTTTTGCGGCCCAACTGTGCTTCCATAATATCCTATACCTATATTATTCTGCGAGCATCTGTGAGGTGTGGCCGTGTGAGACCATTGTCTTGCGCATGCAACAGGAACCCGGATAGCCAGCATTGTATTGTTTAAACCAAATAACGTAATGCCTGATACCATATAATTCTATAAAAGCCAAATTGTTGTCCCCTCCTTGTGTAACCATGTTATACCGCTCATTTAAGAAACGCAGAAAAAATGCTCATCCTATTTGCTAAATACCTATTTAAAGCAAGATAATACGCGAATATCAGATAATAAGCAAGAAATCGATATTGATACATGGATACTCACGTAAAATCGCTCGATACACTTTTACAAACGAGTTTTACAAGTGGACCGATTAATTCGATTTAACATGATTTGCCGGCCCGAATAAAAATACAGCCTTTGTAATCAAACGCGCGATGTGCTGATTATTTCGGCCTGGATACATAAGCTACGGATCCATCCGGTGGATCTCGTTCGTATGCAATGACCACTGCAATCGCTCAGCTGCTTACGAATGACTATCACGTAAACATGTCCAGCATGAAACAACGAATTCGAACCACGACTGTCACCAATGCGGAAGTCTGCTTTTCAGACAACAATCGTATCGATATTACTTGCACCTATCCTGTTTGCTCACATTCCGCAAGCGAATTCAGAGAACCTGCAAACGAGAGCCAAACCTGCCACGTATAATGCTTGTGGAGATTATTGCAGTTACGTAGCTCGACGAAATTTATTTCGTCGCAATATTGGATCCACAAATGTTCATTGACGCAAAAAGTCTTTGAGACAATAAAGAGTGCTTTGTCACAAAGAATGTCATCATGTAAGACTTTTCAACCAGAATATCTTTGGTCTTTCGTCAATTTACGCAACTGTTCAAGTTACGATATTCATGTATAATGTTCATGTTCATACAATCGATGATATTTAACATTAAACAATTATTTAAACGAGAATGAGATATGAATGACAAAAAACAAAGAGAGAGACATTATTGCACTGACAAGCTTTTTTTCTTTTATAGTAGCCTTCACCTGGCGCGGCCGGGTCCGTAGTTGCCAGGGCTCTAATTTTGATATAATAATAAACTACATATATTGGGTGCCAACTAATTTTTATAAATTTTTATAGTAAAGAGTTAAGGGGGTATCTCTTCGGTGATATCTCAGGGATGGATAGTTGGACCCTCGAATATGATTCTTTATGAAAAATATGGAATAAAGACAAAACTTTTATGTTTCAGACTAAATAATATAAGTTTATTAATATTTACCAATCGTAGACGATGGAAAACTTCTTCTCTGACAGTTTCGTTATCAATATCAATTTCGTTATTTCGTTCACATAACTTGTTACTCGCTGTTATAATACAATCGTATTATCGTTAACTATAATATTAGCAGCGATCTGACTACTTGGGGGATGACTCCAGGAATTTACAGACGTGCACTACAACGCAGCCTTCCTTCGAGTGACGTCTCTTCGTGCTATTTTCTCCTTCCGAGCATCGGGCCAGGTAGAGCATAGGATCCGTTACAATAATTTGCGCATGCGTTACGCATCCTACATGTTAATTCGGCTCCAATTCCGCCGGTTCGCAGGTTGGACCTAGGCCGCGAATTTCAATCTCCTTTGCTTGTCCGTTGGGTCGGATAAAAGTGCGTCTTATTTGATTCCAGTATTTTAAGGCGGAATGATAGATTCCATCATCTGTCTTAATAGAGACTACGTTTCCCGCTCGGATCACGTTGGTGTTGAGGAGGACAAATTTATAGTGTTACACTGTAACAGTTACAGCACAATCACCCTAGGAAACTCACGTGGCCGAAGACGTTCTACGATGGCGCAAAAAAATTTAATTTGTGTTTCATGAGCAATCCCGGGATAAACATGTTTCCGAGGAAAACGATTAATTCAAGCAATCGTCGGTATAACCCGCCACTTTCAAGACTACCTTCGTAGCTCTCGCCACAACTGCTCGCGTTCTCTATTCTCAGGTTTCCCAGACACGAAGGAACGACATCGTTCGCTCTTCCTCTTTCTGCCTTACCCTCTCACCCCCGCATGCAACAGAAACGCGAGGTCAGTCGGAATTGCATTGCTCAGTGCGAGCCACGCAATTGCAGTTGCGGAACCGCCAAGCTCGACAGTATTCGAAGTAACGGCATTCAACCGAGCTCCTTGATACGACCAACTCGCGCAACTTACAATTATAGCATCTCCATGAAGCTCCAATGAATTGCTTTCCACGCGTGCGAGTGCACGCGCACCCTCCTTTCCTTCTTCCGCGTGAAAACTCAATCTCCCGAACTGCGTTTCCGCGATCGCCACGTATTTCCCCGACCGCGACCGATCGTATAAGCGAAATTTGTTAATAGCTTCGTATCCTCAATTGAGCTGCAGAAAATTACACGTTAATGGAATTATTGGCACACCGCTTCTCCGTATTCCGCGTGCGCTAAACCACTCTCAATCAGTGGAATTTTGAGATTTCCCAAGATTCATTACATTAATGATAGAACAGATGTTCGAGATTCGAGAGCATGTGAGAAAGTCGATTTAACGGCGAGCGTTAAGTAGGGATAAGATGGATTCTCAATTGGATCGAGAATTGGATTACACAAATGAATAGAATATTCAGTTTCGGTTTGGGCGTGCGGTTACAGCCTGTCGTGTTTAGCAAATTAATCAAATCGTAATGCGCGCATGAAATACTTTTCAACTTAGCGTATTAGTTTACCGCACGCAACTAATCCACGAAGGGGCGTGTTATAATAAATGGGATCCTCCCAGGGTTTGCGCGATTCACAGCCGCCGTTACATGGGTCGCTACCGATACGGCGAGAGGCTGCGAGTGCCAACTAGCTTTTCGAATTATCATTTAAACGGATCCGAATTGTCCCAGGACGCCCGTTGTTCATAGCCCGAGCATGCTTGCGAGATTATAGGCCGCCGGGACTAAAACCATTTCTCTCACGGAATTTAATCGGATCCCACTGGAATTCCAGACCAGTCGCCTCGAAACGAATTCGCGAAACACCGACTGCAGTTGCTGTTTGCTTCCGAAATTCCAGAGGAAACCGATACAAGTCGCGCGCGTATGTATTGCGAAGAAAAACCGAGGAGCCGCGCACAAAAAAATGTTCGCCAGCGAATAAAATTCGTTGACGAGAGACGGACCAGAAAATAAACAGTTTCACGTCTTATTTACTGCATTCCTAAAATTACGTAAGTTACTAACTTACTATGCACGTTACACTTTCGCAACTTAGCAGCGCTCGCGCTATTCCAACTATTCAGCGCCTGTTTTAGTACCTGTTTCGGCATATGCACAGTTCTATTTGAAGTTCGACTAACGGCGCATAATAAGCGAGTTTCCCCGAAGTCCGTGAAGATTCTGCGCGTAAATGATGCACTTCGCCGTTTTATGCGCGAACGTAATTACGCAGTTATTCGATTCCGTCGTCAAATTAATCCAAACGCTATCAGGTAGCTGCAGCGCGAACACGACGTCATATTGCGACGTGAGCCGAACGCCGTGCATCTATAATTATCGGATTTTCTATTCAGCATACTACGCCACCGTTACATTATCGCGTTTTCATCGTCGACGAGTCCTGACCGTTTTTT
Organism: Ooceraea biroi; assembly: GCF_003672135.1. Taxonomy (NCBI): domain Eukaryota; kingdom Metazoa; phylum Arthropoda; class Insecta; order Hymenoptera; family Formicidae; genus Ooceraea; species Ooceraea biroi. Next base: position 2,079,541 of record NC_039514.1, on the reverse strand, counting down.
ACGATTCGTATTGCTTTTTCTCACATAGTCACGTGGAACGTAACTTACACAAGCTGCCGTTAAACCCGCCGTCACGGCGCCGTAAATATGTTCCATCGAAGATATTGCACCGCAAGACGCGTACACATGGAAACGAGAGAAAAAGAGCGGTCGAAGGAAAGAGAAAGAGACGCGAAAGAGAAGGTGGAGTGAGAACAAAATTATTTCGCGGGCGTAATGGCGCGGATGTACCCAATAAAACGAGGAGGAAGTAGCGGACGATCGATCGCGAGAAAACAGAGGCGCGCAAAATTTTCTCCTCAGCATGCCAAACCCCGTAAATTTCTGAAGCTATTAAGTTTATCGGCCCGGGTAAGAAGCTCCTAACTTTTATAAATGGTCGTCTCGCCTCCCGATGCAATTTACGAAAAAAGAGAACCTCGTTCTTCATTTCACTTAATTCTGCCGCGATGCAGACGAGCGGAATCGGCGGGACATCGGACCAAGGCGCAGGTAAGTCGATATATCATAATGGGAAACAAGCTCGATTCCACAATCATCTCTGCCAGTCGCCTGTTCTACTAATGCTGAAGGATATTAAGATCTCTCGATGACAATGAATTTCCCATCTTTTATATTCTTCTAATATTCAAGGATATCACTGATTTTTACAATCGAACGAACGCAAAGATACCTATTATATTTATCTAATATGTGCATTTTCTATTATTATATACTACATGATACATCTTTACATTTAAAACGTGCAAATATTAATCTTGAAAACCTGGTGTAAAGTTTCAGATCAGCTTACCTTAACTATATTTGTACAAGTATAACTACATACGATTTATCAATGATGATGAGAAATAAATAGTCATTCGCGATTGGACAAACATTACGCGGATGGAATACACATTTGAATGGCATATCAGGCAAGCAAATATTTTTCTGAAACTGAACGGATTATGCATAGTCTCATTCCATCACGGACTCGATGTCGTCGATGTTGATTCTGTCCGTCCAGCTGGAACTGGCTGAGATGGGGGGACTGCTGGCGATGGGGGCCTTTCGAACTTTTTTACTCCTTCGCGTTCTGTTACCGATTTCTCGAGGTCTTCTACCATTGCTGATCTTGCGGTCGAGACCGATGGTCGTTTTCGACTTGGCAAGCAGCGACGCGGATACGGACAATCCCGCGAATCGCCCGGCGATACGATTCGCACGGTCCAATTCATCGCCGGTCGGTAGAAAATAGTGGCCGCGGTATCTTCGCAGAATACCATACTCCACGCCCCGTTTCAAAGCCGCCTTCACCTAGGAAACGCGCAAAAATTCTAACAACCATTTTAGGCGATAAGAGCTGAATATCTCGACTGCGAATGCACACAAAAGAACATTTCTCGAGTACAATCGTTTATTCGTATCTTGAATGATACAAATTGGGTGGATTTTCTATTCTATCCTCCACGAAGAGAAAGCGATAGCGCTGCAACGGATTTTGAATTCTTTTCATTAAAATATCGTTATTTACAACGATTTGCGGAACTGACGTAAACTTGGCGTTCGTCGCACACACGCTTTACATACGCATGTCCGTGACAGTGATTGATATATAAAAATGAAAAAAGGAAAAAATAGAATCACCGATTTCAATCACCGTTATCGCTTTTTACTTGGAACAGCGGTGCTGCGTTGACGATACCGTTAAGGTGTTTGTAACGCCTGACCAATTCAAATCACAAATATTACGCGCGTACGAATGGAATAAAATATGTGCATATCATGCACAAAAGAGACAGATCATAACTGCAGCTAGTAGAATCTCGTGAACTTAAAACTTTTGAGCAGTCTCATGAATTTAAACATTTTGAGCAAAGATGAAGCCTCACGATTATACTCACTCGTCGCTTAACGCTTTCCTCGGGCAAGCTCGAGGCATAACTAATGTATCCTGTGATCTTTTTGGGCGTAGAGCCTTTGGTTTCACGAAGATCCTGTATGGCGGATACAACCAAAGCAGCGATTTTCATGGGTTTCGCCTTTTTCCCCCTTTTCCGTACAATCTTCGTGTCTTTGCCCGCCATTTTTACGTTGGTTGTTTGAGGTGCATGCAAATCACACCCACAATTTGACGGAAATATAATCGTAAATAAAACTGGAATCCCGTAATGTGACACGAAAAATTTACTTCGCGTTCGCTGTCAAAGAACCCATCGTCATTCGGTCATTTGTTTCCATCGTTGAATCGAAGCAACTTTCACACATAAAATACATCTTAAAAAATGTATGACTATTTTATGTGTGAATGTTGCTTCGATTCACAACGATTCATATCCTTCAAATTTATAGATTCAATAATCACAATGTGTCAACTCTCAGTGACTAAAAGTGACATATTAGTTCAAAATATGATACATGTTGAATACGGTTTTATGCGCGCATATTTAAGCAGCAACTGCTTTTATTATTTAAAAACATTGCTTTTCCGTCGAGATTATGTACATACGTACATAGGAAATCGCGAGCGAGAAACATCAAACGATTGCACGACAAGGGGGAAAAAGTAAAACGTGAAAAAGTGCCACAAATACTAATAGCGCGGTGTGGTAGTCGTTCGGCTTTAAAACGGAACGCGACGTCAAGTCGCCGCGTTACAATCGCATCTACACAATATATAAAACGAGGATACGCGAATACGTTGCTTTTTCCTTTTTATATTTTACACAGCTTTCCTCGAGCTTTATCAGCGAGTATTCTCGGCGCGGTTCTCCTTGTCTCCCAATCAGTCAGTTTTACGATAGGCATTACTTTCTTGGCGGATGAAAAAAAGCCGACCGTTGAATAATACATCGCTTACCGGCCGATTGCACTCGCACCTGGTATCAACCGCCGCAAAGGTGCAACCGCCTTTTTTCACAACTCCGGGAGTGGAGTGTGCGAATTAGTCATCGTACAAGCGAGCAAAGGGAAAAAGGGAGATGGTAGGACGGCGGCGATACGCGAGAACATTAACGTAGTGATTGATCGTCAGGCCGTTATCACGGCGGCGGACAGGGGTACATGGCGCGCAATAAGCTCGAAAGTCGGAATCGTTATGCAATCATACGCGGTGCGATAAGCTCTCGCCGCTAATAACGGCGGACGATATGTTGCACAAAGAAATACGCACGCGACCCGTTGCAAAGCCCGGCGATATCTGCACGCGAGCCCAGCATTTGCATAATAAAAAAGGAATACAATTACGCGGCGAACGGGCATGTCGGCCGTTGCTCGAGAACGTATTTTCAGCTGTAATCGGCCGGCATTAATCTCCGCGAAACCACTTAATTTCACGCCGCGTTGAATCACGACGGTTTTTCACTTCGGCCACACCGGTCGGGGCGCTTATAATTTCAAGATTTTTAACTCCTCGTGTGCGCGCGCCCGCCTGACTATCCCGTTTTTTAATTGACCACACACAGAAGGTACCGGCAATTTCAACCCTCTAGCGCGCCATTATCATCTCTCCGCTTCGTCTCTCCAATCGTAATATGGATTGAGATCTGATATGCGAAAAATTGCGACGTAGAAAATTTGAATAATCAGATAATTGCTTACTATCGAGGAGAAGCGTCGTCGGAAAGATTAAATATATTATAGAAATAATGTGAAGGATTAAATATAAAGAGAATCGTGTACAACGATCTTGTTCTTTTAGCCAAATTAGGGCAGCGTGCCTCTCGTTCTCCGTGCGACGGAATTAATTCGCGTTATCATTGCTTGTTAGTTTCGCCTAATTGGAAATGCAAAGCGCATCTTCGATGTAAACTGGTGCCCTTTTCCCTAGCTCTATCGCGGCATGTATATATATGTGAGCGAACAAGACAACAACAATGTCGAATATTTGAGAGAAAAAGGCGCTGGTAAAAATGACTGGTTTACGCGTGTAACGTCACGCGATTTAAATTCGCGACGCTAATAACTAAACCGATTGTGGATATTGCACGATGGCAACAAATTCGCAATGCGGTTAACAACGATGTCATGCAGACAACACAGACAACCTCGATGCGCTATCTAAAAGGCAATAATGTGTGGACACCGCCAAACGTCGGTAATGCCAGTATATACTGTACCTGTATTCGCAGTTTACGCTATTTGTTACGATCGGTTTGTTGCCGATATTGCCGCGGTATTCGAAACGAAGTTGCATGTTCCATCGTAAATGAAATAGAGAAAATGGAAACAACGTGGATCTTATTAAACGTGAAACTGCGTTATCAAAAAGCGTACGCATGATTCAAAAATTGCTAAAACGCATCACGTGATGCGATTTTGATGTTTCATCATTTTGTTTCTATGGACGTGTATGTAAATGCACTTTTGACATTCCCATTTGAAATCAAAAGTGTGCGATAATAGAATTTTAATTAAATTTTTCAAGCCAAAATTCGGCAAACGATAATAAAAAGTTTCGGTTGAATTTTTGACCGCTGAATTTGATGGTGAGCGACAAGAGAGAGATATCATACGACGGTTTATAGCGCTGCTTAATTTGCCCGTGTAAACGGCCTTAAAGTTTCGCCCGTTTTACGTGAAAATACTTTGGTCGGCGCGCCAAGCAAAGCATCATAAATTAATCGTGGCATATCAAGCATGATCTAGTGCATTCCCTGCAGTTCTGCTCCCTTTTCTCCTTTCTTCCGGCTCATGAGCGTTGATTATTATCCGCGCAATTACGCCGGTAGCTCGCGGTTAGGAAAATACCGATTCTGAGCCTGCTCACGGCATACGAACAGAAATTTATTAACAGGCGTACGTGATCGCTTATGCACGCACGTAATAAGGTTTAAGCGACGTGCAGGGTGAATTAAACGGGCTGAACGGCTATCGGCGCCGGCAATGCGTTCGGCCATGCTTTATCGTTTAATATTCTAAGTGGCCGTATAATCAAGTGACATTACCGCACTCGTAAAACGCAACGAAGCGAGCTAATTACGGTCAGGCTGCGTTATGCACATAGATTTTAGTGGTGACCGGCCGCTTGCCAGAAAATCCGCGAGGTACTCGCATCCACCAAAATGGCCTGATAAAGCGCCATAATATCAAATTGATTCATCGTACGGTAAATCCTTTACTTGTATCACTGCGAGCGTAGCGTGAATATTAAGCGCTCATGGCAAGCAATTTTTGATAAGTTTGTTTTCTAATCCTGTGAAGCTTAATCAAATTTCTTTTATATCTTTCTGTCAATCTTGTCTTTGTCCTTTCACAAAATAATCAGCATGATAAAAGGTTCTCCACCTTGGAATCGATTCCTCAGCAAACTCGTTAAGATCATATCGACATACTGACTTTTTCTCAATATCCAGATATTTATCGTTCTCGGGACAGTTTCGCCGAGTCTTTTCGGTGTCAGTATCGACTGCGTTGAAAACGTTCGATACAAAGTAAAGTAACGCGACGCAACTGCAAAGTTTCGCTCGAGGGCAGTTGAGAGATAAAGAAGGTCAATTAATCTCTCGTTCCTCGGACAAGCTGTGTTGCCAACAAGACAAAGATCGAGTGTGCAATCGTGTAATTTCTTCTCAACGTGATAAAGATGGGGAAAAACCATGAAACGTGGTTGGAAACCACGTAAATTGGTGTTCTTTGACAATTTGTCGAAACGAGACGATGATTACAAATTCGTGACGTCTTGTTCCTCGAAAATTCGCGTTAACTTTCAATTACCGCGCGGCCACTTTTCTCGACGTTTGTCATAATCTCAAGAGCCGCTTTCATCGCAGAGGAAGAATATAACCCTCACTGTGGCGCCGCGTGCATAAAACAATTAGAAGAAACGCAATTCCAAGCGGTGCTTCCACGGTACAACGCGATTCAATACGTTATTCCATTACTTCGCGTACCGGTCACACGATAAATATTCGAATCGACGGAAGTCTAATCTTCTCTTGCGCACATAGGGATGCCTTGACGGGATATAACGTGACGACTCTCTTCATCCTTCTCGACTCTTAGTCCTTGCATCGCTGCAAACAACGAATGAGTGTAATTTGCGAGAGGATGATTAATGACTGTCACAGCAACTGGGTAAACTACTGGGCGATGCTCTTCTTCGACTTCTCCCATGAATAGATTACGTGCATAAGCTATCGCGGGCGGGCGGACGGTGATGCCTCCGGAGCTTGCAGCACAACATTACGGAAGTTTCGAGAACCGGCGTATTAAATGGAACGACCCCGCGGGTGGGTTATGCGTGATATGCACCACTATTAGACGTAGGCTGGCGCACGTGTGGGCGCCGCGACGTTAGAAATGATCGATCCAGAAACAAGCGGATCGGACGAGAGCCAGCAGACTTGCAGACCGAACACTTTAGTCAGTATGCGGAGCGGAATGGGGCGGATGGCGCATCGCGGGAATTACCGGCGTTCCGATGCATCATTGCAGGATTGTGCAGTTTCCGCTCAGGGCCCGTAACCGCCGCGATTGGACCTTCCCGAATGCAATTGATCCATAACCAATGGCCGCACTCGGCGCTAATACCATAACACTCGTACGTCACTAACGTCTGTAACTGCGGCATCGATTATGCAGTAATGCTCGGCTCTCCGTGTGTACGTGCACACGCTCAAAATCATCTTTCATGAGTTAAATTATTCAGACCTGCGAGTTTACTCTCGCATTACGAGCAAAGGAGTTCATTATAGATATCAATGATTCTCACGCGATACAACTTACGGGCTGGTCATATCTTTGTTTCCATATTATATGTATTATTATTATCTAACATATAAAATTATCTAATATATCAAATTATATCTAATAAATTTTTCTATAATTTATATTGCTGACTTGCCGCAAGTCGGCTGGGTCACATCAAAAATTTCGATAGACCGTTATCAAGTTCGAAATGCAGATAAACCGCGCGCTGCTAGACAGCTTTACTGCTGGCTCCCTGGGATCTACAACGCCATCGGACGTCATGAAGAATTCAAGTCGGCTAAAGGATACATTCTAGACGACGTTCGGAGCCACGAAACTTGTTGTTGCACTAGCTGGAGTAGTATCCTGCCTGAAACGGGCTCCACGGGGAGCGGCGTGCCTCGTTAATACTTTAATTTCGTGTAGCAGCTTTCTGTAATACTGCCACGACCCGACAAACGTAGCCCTGACAGCACATGAAGTTTCCGCGAGCCGAGGCTTAATTGTTTGCTTACTGAATTGTTGTTAGTTAAAGTGGAAAGTTGCTGATAACTCGACTGCAACGGAGACGAGGCAAGAACGAGACCGAAGCAGGCGAGATCGGACGAGAGCCGAAGCAGAAGAGTAAAACAAGAAGCAGCGAGAAGAGACGAGTGAATGCTTGGGTGAGAGAAAGCAGAGAGAGCTGAGGGAGACTGAAACGAAACAGAATCACGTATAACCGGGATCTCTCTACTACATTAAGTAAGTAGGTTCTCTCTCTTAACTGAGATCTTCGTAGACGGAAGTGCCAGAGCCGGCAAAAGCCGCGATAGGTCCTACCAAAATAGTAAAATTTCTCCTGACGGTCTCATCGTTCCTTAATGTACACGAGCAGCGAGCAGAAAGACGAAATGTTTATCGATCGCGAAAGATATCGTGTAATACTTTAGACGCGCAATTCCTTTTTGGAATAATGTCGGGGGAGATTGATGAGATGCACGATTGTACCGAGCGGGAGGAAATTCTGACGACTTCGTTATTGAACGCCGCAAAGCAGCCAAGAAATTGCGCTCACATTTGATGGATTGACAATTAAATTTGCCGTTATTGGCGGGGGCGCTTCGCGAGCTGATCATAGTGTACTTACACGCACGCAAAATCATAAATGATTTATCTCACTCATAAAAGTGTCAAAAGCATTCTCTGAAAAATGATGCGTAAAAAAAGATCGTGGTTAAAAAACAATCTACATTACTTCATTTTTCCAACACTACGGTAAATTAATACGTCCTTTTCCTTGCCTCGCACAAACTGCGAGAGACATTAAATGACGCGCAGAAATCTTCACGGAGTCACAAAGCTTCGGAAGACCAAAGTTTCGTTTAAGAAAGTTTGTAAGGAACCTGCTTCAGTTCTCCAAATGCTGCGGCAATGGCGACAAGGAAGTTTCCTAAACAAATATATTATCAACGAAGCACGTGCGCACATACATATGTACGTCTTTATATAGTATACCTATATAAAACATATTAGAAATCTTGAGAAATTAATGCCTTCTGAATGATTCTACAATTTCCTTTTCCTATTCTAAAGGAGGCGTGTTAACTTCGTGAAGTTCTTTTTTATCCAATAGTTGAGGCCTTTTCTCCGTGACGCTGATTGGTTATCTCGATTCGCGTTGTGCGTTATGTTCAGTTTAGATTACCATCGCGCGGCTGTCTTCGCGTGGAGGTTAACAATTTGGTAGAGTGTGATAATTGTGCATATAATAAATAATAAATATAAGATATTATTATTCGAAACATTATTAATATTGGAAAATAAAATAGCACGCGCCTGTGTTATACTGAACAATATATTGTACATAGCACAGAACTCCTTGAAAAAAGAAAAAAATTTAATGGCTAGAACTTTTTCATTACTAAATCTAAAGAATTTTCAATCGTCGAGACCTCTTCGCAATATGCCAAATACCAGTATAAATAGCACAGAACTCCTTGGATAAAGAAAACAATTTTAATAGCTAGAACTTTTTCATTTATTGTTTTAACGAATTTTAAATCATCGAGAACTCTAGGCAATATGCCAAATAACAATATAAATAGCACAGAACTCCTCGGAAAAGAAACAAATTTTAATGGCTAGATCTTTTTCATTTCTAAATCTAAAGGATTTTCAATCGTCGAGACCTCTTCGCAATATGCCAAATAACAATATAAAAAGCACAGAACTCCTCGGAAAAGAAACAAATTTTTAATGGCTAGAACTTTTTCATTTCTAAATCTAAAGGATTTTCAATCGTCGAGACCTCTTCGCAATATGCCAAATCCACTCTTAAAAAAGCCGTGTTAAATCAAATCGAAATCATTGCCTCTTTTCCGCGACGCTGATTAGTTATCTCGATTCGCGTTGTGCGTTATGTTCAGTTTAGATTATCATCGCGCGGCTGTCTTCGCGTGGAGGTTAACAATTTGGTAGAGTGTGATAATTGTGCATATAATAAATAATAGATATAAGATATTATTATTCGAAAACATTATTGATAGTGAAAAATAAAATAGCGCGTGCCTGTGTTGTACTAGTATTATAAAATTCAGAATAGCGTAATTCTTTATAAAAAAGTGCATTCTTTATTATAAAAACACCAGAATCAACAATAAAAAGCAGACGCCATTATCCTTATATATCTTTGCGGGCTCGATGCCAAATCGAAAGCGCTAAAGTTTCTTTTAGCGTAATGTCGTAATTCCCTATTCCTTACCTCTGACCAGCACCAACCTAACCACCATCAATTTCACCTTTAACCCCAAAGCGTCCATTTGAACGCATGCCAGAATAATATGGGGAGTTGGCCCTTTATAACGTTACGTAGGTCATGGATGAATCGTGCTATGATGAGAATGATAATGAAGAGCTAAGTAATAGCGAGACGGAATACGAAAGCGCGGGCTTGCAATCGTACAACGTACAAAGTACGATTGCACACTGCAAAATACGAGGAACACCGCAACCACTTTATCGTCAGAACAAGTCGTTTCGTTTGAGACGCAAATCTAATCCCGAACGAGGTTCCGAATATACCTACGTGGCGAATTATCGAGGAGCAACCCGAAATGGCTAATACACGGATAACAACTCGCGATCGTCACCGGGATTCCGATATAATCCAGAATTCGATCGTTCGAGCGGCTTATGGCAAAGTATAAACAAAAGTCATTTGAGCGCCGGCTATCGTCCCGGCGCCGTGGCCACTCTCTTTCTCGTTTCGCCACGATAACGTTAACGACAACGGTTCACCGAACAATTTCGCGTTGCCGGGCGCTAATGCAATGTCGACACCAGAATACATTTGCAAGTGTAAGCCAAAGCCCCCCGCTTTCCGTCCTGGTCAAATATCGGAGCAATGTGGCGAAATACAACCCCTCGCTCACTCGCTCGCGCTCACTTGTTCGCCACCTCCTGGTAGAAACGATTGCAAATACCAAGTGTGCAATGATCGAATCGGGGATGCGCGACCACGGTATCAAGAGAGGTTCCCGGATTCCTAGCAGTCGGGACGAATGTGGCCGATCACCATTGGTTCGGGAAGTCCGGTCAATGCGCGCAGATATTGTTGACCGCGGTATCGAGCACTGACACTGCGAAGTTTATTATAAATGGGAGAGGAAGGGACGAGAGCATGTCGGCACACATGTAAAATATGACGATTACGATCGCAATGAAAATTGGATCACGCGGCAGGACTGGCTCTTCCGCTGGGAAAATGTATCTCCCGCCAGTATGATGGAGGACACTCAGCAGGATTTTTAAACTGCGACGGCAGTTCATTTTCTTCTTTATACACGATTAATGTTGCGCGATTCTCAATTCCATCAGAAATGTTTACGGCTAGTGTTGCGCTCGAGAAATCTTTGCATACGCGCGAAGCTCGTAAGTTAAGATAGAGAATTTATTGCCGCGCTTAAAGTACGCGGGAACGAAACGTGAATCTAGACACATACAAATGTAAACGTAACGTTGAATGAATCGATCGATAAATTCCTATGGCATGCAAATCTTCTCTCAATGTACAGAAACAAAATATTTCCTATACATGAGAAAAAATGCTTATCTAGAGAATGCACATTGTGTAATATTACGATTTCAAAAATAAAAGTAAATTTGGGATAAAAAATTTTGTCAACAAAAAAAAGCTCTTATTAAAAGATGAAGTATTATGCGCGATACCAGAGTGCCAGATATGAAAATAAATTTAAGTAAAATATGAATCTTTTCGTCGCAATTATATTTGCGCGTCCGCGATGCTTCGTTAATTATCGCGTACGTACATACGCACTTCCGCCAGTGCATTACGCATTTAGTTGTTAGTTATATCTGAACGCGGTGCAGGTACCGTGGCACATTCGTATTCGTCGATATATTCGTAGCTGCGAAAAACGCGCGAGCTGACGTGCATGCATGTGCCTCCCTGATTTCGACAGAGCCAGTGAATCGTAATTTCAACGAAAAACCGTATATTTGGGACACATGTTACACGAAAATTTACAGCCTGCTATCTTCCACCGCATGAAACGAGTTCAAAGAGCTCTCAAAAAATGCACGCTGTCAAAAGCATGCAGAAAATTACTCAAACACCATGTTTAAATACATATGGTTACACATCTCAGAATTGTTTAAAACTAACAGAAATATTCAGTAATTTCAAAAGATTTTGCAATGCGCTTTTATCATAGAGGAGAGATAACGCATGTACCTGTATATTTCATTGTAATTCTTTTAATTCGAATGAAAATATTGCCGAAATGTATCGCATGATCAGATGCGCAGCATCCGAGGAACCCTGATAGAACCATTGGTCCTCGAGTAGGAAGAGCTATCTGTCTGTGGGCACAAAAAAGTTTCTTCATTCGTCGGCAATCCTCATACTCTTGAAGGTCCGAGATCCGAACTGAAGTGGGCAAAGTTTCGGAAGTCTTGCTGGTAACACGTGTCCGGCAACTCAAACTTCTTTCCGTCCCATCGAAAAGCGGCGAGAAATTGTCGAAGTCACTGATCGAGAGTCGTGCCTCATATCCTATCTCCCCTATCGAAACTTCGATTTTTTCCTTCGCCTAGTAATATTCCGGCGCGACTCTCCTGCCGTCACCATTCCCGTCGCTATTCAGCGCGAAAAAATGCAGGAGTGGAAAAACGTACGCGCGTTGATGGAGTATATGTCATCCGGGAGTGAACACATCTCCGTGAAATTTTTGCGTGACGGAAACGCGAGGTAAGACGACACAAAAATTTCTATTGCAAAAATTTTCGTTGGAAAACATTGCGCACAATTACAAAAAGAAAGCCGTGATGTTTAAATAATTAATTCTTATATGTGTATATCAGTGTATATGTAATTCTCGTGAAAAAGTTTCGGCTTCAAATAATCAATTTAATAATTGTTTAAAAAATATTGAATATCTTAAACCTGTTAAAATTAAAAATTAAATAATTTAAAGAAAGCATGAAGAATAAATAAAAAATGTTTAATTAAAAAGAGACAATAAATAAATTGATAATTACTTAATATTTTATAGTCATTTTCCTAAAACGAATGATGTCATATCCTAGCACAGACAAGAAATCACCGCTCTAGCAGTCATCAAAAGTAAAAACGAACACAGACGTTTTAGATCTCTGAAGAAATCTACCAGCAACTGAAAGAACAATTAGTCGCTGTGCAAGCGAAGGCGACCGAAGGAGAATGATAGAAGTGAGGACCAAAGGAAATTAAATCTACCCATCTTACTATCTTCATTCAACCTCATTACAGTGGCAAAGCATAAAGCTCTCACTCCGAGGAAAGACATTGTCCCATGAAAAGAGCAAACAGGAAATTTGTGATGCTTCCGATGTACAGTTTTCTGTTTGACGTACACATGACGCTCTTGTATACACGCTTGTTCTTTGAAGACGAGTTTCTTTAAAGCGTATCAAATGGCTATCGCATATCCTCATGTAATTCTTGTAGCATAGACATACAAATATTAAAGTTTCTTCGAAGAGGAAAGAATATGATGCAAAACTTTTTCTAATATTATCACATTTAAACTAAATAAATAATTATTGTAAACGAAGATTGAGGCGGCAAGTGCAACTAGCATGTCATACCTAAACGAAAATTTATTCGAGAGAACACTGTAAGACACGGTATATCAGCGGTATATCAGGACTGTCAAACTGTCCGGGATCTATGATCGTTATCAACGTTGAACGTCGCCTCGTTGATAGAGATAGTAATCTGATTTCAGCCTCGGCACGAGCACTACGGAAAGTGGCTTGACAATTCGGGACACCGTGCTCGTGATTAGGTTTATTTGTGGGCTACCACCTAGAGAGCTGCATCCAACATCCTGAAAATCAATGGCTCCTATACCGCCGACAAGGAGTACATAGGGGACAAGATAGGAACGAGATTATCAAAGAGATAAGATCGAAATTGGCTAGACAATGACTCGGGACACATGAATGGCCGATATAATCAACATGATTGCAAACAAATCGCGAATTCGATAATGCATTAAATTCGGCAGAACTGACAGTTTGACACGACCGCGTGGAATCGCGGATACGCGGACACGTATCGCGATTCCACGCGCAGATTCATTCAGCAACTTGCGTTTCCTGTAGCGCTTAAAACGCTGTAGCAAACATGTATTTAAAATATCGAACACGACACTTATCGGCACGACGGAAGTGCGCCGATACGCGGAGAATTATTGTCTGCGGATTTAGGCTACAATGCGTTTTCGCGCGTGCTTTTTCTCCCAGGATTACAATATCGATGCTTATTAATCGCAATCACGATTTGTTCTCTATCTTCCGTGCATCTGCGCCCGCTCGCAAAAAAGCAGATCCCGTTGCAAATTTTATTATACATCGAAAACGAGATTTTCAATGTGTAATCGGCTTTGTCATAATACTTTCAACTAATGCGCCGAGCGTAATTACCGGCGAAAAACAAATGACGAATTCGTTTAACTGCATTATTGCAATTTTAATCTCATGCCAGATCGATCGAGCGCGATACCGTAAAAATTTCATTGCACGGATATTGCTCTCAAACTGTCTATGTTCTGTCTGTCTCGCGAATGCGATACATTGATAAAAAAAGAGACGGAATATCTACCACCCTGTGGAGCAGCACGAGGAGCGTTTGAACCGAGAACATTTCTCAACAATAGAGGCTCGCCAACACGAAGGCTCACCAATTTGAATAATGAGATGGACACTTTCCATTCGCGCGTATGTTCAAGTACCTGAAGAGCCCCATTTTGCACCGAATCGCAAACGAACTACGCTCTAGTATACAGGAAGAGAGGCGGTTGGTGCAAGAAGTGATAGTGTAATATCGCCGCATGGAAAAACATCGAGGTACAACCCTCGAGGGTTCTACGAAGGTCCTACAAAGATATGGCTGGTGAATTTTAGTACTCCGCTCGCCGTCAAGGATTTCTTTCTTTTCTTCTTGCTCTCGTGCTCTTTCTCACTTCCTCTCACTGTATCCGCTTGCTGGCTGCCGCTGGTAGGAGGATACTAGAATTTTTAAGTCTTCTGCCTCACAAAGCTGACAATGTCCGTCGACGGAGGGCTCTTTAGCTCGTAACGTCCACGCCATAACCGTCCTCTCGGAGGCAGTCCTCATTTGGTCAGATAGAACTCTCCTTCGTACATCCACCCGAAGTGTCTTCGAGCATGAAACGGAAACGTCTTCCAGGATCAGCAGACCGGATACTCGTGGCGTGAATCATCCAGTTTCACCAGCCGTCTAAACCGTCATTTAATCGAGAGCCACGGGAGGATATTGGATACGGATAACGCGGAATAACATGACTACGTGCTGTTTCTTGCGTTTTCCCTATAATTAGATGACTGCCAATTCACAGACGTAAAACGCGTTACGTGAACTTTCCAATCGCGCTCCTTGTTTTTCAGTCGAGACACTGATCCCTAAACACTGATCCCATTGGTAGCTAAACAACCGGATTAATCAGCTCGATCCGAAACGTTAAACTGTCCGATTAAATGACTGAATTTAGGCAGGCCAGCGTGTGAGCTCGTAAAATGGCAAAACCAGATGTTCGTCATTTACAGGCAATCTGGCATCGCTCAGTCCGTCATCCCGCTGACGCCATCATTTTATCGATCGTTGAAAATATAATATAATTGGTCTGTCAAGCGCGGCCGTATGCAAGTGTGTTGCAATATTGGTTCGAAAAGTCGCGTGTCGCGCAGCCGTATACCAATACGAGTCCGCAATCGACAAAAAGTGCATCACTATAAAGAGTAACGACTAATGGAAAAAAGAAACAATGCCTGCCGCGATAATGCCAGGCATGATTGCGTGCCGGCCGAATTGTTATTTGCTTTTTACAGCGTCTCACGCGATTATTTTGCCGTTATCACAAAGTTAATATCCCATCGGTACATTATCGAGCTCTTTCTAAAGACGAATGTATCTTCATTGGAGCTTTCCTGGATACTGCATACTGTAAATATTGTTATAACGTATCTCATATCTACATTCTGGAACAATAATAGTAGTCGCGCGTAACAGGATACGGGATTTTTAATTTATACTTTCTCCTCAAATTACTGTGATATTAATCCATGTATAATAGAAAGGTAGACAGAAACTATATGTACTATCTTCCCCGAGATCCATATGCGATTCACATATAATCCGCGCTCGAGGTGCAAAGAATCTGCGACCTGGCCAAGTGCGCAGTTTTGCGAATAATAAATTAACTGGAGGTCGGATTATCGGTGGAATAGGATTACCGCCACCCGGCGGGATTATTCAACTTTTATCTGGAGCGCAGGAAACAGCGAAACAGACAGAAGCAGAACAGCGGCAGAAAAAAGTTCGCCTAAGAACGAAGGGGAACGAGCAACGGAAAAACCAAGCAAGAATAGGAAATGAAGAAGAGATCGCGCTCACAAGCGCGCGCGCGCGTAAGCGGTACTCCTTGGCAATTCGCCGATCAGATAAATCCAATCTTACTCCATCCAAGCTTACTCATCTACCTACGTGTAGATGTACGTTGGTGTCTACTAATGATTTTTAAATCCAACCAATCCCAATCGAGGCCTTTTATACCCTGATTGCACTGAGCGACGAGCAAAGCAAGATGCGCTCTGCTCCAAGAAAGAAATCTCATCAGGGGCGCAATTACTCGCTCTATCCTGGGTACATCTAAGCAACAGTTACAAATCAATTTGATTCTCCACATTACGAATGCGAATAAAACGAATGGAATGATATCTATATCACGGCCTCTCCTTGTCTTTTCCATACATACTCGTTACAATGTTACGCGATAGCACCGGCTATAACTGTAACTGATGTTTACATAAAATTTTATCTGCAATGAAATCACTCCGACTGCATTACACGAATAATTCATTTAAGATACGCTATCACTTTTGTATTATATCTTTCTCGTTGACTCGTTTGTTTTACATTGCAGAATATTTTCAATGTTCCGCAATGCATTTAATATAAATTAAAATATTTTATTTTACTTCCAATTTTATTTTAATAGCTTGTTTAATTTGATTAGCATTGATTGTTATTTCTATTAATCAAACCGTAAATAAACATTGAAAGCTTGTTGCGTTTAAAAAAAAGAGAAACGATATGTAAAAATGATTTAATAAAAAGGAGCATTGGCGATATCAGCGTTATTTAATTTGAAACCGCATGAGTGTAAATACGCGCGTTATATTCTACTAACATACACGTATGACTTTTCATTTAAATTTTATTGTCATTGTTTTCTGCGGTACAACTGAAATTTAGGACACGTTGTATAGCACCAAGCGCGTTAAGCGCAAACACGAAGGGAAATAAAAGCAAGTGAACATTTTTATCCGCTTAAACATTTGTACTTCGATAAGAACAAAACAAGAACAAAAGAAATTCTAGTTAGCCACATCGTTTAACTTAAACGTTATTTCTGTTTGGTTCCGTAGCGAAACCCCGAGTCAGCAAATGATATTTTCTATTTAAACTCGCACGCTTCGTTAATTTATTCTATTTCTTGCAAATCTGAATTACATGTTCCGGCGCACACAAATTTATCAACTTGAATAATATTCAACGTTTGCTCAAGTGGAAAATCAGCAGCGTTACTATTATCACAACACTTTTATCGTCTTTTGCTTGAAAGACACAAAACCAAGTTCAACCTAATGATCAATTCATCGGATGCTTTGAAGAAATTCGCTTCTCGCTGAAACTATCAACATTACATTCTTACTTAAAATCTCGTTCAGACTTAGTTTCCTTTAGACTTACAAGGGAAACCCGGCATTCTGTCATCACCGATTTCGATGATGTTTCGTAGATATGTTCTATGCACTCATAGTAATATTATGTTAAAGCCATTCGACCCACTATTCAGGCATTTTCCGTGACACAGTAATTTTTAAAAAAAGAAAATATATTTACGCCAAGTACATAAAACGTATCGAACTTTCTAAAAACAGTGTAATTATAAAAAAACAACCTTTTTAAAAAAGTATTATGAAAATTTATTTCTTCAAAAACATACATGAAATCAATGTAATTAACCAAGTATATCATTATTTATTGAAAAGTGAACTGTTCACAAATGGATATGAAATCAATGCAATTTATCTAGTATTTGTTTAAAAATGGATGTTGTCAGTGCAATATCCAAAAATTATGTACAAGATGCATTCAAAATTAATCCAAAAATTATATGAAACAAGTTGTATACATTCAAAAGTATATGCATCGTATTTTTAAACAAATACTAGATAAATTGCATTGATTTCATGTATATTTTTGAAGAAATAAATTTTCATAATACGTTTTTAGAAAGGTTGTTTTTTTATAATTACACTGTTTTTAGAAAGTTCGATACGTTTTATGTACTTGGCGTAAATATTTTTTCTTTTTTTAAAAATTACTGTGTCACGGAAAACTTTACTTAACATTTTCTCGAAAATGCCTGAATAGTGGGTCGAATGGCTTTAACATAATATTACTATGAGTGCATAGAACATATCTACGAAACATCATCGAAATCGGTGATGACAGACTGCCGGGTTCCCCTTGTTAGACGTTTCGAGTTCCATGACTCTCTTTACGATGCAGCATCTTCATGCACAAAACCGCTTCAAATAATAATGAATAGATTAAAAGCATGCGAGAGTTGAAAGAGGAAATAAGCAAGTTTAATTTTGACGCTGTTTCGTTTACCGGGACAAGCGGAGTACGCGCTGTTTGCCCTAATTAAACAAGCATCGCAGTAAAAGAGTTGACACGAATAATGCGATGGGGCAGCGGCACAACGCCAGAGACACAATAGCTCTCTGACATTGAAGGAGAGTGCCTGTCACGTTTTCCAACGCTGCACGGTGCACCACTGTATCTTCACGATGAAACGGAGGACGCTTCCGCTTCTGGTGACACGCTTACAATTCTTTCTAACGCGCAACCATCGTCACGAACGTCGTCGATGCGTCGGATAACGCATCCGGAGAAGCAAGGCTCCCGTGGGAGAAGCGCCGCAGACCGAAATCCTTTCCCAGATATCCCGTCAGTCCTGGAGACAGCTCGCTGTCGTCCTGCCACTGATACGCGGAATTTATCGCCCGGATACGTGGTTGTGATGCCGAGGACACGCGCAGACCCGTATATAAGATGATCACGGTTAGAAGCTTATGACCGGCCAAGTCTATGGAGATACTAGGTCCTGGCCGGCCGTAATGCCTCCCGCAGGATATCGCTATACCCCATAAACGTCACGCGCACATACGCAACAGACCGGGAGAAGCTACCGATTTTAGGTGGTCGCGCCGAATCGAAGGACGGTTGTTTGCATTGTACTGCGTTACCGGCGCGCGGTCCTATTCGTTCCGAGATTGAATGCGAGAGGATTAGAATTGTGCGTGGGAAATCGTCTTGATTAACGATCCTTGCGCGTCGCGCAATACGGACGCGATCTATTCGATGACGAGCGCCAATATATCGACATGATGCACGCACGTACATTTAAACGATAACAGGAAGAGAAACAGAGAGAGAAATAGAGAGAGAGAGAGAGAGAGAGAGAGAGAGAGAGCCCCGAGGCGGATTCAGTAGATTCGTGGATCTGACGGTGGTGCATGGGCGGCATTACCGGAGGGTTGCGCGCACGAACACGGTACATTTACGTGTAATTTAGCCGTGTGGATCACGCCGAGAGAGGAGCAGAGTTATGAGAACCGTTAACACAGGCATTCGATACACGGCCGCTGGCCGGCCACGCCGCTTACACGTGTTCCCGTCCAAATGGAAAATTATATATATTCGAGGATATAATATATAAATCATACCCGATGACGTATATGGATATAGTCAGGTGCACGTTGCATTGGATAAACGTATGTGATACCAATCGTTGCGATGCATCCATTCTCAGTCTACCCCATCTTTTCAGTGGAATCGCACGAGAAACGTGCTTTAAATATCCAAACAATACTTTCATGAATGATGAAATCGCGATGAATACCCGACGAGTGAGCGGACTATATTTTCCTGCGAAAAATGTAAGCTTTTACATCAACGTTTTCGCCGGAGTCGAGAACTTCGAACGTGAAGTTTTAGTGAAGCGGCCGTGCGGTTTCGAGACACTGCGAAAACAAACGGGAAAAACGTGGACGGGTAATCCCTCGGGAAAATACAGCTTAGCGTGAAAGTAATTTTTCAGCAAAAAAAATATTATAGTCACTGCAGAGAAGAAAAGTCACGGCGCTGTAAATGCAAAAAGCTGATGAAGCGCGGACTGTCTAAATTATCCGGAAGCAGAAACAAATGGCGCAAACAACTCGCGTATCTTCCGAGTTAAGTAAAGTATTGATCCCAGGATGCATATATTTTAGCTTGTCCAACTTGTTCTAACTTTCGGAAATTAGGATCGAATCAGGCGATTAATTCTTATGTGGAATTGTCCTGGAGCTCTGTTCCCTTTCGGTTCAGATCTGCAGAGGCGGATAAATCGAATCGTCCGGGAAGGTAAGAGGTGACAATAAATACCAAGCACTCGCGCGCTTCTACAGTGAACCGTTACAAAAGTCCTACGTCTGGCATGATTCAGCTCGCGACAAAACATTCACGAAATTGGAAATCGTCCCAATGTGAGAGGAATTTTCCTTCTTTATACTTTTATTTCTTCTTGATCAGGAGAAATGTCGTCATGATAAGTACATGCCAAACGCAAGCAAACTCCAGCCGCGTAAGATGGGTTCTCCCTTCTGATTCTCAGAATTTCACAAAAGAACTTCATCCGGGAGCCAGCGCGCGATCCAATCTCGAGCACGAGGAAGAAGTCTCGAGGACGACATTTTGATTCCGTCAGGATACAACAATGGCGCAACGAGAGTGCTTTTATTCATATGCATTTTGATCATCACCGTTATCGCGATCGTCCGTGATGCTCTAACGATATTAACCAAGCCGTAACCGAAACTAGAGCATTCTCAATCGCGATGTGAGTAACTACCCAACTAAATATCTTGACGTGAAACTGGATCGCGCACTATTAGATCCGACATGCGCTCACCGCTTAATTACTCACCGAAAGGGCAGCGCGGCGAAGCCTTTAAGCAAGGTAATTCGCTTGTAATCGGCGAGTGTAATTTCCCGAAATAATATTACATTGCTTTTCTCGCGCTCGGTGCGGCGGGCAAAAATTTTCTTGGATACTGTCGACATCCGACTGAGCGGGTAGGTTGGCCCAGCTCTCTGAAGAATGACTATGAATGTAGCGGAGGAGTGGCGCTTCGCCCCCGGACTGCTACAACCGGCGGTATGTTTTTCCTCCGGTTTTCCTCGTGTTACGTAGCACGTGCTCGCACACATACGTGTACATGCGGGACAGGTAGTTCAGTGGCAGAAAAGCTCGGTGACAGATGCGAGACATTTAGCAACGGTCCTACCAGCGCGCACCAGCCTGTCTAACGCTTAATCAACCTAAGGTACCGGAACATATTACGAGTGGAAGGCTACGGGGGCTTTTATTACGTGCAAATCCTCCAACTTAAGTTACGCGCTCGTGCACACGTAATGACGGCGACCCAAGAAATGATCTCGCATGAGAGATCATAAATGACGCTGGGATATTGGGGACTGGCGGATCAAGTGCACCCGGATCACAATAAAAGTCGAAATCAAGAAAATGTAATAAAATGTTGCCTTGGTAGATTGTTAGATCACGTAGGAACTTGCGTTAATTGTGAAACAGGATTGGTCAATTTAATAAATTTATTGTTTAATTTGACTAACTGAAGCACGCAATACTACTTTCGTAATTTGAAAATCATGTTAAGGGCAATAAATGAATTAATACATTTATTATCATACTGCTAATATGAAAGACATTAATTGTACCTCGCACAATCTTATTTTAACATTTGCGAAGAAACAGGAATGTGATTAATTATAACGCGAAGAATATTCCTCGCGTAATGAGATAAAATTTTTTATCGTGCAATTAACACAACCGAATTATGTTACAACCAATTTTCGAGATAATCTCTTCCCTCGAGAATCACTCGTGGATACGCACCTGCGCGAGTGTCCCGGAAATTCTCATGTTCCAGATCTCGGGCTACGCATTTCGCCGGCAGAAATATGATAATACGCCATTATGCGTTCAGGAAGTTCAAAAAGAGTGGAATTACGGTCCAGCTCCGGAATTTTAATGCTTGATGTCATAAACCGTTCGAATATGAATGCTCCATTGAACGGGCAGATATGAAATGTGTTTGAGCGAAATTAGATATCGGTCTTTGAAGAAGACAGCGCGACGATCAGACCAAGTGCAGCTTCCGTTCAGAAAGAATTTACCAGGAACGGAAGCATGCTCGTGCAATAGCAACGTCGTCACGAAAATGCGAGTCGACGAAGTCAAAAGAGACATATGGAAATCACAAAAGTACTCGTTACCGTTACGCGACGGAGGGTATCAGACATTCCAGACTTCACACCCGACGCTTCCGAAATGCTCCTTTCATCAAGGGAGACGCCCCTTAGGAACAAATTTGCACGACATTTCGTTCCGAGTTTTAACCTCGTTTCACTGAATCCTCCATCTGTCGCGCGGATCCATCTCTTATATAACGATAACGAACGAAGTACGCGGACTGAATGTGCCTGTGCTGCGTCAAATTAAGATATTTATTGCACTCGGAGTGACAGTAGTTTGAGCAGAACGCGCGCTGAGGAACCAGTTGGCAAGTAGATTTGTAATCATTCTTACGCAACAGTCCTGCACGCACAGATACGAAATCTATTTTTGATAAAATGCAAATCGGTGTAATTAGAAAAGTAAATTTATTCAACCATCGTTACCTTCTGTCACTATTTATGCTATATTTTCTTTATTGTTATGTCGCAGTGTCTAAATCGGGATACTGTTCTTCTGAATAAAAGTTTATCAAAATGTTATATTTAATAAAGTAGAAAAAGTCACATTTCTCTTTCATTGCTAATTTAAAGAAGAAATACAAATTACCCAATTAATCGTGTAAGCAGCATTATACATATTCCATTATTTGAAACGATTCATTAAAAACTGATTGCTAAATAATCGCAAATATTTCTGATTAGAGGAGCTTTAGGAATAAATATTTCCTGCTTGAAAATGTAAAGGCACACTGAGGATGGAAATTTCAACACAGTCGCTGGCAATTGCAAGATTAAATAAATAATGTGTTCCAAATATGTATTAGAGTATATTAGATTTATCATGCATTTCTTATAATCCATTTCGGACGTCTAAACAGGAACTTCCCGGTGGGACGTTCCGTGTTCCAGCACATGCTAAATCTACGACAAAAGGTGAGAGTTTCGACTCTGAGGGTTGGATTGGCTACAACGAGAAGGAGGAGAGCGGGAAGCACGCGGGCGCGAGATAGACGGTATTCGAGTTAGTTGGAAGCTCCACAGAAATGAATTGAATAATTTAGCGAGTCAGGATGAAGGGATAAAGCGAGTAAGCTCGAACGTGTCCTCTGGAAAGCCTCCGAAAATTCCGGGGATGAGGTAGCCTCGGAAGCATTCCAGCTCGTTCCACGTCTTTCCACGAGCGCTCTGAGCATTTTCGTCACACACGTGCTACATTCGAGAGGCCACCGTCGTCGGGAAATAATTTGCGAACCGGCGTTACGAGAACGGCTCCGAGTAAAAAGAAATTTCTTCCACGTGAATCCCGCGGAAACCGCCATATTCTTTTACATCTATTTCACCGGGAAATCCCGTCACCCGATCTCCGGTGTTTTCTAAATTCAGCTCATTTACGTCTGCGCGATTTCTCCGCTGGTTTTTCAGATTTTTTTGCTAAATTCCCAGGTCTCTTCCGTGTCGCGCTTGCCAATGATTCACGATCCCTTCACTGATGCAAATGAAACCTTCGTTATTCATAAAGAAGCTTGATACGAACACGAAACATTTTTTTCAGAATTGTTTTCAGGAACGGTAATATATAATATACGTTCCATCAAAGATACGTTAATTAAGAAATGCATTCGGATGAATTCGTCCATGTTCTACGAGGAGCTGCGCCGGACATTTCGACAATAGTCGGGTCGACTTACTGCGATAGGTAAGAACGCGTCTGAATTATGTATTTCGTTATCCTGAAACCACAAGCATCGTTGCGGTAACAATTTGTCAGCGGAGTATCCTGGAAGCCTCGCATCCGTATATAGTGCATGCATTCGACGTACACAAACACATATATATGTACTATATAAGAGGTGGTAGAATATAGTCATAGAGACTTTCGCGTGTCCCCTCTCCCTCTCTCTCTTTCTCTCTCTCTTCTTGTCGACGACTCGAAACTTCGAAGCAAGCACGAATCGCGGTAATAGTTTCGCCGAACATAATTATGTTTCCTTTCCGAGACTAATGTAGAGATAAAGCGGTCGTGAGATCCGCAAGCTGAGACCTCAGTCTACATAGCAACGTCGAGGATTCAATCGTGAAAATTCTGCTTGTCGTGGATATAAATAGAATAAATCGATCAATGCGGAAAGTATGGGAATGAAAACAAGAAGAGAATTAAAGTACCATCTATTCTTTACAGATGAACTCGTGTATATAAGCTCGACTAACAACTGCACGAAGGAAGTTGAAGTGAGATAATTCTCAAATAATAAGTAGTCAGTGATCGATAGAAAAGATATCGTAGTTCTGCAAGAAAAGTCAATAATGACGATAATGTTCCAGCAACTTGTTCTGTACAAGCGCAGAGTAGGCGGTCATAAAGCGATTAAGGGCACGAAAAGACGATGTAAAAATATTTAACGACTAGTCGCGGGAAGGAGCAAGCTGATGATTGCATTTATGGCAATGCAGCTCCTCGCGTGTCGAATGGGTTTATATGTATGTATGTATATCGGTACGATAGGCGACCGAGGTTTTTTATGAAGTTTCTCAGAAACCAATGGGCTTGCGTGCTAAGGTATATTTAACTTTCAATTTGCAACGTAAATAGAGTTTTCTGATACATTTCACGATATATTTGACTTCCTCACCGAGATTGTTTCGCTGTGTGCGGAGATAAACCATGATGTTTCGAAATATTCATATTGATTCTGTTTTTCTTTATATATCGCTCCTTTGGTGATAGAACGAATTTTTAGGGGGGTTCCAATCATTTCTATTTTATTTGAGTGTTGTAAAGAAAAAAATACAGTTTTCAACCAAAAAATCTGCTTCAATTTTGTTTTATTCGTTATCTTAAAATTTATTTAATAGAGAGAAGAAATTTTCAAACTGCTCTCCTGAAAAACTTGTGTTTTTGAGTTGTGACGTTCTTCTACCAAAGGAGCAATATACTTTTATTAATTTTATTATTTTCTCTATTAATATCTTATTTAATATCTTGCTTTCTCAACCATTTTTGTGGAAAATATTGATAAAAGTTGTAACTATGTTGTGAATATATATATATATATATATATATACAAATCGTTTGCAAGGAAGAAAAATTAGTTACAAATTTTATATATTATCATTATCTTTATTCACAAAATGAGTGAAAGATAATTAAATCTCTCAAAACACCTATTAGTATTTAAAATCGATTTATTTAAAATCGATCTGGAAGACAAATGACGTCGAAAGTGCGGAATAAAGTGCGGCGAGAATGAGTCAAAGGATGCCAAAGTAGTAGCTAGAAAGTGGTGAAGCGGTAAAGAAGCGGACAACGTTACGACACGCAAAGCGAAGCACTGGCGGCTCAAAAATTGGCGCCGAAGTCGATAGTAGACGATAAAACTTTAGCTCGAGGCAAGCACCGACGGAACTTCGCGCCATTAGATACTCTTGCAGTTCGAACAATAGATAGGAAGGACCCCTATACAGCAACCACTCTTTTCTTTCCCCGCATCCCGCCATCGTCGCTGCCTTTCGTCTTATGAAGTACTTTGTCCCTTGCGAACACCGATAGCATTGACTGCATCCCTTTTATTTATTTTCGCCCTCCACGCTTTCGTCTCTTTTTCTTTTTCTTCTCTTTCTTCTTCTTCGACTACATTTTATCTTTCTCGTATATTTGCACAGCATCCGCAATCATCACATAGAGATAAGAAGAATGTCTGCCATGATAAAATAAATTTCTTCGTGCACAATGTAACATTTTTCTATAAAACTTGAAAATAAATTAGTTTGATTTATTCATCTATCTCATGTATTCTGTACTTCATTTATTCTAAATTTCTGTGTGTGTAAATACAGCTTCCACGTAAGGCCTAATCAAATGCTCACATTCTTCGCAGACAGATTTCTAAAGAAACGACGTTCGATTTACAAATTCATGGATCTGCATGTCACGTATCGCATTTTACATCCGCACACTTCGCGGTCGCTTAGAACATTAATAAATGTCCGTCATTCCGTACATACATCGCCCTCCGCGCTTTCATTCTGTATCCTTTATTCTCTTTTATTTCCTCGCCGCAGTATCTTTCTTTCCTTCTCCTCGGTACTCCTCCTTTCTTCAACTACCATCAGTGCTACCGTCTTCCAGCATCGAGGTAGGTCACGTCTCTATTTTGTATTCCATCAAGCTCGCATCCATTTCGGCGCCAAACAATGAAAAACACCCTGCGTCTACCCCACGCTACCACCCCTCTCCCTTTGGGCTCTCCTACACCCTGATGCGTCTCCGCAGATCTGCTCCGCCAAGATCTCGACGAGTTCCTGAACAGGTCGCAGAAGGGCATATAGTCGAAAAGCTCTCCACGTTTTCACCCTACCCAATGTTTCCTTTCTCTTTCACACTCACGATCTTCTTTCCATCTCCTCGCTCGTATGGCGCTATGCAAGAAAACGGGTGTTTCGTGCTGGTACCAAAACGAGGCCTTTTATTCGTCAGCTCATCTCGATTTCAAATGCAAATGCACGCTGCGACGAAAGACGCGAGGGTCGACTAAAGGATCGGAGGGTACACAGCGACGCGGGAGAAGATCTCTGCCGCAGCGCGCGTTTCTCTACTTCGCATCCAATCTACCGTTCGAGCTGTTCGGGACCCCAGAAACGTTATCATGGAGTTTGATTCTCGAAGCGATGCGCTCTCGAAGCATCGCACTCGCGTACGGGTTTGATAAGAGCTTAAACTTTCATTAACCTTTCAAGCGTATCTAGTTTAACGTTCGTAGCTACGTGTACAATATACGACGTAGCCGAAATTCGTCCGAAAACGAAGAATTACAAAATTAAAATATTTCAAACATGCAATTCCAAATATATTGAAATTCTGACGAGAAAGTCTCCAAGGAAATAGAAATCAGTTAAGTAAGATGCATAGCTAAAAGATGTAACATTACAGAGAGAAACGGATATACGAGGTAACGCACTTTTTACGCATTCCTGAAACAAAGCTGCTCCGCGAGCTCGCGCACGTGCGCGCGTCATCTCGCAAAATAAAATAAGAGTCGGACTCAAAATCGTTCCGAAATAAATCATGCCACTGTTAGCATCTCGCGAGATTTTATAGTTCCTCGCTGCATCCAAGCCGTAACCCCCTTCCGCTCGCAGCATCTAACTTTTAACTGCCTCGACAAACTTCGCTTCCTGGTTAATCCACGCGATAACGCCGCGAAATCGTTACCTGCCACTTTCAACTTTTAGATACTAATAACCCCGACCCACGCCTACGGAACGTCATCATCGAGAACTGCGTTTGCCTTTGTAAGTGGAGAGAAAGAATATTCTAAAATCGTAATCCACGTTAACGTTTACTTGCAATTAAATCTCTCTCTCTCTCTCTCTCTCTCTCTCTTTCTTTATTATACAATCACCTTCCAATTCTCAAGGAAGTAAATACTCGAGATCTCGTCTGTGCGAGTCAACATTTGCGGAAGAAGAAAGATCTTTCGAACATAATAAGACAGGCACAGAGGTAATGAGCAAAGGAACCGTAACATATGCACTTTGCAACCGCGGAGACAGATACCGTGACCGCGTTTATCGTGGCAATAAAAATTCCTCCATTTTTACCGTCGCTCAGTCGCTGAGTTCCTGATGGCGGCCGAGCTCCATGCGATTCGCTACCCTCGACCGCTCCCTTTCCTCTCTTCGTATTCTTTCCCTTCCGTTTCTAGTTTTCCTCTTACAGAAATAGAGAAAGAGAGAAAGAGAGTATCGCTACCAGTCCCTGCCGCGGCAAAGATCCAGTAACCGCCGGTATGCAACGGCAAATGTATGCTGTATGTAAATGTTATCCGAGGGCAACGGTAATCTGGAATTTGCTTCGCAGACGTGTACATTTCGTGGTGGTTCGAGGGTAGCCGCGATGTCGGTGGAGGTCTACGAAGGGCAATCGACAGACATGAACAGAGAGCGAAATGGAGATGGATGGCGGGCGTGACAGAAATGGCAAATCTATTGGTCGCACCCCACTGTCGAAACTAATCACAAGCTCAGGAGGACAACTCAATCTTTCCCAGCTGACTTTGAGTGTTCAAGCAGCCACGCGTGATATAAGAATGTTATTCTCACACTGGAACCGTAACGTTTACATTGATTCATGGGAATTCATTTTTATACGAGAGCGATGTAAAATAGACGAATCGTATATCGAATAAAAGCGCGCTCGCAGCAAAATATTTCAAAATGCATAAAAGCAGAAAAATGTAATGAAAAATTCATCGCAAGGTAAACCATCGAATGCTCTTCTGAACGTTTGTAATAATAATTGACCGCAGAGTACCGTGCGTACGACGTTTTCCGATTGAACATTGCAACAATGAAGCTACGAAGAGCATACGGATGGGCTTATCGACCTACGAGGAACAGAAAAGTTAACAATACACCGCGCCAAGCATAGAAAGAAATTTCCCTCGCATGGCTGCTTCAACAAAGAGTAAGAAATGGCAGGAACAGGAGAAGGAGTTGAGAATCGCTGGGACGTGGAATCGGAAAAATTGTGCCGAGTGCGCAAAGAGGAAGACTTCTTTGACTCCACCACGCTTCCCAGTTCGGAGTTGGCAAGCCCTTGATTGTCCGCGAGTGCTCCTCAAGTTTGCTAGGCTATATTCAAAAATAGACCTCGGAGTTGGAACCAATCTGATGCCCTAAAAAATCGCTACTCACAACTCGCATTAGTTGCTAAAGTGTATTTCGAATACGTTTCTGTTAAAATCTCTCTTTTTTTAATCAATATCCAATAAAATAATAGCTTTAACGAATAATAGCGGTGTGAGGAATGTATCAATTTCCACCGGTAATAAGCGACGATAAAGAGCAGCGTTGCTTGCTAGTAAATCAGAGAGGCCGCCTAACGAATTTTGATCATCAATTATCATTAGGTTCGCTATTTGTCGGTCGGGATTACGCGAAGGTAGACGCGTCTCTAATCGCCATTGAAAAGTACATTAGCGCGTAACGAGAGACACCGTATACGCGTGGATGCAATTTCGATCCCGCTGCAATACGACTAACGTAAAATCGCGCGCGCGCGCGCGCATGTATCGCGCCCCTCTGCTTTAGTAGAACGCCCGCTAAAATTGCGGTCAGACCGTAATAAAGTTACGAGAACCTATGGAATGGTGTAATTGAAAAGTTCTCTATCTAGACGTAAACAGAGCTACAAAACATTCCGACTGCAAGTCGTATTTTCCATCGTAGCTTACAACTTTTATTATCCTTTGCGCGCACGCGCGTGCATACACATCGCTCGATTTCCCGAATAAGATTTCTCGAAAATAAGAACACCGAGCCAACGATACGATTATATATCGTTACTAGCATCCCCCGTCCGCGGGCTTCGCCCGCGATATTATGTGTAGAATTAAATAAAAACACATTTTACCCCTTCTCACCCGTTAGGGGTGGAATTTCGGAAAACCCACCCTTAGTGAGCACCTACGTGATAGTAGGAATATACCCTTAAAATTTCAAGTCGATAGGTGCAGTGGTTCGGGCTGCACGTTGATGAGTCAGTGAGTGAGTGAGTGAGTGAGTAAGTGGTATTTGGCTTATATATATATATATATATATATATATATATATATACAGGGTGTTTCCTAAGTAAGTAGACAAACTTAAGGAAGATATTCCTTGGCTTATTTTAAGAAGAAAAGGTCATATAAACATATGTCCTAAACTGCTTTGTTTTCCAAAAAAAAGTATCTGTCATTGTAAATACGTCTTGCTTGACGAGCGTTTCCATTAGCAAGACCGTATACGAAATGCATATCTGCCATTTCGGCGTTTGTGTAATTTACCATAATTAATAAAATTACTAAACTTAATAGGAACTAATAAAGTTTGCGTCAAAGATAACGTGATAGCAGTGATGCCGGATAGCGTGCTTTTGCAGTACGAGTCAACAGCGGTGGGAATGGAGTGGGGATGGTCTCGTGGCGGCCGCGCGGCGCAGTCTGAAACGAGTGTTCACTTGCGGCGCCGCGAGACCATCCCCACTCCATCCCCATCGCTGTTGACTCGTACTGCAAAAGCACGCTATCGAAAAAGTGAACGAAAACAGTGATGCACTTTTTTTGGAAAACAAAGCAGTTTAGGACATATATTTATATGACCTTTTCTTCTTAAAATAAGCCAAGGAATATCCTCCTTAAGTTTGTCTACTTACTTAGGAAACACCCCGTATATACACACAGGGTGTCCCGGGTTTTAACCGACAAACTGCGGGAGCATATTCTACTAGTGGAAATAAGAAAAAAGTTCTTATATCGAGTTTGCTTAGAAATGCTTTATTACAAAGTTATAAAACAATATTGAAAAGAAATATGAGATAAGTAACAACGGATTTTTTCACAAAAATAAAAATTATGTACGCAATGATTTAGTGACGCATTTCAAAATGTTGTCCTTGCACATCGATACAAGCTAGACATCGACGTAGTACAGAATTTGTTACAGTACGACATTCCTGAAAATTTTGTTGCATCTCAGTAACTGAATTAGTAATTCGTTGCTTTAAATTTTCAAGCGAGATTACTTCTGTACTATAAACTTATTTTTTAAAGTTCCCCATAAATAAAAATCAAGAGGCGTTAAATCGGGCGATCTTGGAGGCCAGAAAACCGGTCCTCCTCGACCAATCCACTTATGAGCATAATGTTCATCTAACCAGTTTCTAACTTGTCTAGCATAGTGCGATGGACAACCGTCTAACTGTATCCAGCTGTTTTGGCGAAACTGCAGTGGCACATTTTCCATCAAAATTGGTAAATCGTTTGATAGGAATCTTCGAAAAGATTCTCCGTTCAATCGGTCAGGTAAAAAGAACGGACCAATAAGCCGGTCATGAAGCATACCCATCCAAACATTACATCGAAATTCGTGTTGAAAGTTTCTTTGTCTGGTAGTATGTGGATTATTATGAGCCCATACATGGCTATTATGAGAATTGAATATGCCTCGTCTTGTAAAGGTCGCTTCATCTGTCCATAATATCATTGATGAGAAAAGATTGTCCCTTTCTACTGCATTCACATACCAGTTACAAAATTCGACTCGTTTCTGATAATCGATTGGAAGTAATTCTTGTACAGGTGTGTAATGATATGCGAATCTGTCATCAGCACGCAATGTTCTCCAAATAGTGTTTCGTGATATCTGCAGTTGAGCTGAAGCACGTCGAACACTTTGTGTAGGAGTATTATCAAAAAGATTTAAGATTCTTTCCGAGCGTCGTCGGTGTCTTAGAGCTGAACGAACATCATCATATTCATTCATAGGTCGAAATAAACCCAAATTACGTAATTGTAAATGGGTATTACTAAACACAGAACTATCTGGTACTCTCCTGTTAGGAAATCTACGTTGATACTCTCGTACGGCAGCTCGTGCATTTCCGTCACAGAATCCGTACACGAAATGAATATCAGTGTATTCCTCATTTGAAAACACTTTTGGCATTCTGACAGTAATTGCTAGTTCACACGACGATTGAAATCTAACAGCTACTGTTGTGAAAGTAACAATCATACTGAATCGTTTCAACATAGTGAACATGAATACATGTGAATACACGTAACATAAACATCTTCGACCTTCCAAATTCTACACTATGTTCCGTTGTTACTTATCTTATATTTCTTTTCAATATTGGTTTATAACTTTGTAATAAAGCATTTCTAAGCAAACTCGATATAAGAATTTTTTCTTATTTCCACTAGTAGAATATGCTCCCGCAGTTTGTCGGTTAAAACCCGGGACACCCTGTATATATATATATATATATATATAGATTAATGCGCAAGCTAACGTTTTTATGATCGCGATACGTTGTCGATCGCGCACCTGCATTGCACTTACGAGTTAAGATTGTAGATCACAGCGCAAGGGGTGAATTCCAACTCGCGGGGAAAGATTAAATCAAATCTCATCAGAGGCGCACGACGCGCGAACGACGGAAGTCGTAGAACTTGCATTACGGATCGCGCGCATGAGAGGATGATGCGATTCGACCAGACCGCATCATCCATTACGAAGTTCTAATGAGAGCCACCGTTCCGGTGATACGACTGTCAATATTGGGGGACATTACCGCCGTAACGCATCCACACTCGCGCACACTCGCTCGTTCGCTCGCACACGCGACACGGCCGATGCTCTGCACGCGCGCGTGTACCGGCAGTAACAAACTTAAAGCAAACGTATGGCGCGTATAATACGCACGAACGCGGCCGTACGATGCTGCGGGTCGTTACTGCGGTAGAGGGATATATCTCTAACCCAGTTGCCAATCTGGTGCAGTTTGTTTGGCACTCATTCGGCGCGGAGCGCATTGCGTGTCGCGTTGCTCCGAGAAACACATCTGGCATACAAATAAAATTTCCCGACCCGACCGCCTCAAATCCGCGTCGGCAATTCACTCTGCCATTCGAAGTCAAACAAAAGCAGCGACTTTAATAATATTCTTTCGAGAACGAGCGATGCGCGCGGCTTTGCGGCGCGGATAAATAAATAAAAGTTTTCAGAACGCGCCATGGAGGTTCGAATATGTACAAGACAACGCTATCGCGCCGCGGATAGCTCGCAGAAATTGAGAGAAGACGTTTGAAGGCGCATCTCCGCTTCGGTTCTCCCTTGCGGAGTCTTTCCTCCTACCCTAGGCAACATTGCGGCGAGGAATTTATTTTCGCGCAATCCCGAGATATGTACCTCTCGAGAAGAGGATTATCAGAGTCCTAGAAATACGGCCGTGCACATTGCGGTGCAGAATTTGACGACAAAGCCACGCTTTCGCGTATTTGATAATAAAGTTATATAATAACGATAATAAAGTGCTATGTTAGAAGAGAACCCAACAATCTGATATACGATATGAGGGTACATATATGTATATATCGATGCAGAATGTATATAAATAATTAAACATGATTGAGATTAACAAGTTGAAATTAACGTCAGCTGATTTCTACAAATATTCTTTATTTCCTATTTTATAATTATTCTTTTATTTGTTTACTGATGATATAATAAAAAGATAGTTGTTATGCTACCAACGCAATCTGGAACGCCATTCGTGCTTATAATGATACATTGAATTTTAAAAAGTTTGTGTTTGCTTTCCAAGCAACGCACAAGACCCGGATTGCATTAGATATCCGATTTCTCTTACAATTCGAAAGCATACTCAATTTTCCTGACGCGACGTGACGCGTCGCGAATGTGAATCTTTTCCATTGTGTTGGTTAACGTTGAAATAAGCATGTCGAATTATATATTGCAGAATTTGACCGAAAAATCAGAATACAAAATAGAATAGAAAAGAAAAAGATATAATAAAACATAATTAAAATCTGAAAGAATCTGATCTGAAATAATGAAATAAAAATGCTTAACAAAGCATAATTTTGTATTGATAGCACGCAAGAGATCATAGTCTATCAGCAGAGAGTAAATGCGATAAGATGAAGAAAATAGTCTCTTTCACTATATGATAGCGCGATTCGAAAACTTGGTCCTCCACTAAAGTTAAGAGGCGGTAATGAATTACTTGAAGAAACTACCGGGGTCCTGATCCGCGGGACGAAATCTCCGTTACGAGTTTTCAAGAATCGCGAGATCCCAATAACCGACACGACGCGAAAGAGCGCGGGAAAGCTGAGGAAAACGAACAAATGAACGTGAAACTCCCGTCTTTCAGGCGAAGAATCATTTGACGAGCGAACAAATATACTCTTCTGTCTCCCGGTGCGGCACTCGCCAACAGAAAGTTTAAAAAAATTGCGCGCTTGCACTTTTTTAATTAAATTCGCCAGCGGCCATCCGAGCCAACGAACGCGGCGCGCGGAGGTTGCCGTCGCGACCACGCACGGTGGACTTGCGAACTCCCAGGAATTTAATTGAAGTCTCCGCATCCTGAGCAACCTTTTCGGCAGAGAAAAAAAGGATACTACCGCTACAAATTCGCGAAGAGTAAGGTAACGTATTAAAGTGGTGGGTGCGCAAAAATTTTGTCAAAGGGCAGAAAAGATTTAGTAATTTAAGCGTGTATCACGCACAAGTAAACGTGCTTTAAGTCACGAAAAATTCGAAAGTAAAAGAAAATATATTAAAAATGTAAAGCGATACGTGTAATTTTGCTGTGATTCGTACATTGTCACGATGACAATAATTTAAGCCGAAGCCACGCTTTTACTTTTCATATCTTGAAAACATAGCCCATCAAACGCAACTGTTAGCAAACAACGAACGCGAGTATTACTGGAAATACCGTAAAGTGTTTCTCAGCCACGCAGATTCCTCGAGAGGTGCTAAAGAGCTTAGACACGTGTGAAGACGAACTGCGAAATCTTTAGGTAAATGTTCCGGCGGTATAGACGGTACTCCTGAAGATAGACGGAATAGGGGATGGGTGAGAAAAGTGATGCCTCGCCATGGAATAGCGATGAAAGTCGGGAAGTTAAGCGCCTTATGGGATTCTACGAGTTCGAGGTGTTTCGTGGGAAAAGTGCCTTCTATGCCGACGTGCCTCGTGTGCGGAGATGCGCGAAAATACGCCATTGATTTTTATCCGTGAAAAGTAGGCTTCCGTGAACGGTTATGTACGAGATGCAGGGGACAGGGACGGAAAAGAGTGGAGGAATATCGCGGTGGGTAAGCAGGTGCGCACTCTGACGCGAAAATGGCGGGGATAAGGGTGCAATAAAGAGAAGCCGTCCCGAATTTCTTTGGACTCCTTCGCGGCGCCACAGATGTCTACTTCGTCATAAATTGAATAATTCACGCGTGTCGTCCTGTAAAAATTATATTCGGAAACATATTTCGCGCTTCGTGCAATATTTATCGGAGAAATCGATATCAGGCGACGCGCTGACAGCAAGAATCTGAATACAAACGAGATCTTGAATATTCCACGATGATGCCTCTGGTCCTCTCTCTGTCTACGTGTAAAACGTGCTACGGATACCATTCTATTTTGTCATTTTGTTTATTATAAAACTGTTAGATATAATTGTGTGCGTGCGCACACTTTACGTTCGCCATAGATATCTCGTCGATAGCAGTTGATGTACGATCGAGCGAATGTGCATTGGTCATTTTTTTTTAATTTGTATTGACCGTTACTCGAAAGTTATGGTCGCGGGTTTTTCTACAAACAACAATTTTACAAAATATTTTACGCAGTCAAACGCCAAAAATGTAACACGCTCACGCGTTGTGGTGGTTCCACGCAGTGAAAAAAAGGCTCGTTTAAAAAAGCGGACAAGGAATAACCGCACACGGTAGTACACGACACCACCAATCGAATTAGCCCGTGCTTTTACGTGACTTACTTTTTTCAAACATGTTTTCTTTTTCATTTGCTGGCGCCCCTTTGTTTCGGCCTGCCGGCTTTACAAGGCTCTCTTATTCCGCGCGAACAGCTCACCCGGGACAACGTGATCGGAATGCTCATTGGTAATTCAAGCCGGTCGCGGTACGGACGTGTCCCTAAGGGTGTTGACGGTGGAATAAAGATACCAGACGCCCCTTCAGGAGGCCTGCGGAGCCGGCTTACTCTAGGAGTCACTCGTGTGTCAGAACTAGTGAAACACGAGATATAGGCCGATCCACCAGGTCGGCCGGATTGAGCTTAATAAAATATCGTTTCAATACTTAAATTCTTACGCACAATATCGTTTCATTTATGTAGCTGCAAACTCCTACCATGAACGGATGAACATATTCTCCGGGGCACGCACTTGTTATTACAATAAAAAGCAATTTTACCTAGCTCTGATGATATGCGCGATATGCAAAGGGATCTCGCGTTTTTTCCTCCGGTGATGATTCAACACTGCTTCGTCCATCCTGTTTTTTTGCGCGCGTTCATCCCAGTTCATCTGTTTTCCGCAACCTAATATTTTTCTCGCATGCAACGCGCACATCGGCCGACAATTTCGACACAAAAGTTTGATGAAAATCGCAAAATAAGCATGACTTGCGGCGAGTATGTACGCGCACACTGACGATCACGCGATAAAAACGCGCTTACATGCGGTACCAACGCTCTTTCTCTCTTCCTCTTTCTCTCTTGTTGCCTCTCCTCTCACAAAATCAATTCGTAGCTTTAGGATCCGAAAAGTCGGAATGTCTGGTATTTTATATTAAAAGTCCCTGTGTCACGCGTTACTCTCGCGTTTCTTATGCTATAGCGGCATTTGTTCTCGAATGTGACCGCATACATAAAGGATAAGGGATCGAGTATATCCAGGGAGCCATCCATCCCGGAAATCCAGCTTCACTTTTCGGGAGGCTTTCGAAATCACGGGGAATATGCGTGCCGCACGTGTGCATGTCGTTCAATTGATATTTATGCGATTTCATAATTGTTTCCGAAATACCTGCTATCCAAGTCGACATTCGATCTCGGCGATTCCCCGCATTCCCTGCGTAATAAACGAAGTTTATACGACCGATCCATATATACCATTTACGCGTAGCTGAAATCCAGACGTAGCTCGGATTACGTTTCCATTTTCGAGCAAATTAAGATTTACGAACAAAATTCCAACGTAATATGGGGAACCCATATTCGTATCGCAATTGCCTCGCACGGGAAATATTGCGGCTCCGGAAGAGCATTATTCCACATGAGAAGCAGATCCTTCAATCGCCATAAAATTCACCGAAAATACGTCTCAATTATTTGTCAGCCTGCACGAAGCACGGGCGTATTATTGAATCTCCACTCGATACAAAATTCAATCCTGAGTGTATGTTTTCGCTGATAACGATGCCGATAACGACGTCAATAATTGCATGCTTGCAATCATTCAAGTAAAGAAGAATAAAAAAATAATAATTTGTAGATTCCAAAACTATCTCCTATGCTATTTTCTTATTTCTCAGCTATAACAGTCCAGAAACGTCGATCGTTTCGATAAATCTACGGGGAAGCGCATGATCAATCAAGATTAAACTTGAGATACGAGTTCCGAAGCAAACTGCTCTATATTCGAAAAGCTCAAATCTGAAGAGCAAAGTACTTCGTGGCGGTGCTTGCCGACGCCATTCTGCGTCGTACGGAACGACGGGGAAATTCAAAAGCGCATGTTTGTCGTCCACTCGGCGAGCCCTTCTGGAAATTGGCCCGGTGTCACCGGAGAATTTCAGTACCCTCTCTTGTGGTCCTGTCCACGCGGGGCGCAAGAGAATCCAGTGAAATTAAATCAAGGGGCTTTCGTCCTCTTGCCAGCCGGAAAGCCGCGGGCCAGCTATTACTACGTACTTCGCATGTATATTCGTGCACAACATACCCGTAGAGCAACGACCCGCGTTTAAATGTTATCGATACCCCATCAACCGCGTATATACTCCGCCATTTCGATAAACGCGTCACATTCTCGATACTGAATACGTGTATATTTTGATTGAACCCTACGTTTCGTTTCACGCTCGCGTAAAGATCGTTTAACGGTACGGCGAATCATATTATACGCGTGTTAATTTCATACAAATTGCATACATAAATGCATGTTCAATATTTGCAAAAAATTGCCCCTTTCAGTTGCAAAGTGTAAATAATTGAAAAGTTTTATAAGTCTCCCCGTATTGTTGTGTGTCGGTTTGTGCTGCGCGTTTAACGTGACATTGTAAATCTTCTGAATCTAGGCCTCTTTAACAACGCCCGGTTTACAGGAAACGGTGGAACGGGTACCGTAAGGTATATCCCGTTGGATAGCTTCCAGTACACGGCTGCAGCAGCTTTGGGGTCGAAATATCGCGACGGTTGTGGGGTCGGTATTACTGATATTAGCGTCGCCAGTAACTCTTTCGAAATAGTCTTGGCACGTACCGAGCTTGTGTTAACTTCTTCCCTTTCTTGAATCACGCTTCAAATTACTGCGTCCATCCTCGTGCATCCTTCATTATTTATTGTCACGCAGCGATTGGTTTAATTAATTGTATTACATTTTGACAATAAATTTATATGCTACTCTTACGCTCACTACATTTTCGTAGCATTTAGAATTATACTTAATTCTAATATTGATATTAAATCTCAGTGTTCGAAACGCAGAGTTCACGGAAGAAAATAGGAGATTTTTAGGTAATATTGCACAATATGAATGATGAACAAACTAGCTATAAACTGAATAGAGCTTTCCCGAAATGCGCGAAGAATGAGGTTTTCCTATATCACGCTGCATATCAAACAAACGCATTTTTTTAAATTGGCATCGACGTACGGGCCTCCGATCTTTTTTCAGATTCTGTTTCGTCACATCGTATATCAATGAAATTGAGTTTGGAAACGAATACCATCAAGCTTGGTTCTGCACTCATATGACGCTTTTCCTATTGCTATTTACTTTGGTTTATTTTCCGATGGCCATCCGCCTTGTGTCTCCCTTATTCGCTATTTCAATAACAAAACGTGAAGCTCGTACAAAACTCATGAAACAATTTGCGTTAGCTAATGATAGAAATTCAAATTTTTCTCTCATATATCCTATTTGAGCTGAAATCTCTTCCAATCTCAATTAAAACTGCATATTTTATATTATAAATTTTGTATTAACAAAGGGATAATATTACACAAAGATACATAACATTACATAAAAAAGAGAGAGAGGAATATTATATTTCTATTATATTCTGTACTCTTTATTATGTTCAATATGCAAAGAATGAAGAATATTAAATGATATCGATGTAAATCATTGCGAAAAAAGAAGAACGAGATAATTAAAACGTAACTAGATTTATATAAAATTTTTTAATATTTTTATCATTATTGTTTATATGGCAATTTTCTTTATGCTTTACGAAGCGTCACGAAAATGTTATAAGATATTCTTGCACGCGTTTCCCTCGCAAGCGAGTTCATAAATTGTCCCTTCGCAGCATGATTACGCCAAAAATATATCTCGCGCGACAGTTATACTTGCTGATATATGATAGTTACCTACTTTCTGTTTGATACAAAAACAGAAACGTATCACAATAGGACGATGTCACTAAAGTTACATTTTATAATAATGAATAACAGAAAGAGGGCAGAACCAACCTTTCTTCATAAATGAATAAATGAAGCATGCAGAAATAAATCAATGCAAATGTGACTCACCAATTTTCGAAGTCCGCGGATAGAGTAGCAGGAATCATGAATGCACTTGTTAGTTCCATTAACGGCGTACGCTACCTCGAAACTATAATATCTTGAGGTCTGCAAAGACGACGCGCTTTCAGATTAACAATTCAGAAAGTCAAATGGGATGCAGATTAGCTGCTTTACGCACTCCGCACTGACACGGTGTCACTAATACGCTGTCTCGGAACTTGTCACGTTCATGCTCACATATCACCACAATTCGGTGACAAAATTTTATGCCATCATTATAACGTTCACCATCACCAAGAGAACTGTCATTAGTGGCACACAAGAATCGCGTATCAATCTCGGGTACCTACTAACGTACTTTCTTTAGATGTCCCTAGCGTGAAGTAAAGCCCGACATAGACACCTGTACAAAGTTTAACGCGATATTCGTAACTAAACTTGAATATCAATGTTATCATCTTGCTCGTATCCGATGTTGAATCGCCCCCTTCCCCATCCGAACATAAGCCAAGTGCCATGCGAGCGAATATTAATCAATACCAACCAGTGTACTCTACATTGTCATAATTAGGTACATTACTGTTCCGCGTTTTTCCGGTTAAAATCCTTTTTACCGAGAGAAAAACGTGAGCTTGACACGTCTAATTCGATGATCCCGCAACGTTTCTAAATGAAACTTCGAGCGATATTCGAGCATTGTACGTGCAAAGGCGTTATTGTTTCACGTTTATTGTTACGTTCGCGTTGACTCGGATTACCGGTTGTAATATTACCAACCGATCTAATAAACCATTTACAATCGCGCCGAGGTTCCAGCTATCTATAAACGCGAGCAGTTTTTATTGGTTTATCGGACGCGGCCTCTTTCGCGCGTACGCGCGAGCCCATTCACTGTACAACAATGTCGGATAGATGGTTTAATTGCGAATTATCGAGCCATTGCGAAATTCAATTGCCGTGTAGGTTCTGCTCACGCGTCTCGCCCGCACACGCGTAGTGTGCAAATGAAATCGCGCGTGCAGAACGCCTCGCTGATATCCGACGAGCATTCTACGATCTTTCCCATTTTACAATTTTCATAATGGAACATGGTTTAATAAACACGCGTTTCGCACCGTGCATGGATACTCTCCCTCTCGCGTTGTGCTCGGTTTACACAACGTGAAACACCCGGAGACACATATGAACATTGTTGCGCGCAGCGAACAAAGCTTTTCGCACTCTCGTGGTACATTCACGATGTTAAAAATGCAAAAACGATCGCGGTGATCCGTTAATCGTAAAAAGAGCTTTTCTCGACAAATTGAGAATTGTAGTGTGATGAATAGCTTGTTCCATTTCATTATTTTATCTTGTCGCCGATAGCAGAGCAAATTTATTGCGACGATAAATTGCACAAGATTTTAGTTTTGAATTGACCGTGTGAATTGAACGAAATTTTTCAGAATGTATTTCGAATTTTACAACTAAAACAATGGGCACATTCACACAAAACGCAAAATTATTATTATTTGTAATTTGCTTCAGCTTATATATTTATGAACGATTGAGTGTAAAAAAGCACTTTCGCAAAAATATATTGTTAAACCAATTTTCTCGTTCACCTGATTCAATAAAAATATTTAAATGCTTCATTACAAGCTCGAAGCTTCTGATAAATTCGGTAAAAATTAAAGATCTTTTTGGTGATGACGTCAATCGACATATATAGATATATTCTGTATAAATATCTTTAATAATTCGATCGTATGTTAACATTGCACTCTGCATAAAATATATTACACTATTTCAATTAATACCGTTATTACAAAAATTACATTCCTTGACATAATTATTTATAGATTGTCGTTTACTGTAAACTAATGTACCGAATAGTTTAGAAGAACTGAATTAATTAAAATTAAAATCAATTTAATTTCGTTCGTAGTTGGAATTGTGTTTTAAAACACTGTCTAAATATATATATAGCGAATCAAATTAAAAGTGATGGATCGCACACAGAGATAACGAGTTATTTAAATTTTTATTTAGAGAAAGATAAATGCTGCAGTAGAAATAGAAGAATTCTTTATATGAAAACCGTAAATCAACGATGGAGTGTAACAAAGATCATCTCACACACACGCGCGCGCACCCATACACACACACACCCACATACACACATATACGCACGCACACACGAGAAAGACCGATTCCTTCTCAATTTCATATACACGTTTACCCGTCGTGCATTGCCCCCGTAGCAACGACCTCTAATCCCACATGATTAATCCGTAACGAAGCATCAACTCCGCAGGATCAAACTCCGCTTCGTACTCGTTGAATTTCAGATGCTAAACCTGAACGTTCAGTACAATAAAATACAATAGATTCGAATTCGATCTCTCTCTCTCTCTCTCGCTCTCTTCCTCTCTCGTTCTCTTTCGTTCTCGCTCTCGCTCTCGCTCTCGCTCTCTCTACGTTTACACGAAATCCAGATCCTAACCGTGGCACTTCCGCGTTCTCTATTATGCCATCGTCGAGCGGCACTCCAGTCAAGGTAATCCAACGAACCCGGACCCCAAAAGTGCTCCAGCCACTCGCGGCGCCGGGAA
Organism: Ooceraea biroi; assembly: GCF_003672135.1. Taxonomy (NCBI): domain Eukaryota; kingdom Metazoa; phylum Arthropoda; class Insecta; order Hymenoptera; family Formicidae; genus Ooceraea; species Ooceraea biroi. Next base: position 2,038,212 of record NC_039514.1, on the reverse strand, counting down.
TTTTGATGGGATGAAGCTGCGAGCTGCCGGCAATCGATGGGGGTGCGTCGGAAAGTTTCACCGATATCTCGCGATCGCGATCGATCGTGATGGCTCGCACGTCGATCTCACGGCGAGGGTGTATCGATCGCTGGCCGATACGCAGTTCGAAGGGATTGCACGAACGTCACGCGCACCCGTAACACACACGCGTTCACCGGAAATATACGCACACTCTTCCGCGACAATCCGCGAAGTGCCCGCGAGCGGCGCAAAACGACGAGTGACGGGAAGCTCTGCGCTTGAAAGCTTGCAAGCCCCACCGCCCTTTCGGCGCGTGCGAACTGGGGCGAACTTGACCGATCGCGGGCGACCAACGCCGAGGGTGCACGAAGAGCAATGGACGAGGGGATTTGACATATCGCTGCAAGATAATTAATCGGTGGAAATATAATGCCTGATCAAGAGCGCAGAGCTGCCGCTTTTTTCGCGCGCGCGCGCGAAACCGCATACGTCCGCTATCCGCACGGATCAGAAAAAGAAAGAGTAGACTAATGTAGAGGAATAGCACCGTGATGAAGTGATGGCGTTATTAAGTCCATCATAAAAATTTAGCATTAAGTTTGCCCGCGAGAGCCGAATTTATTTAATTCTTATTCCTTTTATTAATTCATTCTCTTTTCCTCGTGTAAGGTGATATCTGCGAATGGAACCATTTTGAGAGCATAACGAAAAATTGTATGCTGCTCTTCGTAAAAATATCTGAAACTAAAGTATCCAGTTTCAGCGCGAGTTATGACAGCCTACTTGCATCCACGTAAAATACAACGGTATCTAAAAATGACTCCGACTTCTTCAAATTGCGGATCTCGTCTAAATCTACTTCATCGCCGTTTCACGACAATTTCGCGCGATTCGTTTAAGATACGGGCTTTTACTTTTCGCGCCGCAATAAAAGGAGGCTACCGCCAGATCGATAAAACGGAGCGACAATGAGATAACGTTTACGTGTCCGTTGCGGAATCCACAGGCAACATCGGAAAGCTTCGATTTTCCACGCAGGCAAGGTCGGGAACCAATTTACGAGCGGCGCTAGCCAACGACCAGCAGACTATATTTTACTCGTAAAAAAAGAAAGAAAAAAGAAAAAGAAGCCTCGGTCAGAGACGAAAGGTGAAGAGCGGAAAAAAAGGTGGCCCGCTCCGATCGAATTCATTTCCATCCGTGCCCAAGCACCGAATCTGCCAGCCTGGACGAGCGATTCCGTCGTGCGTAAAATTCATTGTCGATACCGTCACGATTGCCGGCGAAGTACGAGAACGAGAACAAAGGAGCTTACACCGAAAGCGAATCGAATGAAAGATCCTTCGCTCGTACATTTTTAGTTAATCCCACGATGTGACCAACGGCGAGGTGAACATCGAAAGAACAGCGAAATGGACATTTAACTTGTTCGGCGCGATCGGTTGCGTTAAACGTTTAGGATTCGCGGGGAATGTATCGGTGCGGGTAAAATACCACAAATAAGCTTCGATGAAAGCGCCGGCCGTCGATGAATACGTTCTTCCGTGGTCGAATGATTAAATACCGTCTGTTCGCAGAAGCTTTGATCCTTCCAATCAGTACGCTACAACATATTCGGGTACGCAACCTTTGTGCATTTCAAAGTCCACGCTTTCATGTCCAACAAATTGAAACAGACTCTGAATGTTTAATGCTCAGACACCTATCTCGCCCGTACAGGTATGCCAATTTTTTTTTCACGTTCGAGCCTACAACAGTCTCGCTCTGCACTTTGAAGTTTGGTAGCGTTCTACCGGAACAGGCGGTGCCGGCGGTGCAAAGCACTACGCTAATTAAATAGAGGAGTCTTGTCATTTGTATCGCCATCCACGCTTTCCTATATAATGGAAACCTGAGCATTTGTATCCTTTTTAATTATGATAATTTTTAACAACTTATATTTCCCATTGGTTTTAATAATAAACATGCTACACAGTAGCGCAATATAAAATATAAAAGAAATAAAAAAATGATTAAATTTTATTGCAGTCGTGAAAATTAAACGGTAAAATTTAAAAAAGAGAAAAGAATAAAAATCCATTTATTATTTTCATGAGTGAATTAGAATTCAGTTAAACGATTCGATTTCGAACGGGTCGATTTCCATTATCAAATTTGCGCAGGTATATAAATCTATCATCCCTTTTTCTTACTGTTTTTTTGCAAGAATCGCAGCGCAGCTGTCTAAAGCCCTTTAATTCCACAAAGTAACATAGAAACGTGGAACGACGTTTGAGGCGGAACGAGGACGAGGCCGGCGGCGATGCGCATCGCTCATCAGGACCAGTATAGCCATGATACTAGAGTTACTCATCAAATATTTACTCCGAGTGATGCTGGCGCCAGGCAGCAAGTGGTATTCACGCTGATCTAGCTTCGGCGAAGCGAGAATACGCTCGCGTGAAAAATGCTCCGCAGCCCAGCCCGTTTAATTGTTGATAGATACGTGAGCGATCCTTCCCCGTAATCAAGTAACGGTTTATATGTCCTTATGAAAGCGGAACGGTCCTCTCTCGAGAAACACGCGATTATGATAGTTTCAAACTGAACGTCGTTTCTCCTGAAAGCACTTGCATTTCAAGAAATCTGACGCGATAGCGTTTTACGTGAGGAATCGAGATTTATTGTAGGAAGCAACACCTGTGCGATGAGAGAAAGAAAGAGAGAGCTCGTTTGTAAAAGATCGATATTTTAACGTGATGCAGTTAACATAGCATCGAACGGACGAAGCTGATGAGCATACATCAATCTCGCACCGTGCTTAAAGCTACGATCTGACGGGATCGCACATGTGCCATATCCATGTTCGATGCGTATAAATTTTTGTGAAATCCGCAAATATTTCAAGAAAATAAATACGATGAATGGATGATGCACAATCATAGATAGACGCACGTGCTTTCAATGCACACGCTATAAAAATCGCGTAAGATATTTTTAGACGTTTGCAATACCATTGATCCAATTATCGCAATATTTGATTTAAAAGAGCACTCAACAAGTCCTCCAATTAATTATAAATAACTATGATAATTGGCGAATTACGAACAAGCGAGTAATCAGCAATCTCTAATTAATTGTTTCCCCACTGATTGGTTTTGTCATATCTTTGCTGATGCACACTCCATTTTCGCTTGTTACACGGTAATTAGAGTATGATAGTATTAGAGCGCGATATATATTTAACAAAAGAACATATTAATTCAACAGATGTATGAACATGTTCAAAACAATATTGATTAAAGTATATTGACCGAAGTATGTAAAGAGGAAAAGTTAATTTTATCAATTTTGATTCTCCGATATACGCGATAAATGCACGGCTTGATTAGTTTTTCTTTGATTTAAGGGGGTACATCCACCTGGCAGGGTCAAAAATTCGATTTTTTTCTTACATTTTCTTAAAGCTTCAAGTTTCGAGAATATATCCTGAAAATTTCATGTCGATATCTGCAAAAGTGGCGGAATTACAGAGAATTGAGTAATACGGGATCGAGCGTTCGAGCGCTCGAATTCTACTACCTGACCGCGGCCAGACGCCCAAAGGTTACAGCGCGCACGAACACGGCATTTTCTTCTGTGTGTACATGTTTTGGGAGGCACTGGTACTGATTTCAAGTCTCTATTAAAGTTTGAAGTTTGATTTGGCGCATAGCGCCAAAAGTTGAGCACAACGGTGCACACATTGTGCAAATTGCTGCCAATATTGCTGCATGCACATTTAATGAAGGTGCTGTTGCATATTTATTAATAATGAATGTGTTAGACATTGATGTTGGTCGCAATTGTGTCGCATATTGTGAGCATCGGGACCGAACGCGCATCGATATGGCCGAAGTGCGAGCGCAGGAGGCGACGCGCGAAGGAAGAATTGCTCGCCGTCAACGGAGGTCTTCGTCGAACGATGCTGCTACTGCTGGGGAAGGTACTTCATATGGTCCCAGAATTGCCGACTAGAGGTAAAGTGCAAAATTCTGCTGTTGACAATAGTAGAACTAAACTTGAAACTTTAAACGCGTTTTTCTCGAAACACGGTTTTCAAATGCGGTGAACATCAGATCTCAAAAACCAATCGATGGATCGTTCTCAAATTTTTATATAATACTCTCAGAAACTTTCTTTTGTCGGTGACGATCTCTTTTTTTTATCGATCTTCATTAAAAATAAAAAAAAATAAAAACGACGAAAATTTGTCACAATTTTCGAAACTTCAATTTCAACTCGTCGCCATTTTGTAACAAACGACAAAATCGAAAATCGAAGATCGTCACCGACAAACCACTACTGTTAACTTCAAAACACCGTATTAATTTTTTGTTTCAGATGGATCGTTTAGGCGGGACAGTGTCCACCGCAAAATACGTTTTTTGCAATCGTCATGTGTGCCGGCGGCCATATTTTTTTTCCGTCGGAATTTCATAATAAAACAAATTTTTTTATATTGTCAAAACATAAGTCTAGAATCACATAAAATTTCATTTCATTCCCACTACCCATTTAGCAGGAATAAAATGTCAAAATTAGGCCTGTTTTTCGGCCTTCCAGGTGGATGTACCCCCTTATACAATATTACAGAGATGACAAAAGGAATAGAGGAAGCTTAAGCGAAATAGAGACCATAAGCGGCCAACCCGGAGGCAACTCAGTTTAACCGCAAGAATAATAATTAATTGATATGACTCTCCAAGCATCGAAATACTCAACTGGCAAGAGCTCGTTAAGGGAATTAAATTCAGTGATGCAGACTGGATTACAGCGGTTTCCAATTGGACACTAAGTTAATGCTGGAAATTAGCGGTGAAATCTCGCAATAGCAATGGAATGCTTTTCTCGCGTAAACTCAATGGTAAAAATTTTATCTTCACTGTCCCCGCGAAACACCGAAATTGCTCCGAAAATACCGAACGTCATTCGACGCTAAATTTTGTGATAAAAATTGCTGGCTGCACCGCTACTGTGTATTTTTATTACAATAATTTTATACATCATGTGAGGTGTATAACATTTCATTTTTTTATGATGTTAAAATTATTCAATACAATAACATCAAACTACAATGTGGCATGACAGATTTTATCGAATATAAATTTTTAATAAACGCACATTTTTAACATTAATAATTATTCTACAAACACCAATCATTATCAACTGCAGAATTGGCGTATTTCTATATACATTCGGATTCTTTATACCGAGCGATTATATTGGAAGGACAACGGGGAATAGGTTTAACCAAGGATCGTTTAAGGGATGGTGGTAACCAGCAAGGTTGGTTCCCGTGACGGAAGACCGGTAGGGGACGCATAGCCCCAAGGGTTAATAGATGGCCAATGTCCTCGCACACCGAGGTCAGACGCTGTGTCACCTTCTCTCCGTTCGTCATTACGAATGCAGATTGGTCCATCCGCCGTTACCTTGCTTCCTATCAATCGTCACCAAGAATAGTCTCGAGACTTCGCGCATAAAGAAAATTTGTCGTTCGATCGTTCGTTGTCGATCGAGAATGTTGGCATTCGAACCAATACATTGCTACGAATTACATTGAACTAACGCTGCCACGAACAGCCGCATTTGTCGCGCCTCGTAAATTGACAACGCGCGTTAAAAGCTCGTTATTCTGAGTCCCAGTCGCACGAAATGGAAAACAATGAAGGGGTGACAGAAGTCGCTGGATGATGCTTTTTTAAAGCCAGATAGATTGGCAATTCTAAATTAGTCCTGTTTCTCTCTGTCTCTCCTTCCTCTTTTGCTCTGATATAATTAAAAGTAACAAAGACTTAACCAAAAATTGACAGAATTGACTTTTCCAATAAAGAGAATAATATCCATGTATCATGAAAATCTAACGAAAAATAAAAGAATTTAATAGAGAATAAAATATTAATGTCATAAAAATGATTAATCTAAAAATAAAGATATAAAATTCCCCATGTGACTTTTTGAATACTTACATCATTTATAAAGCAGTAACGTAGCTTGTAAAAATGATGAGGACAATCGTTCATATCCAGTGATCGTAGATGGAAAGATACAACGCAGAGAAGCTGCAGAATGTAGCAATTTTCCGGATGCATGGTCGTGAAAAATGACCGCTGACAGCGTTTTCGTGAAGCAGCAACAATGAGCGAACATGGATGTACGAACCGTGTACGTACGTTGTTATACACGTACGGGCCAATGAACGTGACAGATGCGTACCGACAAGACTCGAATGCTCAATGGTTGACGAGCTACTCAATCGAGCTCTGGGCATGCTTGATATTCCGATTAATTAGCGACGGCCGTTACAAGTGGAAGGCGTTGCTTATCGTTATATGGCGCACATTTTCCCATGGTAATTCAATACAGCCTAACGATGCTTTGTGCATTAGCAATCTCATAAATGTATCTTCGCATGTGACGACACAGGATACATACAAGCGCTACATGTTCCCGTATACTCTGTAAATTCGAACCATGATCCAATTTACCAGTCTAACATTAGCGCAGCGTGATCAGAGCTTAACACGCGTGAAATTCCTTCTAGAGTAATTCGAAAATATTTTCCACGTCAAAATCCTGCCGAAAATACATTTATTTTCGTTGCACAATGTAACGATTTTACGCTACAAAAATAAAACATGAATAAAGCGTGAACATGCGAACGTAAATAACGGCAATTAAAACGATATATATTACGCTTAACGTAAGCTAACATTGTTTAAATACCATGACACAATGGTCACATGCACGCGTCCGAGATTATACGCGCAATAGATTTCAGAAACTCGAAGCCATAGCGAACAGATGGTCCTTTGAAATGACCAAGACGATGAAAACGTGGACCCACCATTGTGCTATTAACCTTTGCTGAGGCTAACCTTCTTCATTAACCGTCTGGCCGAACTGAAAACCAGTTGTCTCTCCAGCTCTCCGGAAACGATAATCGCCGTTCCGAGACCTTGATTTTTCGTTTTTTCAGCGGCTTCTCGTGATAACCAAGATTATGAGACCGTAGCTCCTCCACGATCAAAACTTCGGCAAAGTTACTATCGCGTTAAGCAGTCCGTAGGATCGCGTTGTGTCGCGCTTATTGACCTTATCGAGAAACTTCTAATTAAAAGTCCCGCGAAGTAAAGTTGGGATAGTGCGAGCGACGTATCTACAAAGTGACGATAATGGTGAGCACGTAGTCCAATAATTCAAACAGCATGACAAATTCTTGTGAATTGTTAGGAGTTGTAATTATCAGTTACAATGTTCAGTATTAGTTATAATTGGATTCTTCCTTGTACAGAAAAAACATCAAAAATCCTTCTTTACACCAAAAATGCAAGACGCTTTCGTCGCGACATATTTCACAAATACGATCACGCTCATTTTATCATCACTTTTTGAGCATTTCACGATGCACCATTCACGCTTTTCTAGGTAAAACGGTATCGGCGATGCGTATTCATGACTAAAGAGATCTGAAAACACCCGGTTCACCGTCCGATTCAAATCTATCCAAAGAGAGAGAAACCTCACGAAGCTTCTGGAATAGAAAATGATACGAGGAGATGTGCTCTGTTAGCCGAGCATTCTCACGCAACATTCACGCTCAGATGCGTAATAGATGGCTATAAGCATGAATATGTAGATAGGATTTAAGGCGTAAATGACCTGGTGCATCGTGCTCTCAAGCAAACCGAGGCACTCATAACACTCATTTCCCATATAAATATACACGAAGCTCTAAAAGCTAACAAAAATGAATTGAAATAATCTCGCGATAGAGATGTCCCTTCACTATTCATGCGTTTAAATATAATTCATTTCTAACTACCAGTTAATATTTCTCTTTCTCGGTCTATATCTGTTTCGTGCTAATTATGTTGTTATTACAGCGAGATCAGGTTGCATTTAACGACACTATTCTCTTAGAAGGTCTCTTTTGAATCGAAAGAAATTGTTCGATTATTTGAAATGCTCTTCTTTCACCGACAATGGACTTTCTTCGCTTTTCCATAATCCGATTGCAGTTTAATTGCACGATTTGCAGGCTACCAATCACGAACATTTATGATGGACAGAAACAAGGAGATTCCGGCGATCCGGTGGAAGTAGAGATATCGGGAAACGACTAGATATTAAAGATCGAACGGTCAGATAGCCAATGGCGAAGAAATAAAAAGTGCGGAGCGAAAAATATGTATCGATTTTGGCCGGTTTAGCCGGTATGCAGCTCGTTTAGGATACACTATCGTACTTGCATTGCAAATTTGCACAATTTTTTCTCCCCTTGCCTTTTTTCGTTATGATCGGATCACCTTTTCGCCGGTAAGATTCCTTCCGCCCTCATCGATGCCTTCCGCTGACCTCCGCACTCTACCGACCCATCATTCCCCTGCCCTTCTTAGTGGCGTTATAAATGGAGTTTTCTATGCAATTTCTATTAGCATAGTTTTTACATAATTGCGCACGGGGTACTGCAACCAGGCCGATGCCGCGCGTAGTTATTTTACAAGGGAATAAATTGCGCTAACGCGCGCGTATATAACGGGGTCGCATAACGTGAAAGCCAAGCGGCAGCAGGAAAGAGAAATAAGAAGTGTGAAAAATAACAATAAGTAAATAACAATAAACGGTGAAACAAGCCGCTGAACATTAACAACTCATGGAAATACTGTCTCGAATTTATTATGCGACAAATGCGCATTATCGTCGTATTACACAAGTCACAGATAAACAATATGCAAAACAAATAAAACGCAAATGCGCATGTTGCAAATCACACTTAGGATGAAAGTAACTATTTTAATTAATCATTCGTTTTGATAAAGTCATTCATAATAATACAAAATTCATGTGTGACCATTCCAAGTTGCGTATGTGAAAATAATAACGATTTCACGAAAAGCAAGCGGTGCCGCAGAAATGTTGAAATACTAGAAATGCCTATGTTTGAAGAAAGTATATTAGAGGAGACTGAAGAAAACGGAAAACTCCTCAAAGAGCTCTCAAATGAGTTCTGGTTATGGTTGAAGTAGCAATTTTAACTTTCTCAAGAGATTTGCATTTTAGAATTTAGATGAATCTCGTTGGTCATTACATGTCAATACTAATATATTAATAAAAAATGTAATTTAAGCACATATTTATAAGCAGAATGTAAGTAAGATAAAAATTAAACAAATATTTAGAAAGCAATATTTTGTTGTAATAATCGATAATGAAAACGTTATAAATTGAATTCATAATGTGACATTTGTTTCAACACTTATTGCAAGACGTTTTTGTAAAGAGAGGTAATACCTACAAGAGAGATAAAAATTGCAACTTTTCGATATGTCAAAGCTGATAAGCTTTTTTATACACCGAATGTGGTATTTTGTATAATGAGAAAGGCACATTAATTTTATTACAAAATATATAACTTTTGCTGCACGTAATTTCAGCAAAACGGATTACGTCTACATGGCTTTTCCAAATATAATACAAATCTCGCAATTATTAGGATTAATTATTAACAACTGGACATAATTATTTCGTTACGTTCCAATTTTTGTAAAATGTCTATTGATACAACGCAACCCCATTGTGTAGTATGTTTCTTTGTGATTTCGTCATTGCAAAATCTTAGTAATAATGTCAAACGTGATTTTACGTCTCGGACATTGGCGACAGTGATTGAGTACCTATCCTTTACTCTGCAAACCTCAATTTTGAGAAAACAAAAGACAATTGAATCTGTATCTTCCGTATCTAGGTACCTGAGCTTTATATCAATAGTGACTCACTGAGCAACAATATCAGTCAATATTGTAATAAATTGATATTTATTCCAATAAATCATTAATTATTTACGAGTGGATCAGGCTGAGCTTTGTGAAAGTGACAGTAAGTCTAAAAACGCTTTATTTGTCAGAGTAATCATAAGATAAAGTTGAAGAAGATAGAGCCGACAACTAATGATAAAACAGAAATGAAGAAGGAACGAAGAGTTGAGCTTTATGCGGCACTATAAACTTTCCATATTATCGGGATTCACGTGGTACGCTCACTACCGGCGAAATTATTATTTAATGTAGGCGTTACTATGCCGCGAGTAATTTCCGTCCGAGCGTTTTCACGAGGCGCCATCCAGCCGATCCAATCACAGCGGATCGATCCCGCCGCTTTATTCCGCACGGTTCTTCGGAATCTTCTCTCTCGACTTAGCCTTCTTTTTGTCTTTCTCTTTCTCTCTCGCTTCCAGCTCGCATAAGTCTAAGCACGGCCCCCTCTCTCTTGCTTGCGCTATTATCGATAATGAGATAGAAACAAGATACGCCCTACACCCTCCTTCGTCTCGTCTTCCATCCATGGTTCCGCTCTCCCGCGCAGTGCATATTGAGAGGAAAAAGTCGATGACTTCGGCAAAGTGGGACGAGAAAGGAAAGCGCGTGAAATTCATAGAGTTGTTCAAATCTCGTTGCCACTTCTCCTCTACGCGAAAAGATTCTTATACTGTTACATCGCAATCGAATGTTCGCAGTTTGAGTCGGAGACGAAACAACTCGATGCGACCGGCTGTACTACGGAAATTCATGGGACAACAATTGGATGGTCGATAGTCGATAGTATCCTCGTTGATAAAACTACTTGTACCTCTAAATGATACAGATATCAGGAATTGTTATAAACAAGAAACGCACATGTTTGTGCATTTTTCTTTCTTGAAGAGATCAACGGAAATCTGCACGAGCGATTTTCAGTCGGACTCCGCTGTAGCGAAAGGATTAATAGTACCTAGTTGGTGATGATAGGCAAACAAATCCTCGACAGCAAAACACGATCAAACGCGGTTCCGAAGCAATATCGATGCCATCGACCATATTTCGACAGCAAGAGAAGAGCAGCATTGTCGAGAGTGAAAGGGGATATGTTATAGGTATGTTCACGTCCTCTGGGAGAGCAGACAGCGTGAGGTCAGAAGCACGATAATAGGGATAATAAATGGCCTCGGACCGCCCTTTGCAATTCACCCTTGGCCCTCGCTAAAATCCTCCGTCGAAGGACACGCACTGTGCTGAAACCGCAATTTCCGTATATCGGCCTTTATTAATATACGATACTCTCGTCTTCTTACATACACAGCCCGGAAGTTGTGCGCATATTTACCAGACTTACAAACCATAATTTAATATCTTTTCTTACAAAGTATTAATATTTTATAAGGATTAAGACCCATACAGCACAAAATATTCGGAGAATATTCTAACAACATGATTTCCATATATTCTAAGAATATTCGAAAAGAATATTCATAAATAGTTCCACGAATGTTCTAAATGTTATTGGTATGTTATTTGGTAAGTACTCAGAATATTCTAATGATATTTCAATGAATATTCTTATAATATTTTATTTCTTATAATATTTCCCACAATATTTCTAGAATATCCTATACACTCTAAAAATGGCTTCATCGTAATTAAGTGTTTGAATTATACACATTTAAGCAGAAATAATGTTTGACTTATCAAACGCAAGTGGAAAAGCGTTTGAGTTTCAAACATTTTTGTATCAAACATTGCTATATATATATATTAAAATTGTTTTGCTAAAATCAAACATGAGTCAAATTAAACAGATATATACGTTTGATTTTTAAACGGGAACAAAATAAAACACAATTTGTGTTTGATTATTAGAAAGTCAAACAGATTTATACTTCAAACACTTTCTACTTACATACTTATGAAACAAACACTTACAAACTTAAGCACTGAATTCTTACAAAATTTCAACAAACCAGATGGCGCTCGCGGCGCAGTTTTTCGCGAGCAAGAGTTGCCTAACAAGGTATTTATTAAATCGCGATACACTGGGAATATCTGATAATCTGATGATCGGACTAAGATGCAGTAATCTCTCGCTCTAGGAACCAATTCATCCACTACGCGCCAACAAATTCGTTAGACTTCAAACATATAAACATTTGATTTGCAGGAAATTTCAATTAAGTAGAAAATCAAACACCTTACGCGTGTAATATAATTAAACACCAACCACAAACCCAACACTTATAAATGTTTGAAATGTCAAACATTAATAAACATCTTGAAAACGGCGACAACGAAAGTGTTTGAAATTTCAAACACTTATTATTTAGAGTGTAGAATATCCTATAGAAACAGTCCATAAACATACGCAAAATGTTCATAGAATATGCTACAGAATATTTATAGAACATTCAGAGAATGTGAGTTTTTGTCTACTTCAAATGTTCCATGGAAGGTTCACAGAAACTCTGAAGCATTATATGAGAATATTTTAAACATTCTCTGATATTATTCTATGAATGATCATAGAACGATCTTGTGCTGTATGGGGAGGAACGTAATTATCTGCATCTCTTACATTATATAATCTGCACGTTAATATGAAATTTTGTATCTAGACTTTGTGCATAAATATATTATTTACAAGCTCATATAATGCAATATTATATAATGATGTAATATTTATATAATTATTCAATGTATAAATAAATTCAAAAAATTATTGAAACTTCGTAATAGAACTTCATTTTCAATTATGTAAAAAGATATTTTGTAATTTAGGGAGCATTATTTTCTAAACGAACTTGTTCAAGATTCTAATGTATCGTATACATATATATTTACTTTCCGCTACAATCTAAGGGAGCAATGCGTTCTACTACACAATTGATAATTAGAAGCTAATAGTCATTGTGTTTCAGCGGAGCATTGTCTCGTTTACGAGGGAGCAAAAGGTGGTACAAACGGCCGGGCAGAGTCGGATTATCACACAATCTGTACCTACTTATTTTCAATTTCCAACGGAAGAAAGTACTAGAGGTGATCCTTATCTCGCGCCGATCCGCGAAGACTTACACCGGCTCTGTGAGTATCGCAAAATCTCTCTAAATGGAAATTCGCTGTAGCGAAGTTTCCTCGCTTTCCTATATGCCTCAACACGTTGTCCTCGGTAGACTGATGAGCATGCACACGAAAACGATTCCGCTTGTTCGTTGCTGCGCAGAAGAGGATCAAGATAATTCTCCTCCACACATTGTCCTGTCAAATTAGAAGACTTTGTTGAAAATATTAAAATAAGCATATCTTTCCCACTGTTTCATTCTCGCGGAAAAATTTACTGAATTATTACATTTCCTCAAAAGTAATAAGTATAATTTTATATAATTTTATCTCTTTTTTATTTATATATTGTCAAAGATTAAAAAGACGTAGTTATATTTAAGAGACAACAGATAAAATTCGATCCGTTGTATTACCAAAAGAAAAAAGAAGAAATTATTAGTTAAGTAAATTAAAAATAGGACGGAATAGATGAGTTGCTTGATTGTAAAGCACAAAAAATAAGTCGCTGCGGAAACGACCGGAACATTTTCTAAAATAGCAAAAAGTGGCAGCATCGTCAGTACGAGAGATATATCCACAGGCAAAGAGGAGGAGAGTAAATATTGCAACGCACGTAACGCGGCCCTGAGACGTATACGTCTCTACCTCTAATTAGAAGTTACTACATATACTCTGACACACGTCAAAGAATATACGTTAGCTGTAGCATACGTAGATGCTGGGACATTGACCCGCACGAAACTCGATATATAATTAGGAGCTTAATTTCAATTAATGTCCTAGAATATCAATACATTAGCCATACACATCAATACATCAATGCAATTATAAACCATAAATTAGAATATCACGTTTGCATTACTTGATCCTTCGCAAATGTTCCATTTTCATCATTTACTGCGGTTTCGGGTCTTTGCATGACTGATCGTCGCAGGATGACATGACATCGGAATCCACAGGATTCGTGAGTCACGCACGAGCTATTTTTTCGGAAATACAGAATCATTGTATCTTCGGACAGGTCGCAAAAGTGTACTGAAGGCATAAAGCCCAGAAGAAGCAATTGTCGCTGCCCATGTGTTAGATAAGAAAGGAATCCCTCCGTATAGACGCCGCTAGTTGTCGTAAAAGTGCAGTGCGTTGTAGGTGAATATTCCGAGCGCTATTTCCGTCCTTGGCGCAGTCTCGTCTGCATAGTAAAATTCACTTACCAAAATGTCCGAGGACTTGCACAAGAAAAATCCTACGAAGTTACCGAATGAATAATGGATCCCCTATTTCGGCGACAGGGTCTAAGGACGAAGCTTTCAAAGACAGTACGCATCGCTGATTCCTCGTCGGAATTTATTCCTCATTCAGATATGCTACGCCACAAGGGAGATATATTCGAATTGTTTTTACGGGAACGCACGAAATATCCCTTTACTGCATTATGAGTTTGTTGCGACATTCTTTTCTCTCAGGGGCATCGTACGGGTCCTCTCGCCAGGAACACATCTTAAACTTTTACAATTCACCATCGCAATAAAAACTTTGATTCTATTCCGTCAACGTCACCGGAGGTGAGACACGAATTAATTTATTTAATTCATAAAAGTAAGGGAAAAAGAACCATCTAACGAATCGACACAAGCTAAATAATAATAAGCTAGGTGTAATAAGCTAGATTATATTTTGCACGTCGAGTTTATAAGAAACTATGCCACAAAAAAAGATAACTAACAAAGTAATCAAAAGTATAACAAAATAAGCCGAGACATGCCAAAAAATACCAGACTAGTGGTAATAAAGTAAACTACTGAGTAACTTAGTTAAGTTACGACTGTTATCCTGCCATACACACTAGCAAACTCTAGCTTATTCTGGTGTACTTTGTGGTTTATTCCGAGTCTGAGGGCTATCAGTTATCGCTATAAAAATGAAACGTGCTTTTGAAGATTCCAGTTCACTTTAGACCGGTGCTACGTACGCACTAAAGATTATCGTCTGATCTTCAGCGTGGAAGGACTAAACGAAAACTTTGCCAGTGCTATCCAGCACAATGCAATTTTAAACCCTGATCCAAGCGACCGCTCGTAAAATTTACGAGTGCACCCTTGTTCGCTGCAAGCGTAACGTATACATTGTAGCCTGGTCTAAAAAGATAAACTGCTGACCCTACGAGAAAACGACTACAATTAATGCAACAATTATTGCAAAATGATGAAATTGTCTATTAAACAGTTTTCAAAATATCCTCGACTATTTTTGGAATCTTCTTATAAAAAAGCTGCTTATAGGAATATATAGAACCGATTTAATAAGATAGACTGACGCCGTGTTTGTCTCGCACATATAGCTTTACGCGCTTTTCTCTATGAAAGCATCGAAATTCTTATAAAAGATGCAATAAATTTAATAAATCTCTCTCTTTCTCTCCCTCTCTCTTATGCGCGCCACATCGTAAGGCAAACTCGGTACTTTTATTCGAAATATCGTAAAATCTCTTGAATTCGTATTCAGCTAGCGATATCGCGTCGCGCGAAATACGATCGTCCGCTGACAAAGCTCAGCAGAGGCGAAGGTGAAATCGATAAATTCCGATCGGCACCGGATAGATGATCTCGCGTACGCGCTCGCACGCGTCGAAAGGGATTTAAAAATCACCCCGGAGAAAATTTCACCCCATGGATAAAGTTGTTCTCCACCACGGTCGGTCAATCACGATCGTATTTCCGACGGATCTCTCACCTTCCCCTCCTACTAACCCCTCGGTCACACAAATGCACCATTCGCAAACCACGTACAATCGCGTGCACACGTGGCGAATGACCGGCGGTGAATCGCACTAGAGAACCGCGCGGCGAAGACGGGGGTACCATCGGCGGGGGTGGCGCATAATTCAGTTTTACGAGCCGCGCTACGCCTCCGTCTGCGTTATTTATATAAAAGTGCCGCGGAAAACTCGGCGAATCGCGAGCCGAATCCATCGTTCTATTTATTATCCGTCCAACCTCGCGCGCGCGTTCTGTTGTGCACCCTTGCTGCACCCCTTCCGTTTCCCACATCCGCAGCGATCCACGTTCACGGTCTGCGAGATCTCTTTACTCCCGCGCGCGCATCGAGACGCTCGTTCTTCTTGCTCCCTTGTGCCTTTTGCTCACCGTTCCGGCGAGACGGGGATGGCTTAACAAGGAATTATTTATTGGGCAAGTTTCTTCGGGAGGAAAACTTCTGCTACCGGTGGACATGTGAAAATATATACGTATATGTATCGGTTTCGATTAAGTGGTCAACGACGATAACATAGCAGAGATAACATATAGCATAGATTTTAAGCAGTTGTTTGCGGATTCTGCGTTATCGTATATCTTATTATGACGCTTTATTGTTTCCTTTCGTGACTCTCGATTACGTACATGCGACGCGAAAAAATGTGGACTTTTCTGTTGCGAGAATCAAACGGATTGCAACATGTCACGCTGAAATATTAAATAGATGGATCGATGATTTCACAGAATACGTAATTTTACCTTAATCCTAAAATTGCAAACGTCATTTACGCTAGTGCGATGATCATGAGCAATGCCATGCATCCGTCAATAGTGACTCACTATTGCATTGTGCATTACAGCCAATGAATATGATATCAAAATGTTTCTATTGCGCGAGCATCGTTCCGAATTTTGATCCAATTGTATGAGTGCATAGCTAGAAAATTCTATTATCCTATTCCATATAATAATGATCCAATTATACAAAGCATATCGCCAATTGGAAGTTATTGACATATGGAACAATAATTTAGCCATAACATAACGCGTTATCCGCGAAAGACACACGGATTTGTCAATCTCGTGATGACTCCTGAAATGAATCCCGCCTTGAGATGTACAATAAAACGTCTGCACAAACGGTAACTTGTTTCATTAATAACGAGACCAACAGTTCACTGAGTGTAGTTTGAGATGAATAAGTACGCACAATAAAACGTAAAACGTTGACAATAGTTCACGGATCAGTAAATTAAAACAAGCTCGGTACTTAATTAATACTGCTTCCTACCAGGGCTGTTTCATTTTTAATTTCTTCGCCAGATGTAATAGCAGTCCTTATTGCGCTATAAAAACTTAATACTTTGCTTAATATCACAGATGTCGACGATACGTAGGAAACTAATGGCAAATAACGAATGCAATTTAGAGACGCGACGGTGCCCGTCCAATTCGGGAAGTTAATCCCGATTTAAATGTCCGCGTTATCCAAATTATTAAAGTCCGAATTGCTAGAAAAAGAAATGTTTTCGTCTCGGAATACATTCGTCCCTACAAGAATAATTTAACGGCGTTAACAAGCATAAAATTATGCTTACTATAAATAATTGGATTGCCAAAAGCATTATCGAGCAATATAAAAAGCATTTTCTTTCTCGTACGATATTGTAGAATATGAATCATTGTTATTTTCAATCTTAATTAATTCACCAGATATTGCATTATTGTCGCAATCAAAATTGTGGTTTTCTTCGTTACGGCAAGGTATCTCTTTTCAAACAGATTAATGGACCCTACAACGAGAATATACGATACTGTTCACTTTCGCTACGAATTCTGATAAGAAGATAGCAACGTGGTGGTAGTAGTAGTGTAGGTCAGGCTACTTGAGCTCAACAACTATGCTAAAACTTCATCGTGAATCAATGAAGTGATGGCAGGTAATGACGCTCGACGGAGTTCGGCTCTCCATTGCCAGCAGCATCCATCCTGCCCCATCTTAAGCGCCGTCCATCTTCCTTCGACCTCACCATGAAATCCACTTTGACGCCATTGCTGGAGCTGAGTACCATCTCGGGCCTCGAGCTGAGGCGCCTCAGATATTGACGATCCAATTTCTACAATTTCGGACTCATCACTCCACGAATAAACAAAAGCGAACGTTGCCGGGCTCTTTTAATTGATTGTCAGCATGAAACGTGCAAGATAATGCGATAATTAATATTTTCTCCGACGACATCCAAAAGTTTAGTTTGCACATGAAAACGCACTCATTATTACGAATTTTTTTCGCTCGTAATCTTTTCTTCTTCCTATACGTGCCTTGAGCAAGTGATCATACTCCCACTTTTCTATACTGCGGCCTTAACTTCAGACATTGGAACTTTTCTTCCATTGTTCGGTGATGATAAAGACAAACCATTATTGTCTTCTTTTGTCACCTATCGATTGGTACGACTCAGTCAGCGAGATCGACTTCCACCTCGTTTGTCTGGATAAAAATGTACAGATAACAAAACTCGGCGCAGGAAAAAAATGAACCTACGATTTTTCTCCTTCATGACTTTTATAGTGAACCTCGATCAATACAGAAAAATACAGAATTGCGTATAAAGTTGGAGTATAATTTTAGTATAATTTTCTGAATTAATAATCTCAAACTCTCTGTTTTGATTATCAGAAATCGTTTACTATTGTCGAGCAACTATGATGTGTATGTATGCTCTGCAAAATATCGACTGCGAGCAGCTTTTTTTACTGACCACCATGCAGACAGCGAGAAAAGGTTGCACGATAACGAGCACGCGCAACATTTTTTTTAACCATTTCCATCCTGCGCAGCACACATACGCAACGAAGAATGTGCTATATATCGAGCTCGCGTATGACGGTCGTTTGAAGCAAGTTATTATACTTTTTATTTAGATTTTCTTTATCCCTCGCGCGCATTTTAAGCCCGCTTTTAATAATTTTACTGATGGTTTCGTACAAATCCGGACAATTTTTAATGAATGTTTTTGTAAAAGTGTAAACCGGAGAATCAACGGGGGATCTTTAACGGGGAAATAGAGGCTGAATTATGCGTTTCGACCATCAACGATAACGATACTGTATGGCTCTCGTAAATAATGATTTCAATTTCATGCATTTTTTAAATAGCATTTGTTTTTTATTATTTATGTAAAAACATACAATTTACTTTGTCACGAATTCAACGTAATAATAATTTACTTTGCAAATTCATGTAAAAATATACATGTATAACTAGGAAATTAATATAACTGTGTCAGCTAAGAAATATTCAATGTTTTCAATTTTGGCAAGTTTGAAAGAATTATTATAAAGAATACATTAACAAGTAATTATAATCTGATATTAAAAAAGACGTATAAATTAATTGTCACAGCTCAATAGTCTTGGTGTGATTCTTAAAGGGTGAAATTACGTAAATGGCTAATAGCACTATGATAGGTTTCAGTATTTTTGGTCTGGCCGCGAGTTTCTTAGCTGTGCCGCTCATTATCATGCAAATTAATTCCGACGATCAAACCATCGCGCTGTATTATCCACGAGCAAGCAAAAAATAGATCACTTAGTCTGGCAAATTGGTCATTTAACTACTTTTAAGTCACCCGATAAATTATATTAATAATTCACTTTTAACCTTTATTTTACATGTGTGTTTCTATATTTCCGACACCTCCATGAAATCGTAATTATCATGCATTTCAACTGCTAGGACTTTTGTTTATTGTTACACTTGTATTGCGAGGTACTCAAAAATTAATATCTATCGTGAATAATATAGTAGATGTAAATCAATAAAATATTCAACAAAAATGCATACTTTACCTATACTTGTTTTGCGATTCATTTATATGTATATTTATTCAATTTAAATATATTAACACATAAACGTAGAAATTGATTTTTTTAAAATGTGCCTGTTACGCTCTAATGATGGTGATTATGTTCGCGAAATCCGAACATGCACACGTTAATCGACAAGAAAATCCTACTCCAGTTTGACCCCGCACCCCGACGAAAGGGATGCGCTGGTAAAAGTTGCAATTAATCACGAGTTACGTGCTGATCTTTCTACCGAGGACATAAATTAGCGCCAACGCGGCGATTTAAGCGGCTTAATTGCTGCCTACCCAATAAAAAAATGTAAGCTGTCTGCCGACTCGCAACGATATACTACCTCGAATACGTGCAAGAATTTTTTCATGCTCTCTCATGTTCTCCAGTTATTAATAATCTCGTTGATACATGAAAAAGTAATCCCATCGTAAAATAACGTTCTCTGTGACGGGCGACTATTCAATTACTAATTTATATTAAGAAAATCTGAGCATACTGTAAAGTGGAATGATATTGGTCTTTGTGCTGTAATATATTGCAAAACAAAGTGATACATATGGAATACCATAAAATCAATTCACACGCACAATTAATACACGATACACAATTCGAGAGGCAATAATATCATTTTTCACTCGCATCGCAAATATTCGAGATTCAAAACACCGAAGTATGAGACCTGAGCATTTGCCGCGATTAATTCTGAAAATGAACATCACGAGAAGTGTCTCGCGAACTCACGTACTACTCGTAGTGGTTCAAGAAACTTTGATTTTTCCGATTAAAGGGACAATAGAGACGATATCTCGAGTAGCGCTCCCATGGGCAACGGAGGAAAGAGAACGTGCGGGCCCCTCATCTACTTCGGAGTCGTGGTACGGTCCTTCCTTCCTGATCGACCGCTTCCGGTTGTGGAATATAATGCAAGTCGCGTACCGTCCGGGAAATGAGCCCGCCTTTCTCGTTCCCTGATTGGAAAACTACGAATTGCTTCCTGCGAACGATGGATGCCCGCGACAAAACTGGCGCGGAGACGAGAATGCCCTCACGAGAAAATCGAGGATGGATACGTTTGCTGAGCGGCAGACGATTAACTCTCAGCATTTTAAATATCTCGGTTATTATCTCAAATATATACATATATGTGTGTAAAATAATATGTCTATAATAATTTTTACTCCAGATTTCCCAGTCTTCATGACTTGATATAGCCAAGTGACAGCTCAATATAAATATCAGACGATCAGGGCATCTGAATCGAAAATCTCGGATGCCGTGCACCCTAAATCACAAGATCACTCGTCCGCGTCGAACTCTTTAGGAGTTTCCTGAGCGGTATCGAGTGCGGAGTATCGAATGGTAGTGCGGCCCGAGTTATGACCTGCATCAGCGCAAGGCCACTTCTCTCTCCACGAATCTCTCCTTTTTTTTCTATTGACGAGAACTTTTATACTTGACCTTATCGCCTCGCCTCGCCTCACCTCTTCCGGAAATAAAAAGTAGCAGGAAGACGGTAGCAAGAGGCGAAGGAGGAGAAACGAGCTGACGGTAAACAGCATTTCCGGCGCAGAAAAAAAGAATATCACCGATGAATTTGGTCGGAAGAAATCTTCCGGCCTGGCTATCCTCTATCGATCGCGCGACGTTCTCTAATCAACGACACACGAGAGAGTTAAGTCATAATATTGTATAATATGTATACGATTTTGGGTCGCGCTCTCACTGTACGAACATTGAACTTTGTTACCGAGTTACACGCGGCAATCTGCATCTCATCATTTTCCCTTATACCTAAATATTCATAAGTTCAATGCACGCATTAACATCGTAGATTTCGTTTTCGTTACATCAGCAATCATTTACTTACGTCAGCGTCGTGCAGGGGATAATTCATTTAGCGGCGAGATCTTTCGGCTTCAAGTGACAAGGTTTATTGTACTCCTCTACGCACACAGACACAGATACACACACACGTACACACACATTGTATACTCACTCATCATCCGCTAAAATTTCTCAACCTAGGAAAAACCTCCATCGGTCTCAACATCCGGGGTAATATCGCTTGTCACGAGGCTTCATAGCGTTCACTCCGAGTAAACAACGATAAGACCGGCAATGAGAGTGAATGAGAGGGAAACGAAAGTAGTGAATGAAACGAAAATGGGAGGAGAACAACAAACCGAGAGGTACCGACGGAACGACTTAAAATATCACTCGACGGGGATCCCAGCAGGACCTTCAACCTATCGCTGTGAATAACATCTCTTGTGCCCTCCTTGTGCGAGACTATGTTTCTTTTATATCGCGAACATTGACGCACGAGTACGACAAACTCGAATCTCGCAACTCGAACGAGCGATCACGCGGAAATTACGGAGACTTCTTAATTTATTGTCCTAAACATTTAATCCATCTTTACGATCAGAACTACGAAAACGTTATTCCTTTCTATTATCATTACATAGATCTCATCTTCTCCATGCGTGTATTCAACGGGGCTATCATCGAAGATGGATTCTCGAGAGTTTCCTTTAAAAACATTTGGATATACATATACGGAACATCGCCGGACGGAATGTCGTTACGATCTTGGACTGCACTTCTCTGATTCTCGTCGAAATGCTGTTATCGGAGGATAACACACGTTTTATCTGAAGAGGAGCAAGTATGAGCGCGGACGCGAAATCGGAATTTTTTATTCAGCGAAATACGCAATCAACCGTGTGACTATACTAGCTCGTACACATTTGCGACAATTGACTAAATAATTAATGAATTCCTTTGTACGCGGCAATTCTCCGTAATGCGGACAAATGGGGAGATCTGCGCGCGGTACAATGTAATGACGTTACAAGCATAACGGTCTGATTATTTTATCGCTGATGCGGATAGGCGCATTCAGCACAAAGGCACATTGCGTCTGCTCCAAGCCGTTGCAACGGAATAGTAGTTTGCAGCAGCCTCCAAACGAAAGACATTATTCATAATGTAGCGACACGTACTCGACGATGCCGTACGAAATTGCACGCAGTAACCAACTGAAAAGCGGATACTTAGGGTGTCGTATGCGCTTCTTTGAGTACGTACCACGGAAAGGAGATCTTTAGCGCAATGTCGTGGAAGTAATGCGCAACTCTCTCCTGTGCAAAATTCGTTTTCCGCGTACTGGTTGCCTTATCTATCTTCGTGCTTTATATCGACTACTCTTTACAATCTATCGACCTTTTTAACTTCCTCCCTTTTGTATCGCCACTTTCTCATACTCGCTTCCTTGTAATAGCGCACCTTACCTCGGCGGCCCCTTTGATATCCCACTCTTACTCACCTAATAAAATGAAAGCGCACCCTTGTTCCACGGTTGATGAAATCGACTTTCGCGATGAAATCACGATCACGGCGAAGTCGGCGCGGGTCCTTTTTGAACGGAGATTCTGTAGGCAAATAAGATTACGACGGCAGGACTTCAGACAACTCTGAACTCCGGGCAAAGCGCGGAATGTGAAGCGACACGGCTGTCAATAGCCGAATAATTACATTACTCTCTGCTTGGGTCGCGTTATGCTCCGTGTTATTTCTTTTTTCCAAAAAATAATTATCTTATTACTCTCTCGATAATTGAAAATTCAGTTTAAGGTAGTGGGAAAGGTAACACGGTAAACTTTTAATCTTCGCTTTAAAACTTGCTTCTTTAAGACAATGTAATACCTCATTGTAATGTCGATTGCCAAATTTTTGTGCAAATTGAAGTTATACCTGTTTTAAAACGTGTTACCGTGTGTTTACAATTTAATTTCTCTGATTTTGAAACTATTTTAATAATAAACTGAAACGGCTCCTATCTTTAATCCTTGGAAATATATACCGATATGCGGAACTGAACGGATATCACATCGTCTCGTTTCACGAAGGGTAAGGCAACTGTTCCTGATTCGACATTCGGTATCCCCCATTGATCCTGGTCAATCCTTCATTCAGATACGCAATCCCGATACGCCGAGATATCCAGGATGCCTTATGGACAGACTGATCCTGACACACGATGCACATTACACAAGGGAAACGTACGAGTTGATCTGCACCAACATGGTCTTCATCCACATTATGCTCTTTCAACGCAAGATATATCACTCTAAAAATCTTTTGTACTTATGAAAGAAAAACTCATTCTTCGCAACTCGATAATCCACTCAAATGCATTTTTTACTACTAAATTAAAACAGTATTATTTAGTCCCCATAGATATATAAATTACATACGTAGGAGATTAATTATAACGCAATTAATTCTGCAAAGGTTTTTTCAATACAGTCGCAACTTTTCTATCTAGATTCGAAGAAGAACGTAAAAAGCTTGGTTGATATAGCAAAGTACTGTAATGCGAGAATCCTTTTACTGCATTACTTGCGTTCAATGGCAGAGTTGCGAAAGACTATCGCGAAACACGTGCGGAAAATCGATCAACGGATACGAGAGTTTCATCGTTGTTGTACACCTAGCCGAAACGAAATGCCTCGTCACGAGTAGCGCCGCGTAACACACCGGTCGGCGCGCGTGTTTCGCAAATTTAGGAAACTCTTTCACGTCCGAAGTTCGAGGTTACCGTTTTTGCTGGTGCAACCACAAGCCGTCGGCCGAGAAGCTTTAGCTTCTGAAACCGTTCATTCCGCGAGCCTGTTTCTTGCCATCGTGCAAACACAGCCACAGCGCGCGCGGCCGTGTTCGCGGATATAAAAGCGAAAGAATTGGTTTTTACGAGCGGAACACTTCTGGAATACTCGAGCGAAATAACCCCGGAAGCTCCCCGTTATAATGCTTATGCATCTGTCGCACGTTCATTATCCAAGCAGCCTTCCTCCATGGGATGTGATTCTTAATGATTATGCAACATTAAGAAACCTTTACGAAGATGAATAGGTTGAACGAGAGCATAATTATAATGAAGAGAAGCCAGCAGAGTTTCGCCTATTAATGGTAACAAAGATAATGATTGACTTGCGTAAATTAAAAGTAAATTTTACTTAATTACGTCGGACGGACAATGCGGTGTTTGAAATATTGTTCCCAAGCTTCCATAAAAAAGCAAGTTCCATGCGGTATTGATTTCGTCTTAGTCTCACGACTCGCTTCTTGTCACGCGGCAACCGGGACTAAGCGATCTTGCTACAATGGAATGAAATCGTGCTCATTTGTATCGATCCTGCGACCAACCATTCGCTGCAAGGACAAAGCGTATCTCGCTTTAATCGAACAAAGTACCGCCACGAATTCTCCTGCTACTAGCACTGGATCTTCGAAGAAACTTCGACGTGCCGATTGCATGCAACGCCGCTCGAACGGCGATCCTTCAAAGTAGATTGTCATGCAGGTGTATGAACGTGTGCAAGCAAAGTCAAAGGGAGCGACATGCATTACAACTCCAGATCCCTCATCAATTTATGCTATCTGAGTTGTATCAACAAATACGGAATGCTTGGTTAAATTATTTCAAAACGTTTAAATTTTTATTATCATTGTGACTTGTTAAATACTTCGTATTTTCAAGAAAGATTCTTTATAAGCTCCATTCACACACACGCGTCCGACAATACTTCTCTCTTGTCTCTTTTCTCTAATTCTAATTCTAATTTCTAATTTCCTTTGCATCACTGGAGCGACATTGTATCGAAACATTTGATTAAAGTGTCCCTTTTGTCCTCATCCCCGATTAGGAAACGTTTACTCGATACAAATGAGCAAAATTTCGCTCCATTATCGGCTCGATCGCCGAAACACGATTCTCAGCAAAAAGTAAAACATCTGAAAGAGACGGACGCGATTCTTGAGCACACCACCTTGTGCACCCAGCATCACTGACGATCCTGAGGACCACTAGTGGTGTGGGTGACGTCGGAGTAAACTGAGGAGGAGATAAGCCGTTAATCCATTACCGGTTAATTGAAGTGAATGTAGAGGATTCTCCCGCCACCCCCGCCTTCCCGTGAGCTCAGCGACTACATTTGCGGTGGGTGCAAGAAAAGCCTCTGAAGTTAATTTCTAAAACAAAGAGTAAGTATTATTATCGTCATCGTAGCGGTGGGTAAACAGGAACGAGCACTCGAGAAGTGACAGGGAGTTTGAAGGGCGGCGGTAAACGCCGCATGGGAAAGGGAGAGGATAGGTCTCATTGCTGTCTGCCAATTAAAACTTATAAACTCCGACGGTCTCTCTATCGGCGATACCTGTTTCGCTCTTTCTTTTCCGGCCTGTGCTCGTCTGTCCTTTTTCTGCGCCCCGCAACATTATTCCCCTAACTCACAACCGAATCTAACGCCCGGCCTACCAAGCTCGTTATAGTTGTTTCACTTTAATTGCGCGGCTGATAGGACAGTAAGACCGCTATTTTAGTTATTTCTGGTTACGGAAAAACAATATGCAATTAACGTTAAAAGGGTACGCAACTCGAGAGAAAGCTAACTTCGGGATCCGAGCATTGCTGTGGACGGAATCTTTATTTAAATGGCGATTAACGATTATCGACAAAATATTAAAGTAGATTTTGTCTCGACAAATATGACGAACGATTTAGCATGATGCATGCACGATCAATGCATTATAAGCCGCGCGCAAATTGCGACTGCGTCCAGCGATCCTCGCGAGGTCAATTTTAAATGCAGAACTCAGCAAATCCGTGCGTTATAAGTGTAATAATAAGGATTAAATATTCCATAAAATATTTCATTCCATAAAACGAGATCATACGCGATACAAGCGATATCATGATGCATGAAGGAACGAAAAGAACGATTTATTGTCTTTATAGTTATAAAGAATATAAGAACAAAGATTTATCTTCGCTCGAAAACAAAATCGAAGTCGTGATCTCATTCCGTAGCGATTATTTTTTCTATTCCCTTTCGCAAATACCCGAGACTGAAGCGCTCCCATGGCCGCCATAAAATACTCCTTATTGCTCGCTTATTGCTGTTTAGGTTGGAAGAACGATACTCGGTAGTCACGGCACGCCATGAAGAACGTTACCTCCCACCTTAACTTTCCCCTTCATCACCGCCTCCCGACCTCATCCTGTTCTTATGAAACAATATGTAACTTCGTGCAGCGCTGTACAGCTGCTATCCCTCTCTCTCTCTCTCTCTCTCTCTTTCTCTCTCGCTTGTGTATTTATGACCTACGAATTTATCCCAGGTTTTGTCGTGTGTGAAGAAGGAGGGAAAGGCGAATCGAAAGAGAGGTAGAAATTTATATTGGACCCTATCTCTCCACTTCTTCTATCCCCTCCACGCTGGAATTTACCGCCCGTTCGTTGAACAACAGAAGAATGCGATAGGATATCGTTTCGATGCGAGATCTAAAAAAATACCTCCATTCTCTGCAGTGAAAACAGACGAGCAATAAAATTAGCGGCAAGGGTTCAGCATTTTGAGAAGAGTAATTTGATTTTATCGTCGGAGTATGATACCTTAATATATGTAAAACAATATCGTTGAAATTAGTGTATGAGTAAACAACAATATTGCGTTTATTTCGAAGCGATATGCCTCATGTTTTTTTACGGAATTAAATCTACATTTAATATGAGATTTAATTTCCTGTTGCACGCATTATTGATTTTTGTTGATCAGCTTCGCTGATCATACACAGATATACACACATCTATATCTGACAATAAAATTTGAATGTAAAGCACCATAAAACTATACCACTGTTCCGGGGTTAACAAAAAATTTGATTTATCGTGTAATTAGGAAAAGGACAAGCAACCAAAACAGGTAGAGCGGCTCTATTAATTTGAGCGTCTCAAAGACAATCTTCTATATACGCAGCCATTGGAGTAATTGTTGGTAGTAACGATATATCTCGGCTCCAGGTATGTGAGAATAACAGCGTCTACGTGCACCTAGCCAGGGGGATGCTTAATTAAACGTTCGTGTTAATTGCTGGGACTCCGCGTCAACCCTCGACCCGCGCAATTCCAGCGCTATGCAGAGGAAGAACTTCCGGTTTCCATCGGTACTAAATGGAGCGGCACACGTATAGTCGCACTTTCTCGCGTATATCACTGGCATGCATCTTGCGTTATTTTCAGAAAATGCACGTGCCATGATTTAATGCTTAATTAGAGCACCACTTATCGTCGCGTCGCGTCATATCGTGATGCAAACAGCCAGGCATTTTCGCTCGAGATCTCGTAGGGTTTTCCATTAAAAAAGAAAAACGAAATAAAAAATCAAATTGAGTCCATCAAATTAGCAACGGTAAATATATGAGCACGATTTCACAACACAGATAAGCGATACCAAACAATTTCTACGGTAAACCATTCTGTGCCGTAAAAATGCCGAACAAATAGGAAAACAGTAATAATGCTACTTTTTATAATGAAATATTTTGAAGTTATGTCTAAAGCGGACATCGTAAGTATCGGTAATAAACACAGTAAATATTTGCTTACCGGCTATAATCGCGTAACTTAATTTCATCCGTCGTACCGTAAATCACGCCAAAACCCTGCCTGAAATTTCCAACCAAAAATATGAAACACAATTTCGTCAGAACTAGCCCCCATCCGGATGTGGATCGTAAAGCGTCTGGATCTCAAATCATGCGTGAAGGTGATGCGGTATCATCTCCAGTTTTTTTTGTCACGTACTCGTACAGAAATACGACGCATTCTCATGCAACGCATCTCATTCCCACATACATGTTTTATTCGTTCGTAGTCCATTTGCATCTCGCAAAGATACCAGATACACTACCACAATGCACTCATTAAATATATCTCGAAATGTAAATATATAAAATGTAATACTTCAACATATAATAGTTTATGTAATAAATGAAAACTTTCCTCAATACATTTTTTATTCGCGATGTGGAATCAATAATTCGACAAAAGCCCTCGGCGTGTCAAGCCTGGCGCTATTTCATGATTAAACAATTGACCATGTATTCTCATATGTATTCATAGACGCGTGCATAAACGTAGATGCACGTGCATAACTAGACGAGAGCAAAGTCCATAGCCAAACAGTTCGAGCGTTAGGCGGAACGACAATAAATTAAGCTCAGCCAGAACTCGAAATTGAATCAAACGCGGTAATCTCCAACGCAATTGATTCCGGCATGCAAACACCTCTCGAACATAGAAGGGCAGCACGGATAGGATGGTTTCCGGGGGAACGGCCGTCGAGGATAAGAGAGCGGAGGGACAGCGAGGGAAGAGATAGAAATATGCATTGAGCGGTCGATAAACCATAATAATTATACTAATAGCATAGATTCCAATGCCTCTCCGTGTCCGAATGGTGTTTCATCATCATCTATCTCGCTACACTTTATAAATAGCCCTTTATAGATAGATGTTATTGCATATTGATAACACGAGAGAGCTTGGTCTAGCATTATCTCCCAAAATATGACGTAATTAATGATGAATTTTGCTCGCGAGTTGCAACGCAAGTTTATGGAACAGCGCTGATCCTCAAAGGAAAATTAATCGAACGTTTTAAATCGACGAGATATTTTATTAGATCGTTTAGCAAGTTTCCCCTATATTCTCTCTCGTCTTTTAATATTTTTCATGCGCATAATTATTTTTTGCATTCAGTGGAGAATACACGGCTCATGGAAATGCAAATAATTAATGACTCGGCCGCAGAATCATTTCAAGGTAACGGATTAGCGAAATTTTTGTGACAGACATATACCGACATTTTCTACGAAGGTGCCGGCGATGCTCCAACACAATGAGGTTAACAAGGTGTGTGATTAATGAGGTAGCTCGTTAAATGACTCGCTGTTTATACCGTATACTACTGTCGTGGCACTAAATCGGTCGTACCGTTTAAATATCGGCTGGTGCCACAGTGAATTCGGGAAACGAGCGCGATTTGCCAAGATCTGCTAGATTTACTAAGCAATGGCCTGGATAATCCATCGCGTTTACTGCTGTATCTACCGTCCGGCCCGACAAGTACGGGTGGTATACGGTACCTACGTCATGTTGTAAGTACTGTGCGATACTGTATACCATTTATAGTACAAAATACGAGGTAATGCCGTAGATATACGCGATAACACGATGCTATATAAAAATATGCGAGTACCTGAAGTAGTCAGAATTGTTGAAATATTGTATTTTTCAGATAACATATCGGTGTTCGTTATACATGTATAACTAAAATCGGTTATATTTGGAAATAAAATAGATTTCCGAATAATAAAAAATAATTAAAATATAAAGAAGTAATAAAATAGGAAGCACTTCGCAAATAAGCGAATTGACTCAGATAAGATTTTTTCTCTATTATAGGTACCTCGCAATGAAAAAGTTCTTGTTGTAGGACGGGGAATAATAATCAATTACAGTAATCGATTTCGCATCAGGCACGCAGTTTGAAATACGCAACAACGCAACGATGGTTTTACTGCAACGGTAAAAAATAAACTTTTTCCTCCAGGTATAGGATCCGGCATTACACGTCACTGTGTGTCACTGGCTTTTACGATCATTCCAATTATGTGGGTCAATTGGTTTCTGGTCCGTGCACGATCAAACCGGACAGTATCGGGACACGTCGTATAATCGCCGGAATGGGACAAGGACAATTAACCTTCCACGGCAATGCGAACGCCGACTTTCCAACATCATCATTTACACGGCTCTTCCAGAAACCATCTCGGACCGAGGTGCAGCTGCGACCACTCGACTAGGAGAGTATTCATTCGTGGACACGCGGTGGAGGCACGATGGCGCGGCACGGGGATGCCATCCTCTCTTTACTTTTCGTCGGGACCTTTCGTCAGACGAGCGCGCGACGGTATACCGGCAATTAGAGTTTAATTACAAGCGTCTACGAGGACGTAAAAGCAGGTTGGCTAACGCACGACGACGTTGGCTTAAAGAGAAAAATCGAATAGCTGAAGAGAGAGCGTACGAAAAGAGAACTATTCGTGTCGTCGTGACAAAAATCTTCGAGTTCAGATGCATCGTACGAGCGCGAGTTACGTTGCAAAAGCAACGAATGTACCGTGAGATGTCAAACAGGGAAGATACCTCTAATTCTGATTCCACATCTGCTGACAGACATTTCAATTCCCAGTTTATATTCCGCCGTGCTCCGAATGCGCAAGATTTGTAACGAGGTGTTTTACATGTATTCTTCGGGGAGAGCGACGCACCGAATAAATTCAAATGCAACGTAATATCCAACATAATACGGCGTGCGAGAGAAATATCTTCCATTAGAAAATAATTACTTTATGAAGAAGATTAATAATCTCTGCGCACGGTAATCTTGTTACACACGCGACGTGATGCGCTCGCGTCTGCCATCGTCGCTGAAAGGCGCAGAGATAAACTCGAGATACGAAGAGGAAATTCCGAGGCCGAACGCCGTACCGGAACACGTTTGAGTATGTCCGACGTCGTTGTCGAGGCAACGACCGTTGCGTTTATTCGGCCAGGGGGGATGCGGCAGCTCACACAAGTTATAAATGCATTTGGTTTTAATACCAACAGTCGAGGATGGCTGTTTTATGTGGCCTCCCTCTTCTTCTACTATCTCTTCTTTGTCATATCCATTTCCGGTAGAATTCATTACACAAATAAAAGAACAAGATTTATTTCCCGACCGCATTATTCCCGGATGTTATATTCTCGAATAGGCATGTTTGATTGCCAATTATTCGTTGTAATTGACAATTGACGTGGAATAACTATCAAATACAATATACTCACGGAATCATCGATGGATACGCAAAGAATTCTACGCACGAGCCTTCGTAAATTATATTTCTCAAATTCGCTGCATTAAAACAATTGCATTTTGTAATGAATCTCAAAATGAATCTACGCTTGATCAATGAGAAAAAATCGAGGAAAGAAAATAACGAGAACGCTTCTAAAACGTGTTCCTAATTTCAATTTCCTAATAATAAGCAACAAATACAGGACATTGAAAATGTCGGCGCGTCGTAATCCCCACGTTTAAAAGCCATACGAAACTATTACACACGAAAGGCGCGCAATCCCGCGTGTGCGAATTGCATCAAATGTTGTACTAACGCTTTACGACGAGCCGATATACATGGAGTTTGCCGGAGAATTCCTGGAGCGTCGTGCTCTAAGCTCAGCCGCGTGTTTTGTTACTTACCGAAGATTACCGGCTTACAAGAAACCCAACGGCGGTGGAAGCGATCCGCCACCCTACAACCCTCGAGTATCCCCCGTTCTCCACCCCACAACGCTATTCCGTCCTCTCTACAGCCTTATCACACCCGGCTTCGCCGCCCTCGCGAAATGGGCGGTTGCAGGGGGCTCGAACCTGGGCTGCAGACGAAGTGGCGAGAAAGAGAGTGACAGAGAGAGAGAGAAAGAGATGAAGAGAGACAGAATAACGCCCCTAAGTGTACTTACTGCAAAGACCCGAAATTGGAGAACGATGTAAATCACTTACGAGATACACTGGCGCGCGCGCTCGAAGAAAAGCAAGACGCGCCACCATTTATCGTCGGTACGATAATTCGCGCGGCTTCGTGCCGGAGTTTCCTGTCTTGCGGAGCTCTATCGGCACCGGCAGTCTA
The DNA here is from genome assembly GCF_003672135.1 of Ooceraea biroi. Taxonomy (NCBI): domain Eukaryota; kingdom Metazoa; phylum Arthropoda; class Insecta; order Hymenoptera; family Formicidae; genus Ooceraea; species Ooceraea biroi. Next base: position 2,006,117 of record NC_039514.1, on the reverse strand, counting down.
CAGAGGGGAGAAAAAGGGATTTGGGTGGCGAGACGGGCGAGAAAGAGAAAGGGAGAGAACGTTGAGTAAAAAAGATATTTCCAAGTAATAAACATGTCAGATTCTTGTTTCAACAACATTGATAACTTTTACTAGCAATTAATCATTAACTTTTTACTAGCAATTAATCATTATGATGTCCCTCAGATTTAGTCTATTTATTGAATTAGTCAAAATGCTTATAAAATAGAAATAGAAATTGACAACATCGATTTGATAATCGATGCAAATGATACGTTAAGGTAAAAACGTGTTATAGAGAACGCAGCAAATTCTACCGGTGTGAACCTGGCGCCCGACTTTAATGAAATGAAAATTCTCATGCATATTCCGTTTGTACTTCGTTTGTACCTGTTTGTACCATCGTTCGTTTCGTTTGTACCTCAACAGTTTAAAAATTATAAGGGTTTAACAAATAGCCAGCACCCGACTAAAAGATATCCGAATCTTAACAATGCCATTCGAAAGAGCATCGATCGTTTGTACCTTCAGGAACCACCGTTTAAATCGTTTGTACCTCAAAGCAACCGGAAGTACAGGCTTTTCAAAAAATACGTCCAAGAGGTATCTTCGTCAATTTTTGAGATATCGTAAAACGGCCAACGGCATTCGAAAGAGCTCGAGTAGCACCCGTTTGTACCACCTTTCAAATCGTTTGTACTTCAAAGCAACCGGAAGTACAGCAGTTTCAAAGTTTTCCAAAATGTCAGTACGTAACTTTGTTATTTGTAGAGATATTTGAAAACGGCTTGCAGCATTCGAAAGAGCATCGTTTGTACCCGTTTGTACGTCCATTCAAATCGTTTGTACCTCAAAGGAACCAGAAGTACAGACTTTTAAAAATTTGAAAAAATACGTCCAAGAGGTATTTTCGACAATTTTTGAGATATCGTAAAACGGCCAACGGCATTCGAAAGAGCTCGATTAGCACCCGTTTGTACCTACGTTCAAATCGTTTGTACCTCAAAGGAACCGGAAGTGCAGTCTTTTCAAAAAACGTCCAAGAGGTATTTTCGCCAATTTTCGAGATATTCGAAAACGGCCAACGGCATTCGAAAGAGCTCGGATAGCGCCTGTTTGTACCGCTTTTCAAATCGTTTGTACATCAAAGGGACCGGAAGTACAGCATTTTCAATGTAAAACAAATAGTTGTTCGTACCTCCGTCGTTTGTAGAGATATCCGAAAATGCCCAACACTATTCGAAGGAGCATAGTTTCTACCCGTTTGTACCTCAAAGGGACCGGAAGTACAAACTTTTAAAAGTTTGAAAAAACACGTCCAAGAGGTATTTTCGTCTATACATATATATATATATATATATATATATAGAATATATATAATAATATATATTACTATTACTAATAAATAATTATATTCGCCACCACGCGAATTACTGCACTTCATTGTTTATAAAACAATGTACATTCAAACCGTTCAAGGTACGAACGATTTGAAAAGAGGTACAAACAGGTAGAAACTATGCTCCTTCGAATGGCGTAGGGCATTTTCGGATATCTCTACAAACAACGGAGGTACAAACAACTATTTGTTTTACATTGAAAATGCTGTACTTCCGGTCCCTTTGAGGTACAAACGATTTGAAAGGTGGTACAAACGGGTGCTACTCGAGCTCTTTCGAATGCCGTCGGCTGTTTTCGTATATCTCGAAAATTGGCGAAAATACCTCTTGGACGTTTTTTGAAAAGACTGCACTTCCGGTTCCTTTGAGGTACAAACGATTTGAACGGAGGTACAAACGGGTGCTAATCGAGCTCTTTCGAATGCCGTTGGCAGTTTTGGAAAATCTCGAACATTGGCGAAAGTACCTCTTGGACGTATTTTTTCAAATTTTCAAACGTTTGTACTTCCGGTTCCGTTGAGGTACAAACGATTTAAACGGTGGTTCCTGAAGGTACAAACGATGCTCTTTCGAATGGCATTGTTAAAATTCGGACATCTTTTAGTCGGGTGCTGGCTATTTTTTAAACCCTTCCCATACAGTACAGAAGCTTGCACCAACATTGCAGCAACGTTGCAAAGTTTCAAATTGCAATGCAACAGTACAAAGACATTGCAGAGATATATATCCGCAAAATACCAGCACAGTTGTAGCAACATGACATTAATATTTCGGAAACATTGCACAATCAAAATTTGTAATTAATTAATATTAATAATTCATTTTATTAAAACATTGGAGTCTTCCTATCCTAACGAGATTCGTCCAAATCTATTCGATGATGTGTGATGACCAGAATCTGAGCTCGGTAATATGCGTATGCGGTGTTTGTCTCTTTCGATTATCTAAAGGTGCTTTTTCATGCTGACGCTCGACGCTCATTTTTAGCGTCAAAACAGGTCATGTGATCAAATCGCGCCAATAGTGCGCCAATAAATTCAGCGTCGAATTTCCTGCGTCGACGTTCCAGTGTCGACGTTCAACGCTGCTTTTCAGCGTCACATTAGCACGTGAATGTTAGGTTACAGTATTTACTGGTATATTTCTTAACACACTCATTAGAACTGAATTATTGTGTATAATATCATTTTCGTAATTAACATATCGTTTTTGATAATTAATAATGAAAATTTTTTATCTTTTTCATATTTCTTTCACTTTCGTTTTAATCAGTTGACGCTGTTTTTTCTACCTTGACACTTGAAGCTGAAATCATTCGACTTCTTTTCTCTGACGCTAGCGTCAAGTGATGTCACGTGACGACGCTCGACGCTGCTTTTCAGCGTCTCATGAATTAGCACCTTAAAGAACATGGTGGTTGTACGACGCGAGCATCATTCTAAAAGAAAGTAGTTACGTAAAAGAAAAAGTAAGTACTTTTTTATAATATTATGTCTAATTATAGCACTTGCTGTTAAAATCTTGTATCTAGTAATTATAATAGAGAATCACTCTATTTGCCTATCTCACGGTTTATATCACTATAACCTCAAAATTATGGAAATTTATTAGAAAACTGCATATTAATAGTTGTAATATTTTTAATAACTTTTTCTGTTATAGAAGCTGTTCGTGAAATACACAATCATGCCACTGATGCAGAAATTGCTGAATGCATTTCCAAGTGACTTGCTCAAGCTCCGGTTAGGATTGAGAGATCAAAGTATGTCATTTTACATATAATTCTATACATACTTGCAGTATGTATATTTTTATGTAATTTTATGCTAATATATGAATTTTAATTCCTATTTTATTTTTACAGGCAACATACAAACAAAAACGATGAAGATTCAATTATTTAATTAAAGAAAAAATATTTTAACATAATTAAAGGAAAAATAATATCTCAAGAAGAGGATTTTTAAGTTTTTTTTATAAAGAACAGTTACTTTTTTATAACAAAAATAGAGAAAATGTTTATTTCATTTTTTATTACTATTGTTATATTACATATAATTGTCTATTTATGTTAATAAATAAAAATATTGAAGTTATATAAATAAAAATATTTAAAGTATATAATAATAAATAATTATAATTATTGCAAATTCATTACATTGCAATATTATTATGACGTTTCGTTGCAATGTTCCGAAAAGCGGACATTTTCACATTCCTGCAATTCTATAGCAATGCTGCAGAAACATTTCGCAGTGAATTTGCAATGTTGCTACGTTGCGGTGGAAGATTCCTGCAATATATATGCAATCTTTGCGTGCTGTATGGGTTATAATTTTTAAACTGTTGAGGTACAAACGAAACGAACGATGGTACAAACAGGTACAAACGAAGTACAAACGGAATATGCATGAGAATTTTCATTTCGTTAAAGTCGGGCGCCAGGTTCACACAGGTGCAAATTCTACATACATTATATAAAGTACCTTTTCAGTTAGTAAAATTTCCATTGTGTATTTTACATTTTATCGCGATAATGAACGAATTTTCACATAAATGTTACTTGGTTTTTGAATAATGAGGAAAGTGAATCCGTAAAATATCATCGTTAATGATCAGTATCGTATATGATAGTTAACGCTTTTCATAGCTCTCACATCTATGCTCTTCTGATCCGGAAACCGGAAACAATGGGGCAGTCGAATCAACTGGCGGCGAGAGAGCTATCGATTCCCGAAAAGCTCCCTCGAGTCGATTTGAGGCAATGAACGGTCGTACGTGGTAAAAAGCGACGGGCATTAAATCATCGTTGTAACACTCCTTTTTCAATTATACTAGCACTTCGATAAATCCAAGTGCTATGTCGATGTGTTGGAAGTCTGATCGAATCGCAAGATTCCGGTTGTCACACGATTTGACTCACTTAATGAAAAAACATTACCATAGAATGAATTAGATTAAAACTCTGTATAAAAAATTATTCTCCTGTATTCATCCCTTAGCAACAAACTTTGTCTTCTCTATACGTCACAAGAGATCATTTTAAATTTCTAGTTCAATTTCTTGATATCTTAATCATAATTTACGAAATAAAAGCTAATTTTTCTTTGTAAAATTCTTAAGAAACTTACAGGTTTGAAATTTGAAGGAAATTTAAATAGCTGTCCACAAGGAAGAAAGAGTTTTCTGTGAAAACAGAGGATGTAAAGCTACTCCGCAGATGTATGTACGCATGAGATCGAGCTAGTAATTCGCAGTCGGGCTCCAAATTATGTTCCCAACTTGCTCAGCTACTAGTTGCACCTATAGCCCGTAAACAGGTCAGCGTGGAATGACAATGTCAGCTATAATTGTATCGCATTCTATAACTTGCTCGTGAAATAATTTCGAAGTTGAAACATTGAAACATTAAATCAAGACTGCATCGTTAAAGTCTTCAAGTTTTTCGCAACAAATGCTTGGGGATTACGGATACTACTTGCCTACGTCTCCAAAATTTCGTGCTCTCGATGTATATAATGTAGCCACTCGAAGCTACTTTAGCATCTTCCTAACCACATTTTGACTTGGGAAAATGCCTAGTATTTTATTCATACACATTTTAAAACTATAAAATAGTGAGTGAAACGTTATCCTACAAAATAAAACAGTTCTGTTGTCCGATCCTGCGCGAATCTGTTATTGCAAAATAATGTTACTCAAAGATTACTGATTTTACAAAATGTGTTACGTTACCGGAAAGCCTGCGGGAATTCTTGTTCCTCGACTGACCTTTCCCGATATGCTAGACTACCTTCGCGGAAGTCCGTGAAAGAAAGAGCTTAATCTAAATTGAAGAATAATATCGCCAGTTAATCCCAGTAAGGAAAAAACGATCGCGAAGGCAGAAAGTCTTTGAGAATAGAGCAGCGAGATAGAGCTTGAGCTCGCATTTAAATATTTCGAATAGGAAGAGGCTTCGGCGCGAGAGAGAAATGGAAGCGGTCGAAATGGCGATAAGGATTTTCTCGTGTGTTTTCTTTTGTAACGTCCTCCGGCTCCCGTCTTTCGTCGTTCGTTCATTTGCTCGTGCGATATGAGAAATTTCATTAAATCCACCTTAAGATAATCTCATTACGCCTGAGCATATAAGCCCCTTGAAACCGTCTGTTACCGTCATCATTCATATCACATTTCCATCGATGTATCATTTATATCAAGCGCGTAAAGAGAAGCCATCTAACGTATATATTCATCTATACATTCACCATAAAAAATATAACATTCTAGAAATCCAGCTGCGAAATTTAAGCGTTCCTGCCCTCCCTTCCTTTCAGAGGTTCATGCAAGAAGAGTACAGTTTCAGGAATTTCGCGAAAAAATACTGCCTTTGACAGACTAGGAGAACCCTCCTTTTCTGTGATCATTTTTCAGAGCGCTCGTAATATCGTCTCTAAATCCTTCAGAATTTAATATCGTAGTTACTGTCACCCGATATATCATACGCCAAGATGGGAACTAGAGTGTACGCATAAACAAGCGTAGCGTGATTATGTCGAGTTATTTAACTCAAGTTCGGATCACGTAGGGGAGACCGGTGTTGATTGTAACAAAAATTCAATAACATTTTTTTTCAGTAAACCGTTCGCAATTTTTGTTTCACATTTTTTTTGGAACAAACCTTCAAGTTTGGTGCTACTTATCAGATTTTTATAATATAGCTATCGGGAATCGTCTCGAAATATATTCCATTTTTATCATAGTGCGACAAGCGTTACTATCGACACTTCTCTGGTGTCAATTGTAACAGGGCTGGTGTCAATTGTAACAGGGCTGGTGTCAATTGTAACAAATACTTTTATTATAATATCGAGTAAACATTGAAATAATGAAACGAGAACAATGAAATAAACGAACAATAAAGCAATAAGAACCAAACAAAACAAAATTCTAAAACCCAAGTAAAACATAAACATATTAATCAGAGAGACAATTAATACATATAAAAGAAACATTTTTATCAGTGCAGCTGAGATGTTTGGCAGATTATTTCCCTTTCGGTTTTTCTTGGTCTTGGTTTCACCATTTTTCACCCGGTAGCTAAATAATTACCAAAAAATGTATATTAAAACATACGAAGTAAATGTATAGATGTCAATTGTAACATCCCAGGATGTTACAAACGACACCGTTTTTCGTGTTACAATCGACACCTCTATGCCATTTCCGAAATTATCCTGTTATTTTCTTATATGTTTCTTTACCTAAAATATCTAACCTACACAATAAGATAGTTCAGGCAACATATAATAATGGGCTGTTATCGAATTTTGAATAAATACAGTAACCTAAGTTGTGCACCAAAAAAGATTTGTGAGAGAATATTTACTTTTAGTCGCAATTTCCGTAAATTTGGGGATAACGTGGACAACAAGAACGTTACGATGACCACATTCGGGACGGTAATGCGAAAAGTTGTCTCTTATTACTTAATGAAGGCTACTTCGTGTTTTTATATAAGGTGGCTCTAAAATAAGCTCTGTTACATTTGACATCTGTTACAATTGACACCGGTCTCCCCTACGATTATATTCTAAACAATAATCTCAGTAATATTCAGCAACAAGCACAATTTTAACTGTGAATGCAAAAGAACAAGCTAATTTCTGCTCGAGAGAGCACAAACCTGGCAAATTTCATGCATCAATCTGTTGTCGTCGAGACACGCATAAAATTACACGCGTAAGATTAGAGACCGTGATCACCTTTCAAGAAACCATCTATTAATCTATCAAGGACCTATTTGCATTTGGTATCCCAATTTTAATAAATTATGTTTTGAATATTAAAATGTTAGTTTTAAAAATTAAAATATTACCGTAATTTTTTTATCTTATTGTCGAGTGCGAACCATTTTTTCAAAATGTAATCATTGTTTTGTGTTAAATTAGAAATCAAATTATTTTCACTACAACCAACTATAAACGAAATGCTACTATTTTGTGTATTCAAAACTTAAAAACTTAAACGCGTGATGCCAAGTTTATATAAGTTCTTCAAGACTCAGTTTTGTCGATTAACTTCGGCCGTAATTTAACTGATTCTTTGTCCTTTTACTGTTCCGACCTCGGAAAGGAACAAAGAGTCTGTTAAGATAAGATTAAAGTTAATTAAGGTAGTTAATTGGCGTAAAGAAATTATCCATCAAACTGTTCTGGATGTGTAACTTGCAAAAGAATCGGAAACGTTTACCGTTTCGATGTTTTTTTCAATATTAACTCTTAATGTTCTCCTCTCTTCTCTGCTATCAACAATTAGAGATCAAAAATGAAATAATGCATTGTACTTTTATATTGAAACTTCCGCTTCAATTTTGACTAAATGGAGAATGAAAACGTGTCTCATATAATGAAAGGCAAAAACACATTGTAATTAATTGCAAACTAGCGGTCACATATTAAGACCCAAAACGGTGGTGATCCATAATATTAGCCTGGTTGATTTACGAGCTAATCTTGCCAACAGTTTTTCTCATGATTAACAATCTACCCGGTATCTAATAATCGTGCCAAGATTTCTGTAGAAGCACGTGCTATCTCAGAATAATAATATTGTGCGAGGACAAGAAAAGAGGAAACTTGATGTAATAAAAAGAAATGCCAAACAAATACTATAAAAATGATACGCGAACGGCGATTTGCGTGCACACATTAATTGCAACATTATTTCTTATACATGTATATCCGACAGGTTTGCATGAGAAATAAGGTCAATATAAACGCGAATCCTGCTTGCTTAAAATATTAAAATTGGAAAATTGATTTGTAATTTTACTAGGAAAAGCAATTTTTTTTAAATCAGTTGAAGAATTTCTCATGTTTTAGAAAAGGAAAGTTTTTATATAATAATCATTTTGTGTTAAAGCCTATTTGATATATGTATGGAATATGCATGGCGGAGTCTAATGATTTTCGTTTTGACGATTAGGCCCTATTCTCGTGGTTGGTGTAGGAACACGCTTGAAGGCCTTCATTCGGGTTCGATTTAACTTTGTCGCTGGCGCCCCGTCGGAAGTTAAATTACCAGTAGAATTGACGAACGGAGTTGTATCACGCTTTAACGAGAAATACTCATTCGCGAAACGGAGGTACGAAGATTATATATTACAAACAATCGTGAATTAATGTATTATGCAAATATCTTCGAGCGAAGTAGCCTCAAAGCAAAAATCAACGATTTTCTTATGAAAACAGTACCGAAGCAATTTTGTTCTAGCAAAAATAATAAGGCTACACACGCGGCGATTGTTTTTCCCATAGAATAACATGTCAGAGATTGACAAGTTATTTTGTGAAATTAATTCCAAATCCATCGGTAAATATTTGTGCAATATTCCCCGAAAAACCGAATTTTATTTTTCTTTGTAAAAACAACAATTTTCATAGATACCAACGAGGTTATTGAAAATTAATAAGAAACAGAAGAGTTCCATTTGGGAGCATATTGGGAAGAATTTTCCACTTTTTTCCTTCAATTCGTGCTCATCGAATCAATCTATCGACATCATTAGCCGATGTCATTCGAGGTACCGATATCGAATTCGAATCATACGAGCAAGCGGATGGAGAAATTTAATTGGGGGCTACGTAATTCCCAGCTCGAATCGAGCGCTTGACTGTCACGAAAAAAATACCTGCCGGTATCGAGTTCGCAAGAAGTCAGAACTGCCAGTAAAATTGCTCGAGGGAAAAATTTTTGCCGTTAAAGCGGCAGCTTCGAAGATCGTCCGCGCATCGATTGACGCGTTGATTACGAACACACTTTTTAATTGCTTCGCGGAACGGTAACACCTCGCCAAGTTTTAACGTCGATCTAATCTGTCCTTTTCCACGACCTTTTATTGCACGAGATGAACCGTCGCGGTAGCGTGCCATATCCATTCCTTCCCATGAAACAAATATGAGAAAAGTACATTGGCAATATCGCGTGCACGATACATACACTATCGGGGGAGAACATCCTTGTTTGTATAATACGCTCGTCTACCTGCGGTATAATACGAACATCGAATATATCGTATATTATGCAACAAGATACTCGTTCGAGAATTGCTATTTACCATAAACATTATAAACGCGTGTGTGAATATAAACCGTTAAAGTGTATCCGTGTTAGTACATTAACAAAACGCTTCGCGATAGATGCGCGACTGTTCATCTAATTTATCATTATTAAGTTTGTCATCAGTTTTCCGCATACGCATTCGGCATTTTTAAGTTATCTTCCGTAGAAGCTACGTTTCTCCATGCGCGATGAAAAAAAACCTTCAAGGAAAACGGATTTCTACTTTTGCAATACGGCAACGGACGATTCAATTAACGAACGTACTTTAAATAAATTGCTATTCAAGATTCCCACCACTTCGTCTCGAGATCGAGCGCGAAGGAGACGCGCAGAAAAAGGAGATCATTAAATATTACGGACAAAGTAGCCCGTTTACTTTTGCTCGATGCGGTAGAAAAGATTCGCTGATGCTGGATAGTTGAAAAGAGGAGAAGAGAAATGGATGGCAGAAGCGAAATTGTAGGAATCGTAGGGTTCGAAATCGTCAAACGGAACGCTAAGGAAGCTCTTATCGGATTTTTCCGCGGCAAATCCCTTCGAACTATTTAAATCGCACTGCCAAGTATAGTACATACCCACGTAATTCGCCGGAACTATGCGGAAAGTATTCCGAGCGGAAACGAGGAAGCGAACTATTTTGCGTTCTATACGTTCTCTACGCAACCGGGAGATCCGCCGACCGAGGAAAAGCCACAGTAACTCTCCGTGGCAACCTCGAACGAATTGAGATGAAATTGCTACGGCGGGAACGACGGCTTTATTCGAAATAGGATATCCCAACAGTCTTCCGGCCAGATATATACCGAAGAGCGTTGATCATGCAATTAATTATTTAATCGAATAACGTGTCTATATGGCGCGCACATTTCCGTTGTATGTTATTTACTTGTACATTGTTGTATGTTACATACACATTAGTATGTTACACATTGCGAGTTCTATAAAACATGCATGGTCAATTCACGTTCGAATGCGCTGTCCTATCGCGCAGTTCTCATTCCTGATTCCTCAGTAGTAATAAATGGTATAAACATAATAATTATAGTAACTTTATTACGAACTATCGTTATTACGATATTATATTATATTATATGATCATATTATGATAAGAATAAGTTTTTATGCATAATTATATAATAATTAGTTATACAAACTAATTTTAAACTTTTTTCATAGATTTCATAGATTATTTTAATTAAATTTTAATTACGTGCCAAACTTTTAAATTCTTTTGAGATATATTATATCGATATGTGTGTGCAAAATTTTTTTCCCTCTTTCGCTTTCCCGATACGTACACATTTTAAAGTATTATACTTCATATTCCTTTATCGATATTATCGCGTGATCTATCATAATTAAACATGCAAATATAACATAAAAATTGCTTTTGATTAATATAGTTACTTAAACTTCAATATTTCCTCGATACAAGCCGTTGCCGAAGCTCCGACGATTTCTTTACGACTCTTTCATTACCTTGGAAATTGCACGTCTTTAAGACCCTGGAACTTCTCACGGTAATTAAATTGCTTCTCGAATCTCGGCTCGTTCGAAATATCCGGCCGTAATAATTCCCAAGAATCCAGATAATCGATGAGAGTCGCCGAGGGTACACGCCCTCCCCTACATGCACCGGTAAATTTTTCGCACAATCTCTCAGGCGGGGGATCAAAATAAAAACTTTAACTGGCGTTTTCACCACGTATCTCACTTAATCGTGCAAATTTTTTGCATTGTTCGGTTGCATCCGAGCGGTGATATGCGACGATATTGCGCTTGTGTCGCCTACAGGCGGTCATGTCTGTTTTAAAAAAGTAGCAATCTGTGTTGTATAACCCGCGTACGATATGTGATAATAAAAAAAAGTAGATGTGAACGTTCGCGCGACATCCGACAGAGTAGGAAATAATGAATAACACTGAAATATAAACGAACGATCAGGACGAGGATAGAAATAATAGACATATACGTATGGAATCATTGAGCGCTCGTTATCGTTTCCATCGAACTTTTATTGGCTGTCCCAGTTATATGCGTAAAGCTTGCTCCTCTCGCCACGCGATTCACCCAAATACGTCTGCCATCTGGCTGCCAATAACTACGATCCCAGGTATACGATCTGCATTCGAGCGAATATGTCACGTCAGTCTCAATCGAGAAGTCTAAAAATAACGAAGACTCTGCGATCGCTTCGACGGATATGTATCGATTGGTGTATTCCATCAAATGAAAATTCATTGTTCCTCCTTTCCCTTCTCCCACCTCCTCTTCATCTTTCTGCACTTCTATATTAGATGAGTAAATATTTATCCACCGTTTATCGGCGTTATATGCTAAACCACACAAAACGCGGATCTATACTATTGATTCCATGAGATTCGCGCATTCAACGTTAATATATTTTTATCAAACGCTGCAACGCGCAACATTTATTTTATTATCTTATTATACGATAGAGATGTACTCCAACTCTCCCGAAATTATAGAACAAACTCGCAAACATAAATGAAATAAAACGAAAAAATATTTCACAGTTACGGTAATCTAAAAGTAAACGATAAGCGATTTTTGCAAAAGAGAAATTATTGCTAAAAACAGTGAGTTATTTTTTACATTATTTGTACATCACGAATAATATATACAATAAACAGGGTTTTCGGAAAATATATGGTATATGATATAATAATACCTATATTCAAACTATTTGGATATAAAATACGTTATCTCCATCGTATACAAAAATAACAAAATAGCTACTGAATATACAAAATATTACATATAGTATAATTATTCACCTCGATAATCTCTCCCGATATCTCCTCTTCTTACTAGATCCAATGACTGTTTGTCCTTCATCACACATCACTCATTCATTCACACACGTTTAATTCGCGTGATAATATACGACAATCATGTTGCGATATTTATTCACAAAAAGTTATCGTTACCGTTAAAAGCTAATCCCGCGCGCACTGATTAGCAGGTTACAATAGCACGATTGAAGAACACTCATTTTGAAAAACTCGCGACCGCGCAATTTTTGTTGCTCGTTGTTAGACTGCTAGTTGCTACTGGAAAGTTAAATGTTTATAAAAACTATGTCATTACTTGTCTCTATTCCTGCTTTAGAAATAAATAAATCTCATGAAATATTTATTTTGAAGAAATGAGTCCGTTATCCGCATGCATGAATATGTAACTGCATAAATGTTATTTATTTCCAATATATGTGACAGATTAAATATTAAAATACAACTGCCGCATTGACGATTCCTCATTGATATTCTATAGTTTTATAGAAATGTATCCGCGGAGAAGGGAATCCATTTCACATGGAAAATCTTTATTTTCAACAATTAAACATTAAAATCAAGTGAACGAGCCGCAAAATCCTCCTATTTTAAAAAAGGCGTGTTAACTTCGTGAAGTTCTTTTTTATCGAATATTGAGGCCTCTTTTCCGCCACGCTGATTGGTTCTCTTGCTTGGCTCGAACTTCGTATGACTTGAACTTCGTGTTGCGAATGTCAGAATATCATAGTGGCTGTCAGTGCGGTTATATTAATTTATTATTTCTTAGGAACGTGAAAACGGCAGCTGTCAATTCTGTCAAATTTGTATTGATGAAACATGATGAAATACATAACACCTTTAACGCCTTTTTTAGAATAGGATTTGTGTTATTTATTATATAATAAATAATAGATGAATATTATTATTCGAAAACATTATTAATATTGAAAAATAAAATAGCGCGCGCACGGCGCGCGCCTGTGGTGTTAGTAGAATAAAAAATAATGATATCAACAGCTCAGAACTAACCGGATAAAGAAAAAAATTTTAAACTTGAGAACTTTTTCATTTCTGAATTTACGGTATTTTCAATAGCAGAGAACTCTAGGCAATATAAAAAATAATGATTTCAACAACTCAGAACTGCTCGGAAAAAGAAAAAATTTCTAAGGGTAGAACTTTTTCATTTCTGAGTTTACGGTAATTTCAATAGCAGAGAACTCTAGGCAATATAAAAAATAATGATATCATCAACTCAGAACTCCTCTGAGAAGAAAAACATTTTTAACTCGAGAACTTTTTCATTTCTGAATTTACGGTATTTTCAATAGCAGAGAACTCTAGGCAATATAAAAAATAATGATTTCAACAACTCAGAACTTCTCGGAAAAGAAAAAATTTCTACGGGCTAGAACTTTTTCATTTCCGAGTTTACGGTATTTTCAATAGCAGAGAACTCTAGGCAATATAAAAAATAATGATATCAACAACTCAGAACTGCTCGGAAAAAGAAAAAATGTCTAAGGGCTAGAACTTTTTCATTTCTGAGTTTACGATATTTTCAATAGCAGAGAACTCTAGGCAATATGCCAATTAATAATATAAACATCTCAGAACTCCTCGGAAAAAGAAAAAATTTTTTAATAAATAAATCATGTTTTCGAATAATAATATTAATATATTATTATTAGAAAACATTATTAACATTGAAAAATAAAATAGCGTGCGCCTGTGTTGTACTAGTATTATATAAAATCCGCATTTGTCACGTTATTTCGCCGGTGTCACATGCGATCACTTTATCGCTTTCTGTCTTCGCGCTCATAGTCGGGATCAAGATGTATTTTATCATTTGGCACGTGAATGCTGTTCGCTTGTGCGTTCACGATGGTATCGACCGTACGAAAACAAATGTCCCGGACATACATATATCCTCCCGGCGGGCGCGACGGCCCGGATCGATGTCCTGGCGTGCCATTTTGATCGCAACGCATTAAAAGGACGAAAAAGAGTCACCGAAATCACCGGGTACCGGAGACAGAGTGACGAAATCGAGAAGCGAGAAGAAATCCTGGCGAGGAGTTTTCCGAGAGGCGATCCTTCGTATCGTACCCGAGTCACGCGCCATCGACGAAATCTCTGTCGTTTTTCGCGCCAGAGCCCGCGTCGCAATAAGCGTTAAACTTTGTACACAACATGAACACTATGTTATACGTCGAATCTCAAGTCGCACGACACGAAAAAGTAGCCACCATATCCGCGGATACGAGCGTCCACTCGGATGGCTTATTGTTAAATCGACGACAGGGTTTAGTGTTTGCACGTTGTTCAGTATGACGCCCTTCTGAGAAATTATAGTCGTAAGCGAAATACGCGTAATTACCGTACCGTTGAAGCGGATATTAAATTGTTAGAAGTAGGATATTAAATTGTTTCTCCGGTAATCTCGAAAGACAACGTGCTTTTGCCGATTTCTAGATTTTGATAATTTAAAAATAGATTTTTTACTGGTTTATGCCGAAAACGAACATGCAGAAATTACGCGTTCGAGTACAAGTGCAATATACAGTGAGTAACAAAAATATTCGGACACCACAGTATTTTTGAATATCGGTGTATATTTCAATTGTTTAGGAATGACAAAAGTAAGAATTTTTTCTTATGATGTATCATTTATTGTAGTTAACAACAATATGCAATTTAATGTATCTATGTTTAGCCATTACATTTTTATAAACATTAAATGAAATATTATCCGATTTTCGCGTTACAAAAATATTCGGACAGTCAATATATTTTCTCAATATATTAGGCAATACATTATCTAAGACACCAGTACCTCGGTCAAAACCCATGTTTACAAACATACTATGAGTATCAGGAACTTGAAATTCCATTTATCCTCAGTATTACGTCTATCGTCAGTGAAAATGGGTCACAAAAGCAAAAATACATCTTTCAATATAAGACAACTCGTGATTTTCCATCATGAAAAAGGAAAATCTTATCGTGAAATTGGTACCCTGTTAAATTTAAGTAAGAGCACTGTTGCGGACATTATAAGAAGGTTCCAGCGAGAAGATCGCATTGAATCCATAGCGCAAACTGGCCGGCCAAGGATATTAAATGTTAGAGAACGCAGACAAGTTGTACGAAAGATACAAAAAAATCCACGTTTGAGTGCTCCAAAATTAGCAGTTGAAGTTTCTCAAGAAACTGGAAAAAGTGTGCATCCCCAAACAATTCATCGAACATTAAAAGAAAATGGATATAATGGCCGAGTAGCCAGAAAAAAACCATTTATTAACGAGGTGAACAGGCGAAAACGTGTGGCGTTTGCAAAAGAATTTAGTAGCAAGGATGAAACATGGTGGGATGATGTGATCTTTTGCGATGAGAGTAAATTCAATATTTTTGGGTCCGATGGACGAGCCATGGTGTGGCGTAAACGTAACAGAGAGTTAGATCCAAAAAATTTGCATGCTACGTTTAAGCACGGTGAAGGAAGTATACTTGTCTGGGGCTGTATTTCAACCGCTGGTGTTGGCAATTTAGTTTTTATTGAAGATATTATGGACAAAAACAAATACTTGAAGTTATTAAAAGATAATTTACTGCAAAGTGCTGCGCACATGGGAATTGAAGCAACATTCAAATTTTATCAAGATAATGATCCCAAACACAAAGCTCGAATTGTACAAGAATTTTTATTGTATAATTGTCCCAAAGTGTTGCACCCTCCACCTCAATCACCAGACTTAAATCCCATCGAAAATCTGTGGGATGACTTGGACCGGCGAATACGCTTAACTCCCGTACGTACAAAAGAAGAGTTAAAGAAGAAGTTACAAGAAGAATGGCAACAAATAAGTCCCGAATATTTAAGAAAAATTATTTCTAGTATGCCTAAACGCTTGAAGCATGTCCAAAATCAAAAGGGCTATGCTACCAAGTATTGAAATTTCAACGGTTAAGTTTTAAAATACCTTATTTGGTATGAGTATCCGAATATTTTTGTAACGCGAAAATCGGACAATATTTCATTTAATGTTTATAAAAATGTAATGGCTAAACATAGATACATTAAATTGCATATTTTTGTTAACTACAATAAATGATACATCATAAGAAAAACATTTTTATTTTTGTCATTCCTAAACAATTGAAATATACACCGATATTCAAAAATACTGTGGTGTCTGAATAGTTTTGTTACTCACTGTATATACCTACCGTAAACGACATCACACACACGCACATACACACACAAATATCATGTTACCGGAGTGAGACGGTTTTAACCACTTTTGAAATTCACTTTGTATCGGAGGTGATCATACGTGAAATTCGCGATACAAGAGACATTTTCATAGTTAATGAGCCTATTTCACAATGCCGACGGTGATGGTCGAGGTGAGACGAAGCATATTAAGCGCACGATAGAGTCAAAGACTATTTCTGGCTTTGTTTGTTTGGACGTGGTAGATGAACCGAAAATAGTCACTTTGTGATCGGACAGTGGACCCGCCAGGCTATTGCATATTTACATATAAAACGAGACATCATTACACGCGCACGAAATATCTGATAATGCGTACGTAATGCCGCGTTATGGAAGAACTCTGTTATTCTAGCATAATTCATTGCGTCGCGTGGCAAAATAGGGCAAATAGATAACCTATCATCGAGGGGTAAAACTGATAACGTTCGTTACATCGATATTTCATTCCAACGGTTCGTGCGAATACAAAAAGAAGACATCGAATATCAAAGAGACGATGAGAGGCAACCGTTCTGCATTCTCTTTTTTATACCACAAATTCATATACTTGTGTAAAAACAGTGGAAAAAAACTGCATGTGTGCGGACATAAAAAAGCGGTTTTGCCTTAAAAAAGTTAAAACTGTCGAGAGGATGATGCGATCTTTGTGAAAAATTCCAAATTCGATTTGCCTTTGAAGTATCGATATTGAAAGGCATGGCTCTCCGTGATTCAGCGTGGCGATTCGAGAGTATACGTTAACCATTGTTTCTCAGGGAGGACTATAATGCGCAAACATAATTTCGGAATTGCACCGCGATTCCCAGTCTCTTTACGAAGCGCGCATTAAAGCGGCGGTTTAATTTTCATTCAGCATAGGTCGGCTTTGTCGTGCGTTTCGAAATGTTTCGTAGTGCTCCGTCGACCATGAATCGATTGTTGGCCTCCTGCTTCTCTGAACAAGAACTAATTAAGGAATTTCTCTAATTCGCCACATTGCCTCGCATCCACGTCGTCCATTGAAATACTCGTGAAGTTAATATAAACAGTAACAATAGCCCATGACTACGTACTTCCATTTAATCACATTTGATTTTTGTTACATTAATCGCGAAAAGAATAAATATGTATTGCTTATTTACTCATATGTAAACATTAGGTTAATATTTGCAGAATTTAAATTATAAATTATAACGTAAAATTGTAAACTATAACTATAATGTGAGAGAGAGAGAGAGAGAGAGAGAGAGGGAGAGGGAGAGGGAGAGGGAGAGAGGGAGAGGGAGAGGGAGAGAGGGAGAGGGAGAGGGAGAGAGGGAGAGGGAGAGGGAGAGAGAGAGGAGAGAGAGAGAGAGAGATTGAAAGCTTATCATCAATTATTATCAATGTTTCGCAATTAACTGAAAGCATAAGTCTGTACAGTGGCAAACGTTTTAACTCATTTCGCAATTTATTTCTTATAATTAAATTTAAAAATTCAAGAATTACACGAATAAATTCGCAGAGACGAAAATTAATTATGATAAGCTATCACATACATGTGCACGCGTATCGAAATGCATATTTTTCAAATAAAAAATTTATAAATTTATCTTTCTGTAATGACTATTTAATATTTTTTGTCAGCATTACCGTTAAATTATTTTCTAGTGGTTTTCTTTTTAGCGTACTTCGTATTTTCATTTCTAGTTTAGCTTTGTCTCCAAAAGGAAATAACATTAACGTACGTAAAATTAATCAATTTTTGGTAATAATTATTAAATATTTGCACATGAGATTAGACTGTGTCGTTCGATATCGGAGAAGAGCTTGTTTACTTCATCTCTGTAGATGTGAATATGTTTTGTAGATCAAAATTATTACCATCACGTTATTCTCGTGTGCGTTAACATTGATTAAAAGCTGAATTAAGCTTGCGAGAGCTCGCATATTGCTCTCGCCATCCGGAAAATACTTCGATTACGCCGATGCCTTATGAGCTGCCTTTACGGGATACGTAAGCCCGGCTAAAAAGCGAAAGAGCGATATATCGACGAAGCTCAACGCTATCTCCCAAGCATAAAGTCGTGCTTAACAGCTGCACCTTTACGTCGTTATTTCGGCCGATCGTGTTCACGGTAAACGCCGCCGCCGGAAAACTTGTACGTACATATACATGAGAGTGTATACGTGTATGTACATATGTCTACAAAACAGCTCGTATGACTTCAAGAATATAGCGTTAAATGAAAAGTTCGATATACCATCGTCCAACCGTTTTCAAGTTTGCAGTTCGCCATTCGGCATAAGTATTCATGAACCGTTGGCCAAAACGTAGTGTCTCCTCAATTAATAAACTGCCAGTTTGGTCAAGCATAATAAGTTTTTGTTTTATTCAATTGCTCTGACGATACTTAAGTATTATTTGAAATTAATTCCACACCATTGACCTCAATATGGTGTCATATACCACGGAAGGATTTTTTACGACAATAACAAGGAGATATGCTTTTGATGTGACACGGATGCTTAAATCTTGGATAAGAATTAGTCTGATGATTTGCACGGCAAGCTAGGGTTGCACGAGACCCAAGACAAGACAATATTCGTGAAAATATTGTATTGGTCTTGAAAATTTTAATCTTATCTTGATCTTGAGTGAATTTTTGAACCAAAATCTTGTTTTGTCTTGTCTTGTCTCGATTTTAACAATTAATCGAAATTAACAATTTTTATCTAACAATTGTTAATAAATGTTAACAATTGTATACTCAATAATTATTTACAAAGACACGGATAACCTTTCGGATATGTATGATCTTGTTTTGACTAAGTTGTAGGCTTGTTTTCAATTTGGTCTCACTTGTTTGCTGATCTCAGCCGATTGCGGACGTATTTCTCTGCACGTCACGTATTGTCTTCATGTATTCTATCAGTCTTTCTTTGGCAGTAAGTAGGCATTTTAACCGTTATTGTATTGTAAATTATTTACAATAATATTTAATATAATCCTATTCTAAAAAAGGCGTGTTAATCTTTATAACATAATTGAAAATAATTATATATATTTATGTCATTTGTCTACTCTTCTCAAAACAATACATATATATGTATTTATATGTAACGTTACCCGCTTGGTAGGAGACAGAAAAATAATATATCTATCCTCTTCTGCTATTCCAAGCTAGCCCAAGAGCCGAGCTCACATGTACGCGATTTTCGCTTGTTATATTATACGTGTGAAGGTACAAAAGACTGCCGTTTACATTTTTCAATGACGAATTGACGCAACAGTTTTTTCGAAGAATAAATTCTAATATAAATATGCCTAAAAGAATGCTATGAAAGAGAAAGTAAATTTTCTTTTACAATTGATGGCTGGACTGCGCCAAATTTTGAATCATATTACGGAGTTACTACACATTTTATAGATAACAATTGGAAGTTTCAGTCATTAACATTAGATTTTCATTACATTACACCATCAAATGGAAAGCATACTGGGAAAGATATTGCTAACTTTTAATTTAATTTTACCTTTTTTTAAAACCAAGAATCTTGACAAGATCAATAATCTCGACACTTTCGTCTTGGTATTGTCTTGATAATTAATTACAAAGTCTCGTCTTGATCTTGTCTCGGAATGTGTAACAAGACCAAGACAATACCAAGATTAGTCTTGGTATCTCGTGCAACCCTACGGCAAGCCAACAGCGGAAATTTTTACTGACATGAGATGCAGAAGCTATGACATCTTTCCGGCTCATATCTATGGACAACGCTTCTCTGTGGTTTTTCTTAGTAAAGGTGTAAATCGGAAATTTAACTCGACTGGTCAAACACGAAAATTTTACATCATGAGAAAAATAATAAAAAGAAAGAAATAGCCGAGATGATTTATATTAAAAGACATCATAATTCTATTAATTTGAAAAAAGATACTGATGGCTTGCCGGCTGTTTACGATCCTATTTTGAGATATATCTGAGATTTGTTTTCGTCGGTTTTACTTGTTGTTTGACCTCAGCCAGTAAGTTTTGCTTTAATTTGTGTAATTTTATTGTATTTTATTTTTCTTTTAGTGTTTTGACTTGTATTGCGTTAACGAGTGTGTAAAATAATAATAATAATAAGTTTTTTTTTATTGAATTGTTCTGGCGATACTAAAGTATTATTTGACAATAAGTATTCATGTTTAAACGCTTTAAAAATTTGTGACTGTTAGACCGCATTGTTCGAATTATAGAGAAATATAAAGAAATATAGAGAAATATAGAGAAATATAGAGTATATAATCAAGCATTTATTAAAAAAGTAAGGCATGTTTAAACGTTTTAAAACTCAAAGTTCGCATTTCGCACGAAAGAAAAAGAAAATTACATTTAAAGAAATAAAATTACCGCGTTTATGATAAAACAGCAATTTGTTCCATGCAGTTTATGTAGGTGACTATCAGTATCGAACAGTATCGAACTACTCGTATCACCACGTACACGTATCGAGCGTTCACGTTGTACATTGTCAAATTTGTGACTGTTAGACCGCATTGTTCGAATTATAGAGAAATATAGAGCAATATAGAGTATATAATCAAGCATTTATTAAAAAAGTAAGGCATAGAATATCTGGTTTACGAGATATGGTGATAAAAGAAATAGTTGTAATAATAATTTTCAAGCAATAAATTATTTTTTTTATTCTGCTGCGTTTTTACATTCTATCCTTGTTTTAAAATCTTTATCTCGTAATCGTAATCAGATTCATAATTAGGATAAAAAACCAGAAGAATCGGTATATTAATTATTGCTACTTACAGAGACGCGATTGACATGGAGACTACTGAAGAAACTATTACAAGGCAAAGTAAGTTTTAATTTCTAATTAATGTTTTTTTTCTATTTATTGAAAGCATACTGTCATTTTCGATATTGTGAATTAGGAAAGAAAGAGTTGCAAAACGATATGGAAGATAAATTATCAGATAATATCGAGGAAAACGAAAAGAAAGAGGAATCGAAGAAGGAAGTGAAGGCTGGCTTCAAATACTATTACAACAAATTTAGATATTATCATTATTACATTGCCAAGAAAATCGATAACGGCATCGGAGTGTTGTGCATGTGGATCTTTAAACTTCTGTTATATTTAATGGGATACAGATACAACGAACTACCTTTTATCCCAGATGATGAGTAAATCAAATATAAAATAAAAATGCGAATAACAAATTACCTCAACACCGAGATCGATCTTGTCTCATTTTAATGTTTCTGATCTGACCTACACTTCAGATGTATTCGGCCGTATTGCCACTGCAGGAACTCAAATATTCACGAGCCGATTGTAAAAGATGCAGTCCAATCTCCGCGAGGTACTATACGTAATGGAAGCCTCTTTGAAAAATTCCTCAGCACGCTGTTATCCGATAGAAGTTGCTTCGCTCGGTCACTCATCCGAACATTTTAAATGTTACTTACGAACCTCCCGCGTAGCGCACCATTACTTCTTTTTTTTCCCTAATCCTGCTTGCAGCCGGGAAAGAACGTGAATACATGAACAGGCGAACTTTTCTTCCGTCTGAGCGCAAGTGATTTTTTTTAACTCACTTTCCGCTCTTTACCTAACTACACTCAAGGTCGGTAGATGGAGGAACTGGCGAAGTAAGGTCCTCGCATCCACTTCACACGATTTGACCCGAAAATGGCGGCGAAATGTAGGTTATTCTCGTTTTATGCGGGATACATGAGTAAGAATGGTGAAGTATTTTTGCATAAATGCAGGTTTTGGCAAAACAACCTGGCATTTTTGTTTCACAACACTCTGTTCACTTTGTTGTCGACTTTGCCTGCTGACTGACATACACATCAATACACATGTATATATCATGATACTACGTGTACATACATACATACACACATACGCGCTGTCCCGAAAATGGCGGTCATGCGAGGACCTTACTTCGCCAGTTCCTCCATCTACCGACCTTGACTACACTAACATCATAGAACTGTTGCGTTACGCTCTTTTACACGGGCTTTGAATCAAAGTCGTAAAATATTAATTTGTCACTTAAATCATATTGCGAATAGAAAACTGATGATAGAAGAATCGCACCAGCATTGCATCTTTTATAATCTAAGATTAATAATAATCGCGACCGCGATACTTCACATAGAAAAGATATGTCAAATCCGCATAGAATCAAAAAAGCCAGTGTACAACAAAACGAATTCCTTTCTTGGAGACTGAGTCCACAAAATCGTATCTATCGTAGACATCTGTATTTTATGCCAAGCGTTATGGCCTCGCGGTTGATACTTGCATTATATCGTACATAAAAATATCTTTCTTCCATATAGTAAATGCAACAATGGTAAGCGACCTATTTCCCCGTCGAGAAACGTTCGTGGAGACAAAATATGAAAGCGTATATTTTTCTCGTATAATTTGCGCGTTTAAAATGTTACATTATCGAGCATGATGCTCTCTGCTTGTGTGAAGTAAAAGAATTGTGTGGCAACACGATAATGTCAATTAATAATAAATTGTGTATGTATTCCACATGTAACTTGCTACAAAGATATGATATGACAAGAAAATAATTAAACGACATCAAACAACATCGATTGTATATTTATGACGGTGACGTGTAAATTGGATTATTGTGTATGTTTACATGTATTAACCCTCATGTGCACAAGAATAGGTAAATTATGAGTGACAAAATAATGGGACGGTTAATTAATATCTCGGACGCTGTGCACGCTTTTATATATTTAGTCCAGGTTATTCAATGTGAGTTAATTGGAACAGTTAATTATATATCATAAGTGATTTTTTACTCGCGTATGAAACGGTAAATTCAGTTAAATAAATATAAAAATAATTTCACGTAATGTCCGCATAATGTAAAAACCAAACGGAATATTAAAATAGCGAAACATAAAATGCATCGCCTTATCTTTCGCTAATCATAACGTCTGTATCTCCCTGTTGACTCATCCGCAATAAAAGTTATCACTATTGTTGAACTTTTTGCATTATAACTTCAAATGTGAAATGACACTCTTTTTGCCTGTGCAAGCGCAAACAAAAAAACGTACGTAACAAGTTTTGTAATATGAACAACATCGCAATAATAGACGAGCCATTCTTAATATTAAAAATATACATAAAGAAATACGAAAGTTATCATATACATACCCTATGGATTGTTATATTCATATTTTCGTATATACAAATTATTATATATTACGCACGTATCAATTGTGATGTAAATGTTACACGTTTCTGCAAAACTTTGGAGACTTTGAACAGCTATAGCTGTGGTAGTTATTACCTTGAAATGTATAACACTGTATCGTACAATATTTGTGCAATATAATATTTGTACAATATAATATTTGTACAATATAATATTGGGATAGTATACACTAAATACACGAGAAAGAGAGTATTTCTATCTGTTTACGTTCCACAACTTTGATACGCAAATGTGCACAAAAATTTAAGCGCAACCGCGTCTCCTGCAGCCGCCAGCATTGCAGCTGCAGCTCTAGTCATAATAATTTATCAGGATCATTCCGGTGGACAAGCAAGCGTGAACAGGACACCCGCGGTGGATTTATGATAACGATAACATTGAATAATTCGCAGCAACGATTGATCGTGCGGTCACAGCGAGATACACGAGCAATGTGCGACGTTTCGATGGAATTGCACAAGCACAGGAATTAACGTACAATCAGGCACTTCAATAAACGAGAAATTTCATTAATCGATGAATTAATCAAAAACATAAGTAATTCCAGCTAAACCAATGAAGCGATTACTAAAATGACAAAAAGGATTCTGAAAGTGACATTCGCGTCACGTCACTGTAATA
This sequence comes from Ooceraea biroi, assembly GCF_003672135.1. Taxonomy (NCBI): domain Eukaryota; kingdom Metazoa; phylum Arthropoda; class Insecta; order Hymenoptera; family Formicidae; genus Ooceraea; species Ooceraea biroi. Next base: position 1,981,694 of record NC_039514.1, on the reverse strand, counting down.
TGTAGAAAAATGATATTGAAAAAAAGTTCCAAAAGTTTAATCAGGAAGAATAAGCAGACGCTTGTTCGCCAAGTGTTAAGCATTCCGCTAGAGATTGATTGAGACTTGATTAGTTTCAAGCCATTGTTTATTGACAAAATAATTATAGTGGCGTTTTATAGACGTCGGAGATAATCGAGAAAAGAGAAGAGGGAACTTTCTCAGCGTTTCAAAGGAATGGTCGTTATTACGATTCGCAGACATTAAGGTTACAAACGACATGTCGGCCCATGCGGCTCGATTTCCACGTATAGAACTGCGGCATATATCACGCGAAAGCTCGCCTCTACGTGGGTGGAGACTCGAGAGTAACTTCCGAAAGGCCGATAATCTTTGTCTTAATTGAATGGCGAGGGGAGAAACGATGATTCAAACGTTCGCGAGAACGCGCGTGCGCGTTTCATGCTTGTTCGTAGCTATAACTATTTAAAAAATGCCGGAAGAAATTGGAAAGAGAGAAGCGGAAAAGCTGGAACGTTGCCACGAATACGAGCAAGAAAACAGAAACGGATGAGAAGGAAAAAAGACAGCCAGCCCGAAGAATAAATGAGAAGATCACTGTAAATCCGTAGCAGTGTGTTACAACGATTTGCTGTCACTAATTACGCGTCACTGGCAACGCGTTTTGCATTTTATTTGACCGCCATGCTGTCGGTGCTATCTCGCGGCTGTTAACCGCCGCGTTAAATTCCGCAAGCGGCAGTCGTACATTTCTCGTCTCGAAATCGAGCGATCCCCGAAGCAATCAGCTACGATTTGCTACCGCCCCGATCACGTTCAAAGCACAAATGGTCTACTGACTGCAGCAACGACATCGTACAAGTGATGTATTATACCGAGAAAGGGTTCGCGTTTCATGGCTTAATTAGTCGATATAACAGAATCATGTTGACGACAGAGATGCGCGGCTGAAATGTATTCTTTCAAAATAGATGTTAAAAGTATTGTTAAAGAAGCTCGAACTCTATTACATCATAAAGCACGTAAGCTTATAACGAAACATGATCATTCAATAAATAACGTGCGCGATCAGGTACATTAATGGCGTCTGGTGAACTTGCGTACAACGGACAAACTCCTCTGTAATTTAAGAGGCGTACCTCTTCGCGTTTACGTTGATTAATTGTACAGTTCAACTTTCTCATGCTCTTAATGAAGAAGAAGGATCGGTGGATCGCGTGTCGTGAAAGGTATTCTAGTGAATGCGGGCACAGTATTATATGTATTATAGATATGCACACCAGTAATGTGTATCTAATTGTACATTTACGACCATACATTAATCAACATCTACGCAACAGCTGCAGTAGTTAAGTTTCCCTAAATGCAAGGTTTATCGTGCTGAACCTAGGATACGGTACAATCGAGGAAAAAGGGAAGTCAGGACCTTACGAATGTGGCGGCAAAAGCAGTTGAAAGAAGAACGACGGAAGCACCGAGACGATGGGGAAGGCAAGGGGCCGCCACTTAAGAGCGAAAATTTTCGTCCAAAGTCGAGGAATAAATAATTCTCGAACGAGGCATTTCCATAGAGCTAGGACCCACCTTTCCCTGGTACGCGAGCCCGGCTATCCTGGCTTCTCTCTCTGTCCTCCTTTTCGAGTTGTATAGAATGCAGGGGCGACTTTCCCCTTCCTATGGGACAGTCGCCCTTATCACCCATTGATTTACATCTCCAGTTGTTCCTGCGGGAATCCGCCTACCTGTCGCTCTCTTCCTCCGGTTGCTCTGTTTTTCCTCGGCGACGAGCCCGCACCGACGTGCGTCTGATTCTAGGTTTTATTTTCTCTTTCGCTGGCCTCAGAGGTATCCTCATCCACGTTTCCACAAAAGATCGTCCTGTACTCCCCAGATACAGAGTTCGCGGTGCACTTTATTATTACGTTAGACGGAAATAAATTAAGCGAGCGATACCGACGTCAATGCGAGACGCATCGTTTGTTTTTACTGTCTGCAGTCGGACAAATACGCGAAATCGAGATTCCGGAGGTAAAAGTAACAACGAAACAATCGGAATTAATTATAAAATTTACTAACTTTAAAAATTAATAAATGCATAATATCGTGTAGAGGAAACTGAAGAAATAATCGTGTAATAGAGGAAAGAATGATGTATGGCCTCGATGACACGAAAAGCTCAGATCAATTCTCGATACAATATCTCCTTCAAACACACATAATTTGACGTTGGAAATCTCGCCGATATACATTACGCGCGCCAGCGCTTAAAATGCGGAACGAGAAGAACTTAAGAAGATGAGTTTCATTAAAGAAATGCTGCATTAAGAAATTGCTCTAACCGCAGAATTCTAAACCCGACGTGAGAAGGCGTAGGGTGAGTGTCTCATTTAGGATAATTAATACTTCTTACACGATGAGGCGGAACGACCTTCCATTATTACGTAATGATAAAGCACCACAATTTTTCAAATGAAGCAGTACTTTTGTCATAAGCATCATTTACAATACAATGAGACATTTAATTGATAATAACCGAATTAACAGTTTAATAGGTGTTTTTTTTTAAACTGTAAAAATTGTTAGCATGAATTAATCTCAATTAATGAAACTAAAAGCATTATAACTTGTAGTAAATAATTAAGTTTTACACGATTTCATTTTTGTATTGCTTATTTCACGTCACATAATATATTACACCTTTATTTAGCTAAACAAAGCACTGTAAAGAACATTAATATTAATCTACAGAAAATAACTTTAGACCGTCTTTCGTTACATCCGATGTTCCAGACATATGACAAATTGAGGGCGTCAAAGCGATGAGTATGTGTAATGGAGATGAGACAAGGCGAGACATTCTGATATTGCGATGACAGCGTGATGGTCTAACACTTTGAGATGTATGATAGATGAGTGATGTTCACAAGCTTCGCATTAAAGTGCCTTCGATCGTACTATACATGACTTGATAAATGATACACCGAGTTTTATTAAACAATGTACAATATTAAAGTATCTGACTCATCTGCTTCAGAAAACAATGAATGCCTTGACAATGGATCGAAAATGATCAGTATGTAAATTGCATTATACCCTTCGATCGTAAATACAATGATTGATGTATTATAAATACTTTATAAATTGATATCAAATTGTTTCCTTATTTTATAATCTTCTATTTGCTTTCTTTTCTTTTTTGTCTCCAAGATACTGGCCATCTATAAACCAAATACTATCCATAAACCAATCTGTCACGATTGCGTACAATTTTGTCAAAAATGATCGAGCACTTGTCTCGAAAAGCCGGCGCTTTTTTTATCGATATGCTTTTCATTTATCGTAATCGAAATGTGCGCTGCAACAAATTGTATCAAGCTACAACTTCAGAATGCAACGAGCGAAACGGTACTTTGTCCTAATGCCCAGGCTACTTCGTTATTTCCGGTTACGGTCGCGCTTTTCCAGGTGGTCAACCAAATTCGATTTCCTCGTTGCCTTCGACATTTTAGCCGCCCGTACTATTCGTCCCCATTTTTCGCACTTTACCACTGACCTACGGCCATTGTACAATTACGAACAGCGCGTTAAAAAAAAGAAACGGAGCACCGAGCCGCATTTAAAAAGAACGACGAAGTGCATTTCAATTAAGTTTCATTTCAATTGTTTGACGTTGCACGTTATATTATGTTCATCCATAAGAACGTTCATTCTCGTCCATGTTTTCGAAAAATTGTATAATTTGCTGCATAAATATATTTCGATATGCATTTAATTATTATCTATATTCACTTATAGTTGAAAAAAAGGCAAAGTAGAGTTTGTCTTTATCTTATACTAATTTGCTGTTGTAACATAAGCACTATTGTTTACTTATAAACCTCATGTATATACATATAATAGCTCGCAGCAATGTATGATTATTTCTCATTATGAAAATCGTATAATATATGTATTATTAATATTATATATTACTAATTTAACTCGCCAAACTAACAACTAATTTATGCGCGCTAAGATACATGTAAATAATGTAATATTCTAACAAAAGTTCGTAGTTTTTTTAGTGAAATTCCAGTTATTATATATGTGTATAAATATTTATTCAATTATATGCGCCGTTTTATTCCATTTCATTTGCCATTCTTGCGGTAGCTTCACGATTCCTTCCAGAGAATTTCTCATCTCTTTTTCATAAAAAGAATTAAACAACGCTGTGAACTTTTGTAACACAACTCAATATATCCTACAGAAAACAATGAAATATTGAAAGAAATATAACAGAATGTCGTGACAAGACAAGAGGATATCGTCGTTAAATGAAAAACAAACAAAATTTTTATAATTTTTTATAACAATCTTGTTATTTCGTTATCTTGAATAACACACGCATCGAGATTACTATTTCTTTTACTATTATCGAGGTAGACGATATTTTGTTACTGCCACATGCACATGCGTATACGTGCAGACGTGGACAAACCGAATTATCACCCGAGTGGCCGAAGGAGAAGCACACGAAGGGACACGTGAGAAACAAAGAGCAACACGTACCATCGAGAATACACGGGGCACGTGTTACGTGCAAGCGACCACATGATCGTTTCCCAATTCTCTTGAAACCCATACGTATTCGAATCGGCAACACGGACAACTTCCGCGAACAAAAGTGCATTTTGCCGGGAAGCCGTTTTATTATTTAACAGAAGCGCTTTCAAGCGGAAGCTTTAATATAATCGACAATTCAGGGATTGCGAGACAGCAGATGGAATCTTAATGTGATTGAAACTTACATACGCAATTTGCAACTAAATCAGCGCGAATTATAATTATTAAATGCTGCGTTAGATTCATACATGCATGTATATGAGTACAATCTACTCTCTTGGTATAAGTTTTGAATTAAAATATTATTAAACATTTCTGACGAAATAAATACAATTATGGACAAAAATTTCGAAATTGCCTTTATTTTATTTCATCGTAAAGTTCAAATGTCATGCCGAGAGAGTATGCTTTTTATACATGAGGAATCAAAAGTTCATATTATTCAGAAGCTTCTATTATTTTTGTCGCCGTTATTACTGCAAATTTGTGTCAAAGTTTGTTGTCGGAGCGCAATAAAATATTTGCAGTAAAAACAAATAATGTCTTTCACCGTACCAATGTCATTTTGCTTCAAAAGATTTAAATGGAATAACGGAAACGATGAATTCTTAATATTGCTTGCAACAGAAATTACTATCTCTACGTAATTCTGCTCTCACTTAATGAATCATGTTGAAAAGCCACGAGCTCCGTGCTTTGTACGAATCGCGAGGCACTTAAAAGCGCGGCACAAAAGACCAAGAAGTCAAGAGGATAGCCGTGTTAAAATATTTATTACTCGCACATAGGCGAGATTCACGCTGCGAAAGTTCTTCGAAGTTCCTCGGGAGAACCACTGTGCAAGATACAATCTCGCATGATAATACCGAAAGAAAACAAAAGGAATAAGGGAAGAAAATGCAGCGTCCTATCACGAATGACGTGCGTTCCTTCTATCGCAAACCGCTTTCGTTGTTCCAGCTTTATAACTCAGCAATTATTTATACATAAGACCGGCAATCTGCGCGAGAGATCTGTCGCTGCGACATAAAAGTCCGCTCGCGAAAAAGTGCCTCGTGCGAATCGGAATGGGAATCGCAGCAAAATTTGTGAGATAAAACGTAAGCCAATAATTGTGCCATGCGTTGAGTGCAAGAAACAAAATGGAGTCTGTTTAACTAGCCATAATATATCAAGAATAATTAAGCGTTCGTTAAATCGTGATCGCGATGCCAAACGCCATAGCAAATTCCTATAAATAGATAGATAATCAGGCAGGTAGGCGTAATAAACAATTTACTTAATAAAGAAAATTTACTCACCGGACCGTGTCGATGCTGACGAAATCTGCTGGCGCCATTGGTCTCCGATTCAAAGTTCGCGTCGCCTCAACTGCATCCAAGTTGCTCACCCGCTCGTACACAAATACCAGGAAAAACTCATCGCCCGATATTTCACTCGACACTCCCGGCACTCCCGGCACTCACGTGAACTCGCGATTCCTTGCGCGAACGAACAACGCACACGACGCGCGGCAACGGTGCGCCATTTGACTAGTCGAACCGAACCGTGGCGCGAGTCGACGCGGGCAACCGCGCATGCGCGCTTCGCACTAGGCGCATCCATAACCGTGATTCGGATACGCGTAACTTCGATGAAAACACTTAATTAATGTATGCACTTTAATGGATGCTAGCTTTACTCGACATTTCCGATACGCTATTAATTACGCATGCAATACCTCTCGAAAGGATCTGAAGTGCGCGCCGCGAGCCAACGAAATCGAACCGGCACAAATTGAACCGAAGGTGTAACAGCACGAAATATAACACAATGAATGATTAATCGCAGTCATTCGTGCTTACTATTACGCCCGACACTTATCTTTCGAACTTTGCGGACGTATCGAGATCACTTTTTCAGACGAATATCAAGCGCGAGAAATGCGCGAGCTTACGAGCCCGTGTTAAGACGATGCAACACGGTGCGAACTGGATTGGAGCGGCGCTGCGACTGCGCATGCGCATACTGACCGCTTACGGATACGTCGCACTCTAAAGAAATATCACTGTGTGGTTATGTAAAATCAGCTGATAAATTTTTGTTAGAACGATAATTAACAAGATGTCACATTTACACTGAAGTGAAAAAGAATCAGTTCCCAATGAGAATCGTAAAACAATATTCATCTTGGAAGCTAAGACGCGATCTCGAATCTCAATTTCGCATCTGTCCCAGATATCCGCTTCAATCAGGGATAATTCGGACAAGAGAACTCGTTAAAATAAGATTACCCATTATATCTCTTTCTCGTGAGATTTCACTCCTTTCGTTGTGCCATCCGCGGTCCCTTTCCTTTTCTCGCCCTTTGCCTACTGTCTTCGTGGACGGCCCTTTATTTTGTCGTTCTCTTTCCCCGCCACCATGCAGTCGCAAAGTTAGACGAAACTCGTTATCGGATAGAACGGGCGATTACGCGCCTCGTCTCGAGTTGGTGCTCGACTTTTAACGCGATTATACGTTGCTGAAACGCTAAATTGCACAGCGCAACGAGAGTTAACGCCCGCGAAAACTGTAAGTTCGAACGATGCGCCCCGGGGAAGAGCGGTGAAAAATAGCCGAGGTGGATCGCGAAAAAGAATTACGTTTTCGTCATGACTTACCATATAATCACGATATCGCGAGAAATTGTTTGATTGACAAAGCAAAGAATTATGTCAATTAGACACTAAAATATTATTTACTCGTTAAATATTAATATTTCAGACCGATGCGCAGCAGCGAATGTTCTTCAAAGGCATTGAAGAAACAAAGTAACAACTGTCGGTGACAAATAAGAGAATGTAGCGAGGCTAATAAAAAGCAAATACCCCGAAAAATCTCTCGTGTTTCATATAGAACCGTTCTCGCGGCTCTGCGTGCTTTATACGGCTCCGTGCCGCAAATAGACCGAAGAAAAGCCGAAGGCAGCAACGAGAGAGGTAGTAAACGGAAGCTCGATAGGTCGAGCCAATCGCTCACCTGCTCAACCAATCGCACACCTGTATTCGCCCTCTGCGAAGCTAAACCAATCGGGCCGTACGTATCGTTGTTTGGCCAGTTTACGAGCTCCCGCGCTCTACGGATATCGATTACCGATCGCCTCAGCGGCTATCGCTTCCGCCTAATACTGAAAAATAGACCGAAACCTTTGCGCGAGATCTCCTGCGAAAGAGAGCGCGGAGCTATTGCCGAAGAATTCTCTCGACGCGCCCGACGCCCGATGGAGGACCTCGCGAAGAATGCTCAAAGTTTCCGCCAGCTTCCGGTTCGCCGGCTTTCGCTGATGGCTGCAATTAGACCTCTGGCTATCCTTTTATAGCGCGCGCGCGCACGACGTACCGACTTGAAAAGATCGACCGCTGCTTCAAGAGCAGACCGTGAGCAAGAATAAAAAAAAGCGATCTTAAATTTTTGGAAAAGTTAATGAATTAGAGAAAAACGACTGCAATGAACGCTCGTTCGTTCGTCTTTTTCAAAGATGAAGCTCTCCGGCTGACGTTCTAACTAATATAAAAATTTCTGCTCGAATTTTTTTCAATATAATCGGTCATCATTAAAGCTTTAATTGCATCGCATAAAAATTACTTGAAAAACCCGTTCACACGATATGCAAAACATATAATTATTTTCAATTATGATATAACACTTTTGTAAAGCTATCGTAAGATCAAATTAATCTCATACTTCTAGGATTTTTTGTATCTTTATCTTCGCGCAAGATTTATTCCAGCAATAATTACAATTGCAATTCTCTCGTCAACTAGTCAATAGACTTCTAGATTCCTCGCTAAATTCGCGAGTATTCATCATCTCTTTAACAGGCACGGCTGCGAGAGAATGTAAATTGCAATAATTCCGTATGGGCGTCGTTCATAATTACTAGTGCATTTAACTGATGAGGCCTTTGTAGTTCTGCCGAATTCTCTCTTCGCGTTTCATCACCCTCGTCGAATCGTTATAACGAATATCCTATTCCCGAGACACGACGTTGCGCAAGGAACATATTGTCTTATCGAGCATGCGGAGCACTTACAAAGTCCTGTGCCTCGCGATAGCTGTCTCGCCGGAGGCAATTCCGTTTAAGATTCCGCGTAACAAAGGTCTGTTTATACTCGAAATATCGCGACGAGTTCTCGCGAAGCGATCGTTATCCGTTGCTCGGGCAAAGGAAAAGACATGAAAGAGTTCCCGCCGCGTTGAGCCGCGTGCTTGTGAAACGTAATTGCGGACCAAAGGATACTTATGCAGCTACTGCACGACGGATTTGCATGTGACAACAGATTCTAGTGCCGAACAGCGGCCGATCCTAGTAACTTCCGACACACCAGTCGTAACTTCGGACCATGCGAAACGGTCCTTTAATATTAGAACAATGCACTTGCTCCCTTGCGGTTTAAGCGGACATTATTCTAACGGATGATGCGTTTCCATATACGTACGTGTGCACGCCGCATATACATTCGCCCGCGTCTGCTTGAAATGTAACGACTTCGGCACGTTACAGGCATTGCGTTGCCTTCAATGAACGGTGTCGATATTCGGTACGTCCGATACGTCCGTTGAATATTCATACGGCGAATTTGGCGGATGGCGCGGCCCTTATTCCTATCATTCGTCGCGCGAATAAGTCAACACGTTCGAACAATATGGGATTATGGCCAAATACCGCGTGCACGATGCATACAAATGCTAGATTGCAGACCTCCATGAAAAATGGAAATGTGCATTTTTAAACTCTGCGCAACAAACATGCTCAGTACGCGCGTAAATTTTAAAGTGTCTGATATAATATATTGTTTATCAATCATTTATCGAGCTTACAGACGTATTTCATAAATTAGATTATTTATATGCGGGCATTAACACTAAACGTCTTATAGTTTGTCTTTTATCTTGTAAAAAACTGCAAATTTATGATTAATTGATCGCGGCTGTATTGAACGTTCGAAGTCATTTAAAGTACTGCATAAGTCAGTGACGGTCAATTCAATTTAGATTTAAATTACTGTATGACACTTTGCTTCCTCCTCTAATCACTTTTATTATTAATAAATAAATATAACGAAAAAAATATATGTAAGTACACAATAGATAATGTTTATATAGAGAAGATTTTCTCGTTTTATCATTTAATATTTAATATAGTTCTTTTAAATCCCCAAGATGGCAGTACCTACGTGACGTATAAGTTAGGTTATGTTGCCCAGTCGCAACGGTGTCGATGTTTACGAGGTGTACGTCGAACCGGTAGAATGGAGATGGAATTAATCGAATTGAAAGATATAAAACCCATACCGGACATAATTCATGCTTATTCGCAACGAGTAAAGTCCGAATGTACTCCACTTGTTATCGACAATGGTAATTCATCGTTTAATGATATGTAAACACCTCAATTATATCATACTTATCATCCAACTAAACAGTACTGTTCCGCATTAGGATCCTACAATTGCAGAGTCGGCTGGGCTACGGAGAAAGAACCGCAGTTGACGTTCAAGAATCTGATCGCGAAGCCGCGGAAGGAACGCGGCAAAAAGGATGGGGAACCTCAAGTGGGAAACGATATAGTGAACATCGAAGCTGTGCGCTTTCAGCTAAAGACGCAGTTCGACCGGAATGTAGTGACGCATTTCGAGGCTCAGGAACAGATATTCGATTACACGTTCACACATATGGGTATAGACACGGAGGGCAGCGTGAGCCATCCAGTTATTTTGACCGAGACGTTCCTCAACCCCAATTATTCTCGCAATTGTAAGAGGATGACAAGCGACACCGTAGGCTTTGTAATATCCTCAATTATTTATCAAACTTGCGTGAATTTCAGTGATGGCGGAATTGCTGTTTGAGTGTTACAATGTACCGTCAATAGCGTACGGAATTGACTGCTTATTTTCGTACCAGCACAATAATTGTCCACCCGATGGTTTAATAGTCAACATGGGGTATCACACAACTCATGTAATACCGATACTGGACGGGAAAGCAGATGCGATGAACGCGAGACGAATCAACCTCGGTGGCTATCACATTACATCGTATATGCATAGACTGCTTCAATTAAAGTATCCAGTCCATGTGAATGCGATAACACTTAGTCGTGCAGAGGTACGTTACGAATTAGGCATCGGCGGCTTTCGATTTTACTGGATCTCAATTTGCTTCGTGATCTCACAGGAGTTGATACACGAGCATTCGATGATTGCTTTAAGCTACCAGGAAGATTTGTCCAAGTGGGCGGATGCAGATTATTATGATACGCATGTTTTGAGAGTGCAGTTACCGTACATTGCACCTGCTACCACTCCTGGTCTAACGCTCGAACAGCAAAAAGAGAGGAAACGAGAACTGGCACGAAGATTGATGGAGATCAACGCGAGGAAAAGAGAGGAGAGAGTTGGTTTCTTGAATAATTTCTATATTACACACATTGTAGAGATGCATTGCTAGTTAATAACATATTTAATTTTGTACTTTATACCCGCGCGTAGTTAGCAGAAGACGAAGAGCAGCTTAATCAGCTGTTGGCAGTGCAGGATCTTCTCGAAGAGGGTGAAATCGACGAGTTTGATCAAGCATTGAAGTCCTACTCGCTTGCGAATGAAGCTGATTTAATCAAAATGATTAACAACCTGCAGGCAAAGGTAGAAAGAACTAGGCAAAAGATTGTCGCCGCGAATTCGCAGGAGGAAAATATCGTGATGGAGGAACAGAAACCTAAAATCAAGTCGAGCCTTCAACCTAAGGATCAACAGGATTTCGATGAATGGATTGCTGGAGTTAGAAAGAAAAGGTAACAGGGGATAAAGCAACGTTACTTTTTATTACGATGATTTAATTAGATCGTTTTATAATTATTAACACTAAATTTTTATAGGCAAGAAATACTGGACAAACGTATGGCAAAGAGACAGAGGAGACAAGACATGGCGAAACGAAGAACGGCTGCTGCGCAGGAAAGGATGCGCATAATTAGCCAACTGGCAAAGAAAGAGAAGCGTGATGATGATTTCGGTATGCGAGACGAAGACTGGGACGTGTACAAAGTTATAAATAGGGTACGAACTTTTCCTGCCATTCTGTTGCATAAATCAATATCCTTCATTGTGAAGCTTTTCCTTTTGTAGGAAGGTGGCGATTCGGATTCAGAATTAGAGCAGGAGAAGCTATTAGAGCTGGAAGACGTTTTACGTCATCACGACCCGGAATTTGACAGTGCAGGCTCCAGCGTGCCTATGGTTCCTGGAGAAACGCATCAACTTCACGTGGGTGTGGAGCGATTGCGGGCACCGGAATTGTTGTTCCAACCATCTATGATTGGTTCGGTGGAAGCTGGAATTGCCGAGACGATTGAATTCGTCTTGAAACAATATTCCCCCGAAGAACAAACGCGTCTTGTAAGTAACGTCTTCCTCACTGGTGGATCGGCAGCGTTCCCTGGCTTGCTGGAAAGACTGAAACGTGAGTTACGCGAAATGAGACCGTTCAAATCGAACTTTCAAGTGAATATCGCGAAAAATACTAGCCTGGATTCCTGGTATGGCGCGAGGGATTTCGGTTTGAACGGTAATCTCCCCGAGTATTTAGTCAGTCGCAGAGAATATGAGGAAAAAGGCGGAGAATATTTCAAAGAACATTCGACAAGTAATACTTACACTCGATCACCCGATCCTTTGCCAATGATACAAGTGCCTGTAACGTCTGAGCAAGTGATCGTGGAGGATGCTGTGGTTGATGTGGAGATGGAATAAAAAATATTTACTTATATTCAGTGCATAAAATACTTCGACTATGGTTTATGTATAATAGATTTTATTATCGATTGGATATTAACAAAAGAGATACGACCGATTGTTGATGGATATCTACTTTATTACACAAGTATTTCTGTTTGTTCATTTTATTACGAACAAACTACATTGTAGTCTGTTTGCTGATCACAATATACAGTTCCCAAACATCGCATGTCGCCATTCAACACAATTATGCGGGATACGTTTTATACGTTTCACTTTTCTTACTTTTTGAGGACAATCGACATCGGCTTCTGGGCGTTCTCCGAGTAGCCTAAAAAATTATGAAAGCGATCCCTCACCTTAGCGATAAGATTGATTTTACAGCGACCTCAGTCACGAATCTCCGATCACGGTTCACGGCTTAAACTAACATCACAATGTACATAATACACCGAAATCATTATCGAGGCCCCTTAGGCAGTTACAAACTAACATTACTAATGCTTGCGCAACGCATCAATAAAGGAACCCATACCGCGACGTAACGCTTCACTTTCTTCGATTAGACTCGAGCCTAATCTGACGTAGAATAAAGAAAGAAAAATTCACATCCATGGCGATTACATACTCTTAGATCACAAGTGCACAGCAGTTGTTCGTACAGAATGGATCAAGCCTCAAAACTTCTGCATCGGAGACAGTTTTACAAACATATTGCGATGCATACATTGTTAAAACGTTATATTAGACATGTTTTTGTTTCCGAAAAATATTCTGCGTAAAAATATATGTTCCACTGTTTTCCACGTAGATATACTGAAAGATAAATTGGGATTCATAAATGTTCCCTGATAAAACAGTGTAACATAAATCTAATATTAAAAGCGAATAATATTCCGCGACAATATATATACGCAAACGAAGAACGTAAAGCTCATTACAAAATCAATTAACATTTTTAGAAACAGTCTTGTATAATAATTGTAAAACAATGAAATTGAACTTGAACAAAATTATAATTTGTATAACGATTGTGATCTCTAATATTATGTCTACTACACACGATTATGTAACGAGCTCGACTTCAAATTTTTAACGCTGCGTATATCACTTATAAGACTCGCCAATTATTATACGTATTTTACTAGAAAGAACTTAATTTAAATATCCTTTAAAACTATCACAGTTTGAGATCGCTGCAAATCAATGTCTCATCTATAAAATGACTGTATCTTATGAAATTTTTTTCGGAGAGAATGGAAGGATAGGGTGTGGAGGACACTTGGGTAGAGCTTTGTTTACAATAAGATTGAGGTAGAAAATCCAATCTGCAAATAAATACAAAGTACAACTTCGTTTTTGATCCGCATGCGCTATAAGAGTGAGGGGCTACTTCCGTTTCAACAATAACATTAATTAAAATATATATAGCGTTAAAATGATACGTGACGATGACAGTAATAGATAATGATAATGATAACAATAATCAGTAATAATAATAATAATGACAATGATAATAATAAGGTAATGAGACAGTACTAATAATAATATATAATTCACAATAATAATAGTACAATAACGATTAATGTTTTTTTTATCTGTAATATAATGGCTATATGCATTCTTATATACATATATATCTATGTATATGTATATAGCTCGTATGGTGGGGTAAAGATTGACAGCTATGTACAGTACATGCTTGCCTTAGTTGTACCATCTTTATGTTATATGCATCTATATTCTCCGCGTTAATTATATGACAATAATTAATAATATTCCGGTAATAATAACAATAATAATAATCATCAGAATAATTACAATAATGTAATTGTAAATATATTAGTATCGTTTACTCATAAAATACCTTACATATGTGTGTGGTACCTGCAATAATAACCAGGTATGCAGTATGTACGCAAAGAGGATGTGTTCGGATAGGATATGTCGATAAAAACTATAGTTACCAAGCGTCTCAACTTTTTATTCTCTCTGCTATCTCGTTCATCCTGTTTCCTTCATTTGTTATCGTTTTTCGCAAAATGACTATTACAAAAGTGCGTTACTCTCGCGCGTTTCTTATTTATTTTATACGTACATATACATAAATCGGCATAGACCTACCTACTTCTTCATTGTCGTTTATATTAGTTTCGGTAGCGTTAATTACCTTTCAATTATATACTTTATCCTTCCTTAACGGAGCGCTACGATAATCCCCTTGTTTACATCATACATACATACATACATACGTACGTACATCATACACACTGCAGGTGTATTTAACACGTGGCATGATACTTTCTACGCATCGACGGTATATAGGTATAATCTTATCGTCGCGTATTGTATAATAATTTTGTTCCTCCTGTGATTTTTTTTTTAACGCGATGTGTTGCTGATGGGTAAGCCAGATACCGCGATCAACAGCAACCCTCTTATTCACCATCCGTTCCCCCTTATTCATCAAGGGTTATTACGCGACACGCAATTCCGGACTTGCTTTCGTTCGTCTTTTAATCAAGGCTTTTAGGCACCGTTCAAGACTCGAGTTGAGAGAAGTGTTAGCGATAGTAGAACAGCTTACGCTTGTACTTACGGCCTGGTGTGTGACTTTTAGCACCCCAGTAGACCAGATATTTTTAACATGTATTAACCCTTCACAGCTTGCGAAGAATAAATATAGATAGTATGGAAGAATTGAATGTACTTGGAAAATAATTGTTAATGAAACACTAATTATAGAACCGTGTGAAGCTTCGAGAACTCTCACTATACACAATCGTAATTCACTTCAATTGATCGTATCTCGTTTCTAAACTTAAGATAGGTATAACGGGACTAGTTATCGCGTACATCAATTATTCTAATTTAAAACGTGATAAAACAAACTACATTGCAAGATTCCATAAATATTGCAAATTTCTTTATATATAGTATATACCATAGCGTTATCGCGCCTATGTGCATTGCTATAGCAGAAACGTGACGATAATAAGCTGTAAAGAGTGAATGCAAGATGCGCTGAGGCGCACACTCGCCGTCGTTGCAAAAAAATATCGTTGGACGAGGAAGACCGTTATTGTATGTATATACATGTGCAGGTTTCTCGTACATGTACAAACTGTGTTAAATCTCTCTCGCCGGATGCTACAAAAATATTCGGTATATTTCAAACACAAAGCGGCAAACACCGTTTAATGGTGAATGTGTCCGTCAATCCCGTTTTCTTTTTTTCTTTCTTCCACCTCGTCGATCATTTTTCGGATCGATTATTTTTCTACACGTTTCATGAACGCTGCACGACGACATTTATCTCTCAACATAGTTGTTTAATGTCGGAACGCCTTCGTATTTACTATTACATCCCCTCCAGTAATTCGCTTGACGCACACGGTACATCTTTGTACATCTCTTTTACATTGTATTAAATCTAGCTCGACGCATGGATCAAGCAAATCGCCCAAGTCGGAACGGCGACCTCCTTGATGTATAAGCAGCGACACGCATCGCTTCGGCAATAACTGTTATCTTCGGGAATAAAAACGCAGTGTTTATACATATATTGTCGAAACGGTCGCGACCGCCAAGGCGGAGGAATATTTTATTGCTGTAATTTAAAGTGTGGTCAGCTCTTTCTAATACTCTTTCCTCACGCGCAAAAGATTCCTGCCAAATCTACCCTTCTATCCTTTTTCTCCCATCCACTCGCCCACAAACAGATTGCTTTGAGTATCATTGTCCTGATAATGTTTTTTTTTTATCGTGTATTCGTGCGTACTCGTGTTTATTCGAAACTAAAGCAGTACTAGAAGTGCGTGTCCCTTTTTCTTTAACGTGAATATATATGTATATATTATACATGTACACACAGCATATATATATATGTTTGTATGTATATGTATATTTCCATCATTTTGTGTGTGAACTCCGCGGCACCTACAAAAATTTCTATACTACTTTATTACGCAGGCCTCTATAAGACTTACGGTAGCACGGTAAACCTCTATAAAAATAAGAGCTATCCTACGTAAACGTATTACAAAAATAAATGGCATTGTACTCTGCTAAAGAAGCAAAATGGTACAGGCGCAATGTCGAGCGACGCGAGCATTGTCAATTTAACTCCGCCTCCGGCTCTCATCAAAAGTTCCCCGTTCTTTCGTTTTAAGTGTCTTCCCTGGATCGTTCATCGGATCGTCGCGTTCGAGACCGATCGCGAAATTCGAAAAAGCTTGAATTTCTTTTCATCTACTGCCCCTCCTACGAGACCTCCTTCCTCGATCGACTCCCTACCGAAAGTCAGGTTTAATTGCATCACGTGCTGTTCGTGCCAAGCGACGTAAGGGTATAAAACGTACGAGCCAGGAGGGCTGCGCTTACCGGGACTATCGCAAGTACGGAGTCGATCACGCGGCACGATAGAGCACTTGGTAAAAGTAGTCGGACCAGGAACTGGCTTCGAGCGTTAGGAATGGAACTTAGTGCCCTCCGATAAAACGTTGCCACTTTACTTACAGTATTGTTCATTGAAACGAGAAGTGCTCTCGAATCTAATTTGTTTCCTCTCGTTGAACTGAAACATCAATCAAGTATGCCATTCAAATGATCTTTTCCTTGATATTTTTTTTTAATGCAGGAAGTTTAAAATATTTCTATGTGCAGATCGCAATGAAGATCTGTTTCTCTTTTCCCAACGAATAATACATATCGGAAAGTGGTAATATTTTCTTGGACGTGGCTTTATATATCCCTATATAGAGGAGGTTTAATGAGGGTGCCACCACCATGGTTTCACAAGATTCGATAGTTCGAACTCGTCAAAGAATGCATCAGGAAGATACGTGCAACTATCTGCTAAATTGCATAAGAGTATTTAAGTATTAGGATAAAAGATTGATCAGCATAACAGAGAAACGAACATTGACAAATATAGGATATTTCATCCAAGATTATTTCACGTTCAATAATCAATCAAAGAATTGATGATATCTGCGTTGAAAAGGATTTGGAGTACCAAAAACAAAATCGAAATCTCATAATTAACAACAGCAAGATGAATAAAAAAGTCGACAAAGTTCGACTTATGAAAAATGTGACGAAAAACATGCGTATTAATTATATGCAAATTCGTAAAAAAAAAGAATAGTAACAAAAATATAACATAATATTCTATACGTAAAAATCAACTTATTTCGTCAAATTATTAAGATACACATGTATACCATTAAAAAAATACTTGCAACATTCTTAAAAACAGTCAAATATTTAAAGGTTTTCGGTTTTTTAAAATAATTTTAAGACTTTACTCGCAGATTTTAATATTATAATGTAATATCAACACGTAAGTCGAGAGCCTGCATACAAATCGATTTTCGTACATTATCTTGACTGAAAAAAGAAAGAAAAGCACATTACATTACACCTTCGAATAAACTGACATTTGTTTAACAGTGAGTGATTTTTCTTGTTTAATCTCGTTTAATTTTTGTAAAATGGCAATTGCTACGATTGTATGCCAGCTATGTTAGCTATTAATAATTAAATTCGCCAATCTATCTGCTATCGCTCAATTTCAAGCGCAATAGAAAAGCGTCATTGAGAGGGGAGCGTGAGTTTATCTAGAAGAGTGTATAGAAGTATCTCAACTAATTTTCAGTACACAGCAAGAAGCGAGCAAAACGAAATAAGCTGCATCGGTACTTGCATCGGACAACCTTTGACATCCGCGCGATTTTCAAGACTTATATCCATGAATTTTTATCTGTTAACATCACGAAATTTATCTTTTAACTAAACTAAAATAAACTACTCGTCTGCATGTATATTTAACATCAAAGTAACTTTTTAATACGTTCCTCTTAAAATTGTATACAACAAAAAATTTTTAAAGTAAAATGACTAAATGATAAGCTTACCTATCTCTTTATAACAGAATAGAGATATCAAATGGCACGGCTATAATATATTATAAACGATTAATGAAATTGTCCTAGATAACAAAATTGGAAAGGAGTGCGGAAGAATTCCATGAATCTATGCTATGCATAGAGAAATTCTTTAAAACATTGCAGAAGACGTATTTTATACAAATTTGTAAATTAACAGACGATTCGACAAATACAAATGATATTTTATATAATTTATTGTTACATAGTATGAAATATAATAACATCAAATATATAATATCAATT
Organism: Ooceraea biroi; assembly: GCF_003672135.1. Taxonomy (NCBI): domain Eukaryota; kingdom Metazoa; phylum Arthropoda; class Insecta; order Hymenoptera; family Formicidae; genus Ooceraea; species Ooceraea biroi. The sequence continues at coordinate 1,963,135 of NC_039514.1, read as the reverse complement.
TTTGGAAAACGAGTTTTTTTACGAATTCAGTTATGAAAATATGAGAAAATTTAATACTGTAATGCATATGAAATCGCAAATAAAAATATTTACCTATCAAATCAAAAAATAAAAATGTATATTGTATAATAATTAATATCCCCAAATTTACTTACAGACAGCTACATAACTATCTTTTTCACCTATTTAGTATTATTTATAACAATCGTACTTCTTCCGCACTGCAAAAAAAATAAAGACAAGATAAAAAATTATATTGCACAAAAAATATCGCTATCTTAAAGAGAAGCTATACAAGTAGAACTTCAAAATTTAATACAATACGAAATAAAAGTGCTAACACTAAATCAAATTTATATAAATATAAATTTTCATCATTCATGCTATTTTTTAAGATAAAAATATCAACTTTTTGTGCTCTCAAAATTTCAAATAAAATCTCGGAACAATGCCATTAATATAAAATAACAATAAATCTCTCTCTCTCTCTCTCTCTCTCTCTCTTTCTCTGAAATGTCAATCTTTAATTGATTAATATCGAACATATTATGTGTAATACATTTTGTTATGTAAACTCATAAAACAAATGTATCGCGATAATATCTTCATATTATCAAAATATAATCAATAATTGTTAATAAACGAATACGTCAGCATTAAGGACATGTATTAAAAATTAAAAATTTGTACAAAGATTCAAAGAATGAGTTGGGACTCTATCTTACATAATACTATAAATTTTTATTACAATTATTCAAAATAAATAATGTTGTCATAGAATCATGTTATTTGAGCGATACTTTTCACGCAACCATTTACTAATATCTCATCAATCGAAAATAAACTCAGAATGTAATCACTGTATCTCATTGTAATTACATTCCATAGTAAAGTATAATAGGCATATAATTTTATAGTCATCTGCAGTCGAAATTAAAAAAAAATAAACTATCTACAATGCGCGTATCAAAAAGTCGTATATTTCCTAATAATATCGCTATAAACATTGGTCGCGCTCAGCGAAGACAACAATTGTGCAAGCGTTGAGCAGCAATCGAATGTAATTGATGCTCAGATGATGGAGCAAAGTAGTTTCGAGTATTAGAAGCTGATAACACAATAAATAACTTTAACTGGAGCGTTCATTGTTGCATGATCGATGTGAATTTAAAGCCGTAACATTCAATTACTATCCAACTGAATCTGCACAATTTAAATGTGCAAAAATCATTTGTCTTTGATCTTTTCACAATGAAATCACCAATGCTCGTAGCACGAGATACGTAGGCGGTAGCTTGACTATATTACGTAGGGGCTCCTGTGCTTGTCTCCTAACGCAATGCATCTTTTAATTCCATCGATGATTATATTATGTACAAGGTGCTTTAATCAAATTTCAAAATTATATGTACGCGTGATAAAACGGGCATCTTTCTGCCTTTCGCGTACAATTGGCGGCGCATTATCACGTTCTCGCGTCCTCATTAATGTGATGATCAGGGTGACCGACCCTTTCGTCGAATTTCGTACAAATATTACGGTAAAATCTATCTTATGTCAAATCACATCGGCGGTTGACGTAGGATCGATTTCCTGGTATTATAACGTGAAGTGGAGTGAATCGATGTGACGTCTCTGTTATGATGGTAATTGATCTTCCAACTACCGGACATAAGGACACTATACATAACATATCGATAGTAAAATAAAATTGAACCAATGTAAATTTTAAATTTTAATTGCGAATGAGAGAAAGGCAGAATAAACTTAATATATTTTTGAAAAATTGATAAAAATGTATATGTTTAAAGTTTTGGTATCGCTCAGCTACAGAATCCAAATTAAGCGTTCAGCGATAAGAATTCGCATTTTCGTGCTGAAACTTGTCGAATTATACCGTATTCTATAAAAAAGAATAAAATGTCTTTATAATTAATTAAAGACATTAACATCTGCATAACAAAAGAATTTATTTAGACAGTATTATAGTACTTAAAAGGAGAAAAAATATAATAAAATTCATTTAAATTCTCTCCGGTAGTCAGAGGATGAAGAAAAAAAAGAGATACACAGAGCTCACTAAGAACGAAGGAAACATGAGATAAATAAACAAAGAAATGTGTATCTCGCTTTTGCGTATCTACGTATAACAAATATTCGCTCGTCGCGCATAACAAGTACAGCACTTGCTGACGCGCGTTGCGTTTTAAAAGCGCCACGGAACATCTTTTTCTGTTTTTCGCGTTTTTATCACTTTTTTATGTACACATGTATTGGTCCGACGAGTGCTCTCTTGAAGAAAGGGCCTATATCTTCCCCTCTTCTTACGAAAATACACATTTTTGATATACATGCCACGAATATACCAGAACTCGAACGATACGTCCGCAGGAAAAGCGGTCGGTGTGTTGCATCGATGTGAGATCGTTACTATTACTGATTCGGAAGTTCGATAGATCAGTGCTGGGCAATCCTAAAAATGTACAGCTTATACGTACGCGGTACATACTGTCTGAAATAGCTCGTATACTAAGTATTGAATAACACAGCTAAAATCTCACTACATTTTCAGCTCTCATGCACTGGCTACTGGTTCGTTCCTAACTGAAATTTACCGGTTGCGTTTATCGAGAAATGTAATTGCTATGCATGCAATTTTCTTAGCATCGGAGATTGTCGCGAAAACGAATTCTTCGGCGGATTGTGAAATGAAATTTCCCTCGCTATAAGATCTCGAAAGCAATCACCGTGTTTTGTGCAATTCCAGTCTCAACGTTTAGGAACGTAAATAAACTAAAGTCTGCTCGCAATTAAGATTATGTACTTTATACATAATTGTCTTTTCGCAGTTACTCTTAAGTAGCATAAACTAAATACATCGAATATTTCTAAACTGTGTGCAGCGTAAACAAAGAAAAATTGATTGGCAAATTTATGGATTATTGCACTCTGACAAATAATTGGCTTAAAATGTATCAATACAAAATAAGCCGCGCGCGCGCGCACCTCAAAATAAACATCTATTTCAAACAGTATAACGATCATATATAAAAACTTACAAAATATAAACTCGCGCTCCGCGCGCGTTCCTCGTATAAAACTCTCTTTAAATACTCATGTAATTATCTTTCCCAGAATCTACATCTAAAAATATGCTTTTGCCCAACACTGCGAAAGTATATTTAAAACTTAAAACAAGGAAGAAAAAAAAAGAAAAAAAGAAAGAGATCGAAATGAACAATTAACCGATCGACCGGAACTGCAATTTTAGGTATTCCTAAGGTTTTCTACCTATTTTACTTACATATTTATAATAAGCTACAAAATATATATGTGTATATGTATATATCACTATATAATTAGGAGCTGCGCGGTCATATGCACGGAGGCTTTAATCACAGCTTTGTAGTACAATTAATATCTCTCGTGGAGCTGCCCAATGACTAGCCGATAAAAAGATCAATTGCTTTCTCCCGTTACACCTCGTTCCTCAACCGATCGTGAACCAAAAATCCCGCATTCACGATACTTCCTACATGTAATTAACTTAATAAATTCGCTTATTTAATTTTAATTATTGCCGGTCAATCCGTTTGATTAATTAACGAGGTAATTAACGTTAATTAATCAAACAATGCACTAAGTGTTAATCAATCGTCCAGCTCGATTCATTTCATCGTTCAAGAATACGCGTTTCACGCAATCCTTCTTCACCGATGAAAGACGCTCCTATGCGCCTCCGCAATGAAATCAGAAAGAAAAGAAAAAGAGACAGAGAGAAAAAGAGAAAGAAAGAAGAGACGAAATAGAAAAAAAAGGAATAGACATTCCGTGTCTTACAGTTCATTACAGTAAAAATCAGTCTTGCCCAGGTGACTTCGCATCTTTTAATTTGAAAGCCTCAGGCATATGCGCGCAGGATCATTTTGATCATTTCACAGGGTGAAAATTAGATCGTTGAAAGAGAGAAAGAGATAGAGAAAGAGACAGAAGGGAAAAAAGAACCGCGATAAGAGGGTTCGAGGCACGCTAGCGCGAATATATATATATGTATATATAATTTTCTTGTTCAATTTGTGTCTTCGTAGTCCTACGTAATGCGACCTCGCAGGTCGATTCAGACACATCCGTGCCGTATTCGTGACGTATTTGTTTCGTGCACTGGTGAAAATAACGTCTCCATAATTTTAAGAGAGTATTCTTACACTTCAGTATCCGTATCAGCATCTGGTCGTCCATATCAGTGGCAGTGCGTAGCAGTGATCTGCGCAGATATTTTCACTGAACGGACGGCACAACTGAACGATTTCAAACGAAATATTGACCTATACAGAGGAGAAAATCCTCCGAGTGCTTAAAGATTTGAAGCAGTTTAGCTACACATTTGGACCTGTGTAGTTCCATTTTGTTTTCCTTATAATTTGAAATGTATGATGAAAAATTGATAGAATATGTTCGCGATTATGAGGGGCTGTATAATTTAGCAATTTTTCTTTTTTTACAAATTTCATGGATCCACTTATGCTTTCTTTTTTTGCGTAAAACTTGAAAACTTCATCTTTCTCTCTTGACGTGTTCTAAGACGTGCTGAATGAAAATCAACGGATACAGAACTGAAACATGTAAATACTTTGCACTGATACGGATACGGAACTGATACGTCACGGATACGGTACGGATTTATCTGAATCGACCTTTAACGCGCAAATAATGGATGAGTTGTATTCACACGTGGTCGAGACTATCTTAGATCGATTACTCGAGAACGGTAACCGTGTATAAGATGTGCACTCCCAGCTGCACGCGCGGTTGTCATGGTTCCCCCGCACTTGCACCGAAGCTTTTGTGACATTAATGAACAGGAAGTAATAATAAACTAACAGCTAAAACAATATCCGTGAAGAATCGACAATCTACTTTTACATGGCAAAATCTTTTTTTTATTTTTACGACACCCTGCACACCCTCCTACTTTCGCTTTATGTATAATACATCCGTACGCGCATCCGTATATGTATATACAATATATATACCGTATACGTCCGCATATATATACATATATATATGTATATGTATATATCGTATATGTATATACAATATATATCTGTGTACACTTCGATATGTGGAAAGTAAGTACAACTATGGAACTGATTCAAAGCTGTGCTCTATCCTCTAACGAAGAAGAATCTTTTTATCACAAACGCGCATACGTTCGTTTGGATGAAGATATCCGTCGATATTGCGAAGGGCATTCTATATGAGCTAAAGAGAAAGCGACAGAAGGAATTCTCGTAGCGTATCAAGCTAAAGAGAAACCATGACGACTATGTGGCGGGCCGTAGTCGTATTCACTACATGTGTTTTATGTGGTTGTCGAAATAAACGCACGTGCGCGTGCATGTATATGTATGTGTGTGTGTGTGTGTGTTTCCTAGCGACAATGATCATAGCAGTTTTTAGTAATAGTAATACGTAGTAGCAGTAATAGAGTAATGATAGCGGTAATAGCTTTGTAATAATAGTAATGATAATATATAATTGGGGAAATGTCGGTGGTGTGATAGACGTGTGATAGTGACAGTATTAGAATAGGAGAAGTGGTAGTGGTAGTATTAGCAATATATAGTGTTACTGTTATTGTTGCTGTAATTGTAAAATTAATATGGTAGGGTGTCTACCAAACACACCTTCGGTAGACCAATGTTGGTAAAATTTTTGATAGCTACATCGCTCCGCGACATTGCTTTTCCTTTTCTTCGTTTTGATATTCATGAAAATAGTAAACCAATAGTTTAAACATTGTAGACAATAATTACTATCTATATCACAGATCCAAGTGACTAAACTGCTTTAAAAATATAATATAAATATGTATTACGTGTGTTGTAATGGTCGCATAATATATATACACACATATATATATATGTATATGTATACTCGCATAGATGTGATTAAAATCAGACGAAACAAGAGTGCTAAAACTGCTCGGAGACTCGTAGAAACGTTAGACGCTTCGGTTTCAGCTAGCATCGCGTATAAGTGATTGATCGATCAGAATGGCAAGTAGCCTCGCGTCAATACGATCTCACCGTCCGATAATTAAAAACTGCTTTTCAAGCAGGTGCTATTCAATCTCGTGTTAAAAAATGCTCGTGACTATAAAATCCGTTTGTGGCAGAAAAGTATGAACGAACGTTTATCGAGTAGTAATCCATTCGTAATTGATCAGCTAATAAATCCTCTTATAAATACCTCTCTTTGACGAAAAAGCAAAACCATGTTCCTAAAACGTGACAAGCGAACATCCGTTGTTTACGAGCCGGAATTGGATGCTCGGTAGGCACTTTGATCAATCGACGTGATTAAATAGCACCAGTTTCACTGGTATTCTCGAACATCGAACGCGAATGATGCTAGATGAAAACTCGCGTTTTTTTGTGTTTTTAATTGTTACGCTGAACGTATTCCGAATACGAAATCGTGGAACTCGTATTGGAGTACTGAGCGTACAAATAGAGCGCGGGATGAAGCCCTGGCGGGGGTATGCCGCGTTGCAGCTGCTGCGAGTGATGCTGCGACTCCGATGTAGAATCTAGAGGGGACGACATGTGCGGATAGAGTTGGGAATCGGGGCTGTCCATGGGATTGGAAGAACCCGATGTTTGGTAGACACTCTGCGGTGTACTCGTGTGCTCGGTGTGAGATATAGGTGAGTTAAGTGTGAACGGCGAAGGCGCCGAGGTGGGACATACTACTTGCTGCGGTGATTGGTGCTGCGGCAGAGACTGGGTGGCGTTGCTGCCGTCTAAACACTAGTTGGTGGTCTGCGGATGCAGCAGCGGTAGTGGAAGCTGTAGATTGTTCTGCTTGGCTAGACTGACGATTTCCGCGGCTATGCCCGTGCCTTTGGCCCCCGCGAGGCCGTCCAACGACGATGGTCCCTCGCTGTAGCGTAGATCGCAGACCGGGCTCTCGAAACCGGCGCTTGGCGTCCCGCCGCCGGCGCTCTGCGGCGTTGGCGGATTGTGATTCGAGCTGCTCTGGCTCATGTCGCGATGCACCCGATTTTGATGCCTTATCAGATAACTGTCGCGTACGAACGTACGTCCACAGATATTGCACTCGTAAGTGGTACTGGCGGTGTGTGTACGGATGTGAACCGCAAACTGACTCTTGGACGTGAACGTGAGGGAACATCGGTCGCAAACCAGAGGCTTCTCGGCTACGTGGCTCCAACGGTGCGCTGTCACGTAGCTCTTCACGGCGAAGCGCTTCTGGCAAATGTCGCATGCGTACGGCCGTTCCCCCGTGTGCACCCGTTTGTGAGTATTAAGACTGCTCTTTTGAGTAAACCTTTTCAAACACAGCTCACATTGGAAGGGTCGCTCGCCCGTGTGCGTCCTCATGTGCACTTCCAGATAAGGTTTGCGACAAAAACTCGCCTCGCATGCTGTACAACGGTAGGGCTTGTTCCCTGAATGAAGTTTCATATGCACGTAGTAGGACGAAGCAGAGGACAGCACCTTACCGCAGACCTTGCAGGGCTGAGGTTTCGATCGCGAGCCCTCCCTGACAGTTTGCTGGCCCGTAGACTGACGGCTGGGTGGCTCCTGTTGCATACCCTGACTCTGCTGCTGTTGCTGATTCTGCTGCGTCTGCTGTTGATTCTGCTGTTGTTGACCCTGTTGTTGATTTTGCTGCTGACCCATCTGCAACGTCTGCTGCTGCTGAGATTGCATGTGACCCTCCTGCTGAGAGAGATCCTCTCGATCGTCCGACAGATTCACCATGGAATTGGACCCGTCCGAACGACTGGAAGCAACCGAGTAGAACCCCATGGGTTCACTCTTGATCTGCTGTTCGAACATGGACGTCATTATATCCGTCTGCTGCGGTTGAGCCAGCTGCTGCGATTGTTCCTCCTGCTGCTGTGCCGTTTGCTGATGGGGGAGCAGAGTCAGGTTGCGCTTGACAAACTGCTCATATCCTGCGTACCAATCCACCTGCGTAAAAGAACAAGCCTCTAGAATGACGATGATGATCTCCCGAATACGCTTCGGGGAACGAGTTTAAGTAAACGTAACGCGCGAGTATCGCTGCAACGCGCGTACGCAACGCGCGCGTACCACCGCGTCAGGTTAGAGCGAAGCGTTTTGACATTTATCTTTGACAAGTGACAGGAGGCAGCCCAACGATCAGCTGATTGCATAACTTTTATACGCGGTGCCGTTGTGCGCGGCGCGATTACGCCGTCACGGGGAGTCCGTCGGCCCGTCGTGGCCGGACGGTCGCGAGCCGCTCTATTTTTAAAAGGCCGCCGATGGAGAAACGGCGGAATATTTTGACGGCGAAACCGCAGATTCCTTACGAGCGGGGAGATCGCGAATGGAGGGGAGGGAGGTCGTGTCTGTTGTGCGTCCCCGAGAGAGGAGCGGATTAAAGCGACCTCGTCGTCGATACGAACCTTTGCTGATGTAGTGGTCCAGGTCTAGGGTCGAAAAACGTCGCGCCTCATCGAGCGCACCGCCTCCCGTCGTCGAGCGGCTTCACGGACAGTCGCGAAACATTTGTACGGCCAAATTGTTTTTCTCCGACACAAAATATAAGATGGCTGCTACTATATTTCGCGACAGGCACCTATATGCGCGCACACGCACACAGGCGCACACCACGGCCGCGATTCGCGCGAGCCAGCCTTCTAATTGGTCGTTCCCCTTAAGGCCGCGCACGTCCGCCGCATCGGCGCGCGATTCGCGAATCGTTCGCGGTGATTGGACGCGATGATCCACTTGCAAATTGCAATGCGAAATTCGCATTACGAACGATCTTGTGTATTACATGCGATAACGAAAAATAGTCATGCTGAATAATAATCGCTCGACTGCAAACTGTATACGTCAATCTCGATTGTATAATTATGATTATACATATAGATGTGTAAAATGTATATGAATATAATATACATGACGCGTAAAGAATATGATAAATTTATAGCAGTGATACAGATTGCTATATATCATTTGGATCGCTATCATATCTATAGTTTGCGGCAAAAAATTGAAGTCAGATACAAGGATGATGGCGGCCATCATACTTCAGAAAGGCAATTCACATTCAGATCTGTGAATTCTACATCATCTATTATCACAACGTAATTGAAATAAAATTAACATTAACTGATTATTTATAAGGTAAAAAATTTAATGTATACAATACAATAATACAATTATAGTTTACAAAAAAAGTTACTTATTATCAATGTCAGTAAATAATAAATGTTATTGGCACAAATAAAACTGATATTCTTAATAATTCGGCATAACGCTTCGAATTTCGGAAAACTCGCAAAAGTGGACACTTCGATCATTGTGCAGCCAATAGCGTGGCATGACGAAACGCGAGCTCCCGATTGGACGCTCATTCGAGATCGTTCGCGTATGTCAGAGAACACTGAGGATAGTTTGAAACACAAGTACTATATTCACACCGCTGTCCACATCAAACGGGCAAAAAAAGCTATTTGTGTATTCATTACAACGGTTTACACGATACGTCGTACATCAGGCGAAATTAAAACGGTAAATATCACATCTGCATAATTATTTTTAATATTCCTATCGAACGGTCGTGCGCTGTTAGGTGCTATAAACTTATAGCACAGTTGTCTGTGTTACATGTGTCGTACGAGTCAATGATCGCGTATGCCTGACTCAAGGCGTTTCATGTTGAGATAGGCTCCACAAATTTCTCCACAGATATACGTTACACTTACACACGTTAACTTGGTAATTAGAGTCTCGGCCCTTTATGTTCACTCGACACATTTAACGTGATATTCGTGTGAAGTGATCTGAAGTGTCACGGTATCAGCTTACTCGAGGAATCTATTTCTTATGTGTTAATGTAGATACTATTGTATATCTTAAAAAATGGCTGTACCGTCGGAAAACGTTATGGACACCAACCTCGATGATCCCGTAACGAAAGCGGTGGTTGATAATATAATGGGTAATTTGCCTACGAAAAAACCTCTCGTTCGCTGTGAAGACTGTGACCTTTCCTTCACAAGCCAAACAGTATTAGATACACACTTACAAGGTGCACGTCATGCTAAACAGGTTAGTAACGAGGATACACATGTAATAATATATTATAGCAGTAACGTATGCATGTAATGTGATGTTACTTTGCAGGTAAGATCAAAGAACATAATGGCAACGCTGGAAGAAACAAAGATTTCATTTACAAAGGATGAAGAAACAAATGGACTAAAGTGCAATGTATGTAACGTGTGCCTGAACTCTATTCAACAGTTACAAACACATCTCAATGGTAATGGGTATGAAATGTTACTGATAATAATATATATAGGAGAAATCTGCTGTACCATATTTATATGCTAACTATGTAGTGAAATGACCATAGAACCTGTTGGTTTGCAGGAAGTCGTCATAAAAAGAAATTATTGAGAGGTAATAATAAATCGTATATGGTAAGAAAAACAATGCCATATGGTCTTAAAACTAGTCGCTTCATGTATTTGGAGAAAATAGAGAAAAATACAGTTATACTGGTTTATAGTTTAGTATTGTTCGTATTCGCATGCCTGACGCTACTGCTTACTTTCGCTTTTCATTTCTTCCTATGAAACTAACGATGTGAAAATTAACTCGCTTGCCAGTTGCACAATTTTTACCGCTTTATAAATGTAGTGCTAGTAAGTGCTTATAGTAAATAATTGCAAATTTGTTGTTACGCGTTATTATTTTTAATTATTATTATTATTATTATTAATATTATTTATTCAGTATATAATAATTATTCCGCGTAATAAGTAATATTTGTATAGTTATTTATTTCTTTATTAATATGTTATCGTGAAAAGTAATTTGGTCACGACTTGTTCGCATATATGTTAAATTTAATAAATTAAATTTGGTTGACTATGCCTCTCAATTCCTTTTCATGTACAAATATTACATTTTTATATAAATATCAGTGTTTTTTACAATTACTGTATTATACACATTATGTTATTTTTTTATACTTAATGCTCTTAGATTACTTTACATAACATGAAAATTCTACGACAGAAAATGGACGAAAGAGCGAGAAAGAGAGAAACAACAACTAATGTGAACTAATTATGAAGTGGCATAAATTATGTAAATTACACGAAATAATATTGTATATATCTTTGTAATTTATATAGAGGTCAATTTTTTCAAATTATTCAAAGTAACATAATTATTTTCAAAATAAATTCTTGGCAAAAAATTGTATAAAGTCTACAAACAATTTTTGGTACAAAACATGTTCATAAAAGAAAATCCTATGTGATAAAAATTTTGCTTGGTGAAAAGATCGTTTATATATTATGTATATTTTTATAGAATTTCTACATTAATGGAATAGATTGTTCTTAAGCAGAAACAGGATTCATTTTTACACATTACAGATATCTTAGTAATTATGTATTCCACGCTGATATTGCGCGCTCATTAATGATCGATCTTTTTATAGCATGAATGTAGTGTTCAAGCTGATTTATTATCACAAATTACCGCATCGCGGTTGTGATACATAGATAGTGTTGATCGCACATTGATGCTTAGGTGAATGGGATGGCAAAGAGGTTGTCACCCAAGGCACTTCGTTGGCACCGTCACCTGGTAGCGCCCAGCAAACTGGTCCTACGAAAGGGGTTTCACTTTCCTGCAATATATGTAACAAGTTCTTCAACTCCCCGTCTCAATACAGTGTGGTACAATAATTTTATATATACTAAAATACAATATTACATATATATATATGCACATATATGTATAATTTATGCACAATTAATTTTAACAATTATTTTTTTTTATATTTTTCTATGTCTATTACTTGCTTTCTATAGTTTCCTTTAGTCGTACTATAGAGAACGTACCACAATGTATGGATGTATTTGAGATGTAATGTTACCCGTTTATATATTTCCAGCATATGAATTCGGACAAACATGCTGACAAAGTGAAGAGATTTTTGAATCCGAATAAGAAAAGATATACCCCGTACTGGAAAAAAACAAAATCAAATACAACTCCCAAGAGTCATATACAGTCCCTGTCGAACAACTTCGTGTCAGGCGGTATTGCGTATCAACCATAGGAAACGCGTTGTCCATACTTGTGCAGTTTTATTTTAGATTGACAGATTTTAAACACTCAAGATTATGATTACATGATTATGCATATATTACAAAACATCAAGTAAATATTTGTTTCTGCGAACTGATTTCTGGAATGAAATAACGTGGAATTCAATAAATAGTGTAAATTATTTAATATTTAAGGGACTGCAATATATTATCTGATTGAAGCAATTTTGTGTTGCCGTTAAGTAGGTTCAAAGTAGTGAAAATTATTGTTTTATATACCGATATATGTATAGAGCTTATTCACGCATTGTATTTATCGCATTAAGGATCATGTAGCAAATTTTTTTAATAAGTCGTCAAAATTAAGTGCAATTTATTTACCAAATTATTTTATTACTTCACAAACGGATTTTTCATCGCTTCGTGATGATCCGCTACATTCGGGCTAAAAAGAATATGGCATAGTTTATATTTCAACTTTCTGTTTTACTATACAACTTAGCAATACATACATTGTTTTTTAACATTACCTGGACTATGTATGTTTTCAATAAACGACGTAATTCTGCATTTTGCTTTCGTAAAGACTCCATTTCAATGTTCAAGTGATCTCGTTCTTTTAATATCCCATGATACTTTTTGAGTCCGATTAATAAGCCATCCCAAAGTCGTTCCCTCTTCGCTGAGAAAATCTCGCTATATTGCATCCAATAACTCGTTACATCTTCAATAGCCATATTTCGGGATATGATCTTCTTCCTATTTGTTAGCTTTTCTTGGAAGGTCTGTGGCATTTCTTCCAATCTCACAAAATGATATCTTTCCACGAATTCCCGCAAAGCTCGAGTAACAAACGTAGCCTCAATTTCAAGCAAGTGTCCTTTATCGCACAATAAGTGCCGTTGCATTCGATCATCATCTGTAGAAAGCAAATAAAACTTTGATATTACTGCATATGATATTGTCTCGTGACGTTATGATTGAATCTTGTATAAATTCCTTTTAATTTTATATAAGATTTCTTTTAATTGTCAAAATTTATACAGAATTGCATGCACCTTTAGCGATATCACTAATAGACGCAAAGGAAGTTGAGGTACATTCCGCAATAGGGAGCAATGTTTCGGTCAGGGAGCTTTGAGGCGACCTGTCCAAACTGATGCTCACGTCATTGCTAGGAGTAGACGATTTCTCGTCACGGATTGCCTCTTTCACAGCGGCGATCAGTTTAGCTTCGTCTGCCGTGAATTCCTCAGAAACCCCGCAGATGTCTGATTGTTCAATACTAGTATTATAAATAATTATCGCTTATAAAAATATGACATAAGTAATATAGTGTCGGAGTGTTGTACAAATAATTCAATATATAAAAATAAATTGTCTTCGCATGATTCTGTCGTTTTACCTCGTTTCCGAAGGAGAAAGAGATTTGTCAGAAATAGGTCCGCTTACGTCCTCAGTACATGTGGAGCAATACGCATATGGCAGGAAAAAATTCAGTAGAA